>NC_088990.1:17793774-18425385 GCF_963932015.1 Anas acuta
TCTTTGTATTTTCATGCACAGATATTTCATGTTCGGTGTTGGCATTAGTGGAAGAGCAAGGGCCTTTCAGATCCAGGGCAGCCTCTGGCTGTTCCTACCTTCATAAACTCTGCTCAGACACAGGTGGCTGGCAGTCACCTAGGGCAGCTACCGTCAGACACCACCAACACATGAGTGCCCTCTGCAATGGGGAGTAAAAGGAGTTTCAGTCTGCAACAGAACTGGTCGGAATCGCTTTTACTCACCAATGGTTTTATGTAGTGCAGTGTATAGAGGAGAGATGAACCTGCTTGTCTGTGCTGTCAATATAAAGCCTACAGTTATGAATAACTGCAACATTGAATTGATTCTCTGGTGTGATCTCCTCAGATAAATAGAGAACTGATTCTGTGGACCTTTCTCTTTTGTTATCGTGGTTCTCCGAATAATCCTACCTTTTCATATTCAGCTGCATTATATAGCTATATAAATTTTTAACCCATGTCAGAGAAAGGGTAAATCAAATCAGCATTTTGCACAAGGTTGGTACAGTGTCTGGGAAACCTAAATTCATTACAGTTCTGCAAGTTTTCTTCAAAAACACCATTAAAATGGGAATTATACTCCCTGAAGAATACAGCATCATCTGGCTTAGAGCTGCAGCAAGCAAAGCTTTGCCTGAGCTGCTAATTCTATCCCTCTGCTGCCATGAATTCAGTGTGGCACACCAGGGAGCGTGATAAAGACACACAGTGACACAGGCGTGACCTGCCCAAACGCTACAGCTGATTCTGACAATGATATTCTTCCAAATCATTTCTGTGGATACCTCACTGAAGTGCACAGGCTGTTACTGGCAACACAAAGGGTTTCTTCCTTCAGGAGTGAGATCAGAAAACTGTGTGGAATTCTAGGGAGCAGAGCTGTAGGAATCCAAAGGGAATAGGACCCTAAAATGAGTGCATTGAAGAGTTACCTTGAAGTTTTGCCTTGAAAATAGCTCAGGAGCATCATTGACTAGGATGTCTATTTATTCATGATCACCACCACCAACCACGCACATGTATATATGTATGTATGTATATTAGAAATTAACTTTGAATTTATTGGATGCATTCAATTCACAATGCTTAAGCAGAAATAATTTCATATTTCAAAGTTGAAGCTTGACCACAGTCCTGAAATAGCATCAGCTAAGTATTTAGGAAGCAGCATATGCCCAACTACTTCCGTCTAGCCAGAAAGAACCCATGCTTCAGAAATATAATGTGGAGCTGACGCTTGATGAGGAATTCAGATCTAGGAGTAGGTTTGAGACCAGTTTCTAAGTTTAATTACTGCTACCTAAATAAAAATTATTCCCAGTAAGCAGATGAAATCCCCCCACATAGATCAGCAGCAGCAGAGGGCCTCTTAAAAGCTTGTACAGACACAATCCATGTGCTAACTTATGCACAGCACAAGCCTCTGTTGCTGGCCCATCTCCACAGGAATGGAACTTAGAAAGCACAGCAGGAGAGACTCAGACTAATATTCTAGGTTAGGTTTTTAATATTGGATAACAAAAAGGTCAAGTAAATTGTTTTAAAATAACTGGATGTTATTGCCATGAAGAGCCTGTGCAGAAGTACAGCTTTATCTTTTTGGTGTTGAACTTGTAACACTTTTTTTTTTTTTTATCTTTCATGTTCATATTTTGAATTACTAAACCTCATCACTGATGAGCTAACTCCTTACTGTTCAACCAGTAGCTGCATAAAGATTTAGTAAAACTACTTCGACTGATGTTTAGGCAATTCAGGTATGGCTTTTTTTTTATTTTATTTTCAGACAAGGCATTCTTAAATAATGGCTACAAGAAGTGAGATGTGCTCTTAATTCATTAATTCAGCACTGAACCAATTAACTACCTTTGCATGCAGTTTCATAACAATCTCATCTATTTTCAGTTAATTAGGCAGCATGATTAAGATCATCTGTGTTGAATTAACAGGTCAGTGTATCATCTCACTACAATTTTATCTAGGAGATAACTGGATCTGAAATCTGTATGAAAGAAACAACAATTTATTCCTCCCTTCATAATTTAATTCTCTAATTTGAATGTGATCGGCCCTATGTTTCATGAAAAGAAGTCAGTTTGTACCTTGTTTTCTAGACAAATTTTCTGTTTTGAAATGTGAATATCTAACTGAGGCATATGGGTTTTATAAAATGGTCCAAACAATCATTTGCATAGAAAAATGATACAACATAACAAGAAAGAAAATTCTTCATTTCTTACTACATGTTTGTCAATTCATATTTATCGTATACATCATTTTCTTCTCCTGGATGAGTGTCTGAGTGATGAATTTCAATAAAAATGATATAGGTAATAGCTCCAAGTACTCCTCCCAGCATAGGTGCAACTATAGGGACCCACCACCAATTATTTCCAGCCCTGTAAGAAATAAACAAGAATTATCATTATCCATTACTCTAGTTAGTGCCCTACATTTTATTTGGCAATGAAGAAATATGTCATAGACCTTTCTGTTTTGTCTCAAATGTCTTTAAACGTGTGACGTCCCTGTCAGTCCTGCCCATATTGTGAATGAAACACTAAGTAATAACGACCAGGGGCACAGGTCTAAGTACTGTACGTGCACCTTAGAAAATAAGGCCTCTTTACTGCATGGCTGTTTGGGGGACAGGTGCTAATTTCTCCCTTGTGGAAAACAGACTTCATTGACTTGCAATGAAATGAACTGGGATATATTTATTGCACAGCAATCCTGAATGATGCTATTGCCAGATGCTCATGAATGGGTTTTCAGAAGTGATTAATGCAATGCATGTTGCAGTAATGGGTTATCTCATCTGCATGGAGATCTGCACGTTCAGGCCTGCAATAGTATGTGTGGTGTTCCTCTTGGCAACCTATAATAGATTACACTTGATTCCAATGTGTTTGCCTTGAGGAATGTAATAAAATGCACAGACTGTAAAGTACTTGAAAAAATACTTGACTAGAATGGTCAAGATTCAAATTTCATGATGTAGTGTCTTCTCTCTGTGTTTAAAATGTGGGGTCATTCGGTAAGAGGTAAACAAGTATTCACAAGTTTTATACACCTACAAATTGACTTTTCATAAAACTGCTGTGCTCAGTTAAAAAGTCCAGCAGAATAATATTGGTTCCAATGAAATGTTTAAATTCACTTTGCACAATTGATAAGATTTATTTTAGAATGTGTAGAACCATTCTGTGATTTAGAAACACTTTTTAAGAAAGAAGCCCACCATTAAAAGGTATAAAATCAATACATAACAGCCTCTTTCAACAAGCACAAGGCTCCTGCATAATTGCTCTCCCTTTCCTGGAGGCTGTCATTCAGACAGTAACTTGCTGAGTAGTGCTTTTGGAGCACAGGCTTTCTTAACTGTACTGCTGCATGAAGGTGTTTTGATTCAATAGCATGCTGTATTAATTCAACGTCAGCCTGCAGTGAAAACCCAGCCACCTCAATTTCATGCACATTGAAAATGGAGAAGTGACTTTTTTTTTCCTCCCAGAAATACCAAGGCACAAATTCATCTGTGAGAGGAACTCTACGGGAAGCTGCCAGGGAAATCTTGAAGCTGTACGGATAATTATTCAGCACTCCGTTGTGTAGATTTGTGCAGGAGTAAATGTGCTTGTTGCAATCCAAGAACAGAGCAGTGCTTATCTCACGGTGCTCCTGATGGTATTATTATTCCTTGCGTAAAAATGCCTTGTGTGCGTTTATGTGTGCGTATTTAGCCTTTAGAATTACTTAAATTTTGCCCTGCGGGTATAATGTAACTCGTGATGTTGTTCTACTGAGTTTACAGATCTGTTTGGTGCTTAGTCATGACTGTTTGCCGAGCCCCTGAGTTTCTGGAACAAGCATGGACAAAGGTCTTGCCGAATTAACCAGCGCAACACGCTGCACATCAGCTACCTGCGTATAATCCCTGTGTATGCGTGTACGTGTGGGCGTGTAATGAAGGTGTTTCTCAGCAGGTTTCTCTCTGTGCTTGTGCCACGGCCCGACTTGTGCCTTGCTGGCTCCTGCCTGACCTGCGGACCCCGGCTTAGGCTTGCAGCAGCTGCTCCCAGCTGCGCTTCAGCCATCCTCTGCTAAGGCGGCGGCCGCAAAGCCTTTGCAGAGCGCGCTGCCAAAACTGCAGCGAGATGGGGGCACGGCTGAGCTACGAGTTTCCGCGACCCTCAGCCCTCCTTCACTGCAAACAGGCGCAGGAGCTCCCTGCGGCCGGCACGGGGAGCAGCGAGCGGCGCTCTCTGGCGCAGCGGCGCCGGCCGCGAGGTGTCAGCGTTCCCGCGCCCCGCCGCCTCACGGGGCCCGGCCGCGCTGCCGCCTCCCTCAGCGGCCGCGGCTTCGCACCCACCGCCACGGCGGCTCCCTCGCGACAGTCGAGGCTGCGCTAACCACAAGTGGGGGTTTTTTGAGCGTATTCAAGTGTTAGGTTAAGGAAGGCCGCTGTCTTCGTGGTCACGGGGCAAGTCACTAGAAACGTCCCCAAAGCCGGCCGTTGCCTCCCATGACAGGGACTCCTCAGGTGCTCCTGAGGCGGCCCGCTGTGCTGAGCTCTGCAGGCACCATGCAGATACCCGCACCCAGCCAGGTGCAGCTGGCCAGAACAGCTTCTTGGGAGCCTCTAACCAAAGCTAGGCTGGTCCCACTGCCTAGGGAAACCACGCCACAGCCTGTGTCACAACCCGGGAGCAGGTCTTGGGGAAACTGCTCCTTCAGGTGCATGCCAGTAACAGCAACGCTTACAGACCCCACCTCAGCTGCCTCTCAAAGCCCTGGACAACACCATAGTCCAGTGGGAGAACTCCCTCCAGTGTACTCACAGATCTCTGCCAGATAAAAGGTAGAATTTGCTGGTCTGGTAAGCATGAAGAAGGGTAAAGTGGGCTTTCCTTGTGAGCACTGATTATCTCAATGTATGGAGCACAGCGTCAGAGAGTCTCAGCCTTCTCTAACCTAGTCCAAAGGGCTGCTTTCATGGTGGTCCCTGGCTGCTCTGTACACACCACTGAGCACTCACTGACCTGGACAGAGTGTGACTCAGTCACCCCGTGAAATGCTTCCAGGCAGAGTTTAATGTCTCTTCAGTATTTCCTATTGCTCAGTTTGTGCAACACTTCCCTCATGCCTGAGAAGAGGCTTCATGCTTAGGTCTCAGTTCCTGCCTTTTACCAAAGAGCTGAAACACCTGTCTCAAGGCTGTGAATCCTGGTTAGGCCAAGACATCCAAGGTTTATTTACCAACTTTGGCTGTATCACTTAAGTCCCCTGTACATATGTGATGCCGGCAGAGCACAGGGAGGCTCAGGATCCCAGCTATGATTGTACAGACTTCTCATGTGGCCTGTAGCTGATCCAAGGCTTCCAGGCACCTAACAAAGCTCGAGTTCTTCCTAAGTCCCATACGGGTTTGCTCTGTAAATGGATGAGAAAATATTCATGTTGTACCACCCCCTTGAACTTAGTTATAGCTGTAGGATTCTATCTGAAGGTAGAGAGGAAAACTTCTTCCTCAATTTATACTTTCCTGAGACTGCAGGAAGTTTGTTCTGGCCATGACCAGAGATACCATATCTCGCTTATTATGTTCCCATTTTTAGATTTCTTAGTATGGTTTTTACAGTGGGAATACATTTCTGCCTTGCATATAAATCCTAAAACTAATTTAGGGAAGAGCCCATGTTGGTACAGATGTAGACTTTCCTTGTAATTTCTTAAGTATCGTAAATTGTAATGTCATATGATGTTACTTTTGGAGAGGAGTGCAGTTCACAGGTATTTTGTGACTAGATCACAGTACAATCAGGCTTTCAAACTTTTCAGCAATGTAATATCAAACTTCATAATACGTTACAGATTCTAACACGTAATGCTATAGTTAATATTATAGTAAACAACTAATAAGAGGTATTGGATGCTAGGTCTGGGATATCACTCTGCAGGCTGCCATTCTAAGAAGCGCAGTCCAATGGCACAGTGGTCAGAGCTGCTGAGGAGGAAAAGTTCAGAGGTAACTGGGCTAGAGAGCAGACTTCAGCCTCGGGCTCACAAAAGCTGTGTTATATCCCAGCCTTGGAGCTGGCCCGTGGCATGACTTTGTGCCTGTTTCCTCTGTTCGCTGTGTCTTGCTCTTTTGTATGAGAAAAGCCTTGCTACTGTACTCCTCTACCAAGGCACTTGATTTGTGTAGATGGAAGTCATACTACATAAATACAGATTATTTGTACTTAGTGAAGTAGCTAAAATGAAATCTCTATTAGCTAGGGTTCTGTAGCAGTCTACAGTACTTCTGGGGATTCCTACTTGTAAATAACCGGAAAAACAAAGCATACAAAAATAAACCAGAAGATTCAACTACTGATGACAGATTACTCTCACTTAGACTTCCTGGAGTGGCTTTTACACCGGATATGTGTAAACTGTGGATTTGATGTTCAACTAATTAGCTATGTGTTTGGCCAGCCAAGAGCGTGTGTGTGCCTGTGCATGCACAGGGATGCACAGGGATTTGAGAGTGTGCTCTGAAACATGGGGAAATGAAGGGAGCTTTCTTTCATTTACTCCTTCACTCCCAGCCAGGAAGTCAGGCTTTTAGGTTGTTGTATATTTCTGCAATAAGTCAGTAGTAATAACAGATTAAATCAGTCTGATACATCTATGTTTTTATAGCATACAGTATATGTTCCCACCTAACTTTCTCATGATTTTTTTTCCCCAAAAGCTGCAGTAGAAGAGAAGAAAGCACTTATTTTATATTTTCAGTGACCTCTAAGAATTTCTAATATTTTGGGAAGGGTCTGCTTGAAGCAATGATTGATATTAGCGATAATGTGTGTTTGATTTGCCCTAGAAGCAGGAAATCCTTTTTAAAGCCCAGTACCTAGAGCATGTCTGACAAAGTGCATGAGTAGTTTCTGGTATGCAAGGAATTACCTATATGTATATAAAGGATGACTTGGTACCATGTTGGATCAGGATCCTACTTTCCTAGGAAGCAATTTGAGCCAAAAGCATTTCACTTCATATCCAGGCTTACTTACGTGAATACTTCCATTCCCCATCCTGCAATGGCTGTGAAGAGCCTTGGGCCGAGGTCCCTGGCTGGGTTCATGGCACAGCCACTGTTCATTCCCAGGGAGCAAGTAAGAACTATTATAAGAAGTCCAACTGCAATTGGCTCCAGGCCCTTTGGTACTCTGTTATTTCTGGGGTCAAAAATAGCAAATATAGCCAGAAGAAGAACAGCTGTTGACATCACCTGGCCAATGCAAAGAAAAGAATATTGAATAAATATGTGCAGGTTGCTTCTAATAATGAAAAGAAGAGCTACAACATCTCTATGGATTGTGGTGGCTTAAAGCTGGTATTTAGATCTATCCCACTATACAAAGTATCACAGTTTGAACCCCAGTGTCTCTCTAGTTCATAGTAAGGAGGAATTTAGATATATGTGATGAAAGAAAAGAACAAGAAATGTGCTGAGTACACAGCAAAAACTGCAACAACCTGGTGTGGAAAAAATAGAGGATTTAAAAGGTATTTCCTGTGTGAGGTCTAATGCTTTGTTTCCACATCTTTTTTTCTGTTCGGTTCAACAGTTTTTTTTTTTTTTTTTTTTTTTTTTTTTTTTTGTAGTTCTGCTCTGCCACTACACTGATAAAAAAGTGCTTTATGTGACAGTAGTTTATTCTAATAAGTTACCAGACTTAATATGCACCTCTTTATCCAGACACTTCACAGCACAGGGGAAAAAAGTGAAGTCCACAACCTCCAAACTGAACAGCTAAAAACTTACCCAAATCACCTGAATTAAGGTTGCATGTGTAACTGTAACATGATCTCATGATCTCTCTATTGCATATACTAATTGAGCTGGTGAAAGAAATTTTCTTGGAATGACTTTCTGATGGAAGTGCTGCTCTGCTTAAATCAAATGTTTTGTAAATGCTGATTTTGCTAATAATTAACTTTATGGAGAAACAGAAAGAAGTTTCAGCAATGTCAAAACATACAATTTTTACATTGATTTTAAAGTGACAAGTTTGGGCTTTCTTTTGATTTTTTTTTTGTTTGATTTGTTTTCTTTTTTACTTCATGTGGTTTTGATTTTAAAATATCCATTGGCAAAAGGATCTTAATGGAAAGAAAAATCTGCTGCCTGCTCCAAAACAAAATTCAGAAATTGTCACAAAAAGTCACAACAAAGGTGTTAAGGTTTGTTTTTGATTGTTTTTGTTCAGATTTCACAATTGTCTTGCCCTTTACACGTGGAATTTCTGTGCTCTAGCAATCCCTAGTTTTTCATAGCTCAGTTGCACAGTATTTGTTTCATGTATGCCTGAACAGGTAAATTGGTGAGAAGTAGTGAGGAGATATGAAACTGCATTTTTCACTATTGGGTAAGTGGGACTAGAAGATACAGATGGAAATGAAGTAGAGAATTTTGGAGATTCTCTCAGTAATTTGAAAGAATAACAAATATCACAAACCTATTTGCAAAGAGAAGGTTGGAGAGGAGGTTTATGGTAGCAGAAAACTCTGGTGTTACACTGGCTGTTTAAGCATTTCTTAAAGAATCACAAAATGAGCTGGCTTTTGATGCAAATAGACATAGTGCTGCTGAAGTTTATGGAGAAACACTGATTTATGCCGGGAAGAACCTCTTACACAAATCGCATTAAACACATGTAGAGTGCAACAATTAATATGATGTATGTGGAAAGAACAACTTGAAATTAACGTGCTTGTAAAATATGGCTAAACTGTAACCCCCGCAAACAGCATTGCATTCCCATTGCTGTTGTACATAGTGATGTATGACCAAAATGGTGAGAGTCATCAGACCCGTTAAAGAGCTATGTATTTTTTATTGCCTAGTTTTATAGTTTTCAGTATGTTTAATTTGTAGAGTCAAGACAGCAAGTGCACTTACCTGATCTGCAAATCCATTTATGAGGGATAGGTATGGAGCTGGATATGTTGCAAAGATATGTGCTGTGGCATTAGGTCCTGTGACTTCAAGTGTTCCGTTGCTGTACTCCATAAAGGCGTCTGTAGAAAACAGCAATTACCTGGTTGCACTTCTCCATAAACATTAGGTTTGCTTGGACTAGGATACATATGATAGACGTGTGCACTTCACATGCTCATCTGAAAATGCTTATTTTATCTGGGAGCATAGTTAATGGATTTGAGGTGATGCGCTCATTCCCTCCTGTCTCATCTCTCCTCCTGTGCATTGAAGGACTTGTTTTATGTATCACAGCCTTCAAAATGGGGCTTTTTTTTTTTTCTTTTTTTTTTTTTTTCCCTGCAAGGGAGAGTTTTCTGATTCTGAGCACATTGGCATTATTCTGTAAGAGGTGCAATATTTGGCACGATGCCCTGAGAAATGCATAGCATCCTGACTGTACTTTGTAAACTTTTGGAATTCCCAGCCAGGAGGAATTACTGCTATTCTCTTTGACAGTTGTGCAATGACTTGTTCTGGGTATGAGCTCTCCTGAGAGACCTCCTCTTCTAAACAAGTTTGAATTTTTCACTCTGCATGAGCTTAACAGCCAACTGCTATGCTGGTCATCCACAAGGGGAAGGGAAGTAGCCCAAAACTTCACTTCATAGTTTATTTAAGTTAGTGTATTTGTAAATCCATATGCATCTATGTTAGTATATCTTAAGTCTATTTTAAGTAGTGTAATATGACTTCTGCATCAGAATAATTTGATTGCAAGCCCTGAAGTTCCCAAACTCTAACACTAACCTTAAACAAACAAAACCAAAACCAAACAATCAAATAAAAAATACCACCAAGCCCAAAATAGTAACCACAGTCCCTAACTTTTTTATTTTTTTTTTTTCTGCTCCTGATTTCTATTGGTACCGAGCACCTAACTGATTTACGGTAGGCATTTCCTTTCTTATTTTTTTATTTTCTTGCATCCAGACCCAGCACAGCTGGGGCAGAAGCAGAATTTTGGAGAAGGTGATTAAAGGAACTGATCTGACTGCATGGATTCATCAACTCAGGGACACCTGTGTATGTAAGTCAAAGATTTACCGAGTTGTTTTTCCCTTTGTGGCACACTATAAAATAGAAACATGCCTTAAGGATAGGGGTAATCTCTCCCTCCTTCCCCCAGTATGTGACCCCTTCATCACTACCTGGAGTTCATTGCCTTGGAGAGTTCTCTGTCTAGGGTGGTCTGCAGTTTAGTCAGGAGGGACTTGATCTCATATCCTGTAACCTCAATGAATGGCATTGGTGATACTAGCCTACAGGCACTTGGATCACGTCTTTAATGTTTCTAATTTGCCTGGAAGATGAATAGCCCTATATCCTGGCTATTAAGTAATTTAAAATCCTTACTGAGAAATACATGATCTCAGAGTATCTGATTTCCCATGAATAATTTTTCTAAATTTCAGAACATTTCCTGCAGTATTAGTGTTTCAGAAAAGTTGTAGGATATCTGGAATGTTTGAGCCTTTTTTTTCCCTTCAAATTCTTTATACTTTTTCCCTTTTTTCTTTATGGTTTCAGCCTCAGTCCTGCCATTAGGTCTGTGTTAACAGTCCTCTGCCTGCTTGGCATTTATTGAAAAACTGGGGCCTTAGAGACAGCCTGACCTCTAGTTTGTCCCATGACCATGTCTAAGGTGTACTCACCGTAATAAATCCCAAAGACAGCTGCTGCTCCAACAAATGCTCCCAGGAGTTGTGCTAATATGTAAATTGGTAATTTGGTCCATTTTAATCTTCCAGTCACGCACATGGCTAATGAAACGGCTGGGTTTATGTGACCACCTGAAAAATAAATCACAAATTAAGTCATATCAATGACTCAGATACATGAGAATAGGTGGAGGATTTGTAAAAATGTGGGCACTTTTGAGCATGAGACTATGTACATGGCTTCCCAGAGGTTATTTCGTGACTAAATGCTGTTTGCAATTAAACTGAAATAAGTTGGATGAACCTGGGGAAGAGGAGGAGGAGGGAGCCAGTATCCACCAAGATGCACTAAGAACTTCCCTGCTGATGTTCGCAGACTGTGCTATGTATCAGAATGCTGTCCTGCAGTATATAATCTATGAATCTGCAGATAACTTTTCTAGAAAAATCCTGAATCTGTCCTATTGGTTGTGATGGGAGGGTCCATCACTCTGCAGGTATTCTTTCTCCTCGATGACTTTGGCTTTTTATTCATTTTTAAGGGAGGACTGGAGCAGCAAAACATCGATTCAGTTTAACAGTCATGTATTCAAAGTAAGGACTATTTCTGACTTGATCATATTCTGAATCTTGAGCTAGACCCTGACTACACTCAAGGGAAATGGATTTCAGTCATGTTCATGTCCCTCTCTTCAGCAAGGGGTTACCTCTGAGCTCTGTTTTCATGAACATAAAATAACGTTAGGGTTGCCCAGCTTCATGCTGACTGCTGGTGAACCATGCCCAATGGGGGAGGGGAAAGCAGTGCATAATTCTTTATCACACATTTTCATCAAGCTCTTACACCCTGCAGGAGGGTCCACAATGAGGGAACTGATAAGGCACCTGTACCAAATCATAGAATTCCTGTGCAATTTCCCTCCTTCACTTTTAGGAGTAGCTTTACCTGAACTCACACATGGGAGACTTCAGCAACTCTGGAAGTCTTTGTGATGGTTTTAATTTCTGAAATGCATTTATTATCATACTACATGCTAGTCACTTTCCTCAATACCTTTTATCAACATAGGGAAAAAAAAAAGCATTGAATGCCTTTGGAAAACTTCAGTTTTCACAAATACGTAGTTGATACTTAAGAAATCCAAATTTCTTGCCAAATAAATAAACAGAGGTATTCCATGATAAAAATACAGTAAAACGCAAGTCTTGCATGGATGTAGCAGGTCCATTGCTTACCTTCCAGGCAAAGTCACATTTTAGCCCATAGTGCTATCAGAAAAAATGGCCTTTGTCTTTAATAAAATAAATAAAAGAGAGCGACCTTTGTCTGTCAAAGGATAGTGTTGGAGACAGGGCCTCTATGTACAGTTTCTGTGTTTGCTTGCACTTCAGGTCACTGAGTCATTATCTTTTGAAATCCAGGCACCTTTGATACATGAAGAACTGACAAACACAGATAACAAGCTGGATAAAACCTTCTTTGTATCATTTCCAAAACTCTGACCTGGTAGCATCAGTCTTGAATTAATTTTGAATTCCTCACTGTGTTTCAAATTCTTCAGTGCAGAGCAGATAGATGGATGGCACCTTGTTTAACAGACCGTCATGTGAATTTTGATAAATTGTTGTCTTGTCTTTTGTTCTTTACTCTGGCTGGAATGAATCATTTTACTTTCTTTCAACACCTGATACTGTTCCCCACCTGTATATAATACAGGGTGATTATGATGGTCAGGACAAGTCATATTAATATTAGCAGTCTGATTAACATTAAATCTGCAAAGGAAAAGTCTTGTTGAAGGTTCTCATGCTGACATAGCGGACGTAAAAGATTCTTGGTTCCTGTGCCACTGGCAGTCTCATGATTTAAAAAATAAATAAAGTCTGCTTTGGAAACTTCCCCATTTTTTCTAGTTACAGTGATCACAATGAGTTTGTCTGAAATGCTAAGTTTGAAAAAATGGTGGGAAATTATATAGAGATTGAGGAAAATGAGATGGAAGAAAAGCATGGAAAGGAATTTACCTAGATAAAAGAGCTCAAGTTCACCAAGTGAAGACAATATATTTTGTGTTACTGTGAATTTAGAATTCCACAAAGAGTTGATGCAAAATATTTTAGCGATATGTAAACATGAGACTTCATGGCCAAAGAGCCATGGAATTTGCTAACAAGGATATACGGGAACTGATATTCTAAAATGTCTACCAGTAATCAGATGTTGTCCCAGCCTATTGAAGTGTTTGTTTCTATTCTTTAATAGAGAAAATGCACTGCATGCAGAATCCTTTGTCGTGGGAAAAAACCTCAGGAAGCACAATACTGCAACCTCTGCAACCACTGTGACCTGCTAGAATTGAACTCTAATTTTCTGTATAATAGAGATGAATGCCCCTAGAGATGCCAATATAGGAAAGGTTAGTGTGCTTACAGGTTATTTTCATGATACTGTATTAGAAGGTTTTATCTGCCTATGTGTAAACCAAGAGCTGCAGCTTAAAGTTGTTCAGATAATAGGAACATACTGCTGAATTAACTTTGTATTTTATCAATGCACCATTCTACTCGCTTTCAGTGACAGTAGCAAGACTGCATGTTTTGCAGTACCTCAAGCACATTCTAATAGGAACTTAGAAACCTCCTCATGCCTGCTGTTTTGTAAAATAAAATGTAATCTCTTTAGAAGAGAGATTGCCACAGTAGTTTCTGCTGTGGCAGCTATTTATTGATCCAGTTATACGTACCTACAGATACCTGCCCAGATGAACTTTACCCCCCTCCTGAATGGTCAGAAATTCATCCATGACAACTGGAGTACAAGGGAACCATTTGCTGTAAGAGTAATATAAACTCCACATACAACATGGAGTATTATGTATTATAATACATAGACCACGTATTATTACAACTCATGAGTTTCTGTTTTACAGGGAGGATTAAAATCTTAAAGCAGTTATACCAATGTTCCTGGTATGAAGTGTGTCAAATTGAACAGTAGAGGTAGTACAGAATAGTAGAGAAGCAAGGCACGGCAAATGTAGCACACAAAGACACCTGTGGCTCAGCCATTCTTACGATTCCTACCCAATATATAGAGAAAATATTAAAGCATAAACAAAGGGACAATGGCAGTACACTGATAGTGTATCACAGAATGTATCTCAAGTACTGAGTCTTTTTGCTGTTTCTGCTTTCTCTGATCTGTTTTTTCTGAGAACAAACAAAGCGTGTTTCTTTTAAAATTTGGGGCAAGGAGGGGACTTGCTTGTTATAAAACATGGCGAGTTGAATTGTACTCCCTAAAGCAAACTCTGCTGCTTATACCCTTTCATGGGTTGTCCTGCCTCCTACCTGGCTGGCAACCATTTTTGTTGGTGAATGCAGGATTCTCTAATCTTTTCCTGGTTATTATTGACAGAATTCTCAAAGCAACACCAAGTAGATTTCTGGTTTGCTCAGATCACTGCTTATAAAGGCCAGAAGTGTGCCAAGGGTGTGAACTACCACATTGTAGTTTGGATTAGAATTTGTTGGAAGTGTTTATCAAACAGAAAAATAGAAGGAAACAAGAACACAAAATAATTACTAGCAAAACTCTGATGCAGATTCTGCTGTAATGGTGTTTGTTACTGATAGATATATCACTGTTTATTCCATGAATTGGAAATAATATAATAAGGTAGCCTTAAAATTGTGGCAATAAATGCTATATCAGAAAACAGAAGTCACTTACCAGAAATCCCCCCAGACACATACACTGCTATGGTGACTGCCATTGCAAATCCAACAGAGACTGTCATGGGCCCGCCATGTGCTCCTCGGCTAAGGACAGCCTGCGCCACACACCCACATCCAAGTGCCTGTATTTTAAAAGAAAAATGTGAAATCTTAAGCATGCCTGTCAAACGTTATTGGTTAGTTTGCAGCTCTTGCTGATGTCCAGGTATAGCTGAAAATGTTGTTTAAGTATTGAAAAAATGCTAGAATTTGCCATTAGTGGCATGGGTACCATTGTTGCCTTTACCACAAGGAACATTTACTCTTATTTTCCCCTGTTTTGTGACCAGAAAGAATGTCTGGTAGTAAGAACCCCTCTGTCTCTCTACAGAAAACACTTTGCAACTATAATGGTGTTATACAACTCTGAATTTGGAGCCTGGAAAGTATCTCACTGTCTCCACAACAAATCCCTGAATCTGAAAGTGAAGACGGAATTATTTCTTTGTGGTAAGTTTCCAATTCCAGATTGTAGTTATAAGCAATGACACAAAAACAAACAAACAAACAGAAACACTATAAAAGACTTTTACTATAAAAGTCATGAAAAATAGTCCAAAAATGCTTTATGTTTAATACTGAAACTCTGGAATGAGACAGCTGTCTGAAGATTAGAGCGTGTGTTACTCTTACGCTGCCTTGATGTCATATATTGCTCTGTCAAAACATGAACTGCTAGACCTTACTGTCAGTGATTTTAAAATGAAGACAATAAATGAGGGAGAAAGCCAGAACAGGTAGTATGACTCTAAGCCATGCAATAAGATTCAAGACTAAGGGCAAGAGAGATGAAAATCTAAGAGCTGTTATGGACGAAGGCAAAGAAAAGACAAGTTAGGGCAAATCATAGTGAAATCAGACAAATAACGTTTGTAGCATCATGGTTCAGACAGACTTTAAAGTAAGTGGTTACTTATACTCCTGAGGTATAATTTTTCCCCTTGCTGTGCTCAGCTAGCTTTCTGCGAATGCTGAGTTCAGGGTATGTTGTAGGGAAAGGGAGTCTTTTGCTCCTCTGCAGGTATAAGCAATCTGAATCATAACATTTCTGGGATGTGACGAGATTTATCTTGAGCAATGTTAATTAATTTGATGTTAAATTAGATATTTATTTTCCTCCTTTTATGGTACATGGGAATCTGTTTGTTTTTTTTTCCTTCTCATAGAAGTATTGCATCTTACCCAAGGCAGTTGCTTTGGATATCTCCTTGCTTCACTTTAGCATTCTGCCATTACTGCATGTCACCCATGACTGTGTTGTAAATGACCTTCCTAACTATGCGTATTTGAATACCTGAAATATAATTGTTGGAGAAAGGCTTGCTTTTAGTTGCAAGGCAGTTCCATTCAGAAATGTGTAATGAGAAACAATGTAATGGGAAAATCTCTCCTGCCTTAGAAACAGACTATACCAAAAAGATTTGGTGATTGAAGTTTAACAAGCAAGTCCTGCCAGAATAGATGCAATTTAAACAGGCAAACTCAAACTTTTGTTTCCATTATTTCCCCAAGGTTTTAACTAATTCCAAAATGCGATAGAGAAAACTCTCAGTAAAATTACTCTCAACCAGCTTTGCAATGCAGACAGAGTTTGTTATAAAAGTGCCCCAAGAATGTGTCGTTATACCCAGGTGCAGTTCGTGCCTTGAGGTTATAATCATGCGAGCAAACAGAGCACTGTATGGTGCCAAAGTATTACAGCTGTCAGGATATGTGAGGGTAGGGTGGTGTTAGATAGCAGTAGTTTATTGGACTGTATAATTGAAAGTTACAAGACATTCAAAGCTGCAGTCAACTGCTGTGCAATGAATGGATGACATACAACTACGTTATGCATTCTCTCATTTCTGTTCGTATCTCATACCTTGCTATTCCAATGTTAAGCACAAATGCACATACAGATATAAAAGCAAAACAAAAAACATTTCAGCTGTTCACAGTTGAAATTACATGGTTTTTTAAAACTTCATATGAGAATTCTACACATCATATATTTATATGTTTAATGAATATGGAAAGAATGGGTGTGCTGAAATTTATAAAGTTTAAGATTATGGCACAAGGCTAGAGGAGGTGGAAGTAGCATGCTCCAGCATTCATTTTTCCAGACTTCTCAAAGGGAGTATTCCAGGAATTGCACCAAGGAAGATTTAGTGAAAGGTATGGCTCAGATATGGAGGAGTATGGGATGGTCTGCAGCCCTGTGTGAGCTGGGGTACAGTTTGCCTTTAGGGAAGTAGTTAGGTCTACAAGCATGTACTTATGCTTTGAAATGGCATGGACAAAATTTAGCAAATTCAAAAGAAAAGGCCATTGTTTTGAAAATAGCAACCTGTTCTGTAAGGGTGATAAAAAAAAAAAGAGAACAGGAATGGGAGAGATGGCTGTAGAAAAGGATAAGGGACAGTAACCACATCTGTGTACATCAACTACAAATTCACATGAAGAGGGAAGGAAATAACAGAGGATGGCTGTGGCCTCCCTTCCCTGATTACCACAACCAAGAAGAATCATAGAGAAACAGCTGTGTAGTCTTCTTGCATAACAGCTACTGTTATACTCATTACAGGGAAATATGCAACTGCAGATGCTGTATTTTTGTGCTAACTGGTCTCAGAAAACTGAATCTGCAAACAAGAAGGCATGCAAGCCAGCCTGAGCACAGCTGCACTGTTGTGCTCAGTGGATGTTAGGGAGTGACCGCCTGCTCATGTATGACCAATGAGGCAGGCACAGTCCGTGTGTACCCATTTGGAGTTGAGGAAACTGGGGACTAAACCTGCAAATCTGAACCACGTCACAGAAATACTTTATCTGCTGTCATTTTAAGGAGGAGAGAAAGATATATTTTTCTCATACTTACTACTACTAGGCTGACATAACTGGAAACTATCACCTAATCATGTAATTACATGAGCAGCAATTTAATACCCTGTGAATCTCTGCTTGGCTGAGTTAAGACCAACTTGATCATCAAGTTGTAACTAAATATTCTAAGTTTCTAGGCCAAGCTCAGCCACCAGTGCACCCACACAAACCCAAGCACACAAATTTGATGGGACTGTAATTTAGAGTAGAATATAGCCAGGTATCTTTATCTTATCTTGTGTTATGTTACCAGGTTTTCATCTTACCAGTTGTCTATCTCCTGATCTTAAATTTACTGAAGTAGTTTCAGTTCTGACTTTTTTGTTCACAAAGTAATTAGATTGCTGTCATAAATAATATGTCTGGGTGTGGAATAGCTGTCTGCAAACTCTGCCAAAAAAAGTTGCTTCATGGACATTAGATCCTTCCCATTGTCTTGGGTAAGAAGGCTAATGTTAAGAAAGGAAGACAACTGGCCTCTTGTGAGCATGTCTTGTTATTCTCTGGCAGCTTGCAGAACTTTATCCCACTCAGACTGAAGATCACAGTTCCTCTGTCTGCACTGTTTTCATTTTTTATTTCACAAATGTGTGAAATAGCAGTTTTCAATGTAAATAGGACCTCCTGCAAGATTGGAATCCAGAATTTTAGGAAATCTGATTTTCTACATGGCCTGTAAAGCCTTAGACATCTTAAAGCATAAAGTTTATATTAAAAAGACCCCTTCTTATTAAACGTATCTACTGGTAACATGCATTCATAGCCATACACTCTAACAGTAAAGAAGCAGCCAAGTCTCCTGCTTTGTATCAGTGTGGAGGCAATGATGTGTATTTTTTTCTATCTTGTACATCACCAGTTGCCAAGCTCTGGTGAGTTAAACTCCTTCAGTGGGGTACCATAGATGTTCATGAAGGCAGAGTACAGCCTCAGTGGCTCCACAACTGATGACATTCTGCTAGAATACAAGAAATCAGTGTGATACAGTGAATCCAGAGTCAGCTGTTACAATAATAATAATAACAACAACAATAATAACTTACTTCAAAGCTGTACTCTTTCAATAGAGAAATATTAGAAAAATACTTTCAGAATGTCCATTTTAGTTAGTTTTCATGACATAGTTAAACAGCTACAGGTAATTATGAAGAATCTCCAACGACCTCTCCACCACTTCACAATTTTCTTTGTTCAGGAGAGGCGGTAACCCTGCCCTTTCCCATGCCACACTCCCCGTGTTCCCCAGACAGGCATTTCCTGCTAGTCAGAGCCTCAGCTGCTCCCCTTTTCCAGACTGGATGGGCCTGCAGCATTGCTCTGGGTCCTGCCGCAGGTGCTGGGTTCCTGTGCCATGCTGTGAAGAGGACAGGCTCGGGTGCTGTGCAGCATGTTAGGCTAAAGCTGTGTGCTTGCTGCAAGCACTCTTCTGCTATCCCAAAGTTACCTGTCCTGAGCCTGCAGAAGCACAGCAGTACTGCCAGGACACTCGAGGACATGAGAGCAAGCCCTGGCATTTCATTTCTAAGGGAGATTGCCACAGGTTCTCCACACAGCCAGGCTCAGCACCAGGCGTCTTGGCCCTTAAAACAGGAACACGGGAGAGGGCTGGGAGAAGTGGTTGCATTTGCCCTTCACATCAGGTAGGGATCTCCCTGGCCGAAACTGCCCATGAGAACATTAGAGGGTTGATTGTGATTTTCTGTAGTCTTATGCAGGTTTTTTCTCTGGCCCCATTAATATTTCCATGCATGATCACCCAAATGGGTGTTGCTTATAAGAGTAGTAAATAAACTTTTCAGATGAAAGTCCAATTACTAAATTGATGGTGTCCTTCTACAGGGTTCTAATTCAGAGTGTATTTTAGAACTCACTTTCATTTGTAATCTCTTTATTTACAACCAATTCTGATTAAGAATTTATCTGTTTGCATTTCATAACAAGGTGTTTTATCATGGATTAGAAAATCTTTACATACAGAGACATGGTTTTGCTCTGTTTGTGTATTATGTATAGCCTTGATTCAGCCTGGGCTCTTAAGCATTCTTTCAATAGAGATAATAATAACAGATAACAATAGAGATAACAGATAATAGAGATAACAAAAACAGAGATGCATTAGGTCTACTGAAATTCAGGGCATGAGCTCTGCAAGAATTCAAGTCAGGGGAAATTCCCACTCGTCCAGGAAAAAGCAATCTTCATCTCATTTCTTGTCTAATATTTGCCATCTTTTGTTAAATCAGATAGTACTTAAAAAGTTTAAGGTGAGATAAAAATAGAGCTTAACAGGCAAGTAATTTTAAAATAGTTTAAAAGCACATGGCTTTTATTTTATCATTAATTACATATTTTGGTGGGGGCAGGGGGATTTTTGTACATTACAATTTAATCAAACTTGGAGTAATAAAAAAATCACTACATCCGTTCTCCTGACGATCCCCTGGGACACGACCAATATCCTCTTAGGTTCAAATGGATTTCCCTTTATTTTTTTTCAGACTTACTGTTTAATAAAATAAAGGTTTGAAAAAAAAAATCATTTAGATAATTAAATATTATAGACATAAGCCTTCAAATGATTACCATTTTGAAACTTTTTTTTTTAATGACAGAAAGCATTACTACTCGGAGACATGAATGTAAATTTAATAAGGCTTTGGATGAAATGTGTACATAAAGCTTTTAAAACAAAGATTTGACTCAAATTGCTCTGTGGGAAAAAAATAGTGAAAATATTGAGGTACAGACCATGCTCCGTTATATAAATTGATGCCTTTAAATTTTTATTACTGCTTTTGCACATGCAATAGGAGACAAATAAAAGCTTGAAATCACTTGAAATGCAAAGGTCTGCATTCTCTCATATTTTATTATGATTAATATTGTATTCTTCATCCTGAAATGCTAAAATGCTTTTCTTTCCTGAATTATACAGGGTAACTGGCTTGAGTCAATTTCTTGAGAGAAGATTGTTTTTATTTTCTTACTAAGTTTTAGAAATTTAGGAGAGAAAGGAAATGAAACATTTCATATTTAGATGCAAACTCTCAGGAGTGAAACATGGCCCCTGACGAAGGGGCTAGGAACCAAAGATGAGGCAAGGGAAGAAAACCTTACCTAGTAGCCTCATAAGAAAAGGAGTATATTCTGGTGCTGCTGCCCTCCCAGGTTACTCTTACTCTTGAGCTGAGGTGTGCTGTTCTGCTTTGCTTCCTACACCAACTGAAAAGATTACAATCTCTCTAAACTAGGATTAAATGTGTTTAGTCTTCAGAATGGTGCTTGGAGAATGGAGGAGCATGCTTTGACATTTCTGAGAAAGGAGGTTTTCTATCATCTCTTAACAATATAAGTGTACATATTGTTGACTCTCATTTGGTGCAGAAGCAGGGCAGCTGGGGCTTTGCTGTGCCTTCATGTTCGAGGGGCATGGTTACGAGTAAAGACTCGGTGTTTTATTTCTAAGTTCTTTTCTGTTGGGGAAAAAAAAATGTTTCTTTGAGCTGAATGCTTCCTCTTTTTTAGTAAAGAAGCCTTTTAGGGATGGGTTAGAAGGAACTGAATCAAATTCTCCTTTAAACCAGACCATGGACTGGAGACCTCACTAGAATGCATTTTTAGCCAGAGTGGTTCATTCATCTGAAGAGTTGAGATGACAGAGACATAAACTCACTGTATGGCATGAACTGAATCTGTTATCTCTTCCAACAGTTTATGAGAGTTTTAAAAAGTGAATAGTTTTATTACTATTTTTTAATTTGGCCAAAGTTTTTTTTGGAGAAAAAAAAAAAAAGCTTGAAAAGCTTGTAAGCTTGTAAATTTCTGCCTGTAAAACCTAAACTGACATTTTACACTCTCATTCCTTCAAAGATTCCAACTGTGAATCTTCTGTGAGGCTAAGGGAGAGTGCCTACACTTCAGTTCTATAGATGCAGACTTTCTGGGGGAGAAAAAGAAAAAGCATCTACAGAAAGACTTCTCACAAAACCAGGTTCAATTTACTGGAACCTCTTGGTTGAACAAAGAGAGCCATTATGTGTTAGGGCTGATATTGCAAAGTTCAAGATAACTCTCTTCTAAAACTTTCATGCAATACAGAACATCTGAGTCACCTGAAAGTTTAAAATGTCATATACTGGAAAAAAAACAAATAACCACAATTTTTGCAGTTCAGTTTGCACTGAAAACAAAGGTTTTCCAGTGACTTTTCAGAATTATTTGCTGTAATGAACACTTCAGGGTAAAAGAATGGTTGGGTAACCTTCCTTTCAGTTCCTTCACATTGCTAACTATCTGAATTAAGGAATGACTTCAGGGAGATCTAAGTGTTTTCTAGAAAGAAAAAAAAAGAAGTTATTTGATAATGTAAAATCACAGAAATAATAGCACTGTACAACAAGACCTCCTTACACTGAGCCCACCTGAGGATCTTTGTCACCACTTTGACTTCTGTTTACAATGCTAATCTCATACAGTTGCAAGAAGGTGGAAGAGTTTGCACATCTTCAACAGAATCAGTAACAAAATGTAAGGTCTTAGAATATATACAACCAGTAACTGAAACAGAAATGACTCTGAGTTTGGGATGACGTGGAAAGGAAGCCTCTTATTCCCATAGAATGAGCGATTTTGGTCTGGAAGTTCAGGATTAAGTTCTGTGACGTCAGATTCATGAGTGACTTCAATTATTTAGTGGTTGTACTATCATATTACTACTAGAGACCCTAATTTATGGATCTCTGTGGAATATGAACCACTTTTCAGAGTACAACTGTGGCTGAGACTCATGGTATTTGCAGCATTGTATAATATTTAAAAATCTGTTGAGCGATGTATCACAATTGTAAATATTTTAATAATCTTTTTTGTCTACCTTTGACAAACTTCATTGTCTAACAGGCAATTATATAAGGTTCTGTACTGCAGGAAAGTCAGTGCTAATCTCAAACAAATTTGTTAGAGATAACTCGTACTTACTATTGCTGTAAGCCATTTCATTCTGTACAAAGTCTCCATTTCACAAAAATTTAGAACAAGAATTTATTTTCTTTGTGTAAAAATTCTAAGTAATTTTGTATTAAACACTAAACGCTTATCTAAAGAGTAAATGATGAAAAGCTAGATTTGCTTTAATGTAATAATATGTAATAAGGATTCTAATGCATGTTTGGAATAATGGATATATATTATTGTACAGTGTTGTAAGTAACATGCACTGGAATCTATGGCTACAAAAAGAAAGATATTGAACAGTTGTTTAAATTTTAATCTTCTAGGCTGAACAAATCCATGAAATGTCACACTTAACAATTTTTCAGGCAAGACTGAACTCCCCAAGAAAGCAGAAATGATAACTTACATAATGAGGTGGTCAGAATATGAAAACCAGACAAAAAGATTTTGATGAGCAAAAGGTAAATAGCCATTCTTCTAATTAGTTGGATTGTTTGCAGTGGGCAATGTCATGCACTCAATTCATGCACGTGCTGATGCACTGCAGCCTATGCACACACAAACGTTTGCTTCAGTGGGAGTTTTGCAAGAGGCTCCCCGCTTCCAGCTGGGGTCTGGGCTTCGGAGTAAAAAAGGAATCCTTCTCCCTGCTAGCTGGCTTTTGTGTCCCTGTTTACTTTGGGTAGGGCTGTGCACAGTGAGAACTGTTGGAACATTCATTTAGTTTTCCACTTGGTACAACAGTAACAACTGAGGATGATTTAATTTGCTCGGTGTTGGTCATACTCACTTACTTGACTGTGTCCTTAGAGAAGCAATAGATGGGGAAAGTTTGCAAATATGCTGCCTACTGGTCTTTGTATGCTAAATGGAAGCCTGTACACTGCTCTGGACTCAGGAGATACTGGCTCTCGTGCAGCTCCTTTCTGGGAAACTGTTTAGTAAGATGCTCTTCAGAGTGAAAATGAAATACAAACTATGTGAGGTGAGCAGTAGCTGGTAAAGGAAGCCACATGGCCCATTTGGCTTCTCTTTTTGGAACTATTCCAATTCAGATATACTTAATGGCATAAGCCAGAATAAATCCCATTTTGTTTGAGAGCAATGCAGCCAAGTCCCAAAGGGGAAATATGGAGAGAAACATGATTAAAAGCAGAGAGGCACTTGGCTAGTTGAGTTCCAGGCAGACGCACTGAAAAGTCACATAAGCCATCTATCTGATTCAGCATGGCTTCTTTACTCTTTTGTGCTGATACCCAGCTGGTCCCTCCCACAGTAACCCACAGGAGCCCTGAGAGGAAACATACTGAACCAAGAGACATGCTGGAAAACAAAAAGCTCCCCAGAGTGCTCTTTCTCAAGGGAGGCCTCAGGACAGCCCCAACTACAGAAGGCTGAGGCTGAGACTGGGAAATGTGTGTATGCACTGGCCTCTGAGCCCACCGCACAACAAAGGGGCTGGCATTCTCCCGCCTGCAGGACCTGTTGCACAGGTGTGGGATGGAGGGACCAGTCTCAGAAGTTGGTTCTAAACACATTACGCAAAAACTACAATACTCAGTATCCACTTCATAGAAAGCGTTGTCCTTTTCAAATGTTTGTTCAAAACTTTATAGGCAGATTGCATATTTGTGAGGATATTCATTTTAAATTACAAATAGCACAATGAAACTTTGCAGGTCGGGGGTTTGCCGTGGGACATACCAAGGCAAATGCAAGGCATAGACAGGAGCTCACAAATAATGTGCAAACAGAAATACCAGGCCTAATGCACATTCCTCATTGCCTATGCTCCAAGTGTAACCTAGTTATATTAAAAATGCATCGCTATGTTTGTTGTTTTGTTTTGTTTTTAATAGAAAACACGTATGTGTTTAAGCACACCATTTTCTCAGCTTGATGGAACCTCATAAAGTGAATGTGATATAGTTCAAGACAGTAACCAAAAGCTCACTATAACCAAAACCACATGCAATTTGCATTTGGTTACGGACTGAAAAATGTATGTTTTCTACTGCTCCAATTCTTGTCCCAGAATGTAACTGGAGAAGCTGTGCTGTGCCTTAGGGAATAATTCACGGCCTGATACTGAAAGAAATATTGTTCCCCTGGAAGAATAGGTCTAAGAGTAAAGTAGCCTAATCGCCAACAGGATTACCCAGCCAGGCGATAACAGCAGCTGCTCTGTATACCATTGGATCTGCCTATACAGCAGAGGACTTCCAGATTTGTACAGTTTAGTGTTGTTCACTGAACCCTCAGAAAGCCTCAAATCAGATCCTTTGGTAAGCAGAGAGAGGGACTGGCAGCGGCTAGCCCATAGCACCAAGGCATGCTGTGCAATATAAGCAGATCTGTGAAGCAGCCAGTTTAGAGGACCCAACTATGGATGTCTCAGGGTGGGGATTGTTCAGCCGTATCTCTAGTCTGATCCAGAGGCTAAGCAGCTATTAACGGTCAGCTCATTTGCTGTGCTTCTGGAGCTCTCCTTCCACTTCAGTTTCATCTGAAAAGAATTCAGTTTGCAGGCTCTGAGACAATGCTGCAGGGCAAACCACAGCATATTAAGCAGGGATGACCAGGAGATGTTATCCAAACTCTACACCCAGGGACTTTTTCAAGGCTTGTTGTTTCAACTCTGTTCAGCTCTGCAGGTGGAGCCCTTCTCACCTCCAGGGGAAGGCTTGTTATTTGCCTGATGTTCTAGGTGTCCTGAAATTAATCTTACAGATTTTACACTTTACAGTTTGGAAAATAATATTGCAAGACTTGAGAGTTACTCAGGACAATAACTTAAGCTCTTAATAGTACGTGGTCTGTGACGTTCTCCAGAAGAAATAGAAATAGGTGATTTGGGGGATGGAGTTTTACCCAGCTGGCTTCTAGAGGTACTGGGCTGATCACAGGTTTAGGTACCATCAGTTAACACTGACTTCCAGAGAGAGCCTGTGGATAATGGAAGGGCTCATCCCTGCCCCGCTCCCTGGCACAGGTCCTCCGTACAAGCTGTAAAACCCGTCACAGTGGCAAAAACATGGCTTTCAGGAAAGATTCAAATGAGCGTGAACTCACTTTTAGTTTGTAACAGGATTAAAACATATTTGTAGTATAGTGGAAAAAAGCTATCACTTCTTTTGCATACATAGTCTGTTTTTCAAGGATTTCTGCCTCCTGACTTATCAGGGTGCCCCTTTGATTAGCTCCAATTTAAGTTAATAAGTTTAATATTTGTCTGCTCTTTAAGAGAAACAATTTACTAGCTGACAGAGCCTAAAAGCAGTAGCAATAAATAACAGCAGAAAAGTCCATTTCTTCCCAATAAACTTTGTACTGCTGCTAACTTGCACAGTCTAAAAATAAATCAAGGTATCTGAGCACTTTGAAAGCTTCAGTTTAATCCATGTGAGTATCTTCTGTGCTTTAAGCCAAGGCTAAAACTAGAAAGGGTAAAATAGAATTAAGAAATTCAGTCACATTATCAACAACAATTTTAAAGCTTCATCTTCTACTATATTCATATGGGGAATATGATAGAAAATGGACTCCGTGTTTCCATTTCCTTCTAGTCGTGTGCAGCAGGACATTAAATAATAGCATTTGCAATCTAATCTGCACTTTAATACGTTTTCTTCACTTGCTTAATTGTATTAATGGACAGAGGAGGATGATCTTGTGGCGAGGACAGAGGACTGGAAGTCAGGTGATCTGGGTTATATTCAGAGTTCTGCAACAGGCTTCCTGTGCAGTCTGCTCTAATCAGGTTTGCTAATATATAAAATGAAGATAATGACATTTCCCCTCCTTACCAGGGTGTTGTGACACTTAATTCATTAATGTTTGTAAAGTGCTTTGTGGTCCTTTCTTCTAAATGTGCTCCTTACTGTAATGTCTTATGGATCATATTAAATTTGAGAATAATGTTACTTTAGTGCCTGTGCACTTCAGTTGGCTGAAGTGTAGTAAAGACCATTATTTTCATGTATTTTATGAGCTACTGGAATTTTTTAGATGGCTTACTTGAAATTTAGCTAATATAGTTACAGTTATAAAATATACTATGTCATTCCTCTGCCCGATTTTTATTTTTTTCTGCCCTTTCACTATGATGAAATATTTAGCAATAAGCAAGACTTTCTTGTTCAGACTAAGAAGAGGAAGAAAGAGTTTGGCATAAATATTCTAGCTGCTTGACTTCCAGCTCTGCTACTGAGCCTGCTCTCTACCCTGGTAAATCACCAGACAGCTCTGTTTCCCAGTGCAAAATGCACAGAAACCTTGAGCAAGAAATGAAGTTAAAAAGCTTTGCGGATATGAAAACGTGGAGCTTTGTTATTTACCTAATATTGTAACAGCACTACAGAACCAAGCAAATGTATAATTTATGTAATACAGTTAAAAACAAAACCAAAAATAGTTAGCTTACAAAATCTCTGAAGATTCAGCAGTGTAACTGCATAAATTCACTACGAGTCACATGGCTAAATCTCCATGTAGCACAGCAAAATAACTCAGCTAAAATACTTTTAAATGTGCAATACAATAGGTTTGTTAAAGCAAATGAAAGTTGTGCATACAACTGAAAGTAGAATAAAATGCTGAGTTTTTAAAAAACAAATGCAAGAGTATTGTTAGTATTCACTGTGTATATCTGGATGTTTTAAAACATAGTTGTTCAATGAAATTCTGCTCCTATAAAAATCAAACATTTATCCGTTGTAAGATATAAAGCTATGAGTTTTTAATAGCCAGTGATAATTACATCATGTGAAGAAAGGAATTACAAACTTACCAGAAATAGAAGCAATTCATTGAAGGGTGTGCAGTGTTTGTCAGGCAGTAACCACGCTGCTGGTATAGTACAAGAAAAAGCATACATGTACCCTTACAAGCACTGTCCAACATTAAATTAGTAGGAAGGAAGGAAAGCAGCTGACACTTACTATCAATATAAAAGTTCCCAGGAATTCTGAAAGAGCTTCTTTAACCAAGCTGTTCTTCAAGGCAAATTTCTCCTTTAAACTCCTTTTGCTTTTCCGGCTCATTTTGGCTTCCTCTATTGCTCTGGTGCCCTAGTTACAAATACACACAAAATTTGCTCTGTAATCGTCCCTGCTTCAGCTGAACTTTGACACTTTTACTTATACATTGAAATATGAGATTTCATCCTGTACAGCCAGTGAAATCATCTGACTGCAGGCATTGACAGAACCAACACAACATGCCCTAACAATTCATCATGAGTTTTCCATCGTGTGCCTTGCCTGAGTATGCTTCTATTTATACTGGTTAGATAATACCAGTAAGTTTACAATCAGAACTTTTTGTTTTTTTCTTACAAAATGGATTAATCATTACCTTTCTGGCTACATTACTTTTTTTTTTTTTTTTTTTTTTTTCCTTCCTGGTAAAAATGAATAAAATGTTCCTGTCACCCTAATCGAGATGAAAGGCAAAAAGAGAAACCACAAAGTAAGGAAACAAAATATGGTTGAAAAATTCACTCCGACCTAGACTGAGATTTAAGCCATGCTACTATTGGCTGTCTGAAACCTTTTCAAGAGAAAGTTGTAAAAGAGAGTGAATACTTGTGAGGATGCTATGCTCTACCCTGTAAATAAAAGCTCCTACCTGGTTAGTCCTGAGGGATTTTAGTGGCTAATGAGGAGTCTTACCTTGGTTGTATGTTGAATTTGTGTATTCACACACGATGCTCTTTTTGGACTCAATGCCTTGCTCTCGAGTGACCTGCCCTGTTTACAAAAGAGCAACGAGGCAGAATAAATTAGGAACATTTAATGAAATCTGCTTTGGTCCAGTGGCTCTCTATAATGCAGTATAGGCAAATGAAGCACTGAGAATGACTGTATGTTCCCAATTATATTCAGCTTAAAAGCGCATAGGTGCTGTAATATGAAGCATTATATTATTATTGGCCATTATCTTAAGACCTGAAGTTGGTGAATATCTCAAAGAATTGGATTGCTAGAGAAAAATATTACACTTTTAATCTCTTATGCATTGTGAATGCATTTATCAGTTATGATACTAACCTCACTGACATGTCATCTGGTTGATTTACAAATATTTTCTGTCATTTGACTTAACACCAAAGGCTTAGCCCAGTTGTGGTAGGTTATTTTAGCATGCGTTGTAGATGTCCGGTGCCTCAGTTTGTATCTGTCCTCTTCCTTTTTTTTACCTTCCTGGCAAATGTGTTTAGGTCTGTCAGTACTGCCCTATTCAGCTGTGAATAGGACAAAAACTTAGGGAACTGGGCAAATGGGTCGCTTCTACAATCCCATCAGTGTTCGTCTTTTCCTCAGTCTAGGATTTGTTGAATGTTCACTACAGCTGTAGCCTCTTTACCACCACCAGTTTCATCCCTCTTACCACCCAGTTTACCCTCGCTATCCAATTTTAATCCTTAAGCCTTTTTCCATGTTCTTTTCTCTATCTCTGCCTCAGCATTCAAACACCACTTTGCCGTTAGCTGCTTCAGAAAATGCTGGCCTCTGGAGAGCCACACAGGTGATGAGTTGCAAGAAGACTGCATCTGTCCTGGTACTGCATGAGCTGGGGGTGCACCTGTGCAGCAGCAGGCACACACAGATGCAGAGGTTTATTCCGTAGTGCAGGCCTGCACTTGCACAGAGATGGCTGAAGCTGCTTCTGGGAAGCCACAGAAAACAGCTTATGTACTGCACTTTGAAAACCTTTACCCCATACAGCCGCAAAACAAAGATATTTTTCAAGACCTTAATTATCACAGGATGTTAAAAGCATATGTTTATTATGTCTGTGAGAGAATTTGTCTTGCAGAATTATGGGTAGAGTAGAGCTGAGGGAGGATCCTGAGGAGGCCATTCATTACAGGAGGAATGAGATAAACTGCTTCCTCTCTTCCAGGAAAATGAGAAATAAATAAATACATTTATGAAAGCCATTTTTAGTTGTTTGTCCATAGCAGATCTTTCTCTTGTGCAGATGCAGGTCTCCCTCACAAAGTAGTATGCAACTACCTCTTAGTTTATTCTCATAACAGGTGTGAAGGCATTAACTATTTTTCAACTAACGACATCAAAGTAACATGTCAGTGACAGAGACAGAATCCCCTACTCATTTGCCCAGACGATGTTTCCTTTCCCATATTTCTTTTTTTACAGGGTGGAGAACCAGGTTCCTGACACAAGTATGTACTGTTTACACTTGCCTTCGTCAGATTTTCTTCAATAATTTGACAAATCTTTCCAGCTTTTGGCAAAATTTAAAGTCACTACTACACTTTTAAATATATATCTTTTTCAAATGCAAAAAAGGGGCAACACATAAAATTTGAATTCAGTATATCCTTTCATTATATTCAAAATGAGATTCTAAAGACATTTCCCAAATCTAATAGATATTTACATGGCAGTATGTGAAAGCTGAATGAAATGTAAAGATGAAAGAAATGCAGGAAACCTTTGACCTTAATTGCTAATCCATGTTCCTTGATACTGCCTTTTTGTCACACACAATGCTTGGACAACCTGGCTGAACAATGGAAAGAAAATAGCACAATGATTCCTGTTCTCTCTGCCAAGCCCCCTCACCTGGGCCCTGCTCCCAGTGTCACAATGGTAAGGATAATAGCTTTGCCACTGGTAAGTAGTAACAGCCGTGTAGTCTGAGGGAAGAAGTTGCAGACAACGTTCAAAAATGGAGGTCATATGCAAACAAGGATCATAGAAAACAGTGCAAACTGTTGTCTTAAATGTGGAATCACAACAGGTTACCAAAAAGATTTTAAGGAGCACCTGGACTAGAATGTACCAACTTTTTCAAATTTCTTCCACAGAGGAGTCCTGGAAGAAAGTAGGTAAAGCTATAGAGGATGAAAGTGTAGAAGAAGCATTTAAGCTGGTCAACTCAGCAGAAAAGCTAAAAGATTTGTTTTTGACTTGCTAAAGAACCAAACTTCAGGTGGGCTGAGCTTGAGGAACTGTCCTAAAATGAATTCTTGGTAGGACAGAATATAGGAGAAATTGATATGTTAAATAGTGACTAATTGCTGGAGCTGTGCAGAATTCCCTCAGGGAATTCCAATGTTCTGCTATTGAAGTGCTAGTACCAGGGAGTTGATTTTTGGTGAATCCGATCTTAAAACCAGCAAACTGGAACATAGGAAATTTAGCACCAATCCACTGGTCTCTTAAGAGAGGGCTCCAAGGATGATCATGGGAACTACGGAACTGTCAGTCTGACTTCCATACCAGGAAAGTTAGATGAACTGTAGTAAAGAAAAAAATCAATAGACACAGATAAAGCTAATAGCCTGTAGAAGCATCAAATGGTTTCTGTTAAGGGAGGTTATGCCTCACAGATCTATTGGCATTCTTTAAAGATGTCAAGAAGCATGTTGATATTATTGTTCATGCTTGAATGTGTGACCTTAGATCAGAAGACTGAGACCCTTAGGATCCTTACCCCCAAGGCAGTCTGAACTGAACTATTTCTTCTCCTCACCTGGATTTAAGTGGATAGGAATTCAAACAGTGTATATAACCTAAAAATTTTTATGAGTAATCTTCACTCCTACAGAAATAGCAAAGTAGAGAATAATACACATAGCTCCCACAGTTTAAATCCCATGAGTAACAGGATATACTGTACTGAATTTTTAAAACTACATTATTTGGAGTATCACATAAATTGTTGTTACTGATGTAATAAAACCTAAACCAACACAGCTGGGGACACCAAGGCTATAAATATAACACTTTTTTCGTACCGTAATAATAAGTGCCAAATTATTTTTGTCTAAATCTGCTGATTTTAGTTGAATTGGATAAAATCTGAATGAGTATGTCCACTATAATACATGTTCCTTTACAAATGCCTTTGCCTAATTTATATTTATATTTATTTTTTCTACAGAAACTGCTGTGTGGTACTTACAGGACATTTTCTGTTTTATTTATTGATCCTGCTGCTGGGGAACTCAAAAAATGTAAGTGAGCATGATCTGAACGTACTGCAATTCAGCATTCTAATGTTTTTGAGTACAGAAAAAAAAAAAACACACATTTCTTTAGTTCCTATGCTTTCTGATCATCTTCTGTCTCTGGTCTAGTCCCTGGTGAGTAAGTGCTCACAGAAGCAAGCATCTGCAATGTGAAGCTCAGGTTTAGCTGGGCCCACCTTGGAGGGAGCAGTAGGGCACACAAGGTGACCCATTGAGAATTTCTTTGTACTTTCTTCTCTGTTTCTGTATTCTCAGTGTCCAGATAAAACATTTTGTCCAGATCATGAATATGAGATCAAATAGACACCACATGTGTGTTTCAAACTTTCTGCCAGTAATGTGTGAGGCCTCCTTCAAAGCTTATTGAAGTCCACTATAACTGATGTTGATTTCAGTGAGAATTAAATTGGACTTTCTCTAAAGCAGGGCCCAAAACTTTTCTTTGTTCTTGATTGGCTGGACACACTATCACACCTCAGTGCATAACTGATATGTTGCACAAGTATACGTCACATATATTTGTACATAATTGATGATAGTAAATTTCAACAGTTTTGTGAAAAAATAAAAAAAACCTGTACAGACGTGTCTGTGTATAACAGGCCCTGAGTTTCCTCATTGGTTGAATCTCTGCAATAGCTGTGTGATGCACTGCTGCACTGTGGAGTCCTGCTGGCACGGTGGGAACAGATAACATGCCCCACTGCATGGCTCTGGGATAGGACTGTCAGTGCTGCCAAATGGGAAAGCGTTAGGGACATGCTGCACAGGTGGTTACGTGCACTGGTGTTACCTGCTGCACTAGGCTGTGCTTCCCTCTGCACGTGCTGGATATGGTTCTAGCGTAAGCTTTTCTGGCAGGTGATAGTATGGGCAGGTCTGACTTTCTGAATGCATCTGGGAAAAAGCTATTTCAAAACAAGAAAAATATTGCCTTTGGAGAATAGACCAATTTAGGACAGGCACTTCATTATAGCCTATATAGGCACTTCGTTATAGCCCTATTTTCCCTGCTCTTTTTTCCTGCGCTTTCCCTTTTTTGGAACAGTTAATGTACATGGAAAGTAACTGCAAGGAAAGGTGATTGACAGCATGTACTTTTTAGAATAACTTTTTCTACATCATGTTTCTTTATAAAAAGCCCTCAAAATTAATATTGAATTTTTAAATTCAGCTTTGCTTTTAAAAATAACAGATATCTTGGTAACTGTACCCATGCTGTATGAAGAAAAGCTCAAAGTACATCCTATGGGCTTGCATTGATCTAAGCCCTATGATTTCTTAACATGGGATACATCGCCAAAACCTTTGCCCTTTCTACAGGGCACACATTCCCTATAGCAGCAGACACCCTGTGACTTACCATGGCTACCAGTAGAGCTGTAGGGTTGTGAAAAGCAGATCGGAACCTACCTAAATAATAAAAAAGATATATAAAAGACAATGGTAATTACAGATTTGACTCCATTGGCATAAAGACAAAATAATATTTGGCAAACAAATAAATGTAGCTAAGTATGACAGCAGATTCATGGTTCTGAACAACAGGAAAATGACTGTTTCCTTCCTCTGACTTGCCCTCCCACTCCAAGTGCACCCCCCAGCTTCATTGCCATCTAGCCACATTTCCACACTCCATTACAGAAGTGTTTTCTGTAAGAGATGCTGGTCTTGGTGCTTTCTTGCCTCAGTCCCACAAGGAGAGTATTTGTTTTGCCTCCATGTTATAAACATTCATCCCTTGTCCTTTAGTAAGTGAGGTGCTGTTCTGCTTGTTTTTCATTATATTAATTCCCTTTCAGTCAGAATGATTCACTTTTGAATGTTTAAATCCTCTTTGCAGAAATGTAAGCTTTGCTTCTGGGATTGTCTTTACATATGAAATGCTAACAGTATAGATGATAAAACTGTCTCGGGCCCCTGTATAGGAATGTTGGATTGTCAGGCCCAATTCCTTTGGAATTCCCCAGCCAAATTTTTTTAAATAAAAATAATAATAACGTAATAATAGAAAAAATTGTTCTGAGGTTCAGAGCATGCCTTTTATAGAGTGTACTTAGAAGCACATCCTAGCAGCAATCTTCTGGTACTTCTGTGCTGTATCCATATTCATTAAGTTAATTAAGCTATTAATTGAATATGTAAGTTCAGGTAATTAAATATAAGACTTATTTCTTTAGTGTAAAGGGTAATAATAAAAAATTTAAACTTGCAAACTAGATCACACATTTAGTGATGATAAATGTGACCTGGAAAGTGCAATAGTCCAATATGAATTAGCTAATTGCATCCATTCATTAGGTAATGTACATTAGCAGAAGGTCAATCCATTTGAGGCTTGATGTGTTTTACAAATAATAAATTCAAACAGGTAAATTGAAGAGAAATTCACAATAGGAGTGTGTGTTACGTATTTAGACTCAGGACAGCGTCCCTACAGCTCAGAAGCATGTTGCATGTTATCTTCCCGGTTATTGGCGAGTGTTCTTTACACTGTCCTGAGGCACAGCCCCTCACCACCTGCCCTCTCTGTGGGAAAAGACGGGTGCTGCTTTGCAGAGCGGGTGGTGAGCTGCTGCACAGTGACCAGCCAAGCACTGTGGGTTGGATGGGCTCAGGAGGACTTCAGACTTGAGGAGCCGCATCTTGGGTTTATTCCATGACAGGCAAAACGGGCCTTCTGCACAACTGTCTGATGTGGGACGTGCTGCATTTCAAGTGTGGACTTAAACCATAATATTAATTTTTGAAATGGACTCATTTCTAAAAATGAGCCAAACACTGACAGTCTTTCCAAGCACATTCTGTTTCATCATCGTCGCTGTAAATGAATTATGTGTGGCTTGCTTAAATCCAAGTTTAAATTTAGGACTGAATTTACCATAGCAGCAATTTACAGTTCTACTGGTATAAAATGGCCAATATCACAGGACAGAAAATTGATCTGTTGGATTTATTTTTAGTAAAAACTACATTAAATCAAGTTTTCTTCACTGGCCATTCCTAGATTTTAAGTAATAAAAAATGGTTGTTCTTGATATCAGCTTTTACTTTTTTTTTTTTTTTTTTAATGTTAAGTGTAATGTAGAAATAAAGAAAATGAAAGTAGATTTTAGAACATAAAATATATCCAGACCCATTATTAACCAATTATTAACAAGACTTATAATATTAAGGCAATGAATTAATTGGGATATTTGCAACATTTCTGTCATAATATCTTTATAGGTTCATTCCAGCATTATGGGTGCTACTTTACAGGTAATGTTGCCTATATGTATTACTTTTTACCTTCTGTGTATAAAATACCTCTATCTGGAGCAAGGACTGATACCACTCTGTGCACAATTCAAGGGCCATAATTCTTAAAAGATTTCAAACAGTGAACCTCTTTCAAATGATCAGGCTTAGAGACATTTAGAGAATTGATTCAATTAACTTAGAGGAAAAAAAGTGCTATAATGTGTGATTTATATTTGCAGATAAATTAAAATACAAGTATCTCCTGAAGAGCATTTGCTGCCATCATAGTCAGTAATGAAAATAGCAGGCAATTAAAATGGGACACCTGAGGCTGAAGCTTTTACTGTATATATCAGAACATGAAGTTCAGATTTCAAAAGTGCAAATCTGAGCTGAAAAATAAGTTCGTGGAAGTTTTTTTTTGGCCCCTATTTTTCCCCCAGAATTGATTTCTAAAGCACATAGGAAATGGGAGGGACATTTACTGATGCATAAGGCAAAAGGTGAAGAGGAGTGGGCTCTCTCAATCAGTACTGAATTTGCATGAGGAGCCACAGATAACGCTGCTAAACACCAGAAAGACAGCTAAGAGAGAACTATGTATAAAATAAAACTTAGGGGTCAGATCAAAATCACTGGGGGGCAGGTTTTGAAGTTGATCTAGAAATGAGTCACTAGAAGTGTCTGACAGAAGATGTGATTCAGTTCCTTTGTGTGTGTCAGTGCTTAGAAAGAGTCTGGAGCTCACTAAGGAGCATAAGAAATATTAATGGAGCAAGGAACTGAAGTAGTGAGAGAGAACACCTCTGTAATTTGGGGTCACTGTATCCACTGTCCATTTCAGTGGTGTTTTTTCTTCCACAAATTAGATCATTTTACCCCTGTATTCATTGTTATTACTAAGTTATTGTCCTAATGTCCAAGGCAACAGTGGTAGCAATCCCTCCTACAAAGAAATTGCATTAAATATTAATAATTAACTATTAACTTGCATGATCTGAAGCCATATCTCAATTTGCTATCATATAGAAGCCAGGGTAGTGCTGAAGGGCTGAACCAGCTCACCAGGCTGGATTCCCAGTGTGTCCCACACCTTGTCACAGACCTCGCTCCAAGTGCTGTTTGGCAAAGCTGCTGTTGCACTTGATGAGAACCCAGTTGCAGTCTTGGCTCTAAGGCCTACGTCGTTTGTCTTTCCAGGTGGAGGAAGAGAAACCCCAGTTGGACACCCGCTGTTGGGAAGAGCGAAGGCAGGTGTCTGCCACGTTCTGCTGGCCGTAGACCAGGAGCTGCAGCACGGTAAGTGCAGTGCCATTCGCCACTCGGGGAACGCTGGCGGGGTTTAGGTGGCAGTTAGTCTGCAGGTGAGTCAGCTGTGAGATCTTTTGCAGTCTGAATTGCTTTCAGACGTAAGAGAAGCATGGTTTGTACAACAAAGAGTCGCTGGGGGCTCAGGATAGCAAGAAACAGATAGAGTCACAGGAGCTTGGTGACAATTAGGAGCTTACGCTGCTAATTACGTGGGTTTGAACTGCATCTCCAGATGCACTAGAATCCAGTCTCACCAAAATCTCCTGCAAACTTCATTGACTCGATTTAAGAATGAAACTGTTGCACAGTTCTCTGGTTCCTCAAACCTGTTTAATGCAGTCCGTTTTTGAAGGAACACATCCCCACTCTGATTTATTTTAAAACAGCTTTTAGAATGTGTCATCCTTGTGATGAAGTGTTAGGTCTTGTTGCCAGGGTGCCATTAAAAACTGAATTTCTGACGTTTAAAAGTCTCACTTATCCCAAGTGTCACAATTTGACGGCTCTGCGTGTCACATTACAGCACAGCGTTTTGGATCCATTTCCTCTGTTGGGGGGGGGGGGAAGAACTATGAAAAATGACAGAAAGCAAAATCTGCAGTTTCCTTCTTCATTATTGAGCTGGAGATTTACAGAGGTGCACATTAACGCTGAAATGCCTTAAATGGCACTCTGGATCCTGTGCTACATGCCTGTGCAGGAGCAATCCTTGTCCCGTGCTCCTGTGCAAACACTAAGGGTGCGCTGCCTGCCTTTCTAATCCTCTGTGTGCCACTAAACAAGGAGCAAGGAATATCCAGGGACTCAACATAATGGATATTGTAACAAAATCAAAACGTGGCCAGATCCTCTTGTTTATTCTGGACTAAATCAGTAAAAAGGTCATGTGGCGTATTGCTTGCTGCTTTGTTTGTGCCAGCCTGGGACAGCTGCACGCTTTGGTGTCCTTTCTCTGTTTATCTACCTGCAACGTTATAACTGCAAACACACTGTCTGCAAACACGGGATCTGATCGCTTTCAAAACCTTGGGAGTGTTTGCAGCAGGAAAGCGAACTTGGTGGTTTTGCCCGAAGTGCCAAAAACCGTGGGCGCTTCGTGTATGTTCTGCCTGGAAGTTCTGACCAGAGGGAGCGCTGGGCTCTGGCCACACGGTGCCGACACCCATCACCCCGTCGGGGCACGGGCTGCGGCCGCCTGCTGCTCCACCCAGCGAGCCGGGCCGGGGGCCGCGGGGGTGGCCGGGGCACCGCGGGAGGGGAGCGAGCCCCGGGGCCCCCCCGGGCGGCAGCGGCGCGCGGGCGGCGGGGGCCCCCTGCCGTAGCGGCGGGCGGCGGGGGGCGCGCGGCCGGCAGGGGGCAGCAGCAGGACGGGGACCGCGAGCGGCAGCGGCCGGGCCCGGCGGGGCGGCGGGGCGGCAGGTAGGGCGGGCAGCGCCGGGGAGCGGACAGCAGCCGGGCTCGGCACTCCCCTCCCCTCCCGGCCGGCGCGGAGGGGCCGCGGCCCGCGGGGACAGCGGCGGGAGGCCGGGGGCGGCCGCCAGCCACGACCTGGGGGGGGCGGCTCGGAGCCCGAGGGGACGCGGCAGCGGCAGCCACGGGGAGCGGCCCCGGCGCCGCGCCCGCGGGATGCCCCGGGCCGGCTGCTCCCGGCGCGGAGCGGCGAGCGGGGAAACCGAGCCTCGGGGCTCCCCCCGCGGCGTCTCCCGGCCCCCGCTGCTCTGGAGAAGCCCCCGGCGGGCGGTGCGGGGCGGTGCGGGGCCGGCGGGACCCCGGCACCCGGCGGAGTCTGCGGGGAGCGGCGGCTGCGCCGCGCGTGTGAGCGGGGCTGTGCCGCTCTCGCCCTAGGTAGGACGGACCTGCCCCCCTGCCTCTGCCCCCATGTCCAATAAGAGCAGCCCCGCCGTGACACCTGCCTATATACAGCGGCCGGCAGCAGCATCTTCAGCGCCGGGCTCTCGAGGCGGGGGGGGGGGGGGGTACAACCCAAAGCACAACACAACATCAGGGCAGAGCGGGGGGCTCGGCTGTACTATATCCCCCCCCCCCCCCCCCCCCCCCAAGACTATGACTTCCAGTAAAATTGAGATGCCAGGGGAGGTGAAGGCAGATCCTGCAGCTCTGATGGCATCTCTGCATCTGCTGCCTTCTCCCACTCTCAACCTTGAAATCAAATACACCAAGGTAAGTTGTGTTCATTTGTTCTGGCAGGGAGATTCATGGCTTTCCCTCCAAAGAAGGGATTTTGCTTAAAATCAATTTCAGTCTGCCCTAACCAACTTCAGCTCTGAGATCAACAAACAAACAAACAAATAATATAAAAAAAAGGCAAGGAAACAAACAAACAATATATATATATATGTATAAAGACTGCCTTGAATCTGTAATATGGGAAACAGATTTTTAGCCCTCTAATCATCTGAAAAAGCACAGGATAATAGAAAATCAAATGAGATCTGTTGGGACTGGCTTTACCACTTCTCTTTAAATGTAGCGTTTTCTACAGAGCTGTTGGGCTTTTTTTCACAGTGCAAAATCACAGGTCCTCTAATGTTTTGGTTGCTTTTGATGTAATTCAGAGGAAGTTGCTATACGTACCCATATTTCTCAATCAGAAAATAAAAATGTTTTCTTTCTTGAATTAGCCTGTGTACCCAAGGGACTCTTTTACAATTCCTCGAGGACTCTTAACACTGCCAGGTTGTTACAGCACTGGAACAGGTCTCTTTACTAACTTCCTGAATAAACCTTGAACAGTATTGCAAGAGGGGATATTTTTTCCTACTAACGTTTCAGAGTAATTTTCATGAAGAGGGGGTTAACAATCAACCCATTGGGTCAATGTAGAAAAATCTGCTGCTTTTCTATGCTATATTATGGGGCTACATTGATTTTGTAGATTAAAATGGACTTTAACAATGGTCATTTGTTTGTCAATGCAATTTGAATGTATAAATTTGTTTTTATGTTTTGAATCTTTGCATCTTCAGTACCTTTAATTAAAGAATACTTTCATTTCTATTGGAGAAGTTTGAAATGTGTGAACAGGTTACATTGTGTCAGACTTTGTTTCTAATTGCTGAGAAACTTAAAATAAAGCACATCAGCCCTGGGAAAAGGTGACAATATTTTTATCTACTGGAAATACAACTTCAGGAGCTTTAAAACTGATAGGAAATTCATTTTGACCAAGGTAGTGTATTTTTTGTCTTCCATGTCATCACTTGGAAAGCTTTTCATCTTTTCTCTTTTTTTAAGTGGGTGCCAAAATTAATTTGTCTTCTAATTTGTTACAGCTATATCATGTTCTAGAAGCACGTTTCAGAGGAAAATCAACTCTTAGATTTCGTTACATTTTAATGAGAACTGCAATATGCAAACTTAAAGATGCAGGTTTTCTTGCATATAATTTATTTGAAAATGGTTTAAATAAATTAGGAATGTAGTTATTTGAGGTTGTGTGGTGTTACACTTTGGGAACAATGATATTATGCAAACAGTACTTGGCATTAATTTTATTTATTGCTGGTTTCAGTTTAAAATAAGCCTCAGTGGGTAATATCTGCTAGTAGTATCACAGTTGGTTTGCACAGAAAGTGTACTTGCATTTCTTCATTTTAAAACTAGAGAATTCATTCAAAAATCTTTCAAAATTAGAGCAGTCATTAACAGCCATATCTTCTTTGTGAGGATGTAAGCTGGACAGTAACCTTTAATAATTCATAGTATATACTGCCATCATCTCAGAAATATGTAAGTTGTTACACATCTTATCCTACTGGAACAAGTAAAAAAAAAAAGTTATTTGTTTTCAATATTAAACCAAAAACAGCAGCGACACGTTTCTTCTAGACTTAGTTTTGAGGTATCAGGTAATTCCTTCCTGCTTATGAGAGAATTGGGTTTAGGACGGGTATTGAATATTTCACTTGGTATATCCTCTGTCTCTGTTTTTCTGTCTCTTTCTTCCCTCCTTTTTCTCTGCAGGAAACACAAGTGATTTATAGATAATAGGAGTCTTCAGTTTGGAGTCTTGTCTTGGGCAGGACTTTTATCCAGGATCCCCTTTCCCACCTATTACAAAGAAAAACAATCAAAAATGAAATAATGGATTGTAACTTGATTCTTTCATTTGGGGGAGTGGTCACTTCATGTCTTAAATGCCAAACAACTGCCATAAACAATAAATAACATTAGACTAAAGAAATTTACCAAAAACAAAACCAAAAAACCTCAAACCTTTTAAAATCAGACATCTGTAAGCATTCCTAGCGGCCTCTCTCCTGCTTGTTAGCTGAGAATTTTAAATACACACCCAGGACCCAGAATTCTTGAACTCTTTATTACAGCTGTCTCTGAATGTAAAATCTTAACCATTTGGGATATAATTCCTTTAAAAAAAATAGAGGTACCTGTGGACATTTAAACAAAGTAAAGTAATTTTAAAAATATGCTTTGCTAATTAAATGCAATTTTTGGAATTCTAAAATTGGAAAATAGTTAAGACAATTTTGTTAGGACAGAACGTATTAAAGTTCCAGGAATCCCTAAACAAGATTTGTTGAGATGTGTAATGTACAGTGGAAAAAAATAAGATTACTCATTAACCTTTACAATATTGCAATATCCTTGCAAAGACTATGACAATTTATTTCAAGAACACAGATGGAATACTTCCCATGTATTTGCAGTTTTCATGTATTCGATTATTTAGCAGAATTAATGGAACTTCTGTGATATTCCTCTGGGCTTTCTGAAATGAGCAGAAAACTGTGTTAAGTCCTTCTGATCTGTTATACCTGATGTAGGACACCAAGGCAATGTAGTTTTTCATTGGTCAGAAAAAATGTATCCAATTAGTGATGAAAATTACATGATGCCTGTTTTTATATTAATATGTGCAGCACGCTGTTGTGACTTCAATATTGGGAGTCAGTCTGTGCTTCTTTAAAAAACGAGACACTGGAAATATTTTTCCCACATTTTAATACTTTGGCATGGTCTCTGATAAATAATGCATTTTAGATGTGCATAATAATAATTGTTGAATACGATGTGCAAAGCCACATTCTGCACAGGCGTGAAGATCAGTGTTCTGACACACAGAGTTAAGTTTTTCTGTGTGGCTGACAAGTACTAAAACTGATACATGCAAGATTCTCTCCTTCTCTTCATTGTGATGACTCTTTAATTCTTTACTTCTTAGTATTAATATCTGCAGAGGAATTGCTTCTACAGGACAGGGGATCTTCCAGTATTGCATGGAAATAGATTATTGCACAGCCTCGTGGCACACTGAGCCCCTCTTCAGACCTGTCAGGAGCTTGTTGGCAGTGCTGTGCTCCATAAAGTGTAGGTAGGAAGGCTTGCAAGGGGGATACAGCCCTCTCCCTGGCAGCAAATTATACTGCTACAAGTATCAACTTCGTGCCAAAAACTCTCCCAGAATGGGCTGCTTCAGAATTATCAGCTGGGTGAGATACACCACAGCCTGACATCCAGCAAGGACAGCTACTGGCATGTTCTGTACAGCAAGCCCTCTTCTGAACTGATGGCTCTGAGAACCTCCTGGCTTCTGAGGGAGATCAGAGGGTTCCAAGCTTAGCATTATATTGTTGCCCTGCTCCTTCATGTTCTTATGAAACTCCATTCTCCTGAGACTTGAATGTGTCCCATGTGTCAGACAGTAGACATGGAACCACTCCTATGGCTTGAGCCCTTTGCAGTGTTTTCTTCCCCTAAATTCCTCCTACATCCAGAGGCAAAAGGTGTTTTTGCACGATGTGGCTCTCCTTCCAGTCTTACGGTATATTCAAATCTGCTTTATAAAGTACTTTCTTAGTAGTTTTAGTAAGTGATACTGACTTTAAAAGACAGCTAGTATAAAATGAGGACCTTGTGGTTCTGTTGTGTTCCTAGCTCTGTCACTACTTCATCTAACTCAGTGAACAAACACGCTCAGCTTGCTTCATGTTGGGGACACTAATCCAGCTGGGTGTTTTAAGTTTTGTTTCTTCCTTGCCAACTGATATAGGCCTGAGAAAAGACCTGAAGAATTTTAGCGTAAGGAAAAGTTTAAGAATTGCAGTCTTTGAGAGCATTTTGTAAAAAGTGCTCTAAAGTGATGAAGTTACAGCACTGTGGCAGCGAAGAGGTACAGACCTGTTTGTATGCTAATAACCTGTGAAATGATTGACAGCCATATTTTCTGACCGGTGTAAAAGGGTTTGCCTCTACTCTTACACCATCGGCTGAAACCAGTTCAGTTTCTAAACACAGAGCAGGTAAACTAGCCAGACTGTCAGCTTACCCAGTGCTGAAACTAACAGTAGACAGCAGTTTGCATTAAGTGTAGGCAAACTGATACTGAGTAAACAAGAACTAACAAATACATTTCAAATTCTTGTATAATAAGCATTATGGTTTGACCTGTTTTGTTACTAAGTTTCTGTTTTCATTCTCATTGTGCTTTATTGGCATTGCCAAGAAATGAATGTTATAAAACATTGCAAATTCTTTTCACCAAAATTTCCTGCATGTGTTTCCCAGATAAAATTCTAGGCTGACATTAAGATAGGTGGTGAGAAATCTGCCTCATTAAAAAAAATGTGCAGAATCTTTTTCATTTTTTGAACTGGAGACAAGTTTTGGCAAAACTTATTTAAGTAACTGATGAATATGCACTATTTCCACCTGTCTTTCCCTGAAAAAGCTCACTATTTGAATGCTTTTCTTTTGAAGACAAATTCAGTGAGTGATAGTTGAAGAAATTAGCTAGCTTTCTGGTTAGCTTGGTGAGCACTGTCCAGTTACGAGAGAAGCACAGAAAATTAGAGATGATTGTATAAAAAGTAATCAAATAGAATAGCTACTTTCTTCACTTTGTGGAGCATTTCAGCACCTATGCTGACACTATGTGTCTCTCTGTATTGCTACATGTTAAGTTTTATTGTATATACTGTATTTTCATTTACCATTGTTTATGGTTTAAATTTCTCTTGTTGTGTTTGTACTTCGTGGTTGGTATTACAAAACATCAATCCATACAGCGATTGCACACTACTTATGCACTTCATTCCAATTAACAGACTGAATATAGGACTCTCTCTTTCCTCCCCACACTACTGTAGATAACTAGTATATTATTGAGTAGGTAGCTGTTGTAGCAGTGGCCTCTCACTGTGCTGAATATTAAGGAAAGATTGAATCTTCAAAGAAAATGCATACTGGTTCAATGCATCAAGCTGTACCGGACAACACTGCAGGCTAGGGGAAATTATCTTCTCTTTGTCCCGGGGATAATGTCAAATGACACACTGAAAGATAAGAGCTATGTAGTAGGTGTTTTTCTAATGTTTGCAAAAATGTTTATGATTTCAAATCTCCAATACAAAAGTTGTATATATTTATTTGCACACCAAAGTCAGGAGGTCAGTAATAATGAAAACACATGACTGAGTTGAAGAAGAGCCAAATTCATACCTCTTTTCTGAAGCGAACATAGCAGAAACTTGAGTATGGATCCCTACTTTCTGACTGTAGGCAGGTCCCAGCTTTAGCTCTGTCCATCCTTGGGAAGAGTCTCTCATTCTCTCCTGTTGGATAATCCACTTGTAAGTACTTATTAGGATGGAACTTGGCAGCCCAGTGGGCAGGACAGCCATGCAGGAAAAGCAGAATTCAGGTCTCTGCTCCCGGGATACTCTTGATGTCAGAGCAAGGATTTGATCTAAAATCTGTAGATATGTATAGATTGGACTACTGAGTTGGGATAATGTGTCTTGAACACACAGTTTAATTCTGATAAAAATTATCCATTCCAGTCTGTCTTTCAGAAACTTTTCCCACAGAGCTTCATGAAGCCTGATACATTTCCATATTCAATTTCTGTCTTGATGTGTCTGCATTTTCTGATTTAAAAAATCCCAACAGTCCAAAAATTCTTGATAATCTGGGCTCAGCTAGCCCATCTCTTTGTCAGTGCAAGACTATTCCCTGCAGACCTTGGTGGGCTCTGCCAGTTTGAAGTTAGTTGCTATCATAAATTGCTTGTTCCTGCAAGCACCATACACTGGAACCACTCTTACCTATTCCTTCTTTACAATGCATGTTATTAGTTGCCTTCAATAAGCTAAGTGTAGACATTGCAGCTCATTGAGAGCATATCACCATCTAAAAGTAATATGAACCCTTCCTTCCAACACACTCTGCCTTGCACTTAGTACCTCTGGCAAATTTTATCTACCCCCAAGTTGTCCAAATAGCTTTTAATTTCAGTACTAGCGGTCCTCTCTTTGGTACTCAGATTAGTCTGAGTATTTTTATCCACAAGCTATGTACCTTACTATTAATGATCTGCTAAAGCAGGTGAACCATGATATCGATTGCTAGTCACAGTAATGAAGGGGCACCTTGCTATTAACCTCTTTCCAGGGAGAATTATCCATTTATTTCCAGTCTTTATATCTTATCTGTTAACCGCTTTTTAATCCATGGCAGAACTTTATCTTTCACCATATGGTTACTAACTTTCCTTAATAGCCTCTTGCTAAGGACTTTATCATCAAAAGCCTTTTTAAAGTCTAAATAAATTATACCTGCTGATTCATCTCTGCTCCTCATTTAACTAACTATCTTCCAAGAAATCTCACAGGTTTACAGAGATAAATGACAAAAGATGAGTTCATTGGTCCATATAATAAATTCCTAGTCAGATCCTACATGAAGTCACATTTCTTCTATTATAGTTTTGCAGCTATTTTTTTGATAAGACTGAACTGTACTATTTTGCTATTTATTTTTTGCAAATTGTTTGATTCTCTCAATTTCTAAAAAACACAACTTTTTATCTGTTTTTTTTTTTTTTTTTTTTTTTTTTTTTTTCTTTTAAAGAGTAGAACTTACTCTCTGAAACAAGTAACCAAAACATCAGCTTTAGTTCATCGGAAAGAAATGCATTTATAAAATGGATTTACACAGAGACAGCATTTTAAGGAAGCTATGTAAATGTAAACATAAATATGTAAAGATATGAAAAATGTTCAGAAAGTTATCATTTTGTCCAAGATTTCTGAGGATTCTGCTGAGGAATCCTCAGACAAGTGCTAGCATCCCTATTCAAACACAAATAGGCACATAAATAGCTATGTGAAGACTTATTACCAAACATATATATGTATATATACATAAAGAAATATGAGGTTTAAAAATGATTGCCATCTAAGGACCCAATCATTCATTACTTTTATTATTATTTAAACGAATTGATGAATTCCTGTTTGGACTGCATACACGTATTTGCAGTTGGTGTTTGTGGGTTTTTTTGTTTTTTTTTTTTTTTTCCAAAACACAAGTTCTGCGTTTCAGAGTTTGTCTAAAAACATATTTCTACCAACCAGTATTGTCTGTTACTTTTAACAGAAATCTACCTCCACAATGTGAATGTGACACATCAATTTTAAGTTATACAGTTTAACTAAGCTTTAAATATAGGAACATTTCATTATGAGAAGTATGATACAGGAAGCCACATCAAAGTGTTGGGCAATATCATTGCTCCAACTGTCAAAATTAAAAAAAGGACTCAGTTCTCGTTCACTTGAAATCAGTTCCTCTCCCAGAGAGCCTAGTGAATTAGATTTTTACCTTATGACTTGAAACACAATGCATTCCAGCTTTGCTGGACTGAAGTGGGAAAACATTTCAGAGCAGAGAACTATCTACATCAAATTCTGTGACCCACGTGAAAATTTTTAAGGTCAGTTCAATCTCAGTTGACCTCAGCTGGAGGTTAAAACACACGGACTGAGCTGACCACTCAAGTACATAGACCTTCATCTGTGAGGGATTCGTGGGTAATCAATACTTTGAATTGTACCCAGAACCTAAAGGGAAGCTGGTGGCACAGCTGTGCAGAGGCCAACAGCAGGTGTTGTGGTTACAGAAAGGATATACTTTGCTAATTTCCATGTGGATTTCCAATATGCCCCCGATTTAAAAGAAGTGAGTTACAAAAATTCATTTGGACAGTTGTAAAGACATAGGAAGTGGTGCATGGAAGAACAGGCTGCGGCCTCAGATGGAAGCAGGATGCCAGGAAGACACTATCCTCATGTTGTGCTTTGGTCATCTAGCAATGATTACACAAAACCCCTCAGTTTTGACTCTAGTTCTTAGAAGTGCTTTTCCTTATTGAAATTTAAACACACGTATTTACACAGTCAAAGGCTGCACTCTAAAGTGAAACTGATTTATTTCCAAAGCAGAACTACTTACTTGTTTTTCAGGTAAATGGAGGTGTTATTTGACAGTCATATAGAAGCTAATCCTATCCTCATGTGAATAGGTCAGCTAGCCCTAAATATGGCTTCAAGTGATTAGACACAGTCAGGTCTGATGGTCTACATTTCATCTGAAATAGGGCCTCTGCACACAGAAGGACCTCTCAGGTCTGTGCTGTAGCATTGCTCTCTCATGCTTCAGTGGGAAGAACACCACTTAATACACCATCACCATCACCCTGGGATATCTTTGGTGGCTTTCATGCAATTCCTGATGCCTTAGGCTTGTAAAGTGGAAGAATTGAGATGAATTGGCATTTGGGATTTCTTTAAGGAACTGAAATTCGACTCTGCAGCACACTTGAGACTGAAGCACCCTGATCTTGAGCATGGTCTTCGGTGTATTGTTGTTGTTAGAATTTTAGTAAAGATACATTCCCAGAACAAGTATTTTACCTGTCATCTGTGTACAAACTCGTGGTTCTGCTTGTCTTCCCTTGGCCATACAACTCATCAAATTCCAGCCAGAATAATCATCTACGTACAGATGATATATGTATTATATTTGGCTACGAATAGCCAAATAAGGACACTCCAAATGAGCAGCAATTTCTGGAAATATTTTCAGTCTCCTTTCTTTTACCTTTCATAAGCAGGTTGTTCTAAAAATCCAGCTGCTCTCCCACAGACTGTATTTACTTATTTGTTAAACGTAGTCTTCTCTTGGCTGTTTAATTTGTGTTATCTTTTTTGTATATTTTTCTTCAGTATATTTAGTAACAATTTTTCATTTTCAGTTTGTGCTTTGCAGCCTTTTAAAGTTAGCACTTTCTTTCTGTCTTTCTTTTGGCCTGCATTTCCTCTGGTATCCTTCTGCTTAGCCACCCCGTTTATTTTCTTGCTTCTGCTTCCCACTTTTAGTCTTGGGAATGCAAATCTTTGACTCTCACATTCTTAAGCCTCCATGCTGATTCTATGGATTTTAATTTCCTAGCTTCAAGCAGGGAGTTTCTAAGTTACTTCCTTTAAAAAAACCTCCCCTTCTTGAAGTTTAGTATCCCAGACAGTAGGGCTTCTTCATGTGTTTCTCTCCTGCAATGAAGCTGAAATTATTTATGTGGTAACCATTTCTCAGGGGTTCAGACACAATTTTTAGTCCTTGACAGGACAATGTCAAATGTTGTTTAGATTAGGATATAGAGAACTGTATGCCCACTAGACACTATCAATGCAGCTCTCACTGACCTAACATACAGTTACTGTTGCACTCATCTTTTATTGCCTTCCTGTTCTTTTTCCACTTCAGCGTCCCTTCAGTTGTTCTAATCCAGAAGTCAGTATTGGCTCCTGCTATTATACTTCACGACCTATGCTGCCTCTACATCCATGGATGTATGTTATGTCTCTGGCTCCCAAATATTTCTGTTCCATAGAATATCCATGGAAATCCTTGCATACAGAGCTAATCCCCCCTCTACAGAGCCCGACTTGTCCTCTCTGCCTAAGTTTATAGCTAGAAATCGTGGTATGTCTCTGATAATTCGCATCCCCTTATGTTCAAAAAAGGCTATTTCTTTTTCCTCTCTGTGATACAGTCCAGACCACCCATTTTCACACTTAGGTTTCTTATGCTGGTTTATTGGCACTTGTGCTTTTATTTCATAACTGTAAGATGACCTAGATGAAAATTGTGATCTAGTTAGTTGAAAAACCCTGTAAAGTCTTTTCAGCCTAACCACTAAAGCACTTCCCATGACATTGCACCTCATTCTCATTTACCACTCTGCCAGTGTTAAAAGTCCTTAAAATAGAAATTACATTTAAACTAGCTTTAATACTTCTTTACACTGTCAAAGTCATATGAGGAAGCATTTATGTAACTGACAGTTGGATGCATAGAATTATTTTTTTAAGAACAATTTTGTTATTTGAAACTTATTTGGAGTTTATTTTAAATGTTCTTTGCATCCAGGCATAATAAAAGCATTGTCCTCATTCCAGTGAGTATTTTCAAAACTTACCAGTATACCATAACATACACTTTTTACATTTACTCATGTGTCTTTTTGGTTGTAACAGAAGTAGTTTATTTTTGAGTAGTTAGAAGCTATCAAGAAATTACCATCTGCCTTTCCAAATCAGGAGGTTTATTTTATTTTCTCCAGTTTCTTTGGTTGTGACATATGGTTGCAGCAGTCTTGTACCAGAATGGCCTGCACAGACCTTGAGAAACATGCACAGGTTTTTTTCAGGACATCTGGCTAAGCTTTCACATTTTCTATCAGTGTTGATGTTTTGTTGGTTTTCTTCTCTTTGTCTTTACCACACTTTCTTTACTACAGCTACCTAACGGCCTCTAATGTCTTTTGTGATGTTTCTGGGATGCTGTTGTCCTAAGAGGTGATAATCAAGCTCTGTTTTTTCACTTGTCCTCTGAATCTGTGATATTAAATTAACACTAAATGTGCTAGCTGTGCTGCTGATGACCTCGTCTTGGTGTTCCAGCCCTTCGAGAGCAATTTTAAAGTCCATTTCTTACATTAGTAAAGACATTTTTAGCTAGCATCACACAACTGCAAACGTTAATATTCATCTCTTTCCATCAAAGCTTTTAGAAAGCATTAATTGATTCAGTCTCACTGTAAAACTGGTGACGAAGTTTCTTCACGGATGGGGGAGTTTAAAATTGTGGGAGTGTAACCATGACCATCTGAGACAGTAGGTCAGTGGCAGAGGCAGGATCTCTTGCTAAACCAGTCAGACTACTAGAACAGAAAAACCTCTTTTTCTCTGTGCACTATTCTGGGGAAATGGAAATACAGGTGAATTTCAGAGGCAGTGTTTACACGTATACAATTATTATGCTCTTTTCTCTGCACTCACCTATGTATGTACATGCAATATTGATAAAAGGATCTCTTCATGCTCTTTGCTCTCTTTCTGTGTCACTTGGAGCACTGGCTGTATCAGTTGTTGTCTCTCGTCATTCCCTTGAGTGTTATCTGGGAGGCAGAGTCATCCTTGCTAGAAAATCTGCATTATGATTTGAGGTGAAGCTTGCGGCATTGCTTCCTTCTGTACTTTCCTCTTAGGAGAAGGATTTCCATCAGTGCAATGTGGAAAAAACACTGGAAGACCAGGTTGTTGCATCGGATTAGTTTCTTCTCACAGGTTTTGTTGTAGTAAAGCACTTCAACACAGAGAAAGAAGGAAGGCCCTGCTATTTAGATGACAATCGTGAGCCACGTGCAGAAGCTGCCCAGCAATTGGTGAAGCATAGCTCTCCCTGCCATCAGCCAAGACAATGGCTTTTAATGTTTGGATTCTTCTAGCTGAAACACAAGTGTGCTCATGCTCTTGCTCAGACTCATTTCATTTCTCTCCTTGAGGGAGCATTAGGACCAATCCTTGATAACTTATTTCCTGGTTAGAAGCCTTTACTTGCTTTCCTAGAGTGATTCCCTGTGACTGGGAACCTCTGTAGTCAGCTCTTCCAGCTGTTTGCCTAAATGGTCTTCAGGGAGACTAAAAGCAGTGAACCTGGAATAACAACATTTGACTTCAGCTAGGTCCCATGAGAATTTAGTTATTACTTAATGGATTGAATTGGTGACATATCTTATACCAGATAACTGCCAGAGGTTGCATGAAATTAACCTTTAACAAATTGCTAGTTATTGGTATACTCTTTACAGAAAGCTGGGTGACTTATGTTTGCAGTCATTAATACTGTTTTTCGTACCTGTACATGCCAATAGTATTTGCAATGTCTGGGTGAAAAATATCTCAGGTTTAAGTCCTGATGGTGGTTTTTAGCCATGTGTCATTGTGTTCACTACACTGAGCATAAATCCTGTCTTGTAAACAGCAGGGAGACTAATGAGATTTGCCCACATTCTGGTATCATTACAAGGGGCTCCAGCAGAGAAAAAGGGAATTTGGTTCGAAAGGAGAAGAGAAACACAAATTTTAAAGGAAATGGGGAAAAAAATATCTCAGAACTATGTATATGAACATTGTTTTTAAGGAAGGCTTTTTATTGACAAGACTTATAACTTACTTTGCTCATTTAAGGAAATCTCTGTGTAGTTAGACTTTGTTTTTGCCTTAGTCCATGTTTTTAATGCTTCATGTTTGGCAAAAGGTGAGGGTCGTGTTTTTAATTTACATGCTCAGAGTTACTGGTCTGCTTCTATTTAAAGATAAGTAGATCTCATTTTTCATGCAGGCCTACATTTCTATATGGAATAGCTTTCCAACCATATATAAAAATGTGAAGCTCTATTAAATACTGGCATTATTTTGCTACACCCTGAAGTGGTTTATTTGCTTGGGACTGTAAGGACACATCCCATTTTAGTCTTAGCACCACAGTGTACTTTAGGGTGTAAATTTGTCAGGTATCCAAGCACAGCAGGATACTTTGACAGCTTAAGCCTGGTTCTCTCCAATCAGCCTTATGAATAATAAAAAGTAGAACGGCCTATTCCAGTTCTGTATGTGTAAAGTCAGTGTCTAATCAGCAGAAAGAATTGCAGAAGAAATAAGAACTGAACTCTGAAGCAAAGGAATCTAGTTAAAGGCTGCTTCTCTCCAGAGGAATATCCTCCAGTAAATAAATCAAGATTTCCCAAGCCTTTTTATTGAAAAGAATTTACAGCCTGAGAGATTTCATTGCAGTATTGAATAAGAGGAGAGGTGTAGTGTTCCTTTGCATCTTCTTGAAGAGCAAAAAGGTTTATAAATCAGACTTCTGGGAATTGTTATCTCACAGCTTCTTCTAACAAACACAACAATTTGTTTTAAAGGCTTTCACCAGAGATGTCATAAGTGGTAATCCCTGTGTTGTAAGTAGGTACTTAATGTGATTTAACTTAATGCTGATGATGCAAAGCTATTCTCCCCCAAAAGCCCATTAAGAACATCCAATTTTCTGGTAGACTAACACTCCTGCTCACTATCCTAGAGATAAGTGACTGTTTAACCAGGATAATAAGGAATAGTTTCAAACTGAGGCTGCAAGACTTGAGCAACATCTGGTCTTTGTGAAAGTTTGGACTTGAACACAAACTTCACAAGACAGATTTTTATTCTTTTAGGAGTAATTTGAAGTTGTATGTACAGATGTGCATCCAGGCATTTACAATCACCTCAACGAGTGTAGTAGTAAATACAGTTATTTATGATACCTATTGGTAAACATGGTTTAGACAGAAAAGGGACACTGCAAACCATTTATGTAAACCAAATACATTGATGAGTACGGAGTTTGATTTCATGTAGCCTGAAGCGCAGGTTATCCAAGACAATGCTTCTCATAGTGCTTGGTTATTTGTTTGTTTGACTTTTTGTGGATTCTGTATGTGCAGAATGACATGAAAGGAAATGTCATTGGCATCATTTAACAAAGCGTTCTAACAGTAGTATTTGAAAATATTCAGGATGCAAAGTACAAGTGAAGGCAAAGTTACCAGGAGCTTATGGCTGCTCACTTGGGTCTAATATAGAGTTAGCACTTTGCAGGTCAGTGGCTCTGCTATTTGTCTCTGACCTAACAGATCTGGAGTTCTTCACATCAAAACCAAGTCTTGCTGAGCTGAGATCAAACGTGTTAAGGTAAGGATCTTGCCAGTGATTTATCGTGCCAGGGAGGGTGATCAGGCCATAAGGGGCCACTGCAAATGAAGTTGACATTCCAGCAATTTCTCATGTGTAAGGTAATTTTCTCAGATGGAGCTTTTAGGTTGAAAAGTATTTGTCCATCGTATTTTTCTGTGTTGCCTATAGTGTGAAATCCTAGGAGGAGTATATATTTACACAGCATAGCTGATTTCTAAGACCTTGTTCTTTGGTGATGAGCATTTAAAGGCAAACGGTTACCTACAAAAAATCTGCTACATTCTTTTAAATGGCAGAATGTCTCCCATGTACAAATAAAAAGATTGCCTTGTTTTATGTTGCACATAGTGAGCACATAACACCTGCAATGCACAAACAATGCAAAACACAGGAATACTACAGACTAATATTAACCTTGTTTATACAAACCCCTCATTCCCACAGTCTTAAATGAGTGCTTGTGGAAGGCTTTCCAGGATCAAGTTCTTAATAGTCACAACTTCATTAAAGTCCAGTGACAGCTCAATAATTGATTCTGTAAACAAATACTCCCTCCCCTTCTCTCCTGGTTTAATGGATTTGTAGAAATCTTTCATTATTTCATTTTTAAGTTGCAGTAAGTGCCACCAAATATCATATACTGCATAAAAGCACCACCATCCTTACCTATGTTGTTCAGTGATGGCTTTTCTTTGTTATCAGTAGAAAACCAGAGCATATACAATTTTTTAGGCATCTTATCTTCAGAAAAAAAAAAAAAATCTGATACAGCACAGAGCAAGACAGTATATGTTTTTCTTCAGCAATTAAGGAGAACCCCATAAGTAAAAGGATGAGTGAAGCTTGGGAGCTTAGTTTCTCAGGAATGCATAAAATATTACCTGAGCTACAGGAAACTGTAATTGCTTCTGTATTTTGCTACTAACAGTACAAAAAATTCTTCCTTAACTGAAAAAGAAAAAAAAAGAAATTACTTTGAAGTTACTTTGAAAAGTAAAAATAGTAAAAATTACTTTACTTACAGTCTTTATGTGCTGTAAATAAGGCTGTGTTTTGTGGTTTTGTTTGTTTTGTGTTTTTGTTTGTTTTTTTTTTTTTTCTTCCCACAAGTCTTAAGAAGACAGCCAAAATGAATAAAATGTTTGTGGTGGGTATAGTTCAACAAAAAATACAATCTGAAGTTTCTTCTCTTTAGACAAATTTTCTCAAACAACCGGATACAAAGTAGTCCCTTCAATGAGACTAAATTGAAATAATGAATGCTACATCAGTATGGCACAGTGAGAAACTAAAATAGAAAAGGATATCATCACTGTTTGGTAGCCCGAGTTTTGTGCAGGACATACTTATGGGAAAAGAAAAAAAAGAAAAAAAGAAAAGCCAAGTAAGCATGCTACTGCATGTTGTAAAGACTTATTTAATCTCCTCAACTAATTACTCAAACTTCCTAATTCAAAATCATACAAACAAAAACGTTTAGATAAGCCATGAGTCTTTTTCAAATGGGTGCCCCCTACAGCTTAGAAAACAAACATGACAGGTTTCCCCTGTCTGATGTGCTGCCATTTGCAAAAGAACAGACTCAACTCCCAGAAAGACAGAAGACTAATTAAGGCAGGAAGATAGGCAGATCAAACATTTGGTGTGAGGGACTTGGGACACAGAGGAGAAAAAAAATCATGTTACATTCCACTTTCACAGCAGACTGACAGGAGGTTTCGAGCCTTTTCTGATTCCATTTGCTGCACAGTGAACCTGCATTGCCCCAAATTTCTCTTCCCACTCACACCCGGTTCCTAGCATACCGTTCCCAAAACATACACCAACTGTGAGTGGCTGGGGGCACCTGTGTATTTGTCCTTAAGCACCTAAACAAGATGTCTGGATTAGCGGGCCAGCGCAACAATTGCAGACCTTGGGGAATGCCTCCCTCTCCTCCTGCCCCACAGGGACAGCAAAAAGCCAGAACTTCCACAGCAAGTGCCACCATCAGGTGTTAGACCATACGAATCCTCCAGCTTTGTGTCTGAGTTCATTTACACATGCTGAAATGTCTTGAGCTTGATGCAGTCACCTATTTTAAATACTCAGCTTCTGATCCAAACTCTGCTGATGTCAAGGACTGTTTGTCAAGGACTGATTTCAGTAGGCTTGGCTCAGGCATTGTTACTTGGAAGTTATATCCAGAGAAGATGAACACCCCATCTTCTCATCCAGACATGTACCCGGGGCACAGGACTCAGGTTGCATAGACATAATTCTGCTACACTGCAACATACCTCTGCACTGACAGTGAAACCAGAGCAGCCTCGTTCGCTTTTGTGTTTCCTGTCCACTTCTGCTTTTTTGATCCTCCTGCTGTAGTATGTTTGTAAATGTTTAAAGTTCTCCAGACATCTCAGTACACTCTGAATTTTAGACTTTCTTAAGTGAAATTTCTAGCTTCAGTTTATGAAGTAAACCTTCATTTATAGCAGACCAAGTGTATAGGCTATTGTACGGTCCTTCTGACTCCGGGGACCAAATGAGTTAAAAGATACAATCATGACAAATCCCCAAATACACAGTTTTAGAAAAGAACTCTCTTTTGAGGGCAGGTGAGGTAGAGAGAGGGAAGGAGCCACGATGAACTAGAATGTCAGCAAAGAAACAGAAACGGGCAAAGAAGAATAAAAATCAGTCTGTTCTGGTTTTGTTTGGCCTTTGCAGACCTCACAGGCTCTGGAGTGGGTGTCAAGTCTCCAGTGAAATAGCTTTGTCTCTGAGTATAAACACCCCTCCGCAGGCTGTTGCTGTTGCTTGATCCAGCTCCCACTGAAACCAGTTGGAGGTTTCCTGTTGATTAATGAGGAACGGATTGGACCTTTAATAGCTGAAAACCAGCTATAGCCATAGCAGCATTGCTTGCCAGAATTAAACGTAGTGCAAAGGTCATTGTTATTCATGTATAGTTCAGTGTTACTCCTCTCAAAATAATTATAATTCCTCTACATTTGAACAGTATCTCATTACAAGAACCAAAGCCTGGGTCACTATTGCAGGAGTGATATTGCTCTGTGGTAACTGAAATGCAAACCATGATAACCATTTGTGGTTGTGTGCTCAAGCCAGAGGAAGCCTTAATATAAGCAGGAAAGTGATGCAGTCTTTGGCACTGCCCGATGAAAGGCTCACGTGCTGACTGCCTTACAAAGCAGGGCTCAGCACTGAGAGCATTTGGGAAGGCTGGCTTCTGAGTCCAATTTGTGAACTGCATGGCAAAGAGCATCTCAGTCCTACTGTTGACCCGAACGATCCCCTTCTAAACAGATCACTGCTGCTATTCAATTGCTGACCAGTCCTCAGTCAGTCTGCTTCAGTTGGCTTTTGCTTTCTTAATGCCTGTTTATAAACCAGGTTTTGCTGATTCTGTAGCCAGCTGTTGGTTTCCAGTCAATCCCAAGAGTGCCCCACAAAATGCTCTGGCTAGAAAGTAAGAGATTTGTTGTATCAAGACAGCCATAAAAGTGGAGGAAAACAAAGCCTGAGAAAATAAACAATCTGCACCTCTGATTGGCAATCCCTTCTACTTCATTCCCTTGCAATTGTACTAATCATTAGGACTCCTGAATTGTTTCCAAAGGAGAGGAAATGAAATTGCTGTGATGGGAAAGGATATGAAATTTCCTGACCAGACTGAGGCACAGGTGCCCAGTATCTGTGATGTTATGAAGTATTTACCAAGGGAAATGCTGCTGCTGGATTTTTTGCATGCCTCTAAAATGTTTGTATGTCCCCCACCCCATCACACACACACACACAAAAAAAAGCCATTATATGTATTTTTTAATGCCTCCAGCTATGAGAAGATGCTGAAGGCTGAACAGCTGTGATTCTTTTATAAAGTACTTTGGCATCTGATGCCCCCTCCCCCATCCTTGCAGATTTAATGTCAAAGGCTCTCTAAGGAGGAAGCCACATATGAAAAAAAGATCTTTGATGGAATGAAACTATAACCAGCTACTAAATCAATTGAGTTAGGAAATTCCCATTCATTCCTCCATTCATCCAGAACCATATCTCCTGTGGGAAGCCATTATTATTTGGATGTTAAAATCTTCTTCCTGTACCAAAAAAACATTTCTGGAGCTGCAACAGTACAAAAACATTGTTTATTAAATTCATGGGAAAATAATTCCACCTCTAAAGAGCTGAAGGCTAGGCCACTGTCTGTCTACTGGCTGCAGTTCTTACTTATACAGCTGGAGAGTCTGAAGAAAATGTCTGGTGACATCATCACTAAGCAATATCAAATTAAGAATGCAGATCATCATTTCATTTGCACATCATTTGAGAATATTTTCAAGGAAGGAAATGAAAAGTTACATTGTTGCCACCTGTGTTGATTGCTCTTCTGACTTAAAGTAACCCAAATTACTTCTTTTTTTTTCCTATGTTGTTAGAGATGATACAAAAAAAGAGAGCAAGCAGGACTCCTCAATGAATTTAAGAATCAGCCCCCATTTCCAAATCCAGGGCTAGCCCCTGGGTGAGCATAAGATGGAATTTGTAGTGCCAGAAAACCAAGCTAAGAGCTGTAAAGGTGGTATTATTTCTGTGCTGCATTTTAATTCTGTATTTATACACACAAACAAAATGATTCTTGTATTGTACTTCCTCAGTGGTAAATAGTGATGAAAACATAAAATCCTGCATATTTCCTCCCTGCTGTAAATTTTGCTACTATGGCATTGTAGATGTTTTGTACAAATCCCTTTCTCTTTGACTGTTTATCACTCCTATTTAGAAATGAATTACCTCCATAGTTTGAAATGAACACTAAGTTGCTAACCATTAGCAAGCCAACTGGGTCAGATGGCTACTTATACAAGATACTGTATTTGCTTATTTGCAAAGCTTTATTTACTTTGCTTTAAACTAAAGACGTCTACTTGCGGCTTGATTTCAAAGCTGATGAGCATACAACAATGCTATTGAACTCAATGCCCAGTGCTTTTTAAATGCAGATCTTACTCAAAGTACAATATATGATTTCCTTCCAACTACATTTCAGCAGAGTCTCAAGTAACTTGAATTTTTACATGGTAATTCTAAATGTTCTTTTTCCTTTGTACACAGGTTTGTATGTTACGGTATCTCGTAAGCTCTGAACAGTCATGTACCCTATATGATGAGCCAGAATGCTTCCTTGGTTAGTCACATGCATCTCTTAAAGGAATCAGCAGTGGCTGTATATAAGCAACCATGGGCAGAATTTGAATCTAGCAATTACGTGGTGGCACCATTATCTTGCAAAGTTCTAAATACCAAAAAGTCTATGCAAGGCATGTGTGTATGAGGAAGAGGTTATTAGAGCCTGGGAGACAGTGCCTGTTCTTTTAGGAAAAGCCACATCCTCTCTACCTTTCATTTGGAGAGGAACAGAAATTACCAAGATACCTTTAGGATGGGTTACCTGTTGTGCTGTGAGGTACCTGCCTGCTAGGCTTGCCCATCCTGTGCACATACACACCCACACATCCACTACCCCAGCTATTGCCCTGTCTTGCAGGGTGCCTCGCGCTGCACTGCTGGTGAAGAAACAGTGGTTACCTTCCTCTCTAGACTACTGGACACCAGCTACATCCAGATTCCTCATTTACAGGAGGTAGCGTCTGTTCTGCCTGTTGGGTTTGTTCTTAGCCAAATGCCTGTGCTGACAGGGACACCTCAATAAAGCAGAAGGGTTGCCTTTTCTCTTACTGGTTGGACATTACTGCAGTTATTGGCTCTTCTGAAAGGAGATGGCAAACTCCATGTTCCTGTGTTCCAAAAGTTTTCAAGTGTTTCCTTCTTCCCTTTCCATTTTGGCAAAGTTTTGTTGATAGCACCCAACAGGCCAGATTATTTAACTACTCACAATACCGCATAGCAAATACATGACATACTATACACTTTTTCTTTTCCCTACTGCAAACCACAAAAGGTAACACTAGGACTCAAACAAAAACAAATTACCTCAGTAACTCCTGGAAAACTCAAGTGGTTAATCAGTTACCTTTTATTTACATATATATGCTTAATGCTGAATTAAGTTGTAAAAACCAAAGGCTGATTTATAGCCCCAGTCAGCCTTAATTAACATTGATTCCAGGGGAATAGTAAATGTGAATAGCCTTCACAATTGAGGTTGAACAATGAACTCACTGGGTGTTGTCCAATTTGTAGCATGATTTACATGGAAGCAAGCCCTTCTTTTTTCTGGGGTTATCCTTTTTTCATCTGGTGTTTTGGATGGGTTATATATAATCCATAGATAGGAACATTTGCTGTCAAATATTCTCTCTGATTTAGAGTTAGCCTTTACCACGGTCACTATAAATAAGGGAGGAAAAAAAACAATTTGAGGCTTTGCAGGGATTCCTTGTTCTTGCAATGTGTCATCGCTTGTCCATTTCATGGCATTTTTACGAAGTGGCCATAATGAAAGTCAGATTAAATGTACAGGATATATATGTTTAATCAACAGCCATTGGAGCCAGTAGTGCTGGAAGAGTTATAAAAGCCCATGTGAATGCAAATTTATTGCAAAAGAATCTAAGTCTTGGTGGTAGGAATATCTGCTGAATGGTACTACCTGACACAGAACACCTAAAACTTTCAAAAGTGAATTATTTAAGTGTAAGGTTTTGCTTGTAAAGCCGCCAGCTGCTGGATTTCAAGACTTGAAACCATTCCAAAACATGGGACTAGGTACTTTATATGTGCACTAGAGTAAATACTCTGATTTTACTGCCAATTTAAATGTGCTCAGTTTACAGTAATGAGCTTGTATAGGCAATACCTTGTTTATAGAAAGTGGAACAGGAAGAAACTAACATTAACCATTAACAGTAGCAATTTCTCTTGCCTTCAACTCTAACTTTATGCCAAGTAGATCTTTCCCATGTCCTATCTGAAATATTTGCTATTGCTATTCTTTTTCTAAGCCTGTGGGATAAACGGAGTATTCAATAAAATATAGTTCCAGTCAACTTGCATTGCAACACTCTTGTGCAATTCCAAGGCACTATTTCTTATTTCTATGGTAAAATCTACTTCAAGAACCTAAACATGTCCTTTGTACAGGCAAACCTGATGATCAGGTGTTCATCTCAGCAGAATGTAGTTAACATTTTTAAATCTCTTTAAAAAAGAGCAGACCACTTCTGTATAGGAAGAGCAGTAAATTGTAGTTGCCTTCACTTAGGTTGTTTTACTCAACCTGTTTTATTCTTTCAAGACAAGAATCTATTTCAAGAGATCACACAAGAAACCTATGTGTTTATGTACATAATGTAACCTTAAACAAACATCTTTACATCTCTTTTGGCCATCTGCTCCTGAAGCTGCAAGCTCTTCTCCCTTCCCCTCCCTCAGTGTACTCCCCTACCATGTCTGTGTAGTAAACTCCACTGAACTCCACGGAAAGGATGTTGGTAAAAGTCCTTCTTCCACACAGGTCACATATCTGAGTTCCTTTGTTTTCACTTACATATGATCTAAAAAATGATGGTGATACGCTAGAGGATTTTTGGCTTATGGTGTTAGTCACTACAGATGACACCAATGATTCTTTTGTTCATTTTTTTTGTCTGGTCGGCTCCAAAACTCATTTGTCTGGGTTAGCTCCATTGGTCTTATCAGGGACCAATACCTCAATTTGAAAAGCTGTGCAATCAATGAGCACAAAGACACTGCCCATTGTCCAAGGGGCTTACAGTTCAAGGACATGAACAGGTTCAAGGTAAATACAGTGTTCAAAGTAGGCAATAGATGGGAAATGATTCAGTGGGTCCTGGGTTCAATTACCTTCGAAAACACAAACAAAAAAGTAGGGGGAAGATGGAAGATAAGTTTACTTCAGATGGACTCTGAAATGGATAGAAGGACATACAGCAAAATGGTTGAGGTTAGAGGTACAGATACGGAAATGCAATGGAAACATAACCATAAAAGCAAAAGTACGTCATCATTAGTTTCTGTGTGCAGTTGTTATATCTGCAAGGTTTTTTTGAGGCAGGCACAAGCTCCTCCTGCCCATGTCCTGAGTCCACTCTGAAGCAGAAGCTACCTGTATGCCAATGCAGTTAGTGGGGCACCAAGCCTGAGCCCTGATAAGAACACAACTACATGGCTTCCATTTGGCTTGGAGTAGGCTTAACAAGCTCATGTCTGGTAACAGAAAACTCTACAAATGCATCTCTGGCTTCTCATGCCAATATGAGTGTGTAGCCTCTTTACTTTCTTTAAAATGCATGGGCACCCCAGTGTCTTCATCGTGATCTTTTCTTTTACAGACTCATTGGTGTTGCAACTTTTTATCTTGGACTTTCTGACCATGTCTTCTTTAGTGGCAAAATTCCCATTGATATCAGTGAGGTCAGGACTTCCCCTTCAGCATTTGAAGCTGTATTTCATGGCATGCAGCAAAACAACATCAATACCTGAAATCCAAGGCAGCCGTATGGTTCCTGAACTATGTGAACACTTTCATTCTTTCTCTTAGAAAGATTTCAAGGGCAGGAAGACTCTGAATACCAGGAAAACCTTTCACTTGGTCATTTTTCTAGAGTGCCTTATTTCATATTTGCTGATAAATAATTGCATCCTGTTCTTGAAAGTCATTCCGTAGAACACTTGTATGTCCGTACTCACCAGTAAAAATCTACCGTAAGTAAATTTGTCATTACCTCTGCCAAGACAGCTGTTGTCATCACCATTAAAATTCAAATTTGGTTTGCCTATGACAATTAAAATGATGTCAACACGGAGGGAATTTAACCATTTCCATTGCTCCAAACAGATAAGCACGTTAATTCTGTGCTGCAAACCATCACTGTAGCCATAATCAACTGACTGTGTATTGAAGAATGGTGATGTTTGAGATTATTCAGTCTTGACTGGTTTGTATCAATGACCAAATGTTTACTTACTGAGATGGGTATTGAATGATTACTCCAAACCCTTGTCTTCGCTCCAGCAGTTTCAAGGCTTTTTTCTCTAATACCAATATTTCTTTCTTTAGTTTATTGCTTACAGTGCTTGAATTAAATTTTAATGTCAAACAAGTTATTTAGAGTTCAACGTTGCTTCTACAATGACACTACCACAGAATACAGAAAGGCATCATGGGCTGAGCCTGAACTCTTGAAAACTCTAATTCTCACAGTCATAAAGAAGCTTTAGCTCTTTTGTATTAGGATCTGCAGCCTTTCCCAGAGTTTGTTGTTGTATGCCTTACTGTTTGTTTATGCAGGAGGACTGATGACTTTTCTCCTTTTCTAGATTTTTATCAATAATGAGTGGCAAAATTCTGAAAGTGGGAGAATATTCCCAGTATATAATCCAGCAACAGGAGAGCAGATCTGCGAGATCCAGGAAGCTGACAAGGTAATGCATCCCATGAAGTGGTATATGTGTATACATGTATGTTGATATGTGTGTGTTTTTTAATATATATATGTATGTATCATAGCAACAGTTCCAGAATACCACTGCTGGACAGTTCTTTTGTTAATCCCAGTTCAAAAAGCCATCATGTGACTAAGAGATTGTACAAATGCAAATTTCATAAGCCTAGTAATCTTATTTACCTTCATTTGTTATTTGTTCCTTCTTGACAGGTTGATACGGACAAAGCAGTGAGAGCTGCTCGCCTCGCTTTTTCTCTAGGCTCAGTTTGGAGGAGAATGGATGCATCGGAAAGAGGCCATCTTTTGGATAAACTAGCAGACTTGGTCGAAAGAGACAGGGCAACTCTTGCTGTAAGTGGCACACAAAAATTAACGGTCAAATCACCTGTCAGTTTTACATTCTGAGAGCAAATTAACTCATAAATGTGTTAGCGTGAATAATATTTGAATACTACAGTTAGCTTGATGACTGATTGGCTACTCAAGACCTAACCTGATCCAAAGCTCATAAAAAACAACAACCTTTCAATTAATTACGAGCTTTAAATTGGACGCAAGAGAAATGAATGGTTATGTGTCAATGTACACGCACATATATGCCTGACATGGACACTTGTGACTTTTATAAAAAATAAATAAAAATCGGAAGACTGAGTGATTTGTGCAGATATTAATGAAAAATCAGGTGTAATGTTTCCTGATAACTGAACTGGTAACATGAATTCTGGGTATTGCGCTATTTAGCTCACATGTGAAGCCATCTAAACGGTGGCATTGTTAATGTTGTTTTCCGCATGTCAAGTGCTTTGAACTAAGCTGCTGAACATCTTAATTCCAGCTTTGTCAACACTTAAATCATCTTACCACCAGTGTATACTGTAAAATCGCCACAGGGAGAAGGAAGTGCACAGCAAATCAAGTTTACTCTGCTTGTCATTTGATTTGTATTTCCACAGCCAAGCTCTTTACTGAACTGCACCACAGGCAATGCCATTAATTGCTCGTGGGGATGTTAAGTCAGCACAGAATTAGGCTTCTATTCTTCTCTATTGAAATTCACTTGATGGTTGGTGTGTTACACATGGGCGTACTTCACCCATTCTTAATGATTTCTTTTAGGCAGCTATTGAGAGTCAGTTAAGCTACTCCACATCTTAGGACATTTTATTGCATTCTTTTTGCTAAATGATCTTACGGAACCCTGAGGATAGCTTATAAGATACTTTTAAAAATAGGAATATTAACTTAAAAATAAGGACATCAGGCTGTTAATTTATGAGCTTCCCTAGAGGAGAGTTTGTTTATTTGATGGCAATAAATAAACTGGCTGTACATTATAGATATCTCAGGCCTCAGCAGGAGTCTTGGCAGCCATATAGAGATTTTTTTATATTCACATCAATTATATGGAGGGATATGTCCATTCTTCTCTTTATGGATTCAAATCATTTATACGGGGTTACAAGGAGCCCCTTTTCAGCTGTTATCATTAACATAACAGAACCTAGTTTGACAGGCATTTTTATCTTGGCTCCTGATTAAAACAATTTAGTGTTTATATATCTGGACCAAACACAGTGGCTATTAGGTCGAAAATGCAAACATGCAGATCTATGTGGATGTGGATACATGCACACAAGTACACAGGACAGACAGACACAGACACACATGGACGCACATGCTTAAAAATCATAGTCATTCTAGAGTAACTGGTTGGTCTTCATTAAAATCTTTCTGTCATGATTGGACAGTGAATACGGAAGTACAATAGACTAAAAATGCTACTGTATTTATATATTGACTTTTCTTGTTCTCTAGACTATGGAATCACTCAACAGTGGCAAACCTTTCTTGCAAGCTTTCTATGTAGACCTTCAAGGAGTCATAAAAACCCTGAGGTATTATGCTGGTTGGGCAGACAAAATCCATGGAATGACCATTCCTGTAGGTAAGGGAGATTACAGCATCGGTGTGCACCTAAACCTTCTGATGGCCAAATGCCTTAATAGATTACTTCATTAAAGACAGAAGAGAAGCTTCTTTTACTGGCTAAGATGAAATCAGATTGTTTTTTTTTCCAGTGTGTAGTATGCTGCTGAAGCAGATATCTGAAAGTTAACAAGGGCTGGGCCTGCTATTGTTCTGTCCTACATGCACATTGCAAAAAGTGTTTTGTTTCTTTTGCATATGCCCATCTGAGAAGGAGATGGCTCAAAATCTGCAATGAAATACTGTAATACTTATAGGAATAGATGAGAACACAAAAAAATATGGTGTTAACAGCCTGATTAAGAACCAGCGTGCTTACCTATGTATCTTGTTTATATATGTCTTCCTATTGCCTATGCAAATCATTTTACTTGAGACTAACACTGGATCCAAACTAATGTATACTTTGAGAGAGTTTGCAGTGTTACTGTAAAGAATTGTACATGTATATCAGATATATTTTGTTACATATGCTTCCTCAAATCATGTGGTGGGATGAGTTTTATACTTTATGTATGAGAGTAATCTTTATGACTGCTAAGAAACTAGTTATTCTGCTCTGATTTTTTTGGTACAACGATAACAGAAGAAATCCTCAATGTTATTTTTATTCAACAAGTCTCTTCCTCCTCCTGCTCCTCCCTCCCAGCTGTTTAACAAATACAGGCTGAATTTTCTGTTGCAAAGAAATTCATTTACAGTCTGGACTAGATATATACCAACTGCTATAATTATGCAAAATGGCACATGATAGCAAAGAATGATTTCATGCAGGTGCAGTCATTGAGATAAATGACTTATCTTTTACCTACATAAAGTGAATCTTTGGGAAAACGGTAAGGAAAAACCAACATTTATGCTATGGATTTTCAGCTTCATGGTGCACACCGTTAATTGCACATGCATATTAATTACACATTACTGAAGGAGAGCAAAAAAAACACTCACAAGTAAATGAATTTGTCATTGTACAGTACCAATTTCCTTAAAACTACATAATGTAACCTGATAGCTGCAGTACAGTATTTTTTCTCTGTACAACAAATCACAAGATTACCAGAGCAGGGCAAACAGATCATAACTATCACAGTGTTAATCATCGTGGTGTTCAGCTTATTAAAATGTCAGTGTGTACTGACTGATGTTTATCATCACTAGAATATATTCACCCAAGAAATGACAAAATTAGTATTTCTGGTGTAGCCTCTCCTGTAAGGACTCGTGAAGATTTCCATAGCTATTTAGGCTGAGATTCATAAATCCTGGTTTTGCTGCTTGCGTTTTCATATTTAAACACGCAGAAGTGCAGAGTGCACCATAAATTCATATATTCAGCAAATTTCCTGTTCCCTAATCCCTTTCTCCCTGGTCCATGAATACCTCCTTCTCGCTTGTTAGCCCTGCAGGAACACAGAATTTAGGTCGGTCACCAAAAGGCACTGCCAGCTTAAGGAGAATAAATATTGTCCTCAAATGGTGAAACAGATGAAAACCCTGAATTTCTCAGTGTTGATGGGCTATGCAGGGGGAGAGGAAGCCACATTTTCAGCAGGCCTTCCTAAATGCAAGCTTCAGTGCTAACACAGGTACCAGTGGCGTGCAATCATAAGTTATGATTTTTGATATTCACAGATTTTCAGGTTATCAGTTCTGAAGGCCAGTGTTAAACAATCTGCTCTTTACTTTCACTTACCATCAGCTTGTCAGAGGAAACCAAACAAGACAATAACAACAAAATAAAGCCCAGTTAGATTTTCTTTCTGTTTAATATGTTGATAAATCTGAAACCTCCTAATCTTTTATGTTCCTGTTTAAGGCTTCTTTTCCTATAAAATAAAAATAGGCAAGTGATAGACAAGTAGAAAACAGAGGAACAGTGGTTTTTACAGTCACATTCCTTTTGCTCCAAAAATTGCTAAAACCTTCAGACTGCCCTTTGCTTGCTCCCATTCATAAAGGCTTGATAATTTAAATTAAAACATAAACGAGGTTAGACTAGAAACTGTTAAACTAATCAACTGAATGCAAGTGTAAAGGTATCTTCACATACAATATATATGGTATAATATAACTTAAGGAACCAACTCTGCTCTCACACACTAGTTTGCTGTGTGCTGCTGTATGAGGCATGTGGCTATACTATGATTGTTAGGCAAATAAAATATCTATTACAGAGAAATCTGATGGAAATCTCAGCAAACACATCTGTAGAATGTATTGCTGTCCCAAAGTAAGATCCCTGGATAAATGAGGCTTTCTGTTTAGAAATTACAAATCTCTGGACCAGGTGCTAAGCAGCTGCAAATTGATCAGGCTTTATTATTATCAATGAGGGCTAAAGAATGCCAATTTACATCAGCTGAGAATGTTTAAAACAAACAAACAAACAAACAACAACAACAACAAACTACAAACCTTTTAGAATAAATTTTTAGATTGGATGTGGGATCAGACTGTCAAAACCTTCTCAGGCAATGTCCTTCTGGCTGCCAGCTAGCTAGCAGAAGGCTAAGAGTAACAAGAACCAGCAATAGCACCTTAGACTGTGTCATTAGCATGAGTTGTATACACAAATAAGAAGATTTTTAGAAGTTCACTCTTCACTCATTTCATTGTGCTCCTTCATTTCATCCCTGTGCTCGCTCATTTCACTTGTGAGCACAGGGAGCTTTCCATGCTGACTGTTCAGAAAAAAATGATTCACTTCCCCAAACTTGAGTTATTTTGCCCTGTTATCAGCTTACTTTACCTTATGGACAAGGCAGCTCTTAGATAAATCTTTCACTTGTCCAGAGACATCTGAAGCTCCTGAATAACTTGAAGCTATGTTCACAAACGTAGTGTTAGAAAGCAATCTAAAAAAATCCTGTCTTAATAGTATCTGTGGATGATGAACTTTGGAAGTAGGTTTCAAAAAGAGCAACTGTCTACAGTCTAGTGGAAGAAAGCAGGACAAGCAACTCTGCATGGAATTAATTGCTCTAAGGAAAGAAAGTTCTGCCCACGTTTGGTAGAATTAACCACGATTTGTCTGACTTGGCAACCAGGTTCAACTTATCTGTAACTTTATGCTATGAAGCACACAGACATGTGGCAATGATTATGGAGTGACAATCTGAAGTCAATACGGTGCTAACCTAACTGTGTTACTGTTATGTTGTCACCATCCTTCTGGCTGAGAATCCACCTCTCACAGTAATACCAATTACAAGCTGGTATTTTTAGCAGACTCTTTTATATGCCTTTTGAGCACTTAGACAATTTTGCCTGTATATGATTTTGACTTCTACTTTACTTCTGTCTGGTCTGATGAATCTTCTCATGGTATGTGAATCCTATCTGTGAAATATGAAAATCAAGCTGATCATCTCTACTTGTGAAACAACTATGCTCATCTCCACAAGGAAGCTGTTAGGAATCGTGAGATTGAAATAGTACAATGACATTTTGTCAATGCAGAGCAAACTGACGGACTGTTTTCTTGCCTGATGTGAAACTCCTTTCTGTTTTCTCTGTCGTGTCCCTTGTCTTGGTTATACAGTATTGGTACCTGTCTCATAACTGTTCTCTTTCTAGCCTCCAGCTGATGTATTGTTAGCTACTTTAGCTCAGATTTCTACTGAGAAAATTCTGTGACGTAGAGGTACAGAAATGAGCATACCTGAAAAGTTATTTCTAATCAAACTCAATTTCAAGTCTGTACTTAAATGCAAGAAACTTTATAGATTAACCCATTTACTGTCACCAGAAATACATTGTAGCAGGTTCCCAAAATGTACTCTCCACTGTGAAGTTAGGTTTTCACCCAATACTGAACAAGGCTGTCTGTAACTCCAGACCGGGGTAGAGGCCACAAAGCTGCCTGGGTGCTCTCATGCCATGTGAAGGAAAGCACATGCACCTACCTGCACTGTGACAAGGGGAGCAAAAGCATAGTAACTGCTCCTCCTCCTATTCCCGTTCTCCCTCTGACCGTTTCCTGTCCTGGTAAATCCTCTTCTGTGATTGATCCCAGGTAACGTTCTCATTGTTCTCAAATGCTTTCTTAGTTGAAATGCTTTTTTTTAAAGTAAAGAGAGTCAAATTTATCAGGATGACCAAGCACTGTCAGCCTAGGCACACATTTGGGTTACACCTTTACTGTAACCCTTCCTTCAGCTGTAGCCTCACTGAAAAACATTTGACCTAAATTCAGAGGTAGTGTGAGTCTGGGCTAGTTTATACAGCTACAAGAATTGGTTTAGGTACAAAAGTGATTAAACTACTTTGCACAGAGGCAGGTCAAGCACATTAACAAAGCTGATGGTTAGTCAATGCCTTCACCAGTCCCAGCACGCACATCATTTTCCTGCTCTTTATCAATTGAGAAGAAAGCTACATCACTACAGTATATATAATTGCAGCACGTACTCCTGGACCACAGGCAAGGGCTGAGGCAGCAGCCACCAGGCAGCTTTGTGAAGGAGTATGAACTCCATCAGCCCCTGTACCAGCTGTGCAAAATGAGCCAGCAGAGACCTGCTGCTTTAAGCAGGCCAGGCCATGTGAAAGGTTTCCACAGACCACAGGTCTGACCCCAAATCACAGATCTGTTTATTTCATGACCTGACTCAGGCTGCCCTGAGCTCAACAGTGTTTTCTTCAGTTACAGACTGCAGATCTAGCATAACAGCATGCGCTTTAATTAATGATACGTCTCACCTCTGGATATTGGTTTTTGCCATTTTTGTTTATCCCGACCTTAAAAATAATTACCTGGTCAGAAAGCTAAGTATTTTCCTCAAACCTCACACCATCCACACCTGTTCGTGGGTGTCCATTCTGCTTTTCCTGCATGTTTGTTGTTAGGATCTTTATTAGTCCATAATCTTACTTCTGTCAGAAGCCTGTGAGAAAAGCTCAGAATTTCCAAGTTTCCAGTGGCTTTATCCCTTCATTTATTTATCTACCTCTATCTGTCCAAAAGGTTGGTCAAAACTTTTCTTATTCTCTCATCATGTTTTCCAGCTGCATTCAGCTTTTCCCTGTCAACTTAAATTGACTGCCTGTTTAGCTTGAGGCCACCTCTGATCCAGGCCTTGTTCTCCAAGGCATGGCTATGTGATGACCCCGTGTTCTCCACAGTGTTGAGTTCTGCAGTGAATTGTGCTCAGTTACACATCAGTCACAGGCTTACCACCTTCATTCCACATCTACGGACTCTGGTGTACCATTCCATTACTTTCAACTCCCCTTGTCTTCTGTGGAAGATGAAGGAGATGTATGTCACTATTTTCCCATATCTGCTTGTATTATTTGCCTTTATATTACTTTATTCTAGTCAGTCCTTTCAGGAAATTGACTTTGCAACTCCTTTTTCTCTCATCCCAAAATCAGTAGAGGCCAGTAAGTGGTTTCCTTGCTGCTGCCCTTTTTTGTGCTGTACAGCTTGTCCTCCTTCCCCAGGAACAAAGCAGGCTACTTTCTGATGGGTTGCCTGCTCCCTTTGTTCTGCAGAAAGAACAATTAGGTTGCTCCTGAACCTAGGTTTCCCATGCTAGCTCATGAAAAAACATTTCCATGAGTTCTTTATTTCTTTTACTGCCATCAAAGGCTGATCCTTAGAGCTTTTTTTTTTGTTTGTTCTGCCAAGTCAAACTGCACTTGAGAGTAACCATGCTCATCTGTTTCAGATGGAGATTATTTTACGTTTACAAGACATGAACCCATCGGAGTGTGTGGACAGATCATCCCTGTGAGTATCTCTACCAGCGCCTTCTATTTATTTTCATTTAAACCAGCTCTCTTTAAAGACACATAAAACATGGTCCTCAGCTATGTGTGTTTTCCATTACGAAAAAAGCTGAGCTCATATTGTTGACATATCTTTAACAGCCTCCCTGCAAATGCTTATTTGAACATGCTAATAGGGTTTAGGTTCTGTTATTAGGAGTTAAGTTCTCAAGTCATAGAATTCTCATGATTAAAACAAGCAAAGCAAAACACAGTGTTAATATGCTGGCTGTGGTTATGGATGTTCACACAACTTATGGAAAATTGATGCTTTGCTGTGGCAGTCTTTTTATTTATTTAGTTTTTACTGTGATTTAACAGGCTCCTCAGTTCCTGGGAGAACGTGATGCATTTTAATTCTATTCTTTCCTGGTATTTCTTTTACAAGGCTGGAAGAGAAGAAGAAACTCCAGGAGACATATCATTACAATTAACATTGCGTAGCTAGTAAGAGACATTAAATGTTTATTTTATTTGTTATGAGAGAGGAACACAGTGTTTCATCAAATATAATACTGCCCCTACACTCCAATATACATCCTTAACACACTGTTGCTGAACATGACATGGGAATTACACTGAAAAGCTAACTTTTTCAGAAGAACTAGTTAACTGGCTTTGGCAGAAATTTCAATGGGAGGCTCATATATAGCTATTAAAATATTGTGTGGAAGCTTTTTTCCTTGACAAAGCATTGGGGAACTAATCAAGACATTCCTTGAAAATTTTGTTCATGTTATTTTGTTCATGTTAACCACAAACCCACTTAACAGCAACATGTAACATTTCCATTAAATGAGGAGCCAGAAAAGATTACTTCAACAATGCTAAGCCCATTTTCCCTATTTATATTTGTTGTTATTTTATGCCTTTGTTAAGGCATAAAACGCTGGGGCTACAGCCATCCTGCAGACATCTATGCATTATCCAATTCCATTCACAAGTCATCTTTATGATTTCACACCTTTGTGGCCATTGTTCAGCTCAGTACATGGATGCAAAATAGTAACCTCAACAGCTAACCCCGAAGTTGCTAGACATTTCTTTGGATTGTCTCATTGAGCTTAACTGACAAATCTTGTGAAGAAACCTTGGCCAAGGGCTGAAGCAGGATTTATTTAGTTTAGATCTGTAAAACTCTTTGTCTGGTGTATCCAGCCATCTACCACACTTGTTCATTCCGCCCCCCCCAGTTTCTACTTTGAAACTTCTACATGGCTGTCATACACATCTACTCTAACACTACTGCTAATCTGTTACATATTTCCTCCACAGCTACCAGTCACAGAGTAAAGCCCCAGGGCCGCTGCATGCACTCAGCCATTACACTACCAAATATATTATTACAAAAATAAAATTAAACAGCAAGCCTAGCACTAAACTTCTCGTCTTCGTTCACATCCTAGCTTCCATCAAAACATACTCTCTTTGGCAGCTTTGTAGCATAAACAGGGCTACGTACTTCCCTATAAAACTCGTCAAAGCTCTCCTTGCAATACCATTACAAGTGCAGGCTGTCAGCACGCTGTTGGCCCAATAGCTCCCCTCCTAGGTTTATATACTAGAGATGGAATTAAAACATCACTTTGTCTCCGGAGTTTATAAACAACTGAGGGAGTAAAAAATTGGGTGTTCGGTGAAGAAAAGACAGTTGTGTATTTTTTCAAGCTAGCCAGGGGCTAGAGAGATGTCTATGAGAGTGGCAGCTGATATGCATCAGGCAGTAACATGTTCTGGCCAGTGGCTGACTGATAGTTTCTATTTTCTTTCCAAAGGAGATTATTATATGCTTTTATGAGAGTGCCTTTATTTTATTATGCTAGTATTTTCACCAAAATCACTGGAACTATCCACTTAACCTGTTGTTAGGATCAGACCTGGATGCAGAAAGCCAAAGACTTGTTACACTTATCTTTACCCACAACTTGTTTATACACCAAATTAATACAACCCACTACATTTTCTGCTGCAGTTACATGAAGTTGAAATTAATGGTGGTGCAGAATTTTTATTTAAGCAATTTTTGTCAACTTTGCACGGTCCTTTTCATACCTTTCATATAAACTGCAGGGTAAGAAATTTTTGAGAAAAGATACCAATGAAATGCTTTTACCTAATATTGACATTTATAGAAGAGTTTTACTGTAATTTCATCATTTAGTGATTATATAATTTGAGTATAAATCTTCTGTCTTAAGATGTACTCTAAGAATGGAAATGTACATCTAAAAATGTTTCAGCATGAACCGTTCATTCTGAATGTATCAGTAGTAAGAACCATTTGTCGTGAGAGTTAAAAGTGACAACTGCAAAACAGTAAATGAAAAAAAGCTGTGAGTAAAAAAATTAACAGATAGCAGAAGATTATTTTATAAAGACTGCGGGTCAGGTCTTTATTTCTTTGAACTGAAGAGAACGAACTAAAAGGTCACTGTTCTCACTTTCTTAATGGCAGCAATTAAAAAAAAATCCTTGCTTTGTGCTGGGCAAGATTTATGTTGAGGATAGGCCTGAGAAGTAAGTGAGGTAGCAGCTTGACATCTTGAAATCAAAACACCACTGCAATATTTTTCCATCTATCAACTTTTATTTTTTCCTACAGTGGAACTTCCCCCTGCTGATGTTTGCATGGAAGATTGCTCCAGCTCTGTGCTGTGGCAATACAGTAGTTATTAAACCTGCGGAACAAACACCACTCAGCGCTCTCTATATGGGAGCCCTCATCAAGGAGGTAAGAATAATTGACAGGAATAATGTCCATCTCTCCTTATGGAGAAGGAACTACCAGCACACGGCTGGTTTAACATGCTCTGTCAGTTTTCATAAATCATGCTTCCCTGCATTCATTCCTATTTTGACAGGCTGGCTTTCCACCAGGAGTTGTCAATATTTTGCCAGGATTTGGTCCAATTGTTGGTGCAGCTATAGCATCTCATGTTGGCATTGATAAAATTGCATTTACTGGATCTACTGAGGTAAGTGTTCCCAGATAAATACTTAGGGAGATAGAATTAAGTCCTTGCATTACATTTTTTACTGACACTGAATAAAAGAGATGCATTTATGTACCACCGGTCTGTCCCTCCCAGCTAAGCTTATATACTGTAGCACTATCACAGCATAAGTGGCTCTTTTCCTCCAGCTCCTGCTGTGCCCAGCACCTCAGTACAGCAGATATGGATAGAAAAATATTGCTGGGATTTCCTGTGGGCTTAAGAGGATGTGAATCACACGCAAGTAAGCAGAATATCCAGTTTATATCACAGCATACATAAATTCTGCTTTAGCATTCATAATTTGTGTATCTTGGCATACTTGGGGAAAAGGGGAGAGGAAGGGGGCAAACTGGGGCAAATACACTTCAGCTTTGATGCTGCATTCAAGTATACTGAGGAGGAGGAGGAGGTCTAGAAAGGAAAGATTGCAGGAAGGAAATTGTCCAAGGTGTCTGTTCCCAGAATGATGGAAAGACGCTGGCCAGAAGATGACGGAGACAACGGTCTCCTGGATGCCAGAATATCTTGCAGTGATTCAATGATGCAGACGTTACAGAGGAAGTTAGGACTGAAGAGTAAGGCTGTCATCTGCAGAAAGAGAAACGAATCCCTCAAGTCAGATTGTGCAAAGCCAGCTGTTATCAGGGTTGGGTGGGAGGGGGGAGGATGATAGAGGTACTCCAGACTGAAGTCACAGGAGAAGGGGCCTTATCTCATCCTCTGAAAGCAGACAGAAAGGAATCTCCATGGGAGTTTCAGGGCTGGTTATATTTAGAGGGTGCTAAAAACAGGCCCTTTTCAATTCAAAATCTGTCAAGCTATTGTATGGAGGGAGCTCAACCCCAGGGATCCAGTCTGTCTTTGATATGCTTGACTCCCACTCGTGGCAGTTGCAGGCTGTGTGCATCCCAGGGATGCTGCACTTCACACTGAGTCAAGTTTGTTGAGTCAATAAATAGACTGACCAGACAGCCCTACTAGATCTGTGTGTGTACAGCCATGGTGTGCCCAGGGATTGCAGACACTGGATTAACTCTTTCAAATAAATCTAACATTGGTGGAATTATCCTGTAATTGTTTGAAGTTACCACATGAGCCTAAATTATCAGTAAAATGTAGTTGTATGTCTAATTTGCATACACAATTGTCTTCTAATTACTATATGCACATGAATTTTTATGTCAATTGCAGATTGTAACATACACTGGTTATGTACTAAGTCAATGGCACCATCAGATTTCAGATGATTCTGAGGAATTACTGTAGTCTTTACATCTCCTGTAACTAATTTATATTAGCATCCTAGAGTACTGAAAACCTTAATATGAGCTGATTACCCCCCATAAATTAAGTTGAAACAATTGTTTTCATAAAGATATGTGGTCTCTGTTTAAGATAAATATTCTATTATACAGGATGTTGCACTGTTTGGAGGAGGAAAAATACAGATGGGTTAGGTTTCAAAGTTGTCTTTTGTAGCCAAAATAAATTTTTATTGTAGCTCCAGACAGCTTTAGTTTTAATAGGCGTTTAAACTCAAAAGCTGTGGGTTTTATACTAACTCAGTGCCTACCTTTAAAAGCCTTACTAATAGGAAGTGAAAAGCATTACAGAGATGAAAAAGACATTCTCTAAGAACCTAAAGCAAGAACAGATGGAACGTTTTAATGCAGGGTTAGTGTAAACTATTCCATATTGTTTCTGATTTCCTGTAACACTGATTTTTTGTAAGAGCAAGTCAACATTGTAACATTTTAAACACAATGCTGTGATATGAGCTGAACAATAGAGTGTGTGACTTTTCCAAAACAGTTTTCCATTTCTAATGAAATAATAATGGAAATATTTTGTCTCTCTAGTCCTAAGGCATGTCAATTGTACATTTCAGTGATGTGGACTTCTGATAGCCATCAGATATGTAAATGGCAAGATAGCAACTTCCATTCCTGCCTTTCATCCAGGTGCTAGTTAAGGCAGTTAATACTTTCAACGTGAGCAAGTTAATAGTAAAACCAATCAATACAATAGCAAACGTCTTCAAGTTTAGATACCTGAGGCATGTTTTCTTCTCAAATTTCTACCATGGAGTTCTTTGATAGAAAAATATAAATGGTTTACCTTTCAAATGTATACTTCTGCCTATTGAAAACTTTCTATTTGCCTGTAAAAATCTCACATACACACACACAGAAAAGGCTATTGCTACCTATTTCCTGCAAAGTTTGTTTGTTTGTTGTTTTTTTTTTTTTTTTAAAGAAAGCAGCAGAAATCAGGTTGCTCTTTCTACAAATAATTTTAATGCTAACATTTTCTAAAATTTATAGACTCCATTCCACAGACAAAAAAAAAAAAAACAAGAGCAAGAAGGCCAAGTTCATGACCTTATCTCAATAAAGTCTGACATAGCCACACCAAAGATCCATCCAGCCTAGTACCTTATCTTGCAACATGACCAGTAACAGATTGCTTACAGAAGAACAGAGCATGTGTGATCCTTTCCCTGCTGTAGCCTCACAACCTTTGGGAGTTGACAATTTAAATACTTCCTGAGCCTAAAGATGTGAGTGGACGATTGTATTGTGTTTAATATAGTGACCGATGGCTATGTCATCCTTGCAATCTCCTCAAGATTTGCCTTCACATTATTGTAGCAAGGAGTGGAAAGTTTTGCAGTTTTGGAACAGTGTGCGCTTAGTTTGTGTTTCCAACATTGATGAGAACTGTTTGCTTCTAAGGAGTTCAGTAAGTCCAAGGAGAAGCTTAACTCTGAGCAGGAAAAAGAAAAGTCACGCTTGGGGACAGTACCCTAACTCTATTTATTTTTCATTTCTCAGGTTCTCTAGTGCTTTCAAAATTAAGTACTATTTACTTTTCAAACACTCTCAAGTACTATGTAAAAAATCATCTAGAAAGACCTATTTTCTTGTGGTACCATCACTGTTAAATTCCACTTCTTTTCTTCTGACCCTTCTTTTTACGGGTTAGTTTATGCAGAAGAACAGTAGTCTTCCAGCTCTTTCGTCCCTTTGAGTACTTCTTGTGGAACACCCTCCCATGGATCACTTCCTCTCTCAGTCCCATAGGACATGGCTCTCAAAACTCTTCCCTCTAAAGCTCAGAAGGAAGGGCTCTGCAGACACCCAGTGGGCTATGAATTTCACGTTGACAACTCTTGCACTAAAAGAACAAAAATCATACTAAGAAAGCAAGCTTAAAAATGCTGTGTCTCTTTAAGTTCCAGCAGCTTTCTTGGCTTCTCTGCTTTCTTTGGTTCATACTCTTCAGCAGCTTTTTAACAGAAGTGTTTATTTTTACCGTGTTGTTTTTAGTGAACCAGAGCTGATCCATAGACTCCATAATTATGGCCATCTCCTCTAAGGCTTCACTGACACATTTTTCCTCATCTTCCACAATCACTGAATTTAAACTGCCAAAAATAATCTTTCCTGAACTAATCTGACCATGTCAACACTTGTTCCCTTTCCTACCTTCCCTTGAAAGATCATAAGCCTTTTAAGCATCCCATTACATTTTACAGTATTTCTCCTTGATCTTTCTGGTCCCTAGTTGAAGGGAACTGGTTTAGTTCTGTTTAACAATTAAATTTTCCTGTAGGACTTACTACCAACAATTTAATTAAAATTCAGTCCATTTTATTTTCTGAGTTTCAGAACAGATCCAAACTGGATGTCTGGTTCACCCATGTAATTGCGCTGCAGAGCTCAGAAGTACAGGAGAGGTTAGATAAGTTGCCTCCCCTACAGTTAAATCAGCAGCAGACCGTATTGATTTCCAAGACAACTGCTGATGAGGAGACAATTTTTACACATACTAACACAAGCAGTGAGGTTCTTCACCTTCCAGTTACCTTCTTATTGTCCGAAAGAACTTTTGCAAAGTAGTGAAAAGTAAAAGATCAACAAATAGTATAGAAAAACAGCCATAAAGAAGCTGCTTTACTCTTCTTATGTCTTTATTTTCACACAGGATTGTGAATATGAAGTGACTGCAAATACAGCTATATTTTGACTGCTGTGAGCTGTCTGGCCGTGCCTGTATGTGTGCTCCATTTGAACTGGAACAGGGTACCTCTAAGTTCCTGGTGCACATGGAATAGCTAGGCACAGTCTGTTTTGGACTTAAGATTAGAGATGATTATGGAGAGTAAGAAGCTATGCATCTAAGCAAATGAGCATCTAAAGGACTGGCTGGATTAAAAATCTTGTTTGCTGCAAAAGTGTAATGAGTGCTAATAGCAAATGTGTTACCTCCAAATCAGAGTGGCTTACAACTCTCTCCAGCTGTCAGATGCTCTCGAGATGAGAATCATAGATAGTACACAAAATATTTGAAGCCTTGGCCAACTAGAAATTTATCCTAAGTGGCTGCTTTCCACTTTGTTCAAACTATGACCCATTAAAAGGCAGACAGATTAAAGATAGGATTCAGGTCTACGTCCATGCAGTTCTATGGAGTAACCCAAATAAATATCCAATAAATTGTGCTGGATGCCTGTGTAAATGAAGGGTCTATAAACAACTTCAAAAAAAATAACAGAAGAGTCTGCATTTTGCTTGGCAGAATGTTTGCTTTATGCACTTAGATTAACAAACCATGATCTCATCATTAGTCAACAAGATACTAGAGAGACCATCAAAGCAAACTACAGGAGCGTCGAGGTTGGTTCATGCCAAACAAATGTTTGTAGCTAACAGCTGTATTACCACTGATTCTAATTTACTCAGCAGGATTCGCCTTTCATTTCCAAAGTGATATGAATGTCACAATGCATGATGTAGACAGAATGTCTACCTACTGCACTAGTAATGAGTTGTGTCAGTTCTGGATCTTGCTGGTTTTGGACATCAGGAATTACATCCTAACATTTTCCACTTCAACAACAAGAATTCTAAAGGTGATTTGTCCTGTTCTGAGACATCTGTTAGCTTACAATGCTACAGACATGCCCTGTTCAAAGTAAGAATAGTTTAGGCAGGCAATATTATCATTTATTCATTCTATTCTGTACTAATTCTATATTAGATTAATTCTTGCTTCTGCTTAATCCGTTATATCATATCTTGGACAACTACGTTTCCTGAATTAAAAGTTGTTCTTTCCTTTTTCCCTCCTTGGTAATTTTGGAAGAATTTAGGGAACTGCCCTTGGATGACTATGGCCTACAACAATTATTATGTCAAAGGGATGTGCCTTTTTAAAACTGAAACAAATGGGGTTACGTACAAACCCTTTCAGTCAGTAAGAGTTTAGCTGCAGACTTCCACAGGGCCAGTATTTACCCAAGGAACAAATAAGCCATTTATATCTTAGGATTCTCTCCAGGGATTTCTGTTTGGGATTCCCTTTTCGCATGCTGAACGATTCTCTGTGCTTTCTTCAGTGCTGGTCCTTACACAGGGCATTGCACAGTCAAATTAAGCTGCTATTCTTCATGCCAACATTTTAAAATACACTTGTCTCTGCTGAATCTGGGGACACGTCCCAAACATCCTTGTCCCAAAATGTTACATTTTCACATAATCTGGATTTAAAATTAATCATAATAATACAAACATCATAGACTAAGTAGAAGCATGGGTTTTAAAGTTTTGCCAAAACACTGATGACTTTCTGCCAGAAAACAGAGGAATTTTTTTACCTGATCATACCATCTCCTAGAAGTTTATCGATCTCTTGTAATTTACAACACTTACTATTTTTCAGACACCTCCCCAATAACCCAAGAACACTATAATAGCAAAGATGGGTAGACCAGTTACTTAAAATGTCTACGCAGCTGATGATGTATGTTTCTTGCATCAGTTTTTGCACTGTTCATGGAATCTTTTAATTTACAAAGCAAACCCTTCACAGTCTTGTCTTTGGTAGAGTGCAATAAAATTATCTGCCATTCATCTAAGCTGCTGTTCCCTTTGATTCAGGTGTTCCCTAATAGCTTAACATGTATCTGTGATGAAAGGAGGCTCAGAGCAGAGGAAAAGCTGGAGATTCTGACAAAGATATAGAGGAAGTATCACAAACCTTGGAGGTTTGCTTTTGAATTGTGAGACTTCCAGTGCTTTGAAAGGCAAAAACACCTGTACCATTTTGATGCTGATTTCTGTCTGAAAACAGAAAATTAAGAGAACACAAAAGGCAATAGACTTTTTTTGAATTTCTGTACAGAAGTATTTAAGATGACCGCATCGGCATCCTCTTGAAAGAGACATTAAACTTCCAACATAGAATGTACAAACAATGTACAAATAAGCAACAAGCAAGTGTTGTTTATCACAGTATATTCTCAATTCCTAACATCCTCCAGTTCACAGTCCAGAAACTATTCTTCAAGAAGCTGTTTTGCACAGGGGTGTTCCAAAATGTTTCTTTAATCTTTTGTTGTTGTTGTTGTTCTGAGTAACAGATTGTTTTCTTTGAGATGGGCCAAATTACATCTGCCTCACCCTCCATGCAGCTTACAAGGTTATGGTACTTCACAAGCTGTCCAGGGATACTCCTGATATCAATCTTGAAGCCTATTCAAAACAAGGATGGGGAGTCAGGGGTTTCTCTGCCAACATTCCTGCTGAATAAATGCACAACTCCATTATCTGTGGGGGAGTCCTCTCTTCCAGTGTTCCCTTGCAAGTCTGCACTGCCTATTGGGAGCGCACAGATATATCTGAGAGACACCCCAGGAAGCATGTACTGAAAGACCATACAGATTGGAGCACTATCACTTATCCCTTTCATGCTGTCTTTCTCCATAAAGAGAGGGTCGGTTACAAAAGGCTGTCTTTGCCATTAAATAATCACAGCTCCGGTGCCCTCCCTAAGACTTTTCTCAACCTGTGTATGTACGGCACAAAAGGAGCACAGTGAAGAAAAATGCTGAGCAGCATGAGCCCTACCAACCTCATGTCTATGCTGATTTCTGATGGGAAGGATACAGTGAAGCTGTTAGGTTTGTACTTGCAAAATCGACAATAACCTCCCTGTATAACAGTACTCTGGGCACATTTTTTCAAATTAACACCATTGTCTCCAAGCCTCACGGACTTCAGTATTCACCATTCATAGTATTTGGACTTGCATATTTGCCAATCACTTCTTTGCATATAGTTCTTTTGAAGTCTGTATTTACAGACAGAACAGTTTTGACATTGAAGTGGTAGAATGGAAGGGGGGGGGGGAGGATGGAGGGCTGAACACCTTGCTCTGGTTTCTTCAGTCTGTTCTGCTCTTTGTGGATTTTTGTGGGGAATGAGGTGATTGTTGTTCTTTGAGAGAGGGAGGTTCAAGGCAGTGAGGGTGTGAATGGCATTGGCTGGCACTGGCTATAAACACAGCACTCTCACTGGTTTAGTGTACATTTCCAGCACAGTTTGAGAGGTTGGAATTTGCAGATGACGTGCTTGATACAAGTAGTGGGAGTAGAGGGCAGGAAAGGTCCTTCTTTTTCATGTTCACTTCTGGCTGTCAGTCAAACACAGCAATAAAATCAGTTCCAATTAAGGGGCTATGTAAGGAATTTCATGATAATGTCAACACTCCATTCCATCAATACAGGGGTAAAGAAAAGAAGCTAATGTTAATTTCTTTAAAATAAAATAAATAAATAAATAAAACGCCTCTCATAGACAATTGTGGTATCACCAGATACACAGTTAATCACAATGGTACATGAAGTCATTCACAATTCCTTCATTACCCTGTGGGGGGGGGATTTCTTTTTTTTTTTTTTTCTTTCTTTTCCCTGTGGGGGCCCTGGTTTCTATTTCATTTGCTTTCTGATTACTCCAGTGCTGACTTAACTTTCCCAGCAGACTGACTTCAGTTCTCTAGTAGGTTTGGATTCTCATCAATTAACCCCGTACTGCTAGGAATCCCACTCACCTGACCTTAGAAATAGGAAACTGAGAAATCTCATCAGCTGGAGACTATACTAGACTCTATAGTATGTAGGCTATACTAGAGAAAGAAGTCCAACTGCAGCCTCACTCAGATCTCACTTCACATCTAACTTTCTGTGTGATCTTAAAAGATGTCCCACTTGAAAGAAAGTACTTATGAAAGTTCTCAAGTTTATCAGTAGTAAACAGACACTTAATCCTGTGCTTTACTGTGTGTGGTCTTAAATCTACCTGTGATAATTCCTTAGTATGGGCACAGTTATGTTTCAACAGTACAATCTTGATTTATTTTTCATTCATTGATCCAGGGAGGGGTGAATTTCCAGAGAGTACAGCTGCCTCTCCATATGCCATGCCCCCTCTGTACAGGGTACACAGAACACGTCAAATACGTAGCTGTCAGACTGCAACTCCATCAATCCTCATGTTCCTTGGTGAGATCTGCAACTTGAGGCTGCTCCAATTTCCTCACTGGGCTGCATTCTGCTCCAGCTGACTCCACAATCTACAAAGATATTTAGAGGTGCTTTTGACCTCCTCAACCCATATTAAGATTATCTGTGGTGCAGCTGAGGGTCAGATCTGGGATGGCGCATTTCTAACTTCTTGCCCTGCTTGGTATTTGGCTGTATGCTGCTAATCCCACAGAAAAGGCTGAATATTTCCTCAGAATCTGATGTATTCTCAATCATGATTTCAGTGTCAAATTACTTAAAACTTTAAATGTTGAAAAACAAATTTTGAAGCAAACAAGTGCCCTCCCACAGTTCGGCTAACACTCTAGAAACTGTAAGTAATAAGAGTGAAATAAATTCTACTAACACTCATCGCTTGGGATAACTAATGCCTGGACTATATAAAGAAGCATGATAACAGTTATTACTAATGAACAGTAGTAAGCTTAGTACAGACTTAATACATACTGTGGTATCAGATCTGTTTTGTACCACATGGAAGTGATTCTAGCTATGCCAATTTCAGATTTTTAATTCAGCCCTCCTAAAGCACTCTAAAATAAATCCTACAACATGTTAGCATAGACACAAAGGGGTGAAGGGTACAAACACCTTGTGTTGTGCCTTGTCCCCTCTCTGATTCTAGAAGAAAAAAAAAGAGAACTGGAAAGCTGTCCACTGATGATGAGAATCTGTTTAGACTGAAGAACCTGCTGGATTATTTAAGGCTCAGTTCCAGTGATGTCCAGCATTGGCTGTTAAAGTGAACTGTATGACTACATTGCCTGTAAAACGTGTCTCCATTTCCTTTCAGGTTGGGAAGCTGATCCAAGAAGCAGCTGGAAGGAGCAATTTGAAGAGAGTTACACTGGAGCTGGGTGGGAAAAGCCCAAACATTATTTTTGCAGATGCAGATTGTAAGTCAGCACTTGCACATTTTTCTTAAATGTTTGTGTGGCTTTTCTATTTTCATCTTAGGGCTTATCTTTTAGATAAAGTGAAATGGACCAATATAGCTGTAACCAACTGCACTTTTCAATATTACAGAAACAGCCTGGAGTGTGATAGTTTTATAAAAAGACAATATTTGTACCCAGAGATTCACAGAGGACAAAACAAACAAACAAACAAACAAAAACAAACAAAACCAAACAAACAAACAAACAAACAAACAAACAAAAAACAGTTAAAACCAAGCATGTGGATATGGTGTTAATCAAAATCATGGTCCCATATGTATTTGTTCTAAACTCTGCAGCAAGGTGGCCTAGTGCTTTAAATATGGAAAATCTGTGATAGATTCATAGCAATCATAAAAAGGGAGGGCTCTGATTTAAATTTGAATGGCTAATCTACTCAGTGCACTACTTTTTTAAGCTGTTTTGATGGTAGCTATAAATGGAGAGTCTTCCATTTTAAAAATCTTCACAATTGAACAACTGTGTATTGAAATGTCCTCAATGCCATTGTCAGCAGGGAGCTGAAGATTTTGGCAACTGAATGATGTGCAGCTGGGATTTTTGGCACCTGAAGGTACAGGACAGCAGTTCAGAATAGGATAAAAACACAAACTGGAAGTTTCTGCTTAAATGATAAGCAATGAAATAGTTAACAATGTTGATATTTAAATCAACATTGAAGTTAACACCCCATTAAGATGAATGGGACAGTTCACACCTTGCCTTGACCTATTGTTTCAGGCTGTGTGCAGGCACACTGTACTTACTGCATTTTCTGAGAATTTACTTTGTAACCCAAAGAAATAGGCATTTAAGATTTGGTCTTTTAGTTTCAAAAATCGAAATTGAACAGAAGAATGATCTGAACAGCATGAATTACAAGAGCTGGTTACAATCCCATATTCATTTTCAGAATTTATCAATGTTGAAACACTAGGAAAAGCCTAAGAATTCTCAGCAGTTGAAGTCATTTCTACTTAGGAAAGTTTTATCAAGCTGGGAGTCTAAATTGCAGTCATAGCCACCCCTGTAAACCAAAAAAGGCTCCTGTCAACCGAAGTCAGGTGCAGATGTTACAGCCCTGTACTTGTTACCCATCTCCATCTCCCACCAGAAATCACCACATCTCAAATGTCCTTTACCTACTAGCTCAGATTGGATCACCTGAACACTTCTAGTAGAGTAACATATGCTGGGGACAGGTCTGTGTTGTCCCTGAATCTGCCAAATAAGGTTGAAGACCTGGTGAGAAGTTGCAGGCAACAAGGGAATAACAGGGCACAGAGAAGAGCGAAGTCTTCCCCAGGACTGTCTGTTCCACAGTGTATCATAATAAAGCTCTCTGGCCTTCCCATAATTAAAACCACTAGCACTTGACCTGAAATTCAGTCTTCAAAGCTCTGATTATTTAAGAACAGCAGACAATTTGCTCACAATTCCAAAGGAGCTGTTTGTTCTGTTTGAGGAACACTGTGTGCCAAAAGTTAGCAGAAAGCATGACAAAGCTGTTGAAGTTTAGTGTGCATGCACACACATACACACAGAGAAAAATGGTTAGAGCCCCTCCATGGTGCCTAACTTTGCTAAGAGAAAGAAACATCAGTTAATCAGTTCTAGCCACTATTGTTTTTAGTCTCCATGGAGCTGTCTGGGAAAACTTGAATGTGGTCCAGGGAATACCCCACATCATTTTTTTCTATGGCCATGCCGAACACAGAATAAGACACTGCTGTTAGATGGAGTTGTTTAGGCCATGCTGGAAGGAAAGCATCATTGCTTTGTTTATGCCATAAAAGATTATACTTTAAACAATGTTCTGAAGTGTGACAGCTGATAACAGGTATTGCAGTGCTGCAGGTCATCACTTTTTGATGATAAATTCAGTGCCACATGGCCCAAATGCTTTTCTAGTCAGCTGTTATATGCCGTGGGAGATTTTGGCTCTCATTGTCTAAATATGGCTGTTTTTCCCTTTCCTGCTTGAATATTGGATGTGTTGGTTGCACCTCCGAAGTTGGAACACGAATCAGGGATTGATTGTTCCATAATTAGTCTGTATTTTTAAAGCCTCACCTAGTCACTTATATAGGCCAAGAAGATATTTCTGTCTTGCAGAAAAATAACCTGTCATTGGGAAGGATAACTCTTGCCATTATCAAAGTTTAATTCTCTCAAGTACTTGCTTGATTGTAATCTTTACATACACAGGATTAAATCAACTGCAAGTATAAGAGGATAAACAAATTTGCCCCTCCCCTACCGACTTTAAGTCAGAAAGACTTCTATAGCATGGGGCACAACCCACTTCCTAGGGTCCTCTTAAGAGTTTTCGTTAAAACATGTAAATGACATGTTGTTGATGTGCAAGGCATTGCTGAAGCTGTTTTGCATGTCCTACTTCTATTGACTGCTACAACTGTAGCTTGATTTAATTTTTGCAGTGGGATCTTAAGCTGTATTTGTGGCTTGTGTCAGGGGATGGCATGTAGAATGTATTATCTACAGACGCTTCTTTAACTTGATGGTGCTTGAACTCCCAAGTGGTCTCTTGCGAACTGGTGCTTTTGAAACAGTTGTAATGCTCCTAATATCGCCCTAGTATAGCTCAGTCCAGGCTGGCATAAATGACAAAAAAAATATCAAATTCAGACATGTTAAAATGTACTAAAACTTCCTATTCTCACAGGTATTAAAACAAAAAAATGAAATTAATCACCTCCACTTATGGCCTCTCACAACAATAATGTATTCTTCAGTGTTTTGGTGTTTTTAACCAAATTCTACTTCTGCTTTGAAGTTTTGGGAGTGTGACACTATGTCATACCATAACATTGGTGCAACAGCAGATGTGTCTATGATGTTTCAAGATGTTGTCTTGGTTTTGTAGTGGACTATGCTGTGGAACAAGCTCACCAAGGAGTCTTCTTCAATCAAGGTCAATGCTGCACTGCAGGCTCACGGATTTATGTGGAAGAATCAATCTATGAAGAGTTTGTAAGAAGAAGTGTAGAACGTGCAAAGAGGAGAGTAGTGGGGAGTCCTTTTGACCCAACTACAGAACAAGGTCCACAGGTAAATGAACAGTGCTTCAGCTCTGCAGCCCAGAAGGTGCCCGGGTGCTCAGAAGCATTTAAACTCTAACACAACAGAGTCCAGAGATGTTTTCTGTTTAGTGAGAACTCTCATCCTAAATATCAGAAAGTTCACCCCACAGTTTTAACAGCAAGATTCTGCACTTCAGCGCCCAAGACACAGCTGCAAATTGCATAGTGCTACCATTGATAGGAGAAAGGCTCACAAAAGTCTTTCTGCAGGCACTTATTGTCAAGAATTGTCTACAACTGTAACTGTGCTTGTAGAGACAAGAACTGTAAGCAAAAGATGGTCAAAATTACAAATATATCTTTAAAAGATGTTCCTGATACTAATAACCAGCTGGGCTTATACCACTGTCAAGAAGTTAATTTTGGCCAAGAAAATAATACCCTGCTTTGTTTGTTCTTATAAACCATTTCCCTTAGCAACAATGTGAGTTGAGCCACAGACATACAGGGACACATCCTTAAGAAGACTGAGCCCCAGGTTACAGTCAGCAGCTATCTGTAGGTCTTTGGCCTCTCAAGCTCAAACAGTGAAAATATGCATGAGTCTACTCTCTGGGACATGACATGCCTAAAAAAATTATCTTGGCTTAATTATCTAAAGTGCATGGCCTGCAAGTCAAACAGCTTCTTCTCTCTTTCAGATTGATAAAAAACAATACAACAAGATCTTGGAACTGATTCAAAGTGGCATTACCGAAGGAGCAAAACTTGAATGTGGGGGTAAAGGGCTAGGAAGAAAGGGCTTCTTCATTGAACCTACGGTGTTTTCCAATGTAACAGATGACATGCGGATTGCCAAGGAGGAGGTACATGGGCAAGATCATTTTAGAATGTCCTAAACATGATTTTGTTTCTTTTGTTTACTTCTTGAGACAAAAGCTTTAGAGTGAAAATGACCATTATACCAAAAAAAAAAAAAAAAAGTAAAATCTTCTCAGAACTTAATCATAGAGCGACCTACAGCATCAGTTTGGGTAAAAAAGCTTAATTTTTGTCATTTGCTTTAGAGTCTCAGACTTGAAAGACAAAGATAAAAGAAGAAATTAATTATGTTTCGCTATGATGACAGCTTTGGGAAATTCATGCTTTTTTACAGACAGCTATTACTACTAATAAAATCTGTAAAGAGTAAAACAGGAGAGGCCATTTATAAAGCAGAACAGAACAGGAATAAATGCCTCTGTGTGAGCTATTTTTCAAATTAATGATTAATCTTTGTTGCAGATTTTTGGGCCTGTTCAAGAAATACTGAGGTTTAAAACCATGGATGAAGTTATAGAGAGAGCCAACAATTCTGACTTTGGGCTGGTAGCTGCTGTCTTTACAAATGACATAAACAAAGCCCTGACGGTCTCTTCAGCAATGCAGGCTGGGACAGTCTGGTAAGGCAGAAGTTATCACACTCCTGCACTCAGAGATAAAGAGTTTAGCTCATTATCATTACATTACCTCGGTTTTGCACCCTTTGTCTTTGTGTTTATCTAGATCATCCTAGTGGTGAATCACTAACCAAGATACAGAACAGCTGTTGGGGAATGTAGTCAGTCTGCTCACTGCAGCTGAATGCTACTGAAAGTGGAAAGTGCCTTGCTTTCTGTTAGCATGACCTTCCAGTTACACCGCTGAACAGCATTGCTGAAAACAAAACAGTGTAAATTATCCTTTCTGTGGAGCAGAGGAAGTCTGTGAGGTTTCTGCTGGAGGCATAAGAAATCGTGTATTTTCTACAACCTGAAGGAACCAAAGGGACACCTATTTCTCTTGTATTTAGGTGTAGGAAGTGACACTTCTAAAGTTTAATAGCTTGCAATTTGATATGTCAAGCCTGGATACACTAAAGATCCAAGAGAAATCAGGTGGAAAAAGGACAAATTCAAACCTAATAGCTCTGTGTTATAAACTGGCACTGAAATTTGTCAGCAGATTAACAGTCCATTACTGAAACATCCAGGTGTTCAGTGCCCTCCTCCAGTCCTCACAAGCTAAATCCCACTCTCTTTAAAGCAAGGAGTAGAAACTTGCTTAAGTCCCTCCTTTCTTTTCAACAAGAGACCATTTTGTTATTACTAAGAGCTATACAGTATCCTTAGCTCCATGAGTTTCAGTATCTCCTGAGTTGTCCACATGTCTGACAGTGCAATTGGACTTAATGCCTTTTCCTGTTACAGGATAAACTGCTACAATGCCTTAAATGCCCAAAGTCCTTTTGGAGGATTCAAAATGTCTGGCAATGGGAGAGAGATGTAAGTATTACACCGCTGTCTTCTAAACTATTTTGAGCTCTACAACTTAACAAACATTAGTGAATGCAAATTAAGATCAGGACATATTCCCATCAGAGGATCAGGGCATAGTGTAAGATGACTCATAACCACTGCCAGCTCTAAATGCAAACGATTTATATGGAAAAACCATTTCTTTCCTTATTTATTTATTTATTTTAACACAACAAAATGAGTTACAAGAAGTCCCTTCTTATTCTGAAAGACACTGAAAATTTCTGAGTATTTTTTTCAAACTGTAACCTGTGTTTTCCAAGTTTTCCTTCTCCATATTAATCAGCAATTTTCCAGAAAGATTCTTTTTCATATCTTGCTTTATGCTTGTTGACTCATTTGTTGTACTTGTTTCAGAGTTGTTTTGCCATGTATTTTGCTTTCTTACATTTTTTTTTTCCTTTCTGTTCCTTTTGCTAAATTTATCAGTACAGGATCATCTGAATTTAATTAAAAAGGTGTCTGTCTTTTCCAGAATTATAAACAATGTTAGACGAAATCAGGCCTACAGAACAATACACAAATACGTTTATATCCCTTAGAAAGAATTACCTTCCATTGCAAAGCTTTCTGTCTTATTCCGTTTAGAACAAAGTCACAAATATTTTGAAACGGAGCTACCTTCTAAAATGCTGTCCCATGTACCTAACTGAAAGTCTTAGCAGTTTTTAGTTCTCATTACAATCACAAAAATGTTTAGCAATTGCGTCAGCCCCAGATTGGTTGTGCATACAAAGGATTCAATTAATTTCTGTGCAGGAGGCATTTATACCAGATATGTCTCACCTAAGATTTCAAAATAGCTAATGGCTAATGGCAAACTCAGCAGTAAAACTAAACTAAGGTCAAACTCTTTAAAACTTTAAATATGTTGAAGTATACAACTTGATCTATAAAATGAGCTCTATGTAGTCTGAAATATTTTCCCTCATTAGGGAGTACTTTGAATAACACATTCATACTATTCTCCACATTCATGAGTTATGAGGTGATCTCACACTGGCATAAATATGTCAGCTCATCTAACTCTTATCATTGTGAAAATATTCTAAAACTACTAAGCTCGAAAGAGCACATGAGTAACCTGACACCCAAGAGTGACCCCACTGACTTCAGGGAGGTTAACTGTGCAAGCAAAATACTCACATATTAGTATTGTAGAGTTTTGCAAAAGAAAGTGTGTGTGTGTGTGTGGGGGGAAGGAGAAGCAGAATCAGGCAGCACCCCAACTCCCAAGGAAAAATCTGTGATAGCTGTACACTTGATTCACATCCACAGCTTTGACAATACTCACCATAAACAGGCAATGTTTGGAATGGCAATCATCTCTCTCACACCAAGATGCCTGAAAACCTGCTTATGAGTAATTATTTTACTCCCTTCACAACCTCTTTGATCAGATATCACCTTCTAATTCACCCCCCCAATTTATATCTGCATATGTTTTATTAAAATGCCAAGGTTTCTTAGATCCCTGTGTTTAAGTGATATGTTTTACAGCATAAATAATATTGAGTCTGGTAATTAAAGAACAAAAAACAAGACAAGAAAGTCATACATATCTGTATGTATGAACATACAGATATGTATGAACATACAGTTCATACATATCTGTGCCATTGCTAAGCTAATACGATGTTTTAGCCAGATTGTAATTCTGCCACTGTGATATTTGTGCTAGCAATGTATTATCTGGGACTTATTTTGTTCCTGCATTAAAATTCACAGATTTTTATCACACGTTGGGAAAATAGGAACCCAAAGTTGAGATGTGCTACGCTCATTTTACACTCCCACAAAATGTACCAGAGTATGTGCATACCAATAGAGAACCCAAACTCTTGTACAGTATGGAACTGATTTCTGTTTACCTTAAGGCTACAGTATTCTTTTATTCTTAAAGAAGTATAATATTATTTTATTCTCGAAGGAGTTTTAAGGAGCAATTCATTTACATTTACAGTTTTTTAAAGCTCCTTATCAGTAACTGAGTCGTGTAAAATTGAACTGAAAATCAGGCAAGTCCCCCAGAATTCTGGTCTCTGTCCAAATATCTTCAAGGGAAGGAGGTGCTATTCTACCTCAGACTTAACATTTACTGTCATGGGAATTGTTATTCTCTGTATGACTCTGAGCTACAGCAGTGCATAGTTGCATTTCCAAAAAGAAGTGCAAGTAGGCAAAGGCCTTGGAGTTGTAATTCTTTTTTTCTACCATTCTTCTCTTTGCTTGAGGAAGGGAGGAGGGTATGTAATACCATTTCTTTTTGGAGAGCAATTTGTTCCCCTTCCCTCACACCTCCACAACCAAAGGATAGCATCATGCAAACTTGACCTCTGGGCTCCTCCCTCTCACAGACACAAACCTTGTTCTCACCCTGATACCAAACTGCAATTCAAACAGACACAAAGTTGCCATAGAACAGGATGTTATTGCTCCCTGCCTCCCTGTATTAGGCTGTGGGGACAACCAAGCCCTTTGAACATGCACTGACTCATCTGCTCTGATGGTCTGGAATTACCCTTCATCCTATTCAGCACGAAAACCTTTTTAACTTTAGAAAAACACTTGGTTTAGAATTCGTCACAACTGCCCGCTTCCAAACTTTCAGACAGAATACAAATGCACAAGGCCCTGAAGCCTTGAGATGAAGAATTAGACCAATAAATACAACTAATTTTGTTTGCCAGACCAAGGTAAAAAACAAAAACAAACAAACAAACAAACAAAAACCCAACCAAATAAACAAACAAAAAAAAACAACTGGCAGTTGGAACATACACAAAGGCACTGGATACTGTGAGGCAGGTTACATATTGACTTGCAAAAATGCGTTCATCAGATGTCTGGAGCCAAGCTGCATTACTACCAAATCAAGCAGAAACTTTCATGCAGAGAGACTTACTAGTTTTAGTTTTTGGGTTCCATGCAACTCCTGGTGACAGCTTCTAGTATGCCATAAAGGAATGGTTTTGTGTCTCAGCTAAGTCTGATAAATAACTGTTTTGTTCATCCTTTTGGAAACAAATCTAAGACGTTCCCCTGAAAGCTGGGGGTGAGGTGGTCCAACTCAATCAGATCCCTTCTCATGCTAAAGAATCTTCACTAATATATTTCCTTGCTTGTACTTAGGCTCTGGTGAATCTTAAAATGCTTAGTAAAACACCAGCCTTAGTGAGTTAGACATCAACTGTGTGTAAGGCTTACCAAGCTGAAGCGTGTTGGCAACTTTTCAAAACTGCATGTAGGGTGAAATGGGATGGTAAATGCTGTATTTCTGCACAAATTCATTAACTTTCCAGGGAAAGTCACAGGACTCCTCCCCCAACATTATGTTTTGTGTAAAACATACAGTATAGAAGGAAACACAAAGCAGGCTATGCGACACTGGGGACTGACTGAAGGGTTTAATTGCTTTGAACAGTGGCTCCTCACTCCATTCTGAAAACAACATTTACTAGACTGGGATTCTGAGGAATTCCCCTGAAATATTCTTTATGGTATAGCTGGGATTTTAAATTCTGCATAGCTGGATCCAGGGGGAAGGCAGTGTCAAACGCTAAACATGCTAATATGATAATGCACGTGTCAGCATTTTTTAGTTTTAATATAAGTAAGAGAACAGTACTGGGTGTGTTTTATGGATGGGGATAAGAATTTAACCAAGAAGCAAATGACTCTAAGTGCTTGTGCAAAAGAATCCTCATATAAGTTCATATAGAAGAGAACCTCCATTCATGGGCTTGGACTGTGCATGTTTTGAGGTGGGGACTTTGTTTGCTTTACATACACAGCAGCCAGCAGAACATAACTTGTGACTTGACTAGAACACACATCTCCATCACCGAAAATATGCACAGCAAAGTGCAAGTATCTGTACCTAAGAGGAGACAGGCAAAACGTCCAAAAAGCCATGCCATAGTTGCTCTGCGCCTCAGCAGAGTTGTCTACGAGATGAGCCAGGCCAGAGCTGACTACAATAAAATCTACAAAGCATTCAGAAACACATTTCTTGAGCATCACTTACACAAAGGAGAACATGTATCCCACAGAGTCATGTGTCAGATGACTGGGACCTAGTAAGTGACTAGCTTCTAAAAGTATGTAGGATCTTAGATAAGAAGCTGTGCCAGGACAAAAACAGGTTTTCTAGCTACCTAGTGGAAATACGAGCAGGCTGAATTCTCTTTCACAGTAAGTGCAAATGTTGATTTCTGCTGCTGAACATTTTGTCAGGGAAAAAAGACCAGTGGGTTAGGAGTCATTGTTACCTTTATCCAAAGTTGTGAGCAGTTCGTTTTCCATAGTACTGTTTAGACCTTCTTTTTCTTGGGTGCAGATACAAGCAGTAAATTCACTGGTCAGTAGTGGAGGTCTTGGTATTTGAACATTTTCAGGATCTGGAAAGGACAGAGTGCATCAGTTCACTTCCAATAGTTCCATCAAGGGACAGTAACTATTTCTGGGTTTAATATCATTCTGTATCTCCTTATCAAATGCTGGAGCCATCCACTGATCTTATGACTAGCCTGCAACTTCATATTCAGGTTTTCTGAAAGACATCACGAAAGGAAAACCAGTACAAAATCACCGTACAACAGAAACCTATGCCTAGAAATGTTGGTTATATCTTAACTTCGTCAAAGAATCACTTTACAAGTTTTTGCTCAATACAGAATTAATTTTGGGTCTAAGATGAACCTGCATTTTGTTTTCTAGGGGTGAAAGTGGATTGAGAGAATATTCTGAAGTTAAAACTGTGACAATAAAGATCCCTCAGAAGAATTCCTAAAATGATGGAAGACCATGTTGTGCAGAAGAGCACATGATGCCACCCTCTGTATTCTTTATGGAGACCAGCACTCAGGAATAAAAAGTGTTACACAAAATGTATTTAAGAAATTAAGTTGCAGCATATATACTGGGCACATAATTGCATAAGGAATGCAAACCAACTCTGCATGCTTTCATTAAACTCTCTTGAGAGTTACATCTTTATAAAACTTACCATAACAAGATAAAGTTGCTATTGGACATCATTTAATAACAGTTCTAGTTATAAAACTGTTAAATTCAAATGCATGCATACACACATTTATCTCTTCTTTAAATAAACAAAGTAAGTCTTACTGCTTTCAAGTTGCCTTCTCAAGCAGACCTGCCTTCTTCTGACATTCTTGTTTCATACAGGGCTTTACAAGCCAAATTTACCCAAAATGCTAGGATCAAACAACATAATCAAGTACTATTCGTGTTTTGAAAAAAAATGTAAGGCTGTGAACTGTAACCAGCCCAAAACTGGTATATTGGCAACTTTCCAATTAGCATGCTCACATAAAGAGGTTAAACTGGGGAAGGTACTAAATCATTATATGGACAATGAAATCCAAATACCATGAGATTTGGCTTTCATGACCCAGAGTGTTTTGGTTTTCAAAGCTTATTTTAATAATTATTTTATGGCTTGTTACAAGCAGAAATCCTCCCTCACTTACAGGGACTTAAAAGGTTTTACCTGCCAAAAGAGCATGGCCAGACAGGGTGGAAGAGTGCTAAGGAGAACAGGAACAGATCCCAAGGCTTCACAGAATATTTCAACTTTCATTGCCTGCTTAGTTTTGTTGTTGTTGCTGTCACTGTTGTTGTTTTCACTTTTTCTTTTTTTAAACAAGTATATGCACACACAGACTCCATTTATTTGTCTGCTAGTAAACTGCTTGTGATTACACTGAGAATCATTAAGTATTCATTACCACAGGAAGAACCTAGTGAAAGCCCACCTGTCAAGAAGTTAGCTTGATTTTATTTTCTTATTAAATTATGCCTTGCCATCCTCGCCATGCTTGGGAGCCTTAGGTGAACTTACTGGCTAGTACCGTATTTTCATTGTTGTCTGCTTTTTGTTGAGCCCAGGACAAAAATATGAACATGATCTTTTAGAAGTAAGATGTTTAAAACCTGACACGCTATTTTCTGCTGCCTACAGAATCTCTTCCAACTTGCAATTAACAAACTAAACATTATCCCCATCTTCTTTCTAGATGTAGAGCTCCCCAGACATTTTTTTAAGGTTTCACTTTAAGTTTTAACTTAGAATTAAGACAATGTATTTTAGAAGTACAGTAAATCATCTACTGTAGCTACATTCTGTGGGGTGTAAGGACAGAGTTATGGCCTCAGGTGTAACAGTTCTGGCTGCAGAGTGTATACTACGAACTGTTGAAAACTCCAGACCTGATTTAGCAAATCGTTTCCGCACGTACTTAACTTTACTCTCTGAGCAATTCCTCGTAGATTTGAACTTGTGTGTGCCCTTAAATACACTGCAGGACCAGGACAACGGTATACAGCACTTGGTAGTGTTGTAGCCCTCAATATTTTCTACTTCTAACTCACGTCAATCTGCATATCATGTGTTTTCAAAGCAATATGTATACACGATGTTATTCAGAAATGACAGTGCATTCACAGACATGGAAATTAATCCAAATATTCCTGAGTTGTTAAATGCAGGTGCCATATACTTCTACTGTGTATGCCAGAGTTAAGAAAAACAAAATACAGCAAATAATTAGTTACCTTTTAAACTGCAATATAAAATGTGAAAAAGGAGATTTTACTTCCTTTCTCCTATTTACCTAAAAAAAAGAAAAAAAAGAAAGAGAGAGATTTCCTGTGGTAACAGCATTTACACTGTGTACTCTTTTGTATTCTTTCTGTGTGTTTTGTATGTCTGTGCTCTATTCCCTGTACATTCAGGTAAATAATATAGAGTTGCCATTTTTTCAACCTTGTCACTGCAGCTCCATTTGATGTACATGGATTTGTAAAATCCTTTTTTAAATGTACCATCTGCATGGATCCAACAAAACATTTTTCCTGTCCCTGCAGCTTTTTGTTACAGTTTTTAATCATGTATATAGTTATATGTTATTAAAAAAGTAAAAGGATATTTTCTATGAAGTTTTTTCCATTAAAAAGGTTTAGAGAAAGACTTTAGACTGTGAGACTCCTTTATTGTTGACAGAGCTATAAAAATATTAAAAAAAATATTTTCTTAGCAAAAGATCTGCTCTCACAGTAGCTTTATTTTCATTTGCAGAAGTGAATGAAGTAAAAGGCCAATTACATTTTCTGGAATATTATTGCAGCTGTATGAAAAACACTTGTGAATTGCAGATCCAGGTCATAGCCAGAGTTCATCCTCACCCTTGTGGTCGTAAAGTTTAGCTATTGGGGAAGGTCTGAAATGACCAGAACCAGTGGGACACCCTTGCAAACTGCTGCATCACAGCTTGAGCTTTGGATAATGTTTAAAAAAAAATTACCATGTCTTTTCTTCCTCCAGTACATGAGTCAGAGAGATGATTAAATTAACACTCAGATCTTTTTATGTTAATTTCAAAATGCTGAAACAGGGGAAAAGAACAGACCGAATGCTAATTTGACAGCCAATAAAATTCACACGGCCAGGTACTACACAACTGCCCCTCAAGCAATCCCTTAATTCCAGGGTTACTTTCACTGCTAGGAACAGAATTCCTCTTTTGAAATGGTGCCTACTTAGATAAAGTAACTACTCAGTTAATAGCTCCGAGCTACTTCATTGTATGGCAAGCACTGGTTATACCTCAGTGTCACAGAATAATGCTGTTGGTTTAATCAACACTCTACAGGCAATCACTGAAGATAAAGTAACTTGACTAAAACAGATTGGATAGCAGAGAACAAAAATTAACACTAGAAGTGGAATTGCATTCTCAAAAAGGAGAACTATTCCAGAAAGTCTGGGTTGTCAGGAATATATTAAGCAAAATTTCTCTTCTACTTGCCTTAACTAGCGGCACGCACAACACTGTCATGGGACTGTGAGTAGACAATGAGCACTGTCCATATCCCCTCCCTTCTGTCTCTGACCTAGTTGCAAGCCTTCTTACCACCCCACGCAGTTACAGAAGCACACGCAAAGGAGTACTTTTCTAAAAGAGAACTGAAGGAAGGAAGATTGTTCTGGAACCCACTGAAAACACAGTTTTGTCATCTAAGGAAGGAAGCAAAACTCACTCCATAGTGAATAAGTAACCCATGGACTCCCAACCAGTGAGAATAAATGTATCAATAAATGTGTATACAGGTGTAGTAAAGTGAGAGTTCAGAAATAAATGTGCATTGCTTCTGGAAAAAGGCTGTGTACAAAGGCAAACAGAATTTCAGTTTCATGGCTTTCAGACAAAGTGATGGATATGGATACTACTTGAATAGCACTAACATATTTGTTTGTTCCCATTTACAAAGAGCACTCCTCCTCCTGGAAAAACAAAACAAAACAAAACAACACTAAATTCAGGACACCAACACAGCTCTCCACATGGTTACACCACAAGCTCTGGAAAGCTGCATTTACAGCCACGTTTCATTTGTATCCATATACCTCCACTTACTGCATGCTACGTCTATCAGCACAGGACGTGGTTTTTCTTCTAACATCCTTATACCGCAAGGACTGACGCTCACAGTGCTGTACAACTACAGCGCTCTGTAGCAGGAATCAGGAAAGGTATCTGTAGCTATTAGATGCCATCAGCATTGCCAAGCAATTCAGACAGGCTTCTGTGAGCAATTACACTATAGCTGCATAAAATGCATCTTTTTTCCTTTTCCTTATTAAATGTAGTTTATTAACTTGCTCTATATCTTCCTTGTCCACTGGCAGCACACAGGTACCAAGGAACTAAGTGTGGCTTTGCCAGAAAACTTGGAGAATTCTGAAGCAAAGCAGCATTTTTGAAGTTGGGCCGTTTGGAAGAATGAGTTAGGGTGATGTGAGAGTAGTGGTACTATTTCATGGGACTAAGGTGCAGCTAGAATACACTACTACTAGGTGTTGCAGTCCCACTTTCATCTTCCAAACTGCACAACGTGGAGTGCTAGGATGCTGGTTTCCATAACCACTTACCTGTTTTTTTACAGAGGACCAGAACTGACACCCTGGAATTCAAGGGCAACATAAGCAACGGATTATTTCATCTGGCTACAGTGCAGGCTCAGCTGTTTTAGTGGTGAAGAGCAGGCCAAACCGTCTGTGCAGCCAGAGCTGCTCTGTCGGGGCACTGCTTAGCACCATGTGCTTAGTTAGGTAAGACCGAGACCTAGAGGCTACACACACCTATGACTGAGAAGCTGCCCCAAAGAACATATTGTCAGGGAACACAGGCACAAAGATGACTCGCCTCTTGGTACAACTGGCTGAAGGCAGCAGAGCTGTTGCCTGGTGTCCCTAATCCCCTTAGTTTACTGTCAGAGGAACAGAAAAAGCACATCCACGTATTGCTCTTCCTAAGAACGGTTAACTCCTAAGCAGTTCAGCCAGCTGAGTTTAAATCCTGAACCCTCACAAAAGCCAAGCTCTCCCCTGCCTCCAGCACAGGTACAACGAAGCCTGTTTACACTGTAAAGACCCCAGCTACCTTTTTCTGGTATTGATAAATTTAAAACCACTCAAGCCACTACTGACAAGGACTGCACCCATGAGCCACTGCTTCTGCACAGTGAGCATTTCCACGGTCTTACAGGGTGAGTGCCATCAAACAGTGAGGGGCTGCCCCGCACTGCATACAGTGCGGCTAGTTACGGCTGTGCCTGCAGTGCCAGGAAGCACTCCAGAGAACATTGTTTTGCCCAATTTCAGGTGACATTTATGAACATGTGATGGAGGACCCTTGCCATCAGATGTAATGCCCAGATGTTTCAGACACACAGGAAGGCTGGAACATCTGTTGTGAGAACCTGGCTTAACATTAATTCTATTGACATTTAATCCCAGTATCTGTCATCCACTACTACAATTCCATGCTAGTTTTGAGGTGGTTTTATTTGCCTGGTGTCTCTTGGTGAGACCTGCTAAATGAACCTGGATTGTGCAACCATCACGGCAATCCACTGTAAGAAAAGCTCAAGCTGCAGAGTTTGCCAAGGAGGCTGCGCACACAGCGTGCTGAAGTAACCCAAAAGGGTGCTTGTGAAATGTTTGTGCTGCTGGCAGGCAGCACATTGCCAGGACAGATCACACATCATGCATTTGCACATCAAATGAAGCTGCACTGGTCTGAGAGCATGGGAAAGGCCTGTCTTGAACGGCATGTGTCCTACTTCCTAAACATGTATATTTTACATTTTACACTTGGTTATTGTCCAGACTGAAAGTACCGCAAGTTCCCCAAAGCTTGTCGTCTTGCCTTTGAAGTGGAACTGTTTGGATAATGTTTCCTTTGGCAATTTATCTATGTAAGAAAGCAAGTACTTAGCTACATTGGCCTCTCAACAATCCATGGCTAGCTTTTGTCAAAGAACTCAAGCACATACATGCACACAATTTGATCATTTTTAGTGACCTGGTTTAGCCACTCTCTTTCTCCTCACGATGAGGCTGGTGTAACTTGTACAAATATCAACTTGTTTCACTTGGGGTTTTTCCCCGCTCTTTGTATGCATGGCTGAGTTCCTATTTCCTACAGCAGTGAGACATTTGTATGCAGCTCACTGTCACTGCCAAACAAAAATCAAATGTTTGCACTGCCTCCCCTGGCAAAAGGGCTCCAGCTCTCAGTCCACTGGTTTTCTCAGACTCTCCTGGGACCACAAGCCGGGACATTGAGCAGGATCTCTTCTGAAGTTTCTGCTGTTTCCTGCTTTCTATTGGACCAAAACCTCTCCCAGGCTTTGGCACCTGACATACAATCCCAAAGCAGTCTGTGCCTAGCAAGAGAAGCCTCCTTCAAGTTTTTAATTCAGAACTTCACAAGTACTTAGGTTTCTGGGACTCTGAATGGGAAGATACTCCTCGCCCTCACCAAGAAACTGCAGAATAGCAATGATGGCTAAAGCACTCCCCTTGCATCTTGACAGTCACAACTTCAAGCTTCTTCATTCACAGTGTAAGGACGGCTCTCCCATGGGGTTGGACAGTGGGATACCCTATCCCCAGGCTGTATGTCTGTGGGGACTAACCAGACAGCCTTTATTCAAATCAAGCATTTGAAAAGGTCCATGAAAGTCACCAAATACTCTTTGGCCTTATTATTCCAGTGTCATGTGCTTTTAAAGACAACCTGGCAGTTAAATTCAGGAGAAAAACACCTGGTCTCCAAAGAACCACACATTCCTAGAGCTACCAACCCATGGCTGCTGAGCATTACGCTAAGATGCCGTAGGATGCCACACTGCAGCAGGCCTGCCTCATCACAGGGGCTTGCAAACAGCCAGTGCAGGGGAGGGGGTAAGTCTGGTGAGGCTGCTGAGAGCACTGTGTCCTTTCTGTCCTGGCATCAAACCCAGCTGGGGCAATGGACTCTGCTCTGAGAATCCATCCCAGGTTTCTCCACAGTATGTATGCACACCTGAGGCCACAGGGACCCACTGCTAGAGAGCTCCTGGGGACTGATAAATTGGCTGACTCTGTGATCCCATCACCACAGACAGAACTACTTACTCCCATAATGAAACTGCAGCAGAACCCTCTGCAGTCCCTGCTCTGCCTTTGCCGCAGTCCCGGCTCTCTACAAGTCTTACAGCATTTGCCTTCCAAGGACAAACACCGTTTGCCAAATATTTATGGGAAAAAATGCCAAGGAAATGCCACTGGTAAAATGGACTTTTAAAGGAGCTTCCTTGGGGAATGCTGTACATTTGACCCCCTCCACAACTGCCATTAGATTCCCTTTTGTGAACCCCTCTGATTACCACCATTTCAGATTGCTCTGCTGGGAAAATGACAGTAGACTCCAGCTGCCCAATGCCTTTCATAAGGACCCAGAAATATGCTCCCATCTCCTGCATCTGTAGCAGTTTTATAGCCAAGGCTCTGGGCCAAATGTTTTAAGTTAATTTCATATTCCAATAGACATAAAAACATGATAAAATCACCACGAATACTGCTTCTCAACCTGATTTCTCCCTTACAGTGATCTGCAAATGTATTATAGAAGGGCTGGTGCACAGCTCTGCTAAAATGCAGAGCTGCTGGATGATTTCTGTTTTAAAAACACAAAGAACATTCTGAGCTCTTTCTCAGGGTTTTGGAGTGGAGACTTTTTACTGTGTTCTTAGGTAGAACAGCAACAAATGGCTTGATGATTTGTTTTTACAATGTCCACTCTAGGAAGACTAATTACCAGCTAGCCTTCTAGCATACAGTTTCAAACATTTGGGGCCCCCCCATTTTTTCTCATGCAAAATTCATACTGTGGACTGCAGATTCTGCTTGGGTAGGGGCACTTTGCTGAAAGTTTCTAAAAGTTTAAGATTCTGGGCCAAGAGATTTCATGGTGCTTCTAGAACTTTGAAAGCCTAAGTAGGAAAAAAAACCATGCTTTGCTCTATTGTTATTAGCCTTTTTTTGGAGGAGCAATTTAAGTCACCACACCAAGGTCTCTGCAAATGGTGTTCTCAGCATTTTCTACACAAAGCTCAGAAGACTGCAGGTAGATTTCATACTTTAGTTGTGAAAGTTGTGCTCAGCAGCAAGAACCACGTTGCACAGAGCAGTACAGCATGTTGAACCACCAGCCTGACAAAGGAGAATAAACTGATGGGATTCTTCCAATTTGTCTTCTTTTTATATAGGACAATCAACTTTTCTTCGTCATTATTCTCCCTAGCTGACTTATTTTTTCTTTATTTTTACTCCTCTTGGAGTAATTGGTGCCTCTTCAGAGGGTCTAACTGTGTAAAGCACTGGATGTTTAACTATGCATATAGTCTCTGCTAGTATTTTCCACCTCTGCCATTAACACCGGGCAAGCTGGGCAGCAGCTTCTCATCACACTCTGCTCCTGGGTAATTTCGACTGCAGGGCCCAAGGCAGCAAACATAACTGACCGTCAGGACTCGGTCACAATGGGCAGTGCTCAGTAAGTCATTATTAGTCTCGCCTGCAAAAAACTATGTTAAAGAACTGGAAATGGCCAGTACAACATACCTCTTACAGCAAGTGATTCTGTAATCTGTTTTTATCAGGAAAGTAAGCAGCAGCAAAGGTACTATATGGCCAGAACTCATTGTTCAAACATGTTTTTATAACCTTTAAATTATTAAATAAATAACCACAAAGACATCCTAGGTTTCCATCCATAATTTAGAATTTCCCTGCTGAAGGTTACTAAAGCTCTGGAAGACATGCTTGCTTACTTTAGTTTGAGTCACAATCCATCTCCCATTACCGTCATGGGCTAATTAGTAGCTGCAGGTATTCCTGAGCAGAGAGAACAACCGATAAACCAGGATAAATTACAGAAAGGGAAAGGAAGCAGGAATGGGTGGCTTAAATAGACTTTCACCTCCTTTTTTCCCCCCAATCCTCGGCATACCTCGTGTGGCCTCATGCCTTGATTCTGGTCATGCACTTGGTTACACCTCCTGCGTGCCTCTTCTACAACCTGCTGTAAATGTCTTTTAAGACATCGTAATGTTAGAAATCTAGATGGAAAGGCTCCTCTATGCATAACAAATCAAGCTACATAAGCCTCACATAATATTCAAAACTTCCAGACCCCAGACAGAATCAAAATCAACAGATTTGGTTCAGCTGCTCATTTAGGTCAGGGCTGCTCACGAAATTCAGATCTGGAAAGAAACTTGTCCTCTCTTCACTGAAGTACAGATATGGACACTCCTTATGAAACATATTTACAGTACAAATAGGTTTTGGATGGTAACAAACCAATGTTACAAGGAGTGGGAATCAGAGTTGCAAGGTAAGCATTCATTTTTGACAGTTCTAATAAAATTAAGTTGTTTCAGCTGCAGTGGCCTGCAGGGACAACAATATTTGTTTTCTTTTGCATCATCTTTGTCAATGTTCTGTGCACATCATGGCACAAAAAAAAAGGTGGGGTGTTAATTGATCACCTGATTATTTATACGCAGTCAATCAAAACCATGGCCCTACTGTCCTCTACAAACATTGTGAACTTAGCCTGGGCCTTGAAGGTTTTGCAAGTAAAATGAAAAGACAGGAAAATAAAATAAAATAATTATTATTGCCCTTTTACAGACAAGGATCTTCCTGAGAAAAACAAATGCAGCAACTCATCCCAAGATTACAGAGGAAAATCTGCCTCAAAGGCTGGAACCAAACAAATATCTCCTGACTCCTGTTGTCCTCCTTTCCTGAGCCATGTTTCTTGCATATAAACACTGTTACCATACTACTATAAAGAAAAAAAAATAATACATGCAAACACATACACTGAGGACTGATAAGACTCTTACAAGAAGAATTCTGTTTGCCTAAAGATCTGTGGGAGCAGAACTGAAAAATTTTTCACTTCTGACATGCTTGAGCTGGAGAAAGCACTTGAAATTCTTAGGAACTAATGATCTTTTAAGACCTTAAGTAGGGGGTCTGATTTTTCTTGTTACAAATAGCCACACCAGCCATTCATTTATACATATTTATACTCAGTGCAGGATCTCTCAGCTAATAAATAATACCGTCAACTTTCACCGGGGCTTGACTGTAGACAAATGAGCCTTCTCAGTGCTTGTATCAGTTTACTGCAGTTTTGGTGTATTGTTTCCCATTTCTCCACAGCCATGTGGCAAGTTCAATACATATATACGATGGCAAGTTATTTATTTATTTATATGCATGCACAAACACATGCTTAGGCTACATTTTTTCCTTTGGATGCACAGAGTTCAATCCCTTGCCTTCCCCTTCTCTCCCCATTTCTGCATTCGCTCACCACTACAAGGAGGTGAGCTTGCAGAGGACATAGTGTTGTTTTGTCCCTGTCAAGCTCACTGGGAACTGACAATGTTCAGCACCTCTGAAAACCTAGGGTATTATGGCATCTGCAAGGCTTTAGCTCAGGGAAGCAATTGCATTTAGGTATCAATTTGTGTCTATGCTTGACAACAATTTGCCCATCTAGAAACCTTTGAAAAGTTGAGTCTGGAGAGGGCCCATTGGGTGGGATCTCTAATAGAGGTCCAGCCAGCACAAGTGGTGGCATTCAGGACAGAGCTCTAGGCTGAGATGAATTTTCTCTAGCTCTAGCCTGCTGACCCTTTTGACCAGCTCTCTAGAGACGCAATGGAAGATTGGGCCCATAGCTCAGATGCCAATACCTCTGGCACAGACATTTCAACTTAGGGTGTGATTCATCTTGACCAGGTTCCTAACTTAGGAATCTTACTAGAAAAGTACATCCTTACCAAGATCAATAGAAATTTTATTAAACGTTTCACTTTTTAATCTCAAAACTACTGATGATTTGATATCAAAGTTACATAACTATGTATGCAACTTGCTGGGTTACCCTGGATTAGAACTTCTTACTAATTTTGTTGTGGAGTTCACAGGATTCACAACATCAGGGTGGCAAGATACAACAGCACTGTAACACAGGCGCAACAGGGCTTTGACAATGTCAAAACTATTTAAAAAAAAAAAGGAAAGCATGAAGTAAAAGAAAGCTGTAATTATAGAGAAAACAGACTTATATGTAGTCACAACCAAAGTCCTTTTGAGTTATGCTGTTCTTCCCTGCTCTTTTATCACTAGTCTCAGTACTGGTTTTGCTGCCTAATACTGAACAATACTGCATATAGTCACACCAGCTGCTTGATCTTGCAATTAGTTCCTGGTATTTTCTTTTTGTAGTACAGTTGTTATCCTAGAAGGTAGCAGGCACAACAGACAATTCAGCTGCCTTCACAACTACAATAATGTATCTGAGCCAGTGCAAACAAGTGATGCAATGCAAGCTGTGCTTTTCCCGAGGGTGGGAAGCATCCCCCAGCCGGGCTTGCAACTTGTTTCTTCCCAAGGAGAACAATTTGCAAGGTCAGTCTTGAACCTTCACTTCCCATGAGGTGGCCACAGTCTGCCCAGCAGAGCTAAGGGAAAAGAAAATGAGTCTCTGGTCTTAGTTCATATACTAAGTACAAGAACTAGCACATATAGTGATACTTAACACTAATTAATTGCAGCTTCACTTGCAAGGATTGAAAGATTCTCCTAAATAATCTGAAAAGGTACACAACTAGTACTGAACTCATGTAACTTTATCTGGAAGTTTGAATTAGATGCTGGCATATCAATGTATAAGTCAGGTACCATTTCCAAGTGCATGAGCCTCAATTATTTTATTGTTGTTTCTACAAGAGTTGCTGATGAGTCCCATGCAAATCTATCATCCAGAAATTGGCTTAACTAGAAGAAAAACACACTCCCTAAACAGATTATAACTTCCATAATTTTTGCTCTTTAAAGTATTATGGAAATAGAGAACACTAGAATATAAGTAGCATAACAAAAGATTTGACGGGATTAGTATTGTAACAATTCTTCAAAGTAGTTATTGATAAAGTTTATTTGCATGACCATCACCGTGTGACCACCTCGTATCTACATTTGCTGCTCTGATTTGCATAAATAGTGTTTTTAGATTACAACTCTCTTTTTGAACAGCCAAACTATGTCTTTGTCAGCCATCAAGAGGATTTGTACTTCTGTAGTTTTTCAAAATAGTGCGGATTTTAAGGATAGATTACGCAAACAAAAGTCAATCCATATTTAAAATATATAACTAGGCATAAGCAGAAAAGCAGATAGAAGACATTAAAAAATAGTTTGAACTTTTCCAAAAAGTTGAGTATCGCTGAACTCTCATCAAGGCTTAATGTCCAAATACATGTCTTTTCCTGTTCATTCCCATTTCATTCACATTCTGAATCTGTCTTATAGTTCAGCGCACCAAGTAACTTTTTCTTGTCGTGCCTGTCTCAGTCCAGCTGACTCTGTTTAAAATCTGTTCTTGTGGCAGCACAACCCACTCTCACAGCAAAGAAAGGCGGTAAGCTACCAGACTTCTTAATGACCAGGCCAATGTTGTTTCTGATCCCTTCAGACATCACTTGCTCATGGCACAAAGGACTTTAATACCAGCCTTTTGCAATGAAATCAAAGTTCTTTCCAAACAACGCAAAGAACCTCACAAACCTCATAATCTTTTGCCCTTTATGTGTACACACAAATATGAACAAATTCCAAACCAGAATACATCACTGTATGTACAAGAAGACATGAGAATACCCACAACAGATGCTAGCTGTTTTTCACCACTGGAAGCTTCTCAAACTGTACATGGTCTGAAACAGTCTGTAGGGAGACTTTCACACCACCAGCAAAGCACGGCGGCTGCAGGATTTTCTAGCGTCACGCAAAGCAGACAACCAGCACCCGCAGTGCTATGACAGGCCATGCTTGGGGCAACTTGCACTGGACAGGACAGAAATTCTGCAGCTACTATAAACAATAAGTTTTCTTGTACAGTGTAACATGTCCTACTTAAATTTCCATCGCAATGCGTATTTTGCCCATTTCATTCCATAGAATCTGTAGGAATTATCACAACCAAAGGTCAAAGCCTCTAACAGGTGATATCTATTGTCCCAAAGATGTGTTCCCTTAAAAGTAAGGACATATTAAAGAAAACATGTGACATTGGTAAATAAATAAAAAACAAGAGGAGGGGGGAAGGTGGGAGAAAAGACAAGAAATGATATGAATTCAGTTTTTTTGAGCAGGGCAGAACAAATGTTTGACTGAAAAGCTTCAGGTCTAGCTGGGAGAAGGCCAAGACTAATTTAACCTTTGGTCAAATGGTTGGGAGTTAGCTAGTTTCCTTTTTCCTCTTACATCACTCCCAGAGATTTCGACAAAAATAATATGGTCCCGATTACATGACATTACAGGCTCTCAAAATGCACTTGGGAGGATAGTGTTGAAACCCCATGGAGACAAATTAATCCCAGCAAAGCAACAGCTGTAAAATTGCTATAAACAGGGAAAACAACTACAGTGTTTGCATCATGTACTTATATGATTTTAATAACTTATTAAGGGGATTAGACTATCAGACTTAACAGGTCTGACACCCCCGTATCATCATTAAAATATCAGCTGTCAGGCTGTGTGTAGTTGCTATGAAGAAGCTTAACCGCTCAGTGCATGCTTTAAAAAAAATAAAATAAAGCAGCCCCAGGTATGATTTATCCTGCTTTGTCTGCTGAGCCCCCAATCTGTCTGTAGCCCGCTCAGAAGGACGAGCTGCCCCGCTGCCCGCCCCGCTGCCCACCCCGCACAACCCTCCGGGGTTTTGGGGCTCCCGCTGGGGCTGAGCCTCCCCTGAGGCCATGCCCACCCTGCTGGCCCCCCGAAAGGGCAGCGAAGCGGCCTGCCAGCTGCCCACCCCACCGCCACGGTGCCCACCTGCACATCCTGTGCCACAGAGCCCCACACCGGGTCCCCCCCACTCCCAGGCTGGCCAGGTGCTCCCCTCAGGAGCCCCGCCGCTTCTGGAACCTTCGGGGCCCTTCTGGAACCTTCTCCCCTGGCTCTGCGCCTCAGCGGGAGGCGGGCATGGGATCACCTTGTGGGGGGTAAAGCAGCAAAAACCAACCCCGCACACACAAAAACAAAACCCACGCTCATCTGGAGGAGTATTTTTGGGTGCTGTGTGCTGCTGCCTCGCGAACAGGAGCTGCTTGGGGTTTAGTTTGCCTGCCTTGGTTTGCGTTTCATTTCTGCTTTCCAGCTTGGAAAAATAAAGATAGATGCTCGTGGTAACTGTGCAATATGGTGACAATACATTCATTTTTAAGAGCTTTTTATATATAGTAAACTTAATTTTACCAGATTAAATTAAACTTGCAATGCTTTGTTTAATAGATTGTAGCTAATAACATAACCACAGTTATATAACAAATAGTCTATATACACAAATATTGCTGTTAAATTGAACGTTTATAGTAACATAACTTCCAAATAAACACTTTTTCACTTAAATTCAGGTGAGACAAGATTTGACTGGATATGCTGTTACGTCCCTGTATGTTTATACCCATTTTCTGTGTATACCTAATGAAAATGCAGGGATTTCAGGTTTTAGGAGTACCTTACAGGGACCATACCTTCCTAGACTCCCTATCACTACATTGTATTTAGAAATCCTTAGGTTTTTTTTTGTTTTTTTTTTTTTTTCTTACCAAAATTTTTACATAATGTGCAAACATGGGAACAAGGAATTCATACAACCAAGGAAAGCGTGCACATTACATTGAAAACTCAACACTACCCACAGCCTCAAAAACTGCCAGCACACGTGCCCCTGGCTGTGCAGCTCATCTGAGGCCTGCCACGGTGTGCCAGAGCCTGGTGTTTTCCCCCCGACGGCTCAGGCAGGGTTCCTGTAACCCTGATTTTTCAATAGGCTCGGCTTGCTGTGCTAGCTGGGAGCTGCGGGCTGGCCGGCAGGGCCTTACCGCATTTAGCAGGGTTGGAGAGAGCCGGCTGGAGCGGGCACAGAGTTTGCAGGAGGTCAGATAAGCAATTACGTGTGTTCTTGTGGAGAGCGTAGCTGTCACTTCTTGGGAGATGCAAAGTGTGTCTCAAAGACAAGGGGCTCTACTGCTATGCAAGGTATGCTTTGATGTTATTCCTCTGAATGATCTTTCAAGATCTACTGAAATGGAGAGGCATCTCTACATATGGTGGAAGAAACAATAAGACCTGTCAAGTAACAGGGCCATACTAGAGCACTTTCCTTGAAATTCAATTGTTCTGCATGTACGCAAAAGATACACAAGTCTGCTGGAAAGTAAACAGGGTGTTGCAAGGATCATGCCAAACCTAGGAAGGAAGAATGCTCTTTCTTCATGGATGCAAGAGCATCCTTATTAACTCTATATTTTCATGCATTTTCTAAAAAAAGTTTACAGTCTATTTAAAGTATGTGGCCTGTGCTGGGGGGGAGGGGAGGATAAAATAATAATTAAAAAAAAGAAAAGACCTAAATAGAATAGTATTACACTCTCCTTATTGTGCTGTGAGAAATACTATGGAATATGCATCACAGACTATGTACGCCTTACAGAGTTATGCCATCTTTTCAGTGCTGCATTATGAGAACTGTAATCTCAAGCAGGCACAAGGTAAATGAGACAAGCTCATTTACACGTGGCTCATTGTGCAGTAATTGCAGCTCTTTGGCCTGAAATTGACCTAGTAGCCCATTACTGTGAAGGGGAAGATCTCGGCTATCCATCAGCATCTGAACAAAGAAGTACCGTTTGATCAGCTTTGCTCTCAGATGGCGAGTAAGAGAGTGACCTGTTTTGGCACAAGGTAAGGCATGCAGGTTGGCAGCAAGGAGACTGTTAAATTAACCTGCAGCATAACAGGCAATCTACATGGATATCAACCCACACTGACACTGCTCTGAAAAGTCAATATTTTCAAAAGAGACACTAGAATATGCACACTGTCCTGCCAATTAGCATGCAAAACAAAACAAACAAACAAACAAAAAAAACAAACAAAAAAACTTGCATGAATAAAAATAGTTATTAATAACCAAAAGCCTTTGTCAAAATGTCAGCACATGGATGAATACTGAATACCATATAGGAAGGCCAGCGTGTGGCTGAGAGCTCAAGTCACAAAAAATGAAGAAAGGCTTCCATGGAAAGTAGCAGCTTCCAGCTGCCATGAATCCAGCTCCACGTGGAGTTGCCGTGCCATCCATCAGCTGGCGCATCTGGAAATCAGCAGGAGCTGGAAGCACTGCCTAAAAGAAAGGTGTAGCAGTGAGCTCTGATCTACTTGCATGCTTCACCTCTAACTTTGGAAGGAAATACCCAGTTGTCACTTGACACCAAAATGGAGCTCTCCACTCATAATATGCTTCTGATCCCGACAGTGTAACACATTGCTAAGCCAGATCCTCAGCCTGACAGAGTAATTTTGGTTAAGTTGCTTGTTAAAATATTGGAACCAGGCTTTTTGAGTAATTGCTTGAAGAAACTTGTAGGGCTCTTTACAGGATAGCCTGGTAAGGGGAAACAACACAAACAATGTAGATGAGCACTGAGATTGAGTTTGTGGCACTGTTCTATTTTTGCCTTACTAATGGTTACAATAAGGAAAGAAGTCTCTTCCTAGGACTAACGAGGCAGGGTCTGATGGGTGGAGGAACGAGGAGATAGGTCAGGTTGCTCTCCTGAATGTCTGCAGTAAGAGCCCCATGTTATGATGCTGTTTTAATAGAAAATTCTAAAAATTGAAATCAACGGTTTATTAAAGTCCATATGCAGCCTCACTGCATAGAAATGCACATGATGCATGCGTACATGCACATTATTGAAAGATAGATTTTTATTTAACCTCTGAATATATAGAGCTATGCTGGCAGGCAGACTTCTCAAATGTATTCCATTTCATGGTACACTTTTATGGTGGGAAGTTATTGACATCAGAAAGGAAGAATAATGGAACTGAGGTCACAGAGTTATTTACACTGGCGGGTGGATCCCAGAGCATTCCTGCATGATTCGCTTGTTTTGATGACCCTCTTTTTGGGATTCTGTCACACATTACATCTGATATTTGGATCTTGGGAAGTTGAAAGGGACAGTGAGAGATTTGTTTAATTACTGTTACCAGTGTGTTAACACAAGGTTAAAAAGCCTGTCCCTGTTCAAGCCAATGGCACAATTCCCAGTGACTTCAGGAAGTTTCCAGACTCCCTGCCCCAAAGCACTAACAAGCCGCAAAGAAGAAGGAGCCCTGTAGACACCAAGCTGAGCTGAGGACCAAGGACACCCAGAAAAATCTGATGAAATTACTGAGCTGGTGGAAGAGAAGAAATAGTAGTATGCCAATTGCTTTAAAATACAAGTGCTTTTTTGTTTGTTTGTTTGTTTTTGTTGTTCTGTTGCTGTTGTTTTACATTTTGCTGTTGAAAGGGAAATTTGGGAATGATTGTCTTAGAGGCTTTTGCTTAGAGCTGGGAACTGACAATGCACTGCTACATAAGGCAATAAAAGAAACAGAACACAAAATGCCTCATTTAGATCATAAGCAGAAATCTCATAAACTCCTCAGCCCTGAGCTGAGCCTTTCCTCCGTTTTTAGGCCATTACCGTAAAGCTGCTAACCTTTACAGATACTGTATCACAATCTGGTCAGCAGGAATTAAAAACACAATCGACCGCAATTGGAAAAAACAGACTAGTGACACATTAGCAACAGGGACGTCTAAGTATGGCTGTGAATAACATGGCTCTGATCCTAGTGCAGAAGCTAAGGGCTTCATTACATTTAATTACTTCCGGCTTTAAATCAAGGCCTGTTTCAAAATGAGGGTGGCTTCTATTAAACTAAATTACTTTCCCCTCAAGCTTGTATGGAAAAGTACAGTACCAAGGGAAGACAGCTGCTATTAAAAGCAGTATGGTAAAGGTGCTGCTGCCAATCTAGAGATGGTGTGCAACTGGGAGCAGCTCATAAATGAAGTTTTATACGGTATCTGTCTTTAAGTCTGTGCGGGAGAAACTTTTCTATTTGGCTCAGTTCCTTTCTGCCTGCTTCATTCTGCTGCTCATTGTGCCGCTCTGAGCTGTTGTATAACAACTTTTCCTAACGCAGGATCACACACAGGAGCACACCGATTCCTTCTGCTTTGGGCTTCCCCCCTCGCAGGGTGGCTACAGGGAGTGACTGTGAGATACTCGGCAACACGGCTCTTCCCAGAAACAGAGTGTACTCTGAGATGCGGGCAGGTTCAGATGACTGTGTGTTTGAGCATAGATTTCAAACATAAACACATTAAGTGATAGAAGAAACCCTCTCCCACAGAGGTCACAACACTTACATCCTGGACCTACCCGGATGACAGGCCCAATTAGTACTGGTTAAAAAAGCAGTAAGGAGCAAAACACCAGCAACAGCCCTTGATAAAATAATCTGCTGTGGGATAAACCAGATTCCTAGAGGACAAGCTGAAATGAAAATGAGGGATGGGTTACTCAAATCAAACCAAATACGAACTGAACAAGAATTTTACCCAAATCTTCTGACAGTTTTTTTTTAATCCCTGCTGTGTTTCTGGCTCTCACTCATACTCAGCATCTGCTCTCTATCCTTGATCACTACCCGAATATTTGTTCCATGCACTTAATTTCATTTTACAGTCTGCATGGTTCATTTGTTCATTCTTTGATTTTTCTTCACATTTTCTCAGCTTTTCATCTCTTTCTGTTTTTTTTCCTTGTCTCCTGACTTTATTGTTTCTCTCTCTCCCTTTTTTTGCCCTAGCCTCTACAGCCCTGAATTTCCCTTCCCTATTTCCCTGTTGCCTTCCTGTCACCATTTGTTTTCTATCACCCTGCTTTTTTGCTGGCTGATGTTGGAAATATTTCAGGAATTTCTAATTCACAGTGCCATGAGAACTGTTATCTTTGCATTTTCACTAGTGAAAGTGCTCTCGCACGGTGAGGACGATGACGGAGCAAGCCTGGGACACAGCAGCTTTGGATGGGCTCTTCCCTGAGCCCACTTTGCCTCCAGAGTGGTACGCTCCAGTGTGGAATGTGTGAGAGGAAGCTGGGTCCGTGGGGAGCGTGCGGGCTGGGGGCAGGGAATGCGCATTGAGAAACCTCAAATTCCACACCACAGAAACAGTACAGGAGGAACTGCAGTACAAGAGAGAAGCAGGATGAGGGACCAGCTGGATGAGGGTGGGGGGGAGAACTGGAAAAAAAAAATACACCCACCAACACCACACCCTAGCTTTCAAGTTTTTCTTCCATGCAGGTGCAGATGAGCAGCAGTACCAGCCCCTGCTAATATTCACTTGCTCTGAGTTGTAATAATAAGAAAGCCTCAGATCTCAATCTATCCATTATTTCATTCCCTGAGCAGGGTTAGGGGTCACCTTTAAAATAACAACTGCAAATGAAAGGCAATTACATGGAATAAAAAATGATCAGTGACGGAAAGAGCCAGTCAATGCATGGACTGCTGGTGACATGTCATTGTAGTGTGACAATATGCCAAGCCAAAGTCACCACAGAGATAAATAAATGGATGAGTGACTGTATTCCAGTATCTGGAGATGTCTCAGGAAGGGAACATCAAAGGTTAAACCACCTACTTTGTTATTGCTTCTGCTGCTCCTGCTATTGTTATTTGTATTCTGGTATCACCAAGAGGCCTCAACCAAGATTAAGGCCGTTGTGTTAGGCACAAGATAAATATGCACAGGAAGAGAAAGTTCCTGTTTTAAAAACTTACAGCCTAATGGATAAGATGAGCAAGAAGTTAAGGAAAAACAGAGATAAAGAGAAGTGAAATGGCTCAAACTGAGTCACAGAGCAGGTCAGTAAGAGAGTTCCCATCCTATAGTAGCAGCAAGCAGTTGAATAGGCAGAAACTGGGATTATGGTGTATACTATTAAGTTTATTGTTTCAAAATGTAAGATTTCCATAGGCTCTCCCATCCACAGTGATAGAACCCTTTTCTGTAGACATAGATACAATTTAGTCCGTGCTCACTGTTTGTTAGGCTGACCCTTAACGTTTCCATCACACTGTCTCACCATGATAGATACCCATGATATGTGTTACCATTTACAGATCATGAGTAGATGGCTATGATATTGGCGTTATGATCTGCTAATACAGAATATCTTTCTCTTGTCTAAATCTTTTCCTTACATTCAGTTTCTGCACTGGTTTTTATTCAGCTCACATGGTCTCAAGAGCTGCCAGAACCGCTAGGTTCTTACAGAGAAGGTGGCTCCAATTGCCAGACAGGACCCAAGAGCTCCCTAAGCTCTGAGGTGATCACTGCTTCAAATTCACGTTCTCCAAATATTACTACAATTTGCTAAAATGCTACCTTCAAGTATGTATAATATCTCGTCAACTGATCACAGGTCTTCCAGCCAAACCCATGCATGAAAACCTGACTTATGTCTGGAGGCCCATTTTGTTAACTACTTTCCAGTACAGATGGAAGAAAGTTACAGTGCAGCTGAAATACAAACATTAGAGTAAGTCAGTAGCTAGTAAAGGGAAGCTATGTATCTACACAATGCAACGGCCATTGTTCCAAACAACAGCAGCACAACATAACATTCAAAAACATTATTTTAATTTTTTTGCAAACATTTTACTAAGGTGCTACAACCTGTAATGGAAGATACAACAGAGATGTCCCTAAATGCTAATTGCAGACTACAGACATACCAGGATGAGGCTCATGGAGAAGTACTACCTATCACCACCTATGCTTTTCAGAACTTCAAGAACTACAGACCATAAAAATCTGCAGAATCACCCCAGTGCTAGTCCAGTAACCACAGCTACTCCCAGGATTTCAGGGTGGATGTATCGTGGCTGGAAATATTGCAAGAGATTCATAATGTAAGTAACCATAAGATTTGTTCATATTGGGTCAATAGGACACACATTTGAGATGGTTATCCATAAAAGTGACTCATGTTGAAAAGCCTTTCAGTCTGACTTATTATTCTCAAAAAAACATTTTTCCCCTAAACAGTGCAGAAGACTAAAAGAATGGCTCTAATGATTATCTCTTCCTACTAAAAAGACTTCTTTCCCCAGACCACAGAGAAGTATCCCCGAGCTGACCAGCTACCAGTGCCAGTCTCACATTCCTCCAAGCACCATGCAAGTTCCAGGCAAGTTTCAGATTAGGCATTAGGAAAATCTTTCTAATGTTAAAACATTATATTGGACTAGATCACCTGAAAAATTGTTGCATCTTTTTCACTGGACATTTTTAAGAACAGTTTAGGAACACCTGTTAGAAATGACTGAGGTAGAATGGATCACTCCTTTGGGCAAGGAGATAGGCAAGATGATTACCCAGCATCATGATATTTCACATTTTTCATTGTACTTGTTTGGTCACCTGGTATGTCTTATATGGAATTCCCTGCTCTGAATGGGGAAACAAGAGTAGACTTACAGTAATGGACATACTCAAATCCCACAGTTGCCAGAGGTTCAAATTAGAGAATGGATTTGGAAGGAAAAAAAAAAAAGAGAGAGAGAAATTTATTAACACATCTCAAACAGTAATCTAGAGTCTTAAAAACAGAAAATCAATTCAACGGCAAAGGACAGATTGCATTTGGGGGTGTCCTCAAATCACTTCCCACACTGAGAAGTCACATCATTAATCTTCTATGCGACTGACACAGTTTTGAAATAGTAAGGCCACCTTCTTGTTAGCTTGGGTATTATTACCTTTTTCCATTTTGCCTGGTATTTTGGCTGATGACTTTTTCTGTGAAGAAGAGAGAGAAAGGGCTCTCTTCTCCCCACAAGGCTTATGGGCAAAAACAACAAAAAGAGGTTGATGGGATTTTTAAACTAATGCTCTTGATTATCTCTCATGTTAGATTCAAAACATTATCCTCCTTGTTCAACATGTCAATCTGCTTGACATCTGTAACAAAAATACAGTCAGACCAATGCATATTGCATTTCAGAAAAGTCATTTTTTGAAACATCTGTTTGGAAGTGTTAAGGTCCTGCTGAAAAACCTCACACAGATGTGGGCAGCATGCCATATTCTGAACAACAATAGAATCTCCAAACATCCTCCCAGGACATCCTTAAATAAAATTCCCAAAGAAGAACAAAATCAAAGGCTTTTAAGCAAAATCTTAGTTGTGGTACCATATCTGTGCTAAGTTCCTGAATCCATCTGCATGGAAGACCAAGTCAGCTGCCCTTTCATGGCAGTGCCATGTCCTGCACAACTGCATTTAGTTCCAGAAACACGGTCCCACACTATGTTTTTTACTGCCCTGTGTCAATTAACCCCTATCATATTAGATAAATGAGAAGAAAAGGAATAAGACACCAGAAAAGTCAGAGTGATATGTTTTTCTTATTTCTTCCCCTGTTGCTGTTACTGTACCCTGCATGTGCTGAATATTTGCCAGGATTCTCCACCCAAGCTTATTGCTCTCAATTCTCCCATATTTTTAAACACTCCTCTTGGGATTCTTATCCCATTGTTTCTTTCAGATTTCATTTTCTTCTCTTTTTCACTCTCTAGCTTTCTTTACTTTCCCCCCTCTTTTCCACAGTCCCTCTTGTCCCTGCATAAAAGAAAAAAAAAAAAAAAAAAAAAAAAGGAATGAAATGAACTGCATTTTAACAATCAGAATAACAGGGAAACAATGCTCTTGAGATCCCATCTGTTGCCAACACATCTCCCAAGACAGCAAATGATGGGCATTCCTGGCTAAATAAAGAGAATTTCCCACACCCATTAAAGATCTACACAGCAAAGACTGTTGCTTAAGTATTTACTTTTTATGGCATACAAGAAAACTACCTGGAATTGTAAATACCAATGACATATTGTTCACATCTCTACCAAACATGTGGTCAGTGGCCATATGGATAACTTCTGGGTGTGAAATGTCCTTTCTCTTTTTTACAGTGCTGCAATATCCTTGTGCCAGAAGCTTTTCTAAAAGTTTAATTGCATAATTCTACCTCCGGTGGGTGAAATTAAATTCTATTTACAAACAAAATCCACATCCCTTCCTACCCCAAAAATCTGTGCAAGCAAGTTGTGACTCAGTTTGTATACCTAACCCTATTAAGAACTATCTTTTGTTTTTTATTTTTAATTCGTTCAAATTTTCTCTGATTAGGATTTCACAGTTCTTGATCTGAAACAACAACATTTATGCACAAATTCAGAAGGAATAGCAATGATTTAGAATGTGATTGCTTCAGATTTCTAAGGTGGACTTTTCAAAAGCATCACCACTGGCATAATACTTCTCTTAAAGTCATATAGTCTACTAAGGACTTAAGTGGGAATACTGTGAAGCTATAGCAGAGCAATTTTAAAGTGCCATTTCTCATTAACCTGATTATCAACTTCCCCATTTAAAAAAAAAAAAAAAAAAAAAAAGATTTTATAAGAGATTCTGTGAGAGTTCTTAGGAATGTTTCTGCGGAATGTCTTGACATCCCTACTGTTTCAGCTTTAGGTCTGCACTCTGGAGAAATGCAATTTCCATATGGTTAAGCAAATGTTTCTCACCAGCATATCTCCAAAAACAAGTTATTTTGTATCTCCTTTTTCATTAGAGTCATATCCCAGATGGTGCTTCATAACAATAGGTGTTACTGTGAAAATACTGAGGCTTCAGAAATGTAAATCCACAAGAGAAAATCTGAGACAAAGATGGAAAGAAAATGGTGTAAATAAGTATGGCTTTATTTGCATTGGTGCTGAAAGACCTTTTAAAAGTGGATGGAAATCTTTGATTCGGGGAAATGAAATGAGGAAAATACAAATATAGAAGAGTGTAAGAGTAGATAATAGGCCTGTATCAGTAGAACAGGGGAAAAAAGGAAGAAAAAGATGTCCATGCAAATGGCTGGAATGATCCCAGCCAAAAGACAATTTTAAAATCAAGCAATGCTTTTTTTTGAAGCAACTTGTGAGTTCAGTGGGGAACCATCTGAGTTGTTTAAGGACGTGGGCGATGTGGTTATGCTCTCTTGCATGAGACAGAATCTAGACAGTGCTGCTCTGCACTGGTTAGAATTTAAAGAAGTGAAAGCGTGGAAAGCCACATAGAAACTGCATTAGGAAAGGTGAGAAGACAAAACCAACCACAGATAGCATTTTGGTTAACGAAAATCTGAACACTGGCATATGTGTGGTGTGGTAGAGATATGATACATGATGAGAGGAGGAATTCATTCAGAGGTCAACGAGAAGGCCAAATATGTAGGTGGTAGGAGAAATCAAAACATCTGAGCAGAGATGGAAGACAGATTGATATGGAATCACACTGAGGAAGTTGCTCTGTTTTTGAGAGTTATTTAGCTGAATAAATTAACCAAAATATATTTATTGAAGGCGCTGAATAAGATTTACAGTTGAACTTGATTAGGATAAAAACAGTGTAACTAAAGCCATGACAACCTAAGGCACAATTCATAGGCAAGGGTAGTATCTTTTGTCCTAATTTATAAAATTCAAAATTAAACAGTCTTTTAAATAGAGAAGTCCTTCTTTGCATGCTATACAAACACAATATAGTCCATGATTTGGATTAAGAATAAAGATAAGATGTCTGAGAGACAGAAAACAGTGGAAAAGGCAGAGGTTCAGGCAGTATCTTAGCAGAGACCATTATCATTAGATACAAAAAAGGAAGGGAGACAGATGCCTGGATGACATACATAAAACCTTGAAAGAAGGAGGAGGACAGCTGAAATAGTTCAGAAGGGTTCTGAAAGCAGAATATATGCATTATCATTATCTTACATATAGTAAGAATTAATATAATTGAAAATTACTGAGGATGAAAACAAAATTGGTGCTAAACTACAATGTGTCTCTCCAGCCTGAGAACAGATGTCTCTGGAAGCTCTGAATTTGATCCCTCCAACCAGAAAATGTTATTTCCAAAGAAGGTTCTCTCCCTACAGTGACACAATACCGCAGATAGGTTACCGCTGATTTAATCATCTGATGGTGTGATAAACCACTTTGGAAACAGAGTCTTTTATGAAGTAATATAAAACCTAGCTACTGAGTACATATTAATATACTGATTTTACTAATCCATTATTCAGCAAATCCAGAGTTATATTGCGCAAACTGCTTGTGTCTCTTCTATGTATTTTAGTAACTATAGCCAGAAGTAAAGGTCTGAATTTCCTCCTGTAAGTAGGAAACAGAGAAAACATGTCAGGAGGAAATGGTCACACCTGTTCAGCAATGCCTGACTGATAAAATGGTGCGAACACATTTGTAAATGAGCTAAAATGCCTGAAGGATTTCACATTGTGGTTACGTTTATGCTTCCTTGTCCGTTCTGGCAAAATAACAGTCTCTCAAGTTTCTAAAATACCACCATAAAGAGGCAGGAAGCATATGCAGCACGTACAGCTTCATACTCCTTCCCAGTTGGAATTTGTTAAATCACTCCTTTTTCCACTCGCCATTCCCTGTCACCTTCCACACAGTCATCTGTTCCTCGGTTTGCTCCTTTATCTGGCCATAGTTGTGGAATGGATTTAGATCTCTCTGTACATGCAAATACTCAGACTAATATGCAAATGAAGGAGGGTGGACATTTTTCTGTTTGTTAGATGGGGTGAGAAGGAATAGATTCTATAAACAATTTTGAAGGATTATAAAGAGTGTCTGCTTCTGTTCTGCGTGACAGAACTCAAGTCAGCAAGTATCAATTAGCCTTATGACTTCCACCTCTCCTTTCTCTGTGAGATAAAGAAATCCACAAGCAATTTGCTACTTGAAAAAAGAGAAGTACATAAAGGCCACAATGTTCTCCCAGATGAGGGTTCATAGCATTACTCTTTAGCAACAGTGATTATTAATACTACCTCAATTATGCCTGATGATGATGATGTAATTAACATAAAGATCCATTATGTTTTACTGATGTTAAATGTATGTTGATTATAAATTGGACAGGATGTATTTACTTGAGCTTCGCTCTTTAGGAAGGTTGTGAAATCAGAGTCCAATCCTGCACTGAGAATAAAACCTGCACCTTTTATAATTGTAATAGTATCCAGATGTTCCTCTGTAACATGGATGCAGGTGGTGAAAGCAGTAAACTGGTATGGAGCAGATGTGCTCTTCGCACAGGTGGGACTTGCTCCCAGTGCTACAGTGAATTTTGTACTCACTGACGTAACAAAAGAAGAGTCCAGAAGATATAAAAGTGTTGTAAAAAACTGATGTAAAAAAAAAAAAAGTTTCTATTTTGATAGCATGCTTTGATTGCTGGGATTTTGGAAAACCTAACAAACAAAACAATGCAGTTCTTTTCAAAACTGAACCTATGAAAGTCAAAAGAGGCCAGGTAACTCAAAGCACGGATAAAAAGCTTAGAGCAACTGAGCATGCTCAGGCAGAGAAAGCCTGGAGGCTGTAGTTCTCCATCCTTTGTGGGATGTGTGTAATGTGCATCAGCTGCAGAGGTTGTTTCTGCCTCATGCCACCACATAAATAATCACTACTACTCCGTTTTGACTATGTATTAATTACCTAACTGACACTTGAGAATTATGCTCTTCTTTACTGTCCTGTTGTGGTGGATTAGGAAAAGTGATTTGACTCACACAGCAAGCTGGGCCAACCAGCCTGATTCTTATTAAATTTTCAGACTCTTTATTAAGTAAAGTCTGTTAAGCAAGTCTTCGCTGGTGTGTAGGACTTGAAATTTTACCAAAAAAAAAGCTGAATGCTACTTGCACTTTGCTGTCATTATGTAACGCTCCCAGAACCCTTGTGACAGGTCAGGCCCTATCTGTGCTAGGAGTCAAACCAATGCAGCGTGATCTGTGCCCCAAAAGAACCCACTGAAGAACAGTCAGTTGGATATGGAGAGACAAGACGCACATGGAAACCAAGAGTAAAATAATCACCTTGACAGCCTGTGGGTTACTCACTGGAATGCTTTCTGTAGACATATAAGCAAGGGAGAGTATTATGATGTCAAAGGAAAGGAATGAGACAGCATTGTGGATGTTAGTAGCGTACCTGCCAAGTGTAGGAGGCAATATCAGAGTATATTCAACAGATGATGTTTTAGGGATCTAGATACTAGACACAGAATGTGAGCTCAGGATAATGAAAGGTGAGGCTGTGAGAGACTGTGAAAGTGAAGTTTGAGATAGTTAGACAGTAGGAACTACTTGAGGGATGTCCTGGTTTGCCTGAGGATAAGAAAGGAGCCCTACAACAGCACTGTGACTGGATCTGATGAGTGCAAGACTCTGGTTATTAGAAATAGGGAAGAATATACAATTCTCTTAAAATGTCATACAGTAAATTAGCATGGCATGCTAGTGTAGTGACCTTAGCTTGCAAAATTCTCCCAGTAAACTGCAATAGTGTGGTCAATAATGTGCAGATTTATGTTGGGTTAGTTTTCATTATCTTCAAGTCAGATGCTCAGGAACACCACCCAAAGTAGGTGCTTTATGGACAAATAATAAAAAGCCCAGTTCGTATGCCGGAGAGCTTGCAGTCTAGACAAAAACATCTCTGCTATTCCTAATCATATCAAGCTGAATCTAGCTGTTCACATTTGGAGCCCAGATGAGAATAAGACTTCTGAGGCGTGCCCTATGACTACTTCCCCTCTGTGAGTTGAGTAATCAAGTTATAAACCATACCATGATGGGCTTGGCAATTAAACATTCTCTAACTCATCTAAAGGGATTGCCATGGTAACAATTTCTATACCAGATCTATTGTTGGTCACATTGCTTCCACCCTTCTTTATTTAGTTGCAGTCATTATTTATCTTCTCTTTAACCATACAAGGTGGTTATCCTGATAGCAGCATTAGTAGATGTACATAGTTTGAAACTACTTCTATATATGGAAAATGTTATGGCTATGATATGTTTGGATCAAAGAAATAAAGATGACGCATACCTAAATTGTGATGTGAATTCCCTGTATCAATGAGAAGCTTTATGATAGTGTGCTGAAAATATTAACATTGAGACAACACAGTATCTGGTTGAGTGACATCCAAACAAGTACTTTGGGGGAAAATCACAGGACAGCAGTGTACTTCCAGGCTCCAGTTGCACAATTGTTTTGACAGTGGTAGGTCATAGAATCATTAAGGTTGGGTCCTACTGCCTTGATGGCTGCAAAGGTATATATATCTACAGTGGCTGCAGTGCACTGTGGCCATATCTGAGTTAGCCTTTAATTAGTAAATATGAATAGCAATAACTGGTCTAAAGGTAGCCGCTTTAAAGCTTCCAGACTTGGGCCATACATTAAGATTCATCCCACTCATAGATGAAGGAAATTATCTGGGTCATAAGCACAGTTATAATTGACTGCTGCACATCAACCTTTCACAATAAGACCAGAAGAGATAACGATGAATACTGAGTGTGTTTGAAATAGCCGGTTGCATGAACTAGGCTAATTATAAGTTTGGATACAAAGAGCTCCACTAACAGTTTGGACCAAGGGCAAAGCATTTTCACAAAGGGAGCAAAATCCTTGCTCTATACCTCATCCAAACAACCAGTGTAAAAAAGTCTTTTTATACCTCCAAGTTTGAAAGACCACCATTTTTACCTTTTCCAATGCACCTTTGCCATAAGCACAAAGCACACTTCATGAAATCAAAGTTCTTGTGCATTGCCATAAGAAGCCAATTTATCATATTGAGAGGCCTAAACATCATAGTCTAAAGGTACTAGTCATGAAATATCTATATAGTTTCAAACTTTTCCTTCCATCAGAAGAAGTTGGTTTCACAAAAGAAAAGCCCATGCAGATGTGAACAGTTTGGGTCTTGTTGCTGTTTTTTTTTTTTTTTTTTTTTTTTTTAAAGCTTGTTATGTATTAAGAAGGAAAAATAAGGAAAACAGTTTGTAGTCCCAGAAAAGGGAGACAATCCCAGAAGGAAAAAATAAATGGGCAAAGCAGTAACTTCTCTGCTTTGAGATCTGTGGATGATTGGCAGAGCAGTGTACAGCTAAATTAATTATTATTAAGGAAGGGAGAAGAGGAAATGACTCATAGAAGGCTCCCACCTGTGCTGAGCATCAAAAAAAATCACCCTTCCAAAAGAATCAGTAACTGAAGAAGGCAATGACATTTTCTGCATATATCTTTGTAGGTAGCACAGTTGGTATAGTCTAGATATATGTCACACGTCACTGAAGAAAATGGATACTGAAGATTCACTTTACTGATATTTAATAGCATGCAAATTTGTGATAGGAATGAGGCAACAATGGCAACGCACTGAGTAGCAAGAATACAAGCACAGTTACTGCATCAGAAAATAAAGAATGGCCGAATCTCAATTCCATTAATCAGAGCTAACTACAACACCTGAAAAGTCACTGAAATTCAAGCCCAGAAAATCGGCTTCTAGTATCATAAGTACCTGGGGCCTCATTTCATGAAAGGCTACAGCCAACAACCTTAGTCACATTTTGGTATTTTCACCTATAAGGCAGCCCGTGAGTGCAGAAGCACATGAAAATCATAGGATAAAAGTTATCTGTGACTTAATAAAGATACAAAGAGTTCCAATACATGTTTGGTTTAACTGGAACAATGAACTGCTACATTACAAAACAGGAGGCAGCTTGGTTCAAGAACACTGGGAGTCGGAGTTGGCATTAGTGAAGTAAGACAGACATTTTTCATACGACAACCATACATATGGCACAGCATATTGACTGGGTTACTATTTCCCTCATGGCTCAGTTGCAATGCAAGTTATTTACTTAAAATATTTAATGCAAATACCCTCCAAATCCTTTTTTTTTTTAAAAAAAAAAAAAAAAAAAAAAACTAAAGCTGTATCTGAGCAGCATAGATCCATTTTTTCACTCTAAATAGGATCTCAGCAGTAAGAGCAATTCATTTCTTATTCCACTGATTTTCTGAGGCCAAGTTTCAGTTCAGTGTGAATGTGAACCTTTATAATACGAGGGAAACTGATAAACAATGATAGCGCATCTTTACCTGTGTGCTGATGCCAAAGGAAAATTACAGCATTTCTTACCCTTGCTACTATGTTGACATTGACTGTGAGCCTAAAATAAGACATAAAAGTAGAGCACATACACACTGAGCCTGTTCTGTGTATGGAGATAGAGAAAAATCACATAAAGGATATGAATGCTGCAGGAATTTCATGAGCTTGAGTATTGCCTCATTTCACATCTGTATTCCAGAATGATTTTAGTTATGATTTTATTTTATAGCCAAAGCTTCAGGTACTGCATTCTATGGACGATGATGCCTTTGTGTCATTGCACCCATTGTAAATTTTGTTTTTATCGTTTGGGGTAAGGGACTGTTTTTAACACTTAGTTGGCTCTATGTCAACAATACCCAATGAAATCTTGGGGAAATGTAAGAAAGACACTAAGAAAAAGACTGTGGTGAAAGTGGAGAATACCTGAAGGGATGCTGTTTGGATATACACACTTCCTCCAATTGTTCCACCTCTGGCTCTTTACTGTCGCCACCTATCCCTCTTCTTATCATTTATCTTTCACATGGGTGTTTTTCACTTACAGCTGCTGTTCTTCCCATAAAAGGTACATTAATAAAATGGAAATACCAAATCCCTGCTCTCTTCTGACTGATATGCATTTTGTAGAACATAAACAGCTGGAGTTTTACGCTCTATCTTATGGGTTAGATGTGGCTGGGAGACAAGGGAGTGAGGGAGAAACCATCCTAGTTTAACATTTATTTTTTTTGTACATAGAAAAATCTAGGAAAACAATTAAAATGTTGTGTAGGGGCTAATACCCATTGTGCCATATACAGTTATTAACGAGTAAAGGTCACAGTGTCAGATAACACCCCATTACCACATTCCTCAATATTGTAAGAACGGCTAACATAAATGGCAATATTTTTCAGTATATCTTTATTTAAGCAATTTACACCAGGGATATGTTTGGTCAAAAGTGAATAATCATAAATTTTGAGGACTCTTTAGAGCAACTTTTGAAATAAAAACCCTTTCACACAGGTAATTACTTTATACAAAACTGAAATGTAATTGAGATTTAAGCTTCTCTCAGGAGAACCCAGATACTAACATAGTCAAATCATTAATAATTAAATGCTTTCCTTATTGCAAGATAGGTGGGGTTTTAAATTAAGGAAGAATTGAATAATATGGACCCTATTATGCTATCGATGCTGGTACCATTTGACACATCTATGATTTTCATAGAAGGGATTGTGATGTTACTAAGAATCTCAATGCTATTTAAACCTTACAGAGAAATGTCACTGGGCATCCAAGACAGGGCAGGGTTTTTCTTCTGTCAGGAATGCCTCTTCTGGTAGCCAATCTCACCTCACTGAAAGGCTGGACCTTTCCCTGTGGCCTTTTTCCTGTAGTTCTCCCAGAGATGACCGATCTTCTTCCCTCCAGTGGAGCACAATCTCTCTAATGCAATCTCTAATGCATTTTTTATTAAAACACCAAGCCTAACATAGCCAACCCAACTTCTGCTTCAGAGCACTACTTCTGAACAAGTCCCAAGTTGTTTGTTGTTGTTGTTTTTTTTCTTTCTAGTTTATACTTGTGAGGAAAAAGTACCAATGTCTTTGTAGTTTTAATGAGAAGTTTCTGAATTCATCCCTTTCGTATAAACCTGAAGTAAATAAAAGCCAAAGTTGGCATACCTTTTTAATGGTATTATACTTCAAAATACCATCTATTTTTCACCCATCTCATATTTTGCAACACTAAGCACCAAAAGTGGCCTTTTTTGTTCATTTGTTTGTTTTGTAGCCAAACACAGAATTTCATAAAAGATCCATTTTATTGATCTTTTCAGCTAAACAGTGCATTTACAAATCTATTTTGAAGGTAAGCCACATTTCCAAAGCACTTTAACCTCATGTAAAATACGGCTTACAGACATGCTAAGGTGCTTCTATTAAACAACAGGCTGCTTTCTTGGAAGGGAGCTAAAAATCATTAGGCATAACTGAACTATAGCTCTAATGCACTATTGTTATCCATAGGCCTAATTCATTACTATTATGTACAAAAACAGTGTTAGAACTTTTATATGAAGAGTTTGGGAATAGTTATTAGAAACAGAAACAGTGCATCCTAGAGATTTCTGTAGAGAGTAGATTTGCTGTAGGCACAAGTGATAAAGCTATTACCAACAGCCAAGTTTCTTTCCAACTTTTCATTTCTGAGTAATTTCTGCAATGAAGACAGAAGTGTAATAGACATGAAGGAATGTGGCAATCCATTTGTTTTATTCCTATGAAATTATTGCTGATTGCAGGTTTGGAGGATGTGTGGGTGAAGTTTGCTGATTTATTTCAGTTTGGTCAGGAATGCTTTTTTAAAACACCTTTAACCTTTTTCTTCCAAACAGTTAATTTGGGTCACTACTTTTGCACTGAAGCTTTGATTGTTAGAGGAAATACTTCTGCATACTTTAGCTCTGCTGTAAGAGAGGCAATATGTTGTGGGCTGTATGCCAACAGATTTTAACCACAAACTTAGGGAAAGGAGACAGATTAGATTGTGGTGGTCTTATAATCAGAGTTTCTTAGTGTTCTTTTCTTGCTAAGAGCAAATATTCCCCACTAAAATGGTTCTATGGCACACAGATGGTGTATCCATAGTAATAGGGCAAACTAAACCCCCTGAAGCTGCATTCCTCTATTCTCTGATAAGTGTTCTATAATAATTTTATCACAAAAGAAGAACGACTTTAAAGCATCCAGCCAAATAATATACTTTAAAATCTTGAGTGGGTTCTGAACTTTTTTCATCTTTCTGCATGCAAGAATCTTGTTCAACAGAGGAAGAAGGTATTAAACAAAGGCTTAGAGGTATACAAGGATGAGGAAAAGCCTAGCTTCTATTCAAACTTTTACAAACACTGTTCCTTTTAAAAGCTGGTGGTCAAGGAAAAAAGAACAAGATCAGTTTGGTCACAGCATCTATCTGCCTGCCACAGCAGGTTTGTCTCCAGTAGCAAACTTCCTAGTTGTTTAGGCAATCTAGCTTTAACCACCTAAGAGAAATAGATCAAACAGATCTAAAGCTATTCAGCAGTTTAATAAATCTCAGCGATACTTCCCTGTTACACTGGTTAAAGTCTTCCCTTTCTTAAAGTATTCCCTTTCCGTGAAAAAGTCAATGGTTGTATGTTCTTATGCTATTAATTCTTTTACTCAAATTCTATCCCTTACTCCTTAGCAGCTGCTGGTCCTACAGCCGGATCAGTTGATGTGGTGACTCACCCAGTCAGCATTCGGGCTTGTCCAGATCTGAGTGTGTGTGAATGCCCTGGTCAACAAAATGTATTAGCACAGTGGGTGTTCCAGGGAACGGTGCAGGCAGGGTGAGCCATGCACCCTATAGGTGGGAACTCAGGAGTTATAAAAATACGTAGCAGACTAGCCAGATGCAAAGTTTTTGTGATACAACAGCTGGGGAGGGACATTCCTCTCCTATGTTGTGACACTGAGACACAAATGTGTTGCAAATTTTGGCTGTTTCCATATTCCATCTTTATTTGAAACATGAACACATAAATGAAAATGCAGTCTAGCTGTATCTGACTGCAGCAGTCAAGAGCAAAAAAGTAAGTTATTTCTTAGGAAGTGCAAGAACAGACAACAAGTAGATCATGAACCCACAAATCTGCTGATACCTCTTTAGAGACAGGGAGTGCTAGTAATTGCTGACTTTCATTTTACATTCTAATGGCTAAAATTTCAAATAAGGACACATTGTTTCTGTGCCTTTTTTTTTTTAATACTTTAGATTTATGGGACTTGATTTTGTAATTTTTAATTGCTTGGAGCATCTTAAATAAATGCAGGAAGCAGCAGCAGAACAATATAGGCTTTAATATTTAAATAATTTGTTATATAAATGAAACTTTGAATGTTTACATCCGTATGTCCCAAAGCCACATTAGTGGTGATCTGAGCCTATGCTAAAAAGCTCCTGATTAAGTCTGAAACTGGTTTGCAGTACAGCAATCCATATAGAGTGTTTCTTTCTCAGATCTCATCATCTGTTTGCTGCCTCTGCTGTGGAGAAAACCGGAATTTGTTCCTAAAGACTGAATCTCAGGAACTTGCAGAGGGAACCTCTTTCTTCTGAGGAAAAATGAGTGAAGAATGAGTAAAGAATGGGCACCCTCACGAGACCGTTACTTCAGCTTCTGCTTCACATGCCCATAAGAAATGCATGTAGGACTAACTGAGAAGGCAGCTTGCTGCCAGCAGGGAGGCAGGGAGGGAAATGCAGAGCTATCAAGACAAATAACTTAAATCAGCTTCCCACCTTTAAAAAACCATCAGGTCACAATTTAAGTTTCTATGTGAAAAGTAGCCCTATAATGCTGGGACATAAAAAAACGCTGGTTGGAGAGCTTTGTCCTGCAAACTAAGTCATTTTCTACCCACTTCATGAATTCAAAGATTACTTCAGGATCACTGAAGCTAAGAGCAATGGCAATTTCTTGCCCCACTTAAAGGATGTGTAGTATGAACTTCTGACAATTACTGAGCTTCTCTTTCTCCAGTAACTTCCATTCAGACACCCTCATTTGACAATACAAATACAAAGAATGCAGGTGGTGCACATGTGTATATGCAAATATATATAATGCAAATGTAATTAATTTAATAAAAAGCTGTCTCAAAACTAATGAATATAGCTGCTGTTAATGTCTCCTCAAGAGGTAATGCATCATTAAGACATTTAGATCGGTTTTAAGCTGATGACACTCAGCCAAACACACTGGATCCACCAACTAAAGAGGTCCCCAGAGATCAGCTTTCTATTTGATCAGACACATTGCTCACATCTCCATCCTACTCTTGTTTACCTTTGTTGAAAATCACCCTTGCATAGATTCTCTTCAGGAAAGGAGTTATGATGGACAGCCATCACAGCCAGGATTCCAGTGGTATTGCTGGCCAACTTTTGAAAAAGATAAGGAATAAATCTGAACAGCTACAGAATAGAAAGACACACTTCCATACTGACCAAATTATTTGAAACTGCAAGAGAGAACAGAGTGGTATGCGTAGATAAAAATGACAGGAGGAAGACCAAGCTGACTATTGTAAACAGAAATCAAACTAAAAACTTTGTACAAGACACTAGAAAAGACTCTTCATGACTCTCAGTTGTCATGAAGAAAAAAGAAAAGAAAAAAAAAGAGAGAGAAGATCCTTTCCTCTAAGACAGAGAAAAGAGAAAGAAGACGTTAAATGGTCCTTTTGTAAGAGAATGGTAAAAAGACACAGCACAGAATTTAGGAAAAACAAGATTAAAAATAACTATGAAGAGCTGAAGAAGTGTTCAGGACATGACACTGAATGATTAAGCAACCAAAATAACAGGAGAAATTCAGTGATGATAAGTGCAAGGAAATGCAGAAAAGTTAAAACCAACCCTAACAACACATCGTAGTCAATAGGATCTGGATTAGCTACCACCTCTCACTAGAGAGATCTCTGTCACTGTTTCTCAAGACCTGTTCATATCAACTCAATGTTCAGTAAGAATTAAAGCAAATGGGTTAGTAGTAATCATCAAGAACAGAACTGAGGACAAAACAATCATTATACCTCAGAAAGTGTTCATTGTGCAGCATAAATGGACGATGTTGAGAATGTAACATCTATCTGTTAAGTAGTTACACATGTTATGGTAGAAGTGTGCATTAATTTACTGTTAGGAAGATACCAGTTTATGACGGAAAAAAATAAAATTGATCTGAACTGATGGAAATTACTAATGTTGGCAAAAAATACATCTTTGACTGTTCTACCACTTTGTTCATTTAGGCACAAAGCCATAACCTGTGGGAAGCAGAATCCTGGCAAAGTGTTCTTTACCACTTTTACCCCAAACAAGAGCTACTGCATAAATGTAAATTTGTTAAGTCACTCAGAGTACAAAGTGACAATAGAAAACAAATAAATAAATGAATCAGCAGAATCAGCTGTATTGAGGACTAGTAGATTCTTTTTGTTGTGTTCCAAAGTAGAACAATTTCAATCTCCATTTCAGTGCAAAAATGAAGAACGTTTGTACTGGGCCATTCTTGTCTGCTCGTTTTTACTGAAGACTAAACTGAACTCAAGTAGAGGTGCTTGAAAGTGTCAGTAGGGACGTACTTTTCTTCAGTCATCATGATTTTGTATCCCTTATCCCTAGACCAAACATATAACTGTATTTTCATCTTCTTACTCCTTCCATCCCTTCTGCAGATAATTTATCTCCTGGCAAAGCTTTACTGTGGACAATTGCTGTGGACAAATGGTGCCTTCCAGACCTCCTCAGAACATCAGCCTGAGTGTATTTTGCTATCAGTGTTTAGCATATTGATTAACTTGTTTTTAGAGAAAAGCTGTGAAGGAGAAGATGCTTCTCTCTTCTGTCCCTCAGCAGGGATCTCAGCAGTTTCTCATCACCTCCAGACTACATGCTGAATAGAGGTGTGGGGCCAAGTTGTCTGCAAACAGCAACAGCTGCGCTTCTTGTAGCCAGCAACTCAAGCACATGTCATCTCAGCATTGCCCTCCAAGTACATTATTTACTTTTAGTGGGATAAACATCAGAAAGAAAAACCTTATGGGAGAAGTTCTGTACAGCACAGTAGGATATCTTACGCTTTCTATTAGTTTATTGCTATTCAGCTATCCTGTAGAGTTAACACTAATAATATTCCACCTGTAAACTGTTTACCAAAAAAAAAACACAAAACACCATAAAACCTACAAGAAGAAATTATGTTCAGCTTGTTATTGTCTAGCATTTGTGTAGGTTTTCAAGAGTCCTTTTTAGAGAAATGTATAATTTTTACTCCCACCCTGTCCTAAAGGCTCTTCAGAAAGGAATGGGAAGTCCAGGATTCAGAAGATCATGCATGGATAACAATTTCAAGTTTTGTGGCCCCGCTTCCTAGTCTTCACCACATATACAGTTCTGCTCACCTGCTCTCCAAGAGATTTTGAAGGATTACACAACTGAACAGCCTAATGAAAAGGAACTTGCAGGATTTCACGTTCCTCAGCATCAAACACTTACAGCATTTTTTAACATAAAACCTGCTAAATTATTTTTCTTTCTCTGGAAAAAAAAAGTCTCTAGCCAGTCAGTCACATGAATTTTTGGAAGTTTTCTAAGCGTCATTTACTAGACACGTACTGTTTGAGGTCAAAGAGCATGTAGGTATTCACTGCTGGACTTTAAGGTTGCTCTGGAACACTTTCCATACCAACAGAACCATAATGTGTCTGTCCTGTAACAGCAAAGCCTGACTGCAGTCCATGGTAACTTGCCAAGACTGTCTTTCATCAAGCTAGTCTGGCACAAAAGCAGTGAAACTATGAGAAAACAGACCATCAGTTTGATACTAGGTGAGGGCCCAGAGCATTACGCTGGTTTTCTCAGACTTAGCAGAAATTTTCCTTAAGCTTCAGTTCATGCTATCGGCTATGACAGATTGCATCTTGTTGGGGAGGACTGTTATGACAGGGGAGGACAGACCAGAAAACGGATTGCAGTAGCTGCTGCAGATCACGACACTGTGAAAGCTCTCCTGCTGGCAGGAGTATTCCTCGCAGTTTGTAGCAAAGCAGACAGTGTTTCAGAACCCAAGTCTTCAGTCCTTCCCTGACACTCTTCCCTAGATATGGCGGTGCATTTTCTAATTGGATTAAAAGAAGCAACAAAGCAAACACAAGTTGTCTCCCCTGATTCAAAGCTTGGTGTTTGTTTCATAGGAGGATGTAAAAGTAGAAGCACAATGTGTTCTCTTTAAACACTAGAATGCAGCTGAGAAGCACTTTCTCTTAAATTCAGGTACCACGTGGACAAGGCCATGAAGTACATTATGCATATCCATATGGTCTAACACTTTCAGTTCTTCTCATGAAAGAAGTGATTTATTTTTTTTAATGTCATGGGAATGATGAAGAATAGTTGTAATCTCAGGGTTGACAACTTCTCTTCAGTGTCATGCTGCTTTTAAGTTAACATCATTAGAAGAAATGCAGGCATAGTCATGTCCTCAGCAAGCACATGAAAGAATATCACCAGAGAACCAGAAGTTCACTAACCAAACACATGGTTCAGAAGCTGACCATTTGCTTGCAAGCATATGCAACATTTGTTTAAATTCTCATGCTATTGAGATGATTAACAATTAGCTTATTTGCCCTGTTTTTCCATGTACTAATAGCTCAACCAATAAATAATCCTTTACAGATGTTAAAAAAGAAAAAATAATCCCCAAACTCATAGAAGTCTGTTGAATCCCAATAATCAGAGACCTCTTATTTGAGAGGCATCCTAATGAAACAGGACATGTTGTTTTGCATATAGCTGCTTAAAAGACATATGCCCAAGAAGAGCCATTTCAGAAAATAGCCCACATTTTTCTTTAGCTTATTACATCTGGTGTCATAACAAAAATTCAGAAAATGGGCTCCATACCTACTGTCCAAAATGTGCTCAAGAAACATATGAAGAAACACACAAAATGTCATACAAAATCATCACATCAAACATTTAAAAATTTAAAACCAAAGGTACCAGGACTTTTTCTGGCAGTCTAATACTCTTTTAATCCAAGTTAACCACTGAAACGTAATTTCCTAATTTATATTCATACAAAATTATGTATTTTTGTAGTATAGAGATGAAGAATAATCTGCTAGACATTTTTCCTCATTTGCCCATAAAACTACTATCTCTCTAATGTAGCAGAAGTTGTCTGCTACTATTGCCCTTTTAAAAGAAAAAATAAACCCATGTAAACTGCAGCTGGCATACTCAATCCAACCTGCTAGAGGCAAAATTGCAGTGTTTACCTATCCTGTCTGAATTTTGCTTGTGTATCTGCACCTGCACAAATTCTATCCATATATATACTAAATGCTCTTTATGAAACTTTTGTTTTTCTTTTGAATTCTCTGTATGATCCAACTCAGATCTATCTGTCTGCAAAGAATTCTCATGTTATTAATCAGAGGCTGTGCTATGAGAGGGTTTTACATGCGTCATTTTGCAGAAAGCACGCTGCCTTTGGATCTGCCAGTATTCTGTGAAACTACAATAACCTCTAATCAAGAATGTCATGACAGGAAACGGCTTTCAAATCAAATTGTTGTTTTCCTTTGCAATGTACACGGCTTCTAAGTGGAATGTATGGTTTATCTTCAAGCATTTCAAATATACTGAGAAGTAACATCAGTGAAAGTCCTCCAGTACTGGAGATGTTCTGATCAAATTTTTGCTAATTATACATTTTTGGAAAAGTCGGTACCATTAAAGACATTTTGGAATAGTCACTCAAGAACCAAAGCATAGAAAGCCCTAACAGCTTCTGGAAGGCCTGATCATGAGTTATCTCAACTGATGTGAAATGGTAAGAGAACACAGAATTACTTGATACTCATTCTAGTCACTTGGAGCTTGGAAAAGTTTTAAAGTACATACATAAAGATGAGATTAAGAGCTGACTGAAAACATAAAAAATATTTGGAAAACTTCAAAATCCACTCAAAACAATTTTGATGTCAAAGCAAATCATTTTTCATGTACTTATAATCATTCATTTAAAATGGATATTAAAATTATTCTACATCTGGTTTTCATACTCTTTCTTTATTTTCTCTTGAGAAAAAAAGAGAAGAGTATGGACTATAAAATGTGGAAAATGCTTTCGTCTGTTGGTATTATTTTACTGAAGAGAAAATGTGTGCGCATAATTTATATGAGAGGGGGGAAGAGGGATGTGCACACCTGTCCCAACAGTTACATTTTATATGTACAGTTGTTTGAGGATGGAAAATTTCTTATAAAAACACTTGTACTCCATTCAACCTTTAAGATCTAGATAAACTATGAAGATAACTATTCCACATGACGAATTTACCTATTTGTCTGTAGACTGAACCTTAATCTGGTACCTACCAGCTAAAAATAAAAGTTCTACTTGGGTCTGTTTGCTCCCATTGGCAGTGTATTTAGGGTTTGGTTCTTTGTGAAGGTAACAGCTTACTGTTTAATTAGCATCACATCCAGCTGCAGTCCATGTAAACAGGTACCCATATTTATCTGGTTCAGGAGGGTCAGCTTTGACAACAGACTAATTAGAGATCTACAAAATCAGATCCTTTCCACCATCTTATGCAATTTACCTTCCAAAACATGCATAGGATTTAACTGTAACTCTTGCTTTCTAAATAAAGACAAACATAGATAACCATGAGATGTGACACCTGAGCATTACTATGCCATTGCAAAGAGAAATTATATGTTGAATAATGCTTAGATGTAGCGAACCCTTCATAGAAAAGCTCCTCAGAAGACTTCAAGCACTTGAACTGTCCCAGCAGCACTGCTTTGTCTGGCATAAGCTTTTTTGTTTAGGAACGACTCTGCAATACCTTTTCTCAAGTGCCACCAGCAAATAATTTTCTTAAGTTTATTTCTCCCATCAGTAAATTAGACCTGATGTTCCAAAATCTTTCTCAGACATACACAAAATAGAATGGATTCTCTCCGGCTAGATACTTGTCAGTTGAGATAATTGTGAGTAGAGAATCTCAGATCCTTCATTAAGGTCATCTGATTCAATACTAGAGGTTATAAACACAATGCATCTAAATTTTCTCTATGTTTTCTATAGAAAAAAAAAAAAAGACCTGAAGGTCTGCTTTTCTTTCAGAGCAGTGACAGATTCTATCATTGGACAGGTCTGGTTGTGTTGGGAAGAAACTGCAGAACCTGGCTCATGTATTACTGTCTAAGCCATTTGTTTTGTTAACTATCTGTCAATGTTGCAAAGTGATAACCTGGCTAAGGTACATAGATTCACAGCCTTCTTGAATAAACACTATGCTTCCCCACCCTGAACTTCTAAAGACACAGTTCAAAAGAAACAGCCAAGTTCATTTTCATATGCTGAAATGGGCAGTAATTAACAACCTTTAGTTAAACAGAAGGAGGTTTGTTCCTGACTTACCAGTTTACTTATCAATATATTTGAGCAACTAAATCATTGAACTGATGAATTCGCCCATAATGCTTAAACTGAAATTCTACACTAATGTAGAAGTTATGTCTTCAAGTGCGTTGTAGTAGAAAATACATTTCACCAACCCCATCAGTATTTTCCAAAATGTTGTTCAAAAAAAAAAAAAAAAAAAAGAAGAGGCTTATCTACATGCCAAATTAGATCACTATCACAGTTAGTGTAGAACACAATTGATATACACAGGGATCATTTTATACAGTACTGCAGCTCAGTCACTAAATCAAAGAGCAAAGATTTCCCCTCATTACCAGGTGTTGCAAAAGGAACAGCATAATATTCTTGCATCTTCAAATTGGGGCACAAAGGTAACAAAGGTCTCCCATCATCCTACGAGTAGACCATGGGCAACTATGACAGTTTCTAAATGCTTTGTTTTGTAAGCAGTCACATGTTCTCTGATGTGCTTGCCCAAGACACAACACAAATTACTCCCACAGTACATTTTTTGAGTTTTAATACCTATTGGAATATTCCAGCTAGCATTGGAGATCGCACAATCCTGTCAAAGCAGATAAATTTCATGCTGCAGCAGTAACATTCCTGTTAACTATGGTGAGCAAGGCAGCACATCTGGAATGAAGTGATACCCTTTTTCAGATTACATGGTAGATTTGGGAAAGATGGACAAGATTTCAAGCATCTAGGTCAGGCTGTCGAGGTGATATCTGACTGCCTCACTAATACATCTCAGGAGAGTGGCAGTGGAACTAGGTATCCCTTAGCTACAGAAAAGATAAGTCAAGAAATATGCCGTTTTAACCAAATAAGTGTCTAATGCCAACCTCTGAAGTAAGAAAGTTTCCATTTCTCAATAGAGACTATGTATTACTTAGACTCCCTATCTGTTATCTGCTGTGCTGCAGTTCTAGTATTCCACAATGTTTTACATTTGATTAACCCATCTTTGTCTCACTTCTCCATTCATTTTTCCCCATTTATTTTAAGTGACTTGTGTGTTCTAAAGAGGCTATTTTTGCATTTTCTTGGTGTGAACAGCATTCCTTATTCAGCCCATCAAGAAGCAGAGCTCTAGACATAACATTGCTTGCTACTTCCAGAGAGGCAATGCAACTGGTAATGCAGTTTGAAGTTTCAGATTGAGAATGCTAGTTCTTCACTCAAATAGCCTTGAAAGGCCTTTTATGTCTGATCACACAGACATGGTGAACAGGATGAGAGTTCAAGGGTGCAAAAAGTCAACTTGAGCATTGCTACTCCAGTGCCAAGAGACACAGAAGTCAGCAGTCTTGTTCTGGCTGCAGCTGATCCAACTGAAGAGGTTACTGGTCCAAACTGCTTCCCAGCATATCAAAGATCATCTGCTGACATCACAGCTCCAGTAATTGCTTCCTAATCTAGTTCAATCAAAATGCCTAGTTTAGTTTACACACTTTAAAAATGTAACTTTCGCTTTTCTCAGATAATCTAGAGAACATTTGTACATAAAATTATCATGGCAGATCTGTAGGGAGTAGAGTGGGAAAAGAAACAGAAGAGAGCCCCTGGGCAGTAACCTGTTCACCCTGCAAGGCTGCAATCAGAACAGAATGTGTGACTTTATTGTATCTTCACATTATGGTTCCCTTGACAGTACTAAGCACTGTTTCCTTTGTCCATAGAAACAATGGCATGTGGAACTCCACACACACAAAAGTTTTTTGCAGAAGTTACTTGACGGTATTGTATTCATTTGACAGAGTTGGGGGTAGCAATTAAATTGTGGGATCAACAGAAAAGTACAAAGAGAGTGTGCAGTGTATGTCACGAAGAACATAGATATGACAAGCCAGCAAATGGATGGTCAAGCTGTAAAAGGTACCAAAGGGCATTAGAGGGATTGTAGTGGGAATTCTCCAGAGATAATTAAATTGGCATGGAATTGACCACAGCTGCCAGTAAGAGTCTTGTGCAAGTCTGCAAAGCTGGTACGTCCCCTTGTTCTAATCAGAGCACTCACCACAAGAATGCTTTGGTCAATGCCACCAATGTCTGAGTGCCCATACTAGAGGGGAGGTGGGGAAAGAAGGAAGAATACTTGCCATAAATGCAGTCTCTTGTTTTTAAAGAAATGTGGGAATAAAGAAACTGTAAAGCCTGAACAGGTAAGGAAAGCTGAGGAAGCATTCAGTGAGCAATTTCAATTTCTTTTCAATGTAACAGTTCAACAAGCATTGAAGATCCTGTATCATTAGTACTGCATAAGAGATGCCATCCACCCGCCTGGACGAGAGAAAGGGGCAGTGCTGTCATTCTGCCATAGCGTTTGTTTCTGCAGCTATAGCTAGAAGATTGAGTTGATCCTAGATTAAGCCCCTGTTTGGAGCCCTGCTGGCTGGGCAGTGCAGGAAAGGCCTGCGGGAGGAGTGCAGGAGAGGGGTCCTATAGCAGGATCGTCCTGGCCAGCAAAACCCCTAGCAGCTCAGAATACACGGTGCTCTGAAGGAAAGCTGATAGCCAGTCAGCCTCCAGCTGATTACAGAATCCGTAAGACAACTGCTTGGAGCTCTCTCCCTCTTTTTCCATTTTTTTTTTTTTTTTATTATTTTTTTTCTTTTTCTCACAAGTCATTAGCTTTGAAAAGTAACAAAAAATTGTTGGTTTTTGTTTTGTTTTTCCTTTTAAATGAAGAACAAAACAGAACAGCCTAATCAAGTCAGAAATAAATTCTGGCTTCTTCTCTGACTCTAGCCATGCAAACCCTCTGCAGGATACTGAGTTACACAATAGCCTCAACCCACAAAAAAATGACTTGCAGGCATTACATCATCCAGTCAGACCCAAAGGCAACAGCATTGTTACCCAACAACTTCAGACAGCTGATTAACCACTTTTTGTAGGGTGTCAATTACACCACACCCTGCTTGTTCATAACTGTGTTGTTGACAGCAGAACACAGCAAGAGAAAAGCATGCTACCCCCCACATACACACCACATGTATACACAGCAATGCTACTGCCAGAATGATGTGCTTAATTTGTCATGAACTCAGCTAGGAGTACTTAGAAACCTTCAATAAATAAATAAGCAAGCACAGCAACATAATGGCACATCTGGGCTTGTTGTGAGACTGTACAGCGAAATTTTAAATTTCTTCAAGTTATGTCACTTGTTTGGGGAAGCTGAGGGTTTTAGGAGGAGCAACAAAGGGAGCCATTCACCCTTGGCAATGCCACTCCGAGAGTCAAGAGAGTCAAGACTCTTACTACGGAAGAGGGCTTTTTCTGAAAAACCTTACGGGTTTTAGTCACTTTCCTTCATGTTCTTTTTGCACATCTTTACGGTATTTAAGGTACATTGTTATGTATATTACTGGTTCTGAGGAATTTAAAGTGATGTTTTCAGTTTGACACACAACTGATAAAGCATACTTTCCTTATAACCTCTCCTTCCTATGTGCCTTCTGGAAATTGTTTTTCATTGTTCATAAATCCAAGGCTTGTTTACACGGGAATACAGGAAAAGCTAAAGGAGAATGCTAGTGTGTAAGCCATAGTGGCTTTTTTTGGCTTTTGCTGTGAAGTGATAAATGATTCTTGGTCCCCCATGGGTTAGAGGGCACCAAACTTCAAATAACTACAACATCCGATAACAAAGTTTTTCTCCATCATTTGCAATCAAAACACCAAGAACACAGCCCTCTGGACCTCTCATCCTTCATGTTCAATTGTAAATCCTGATTAAATAGCTTGCAGGTGTCAGGATTAGAGTATATTCATTGGGAGCCTAAACATAGCACCAGCTGGGTTCCTCATTTGCCAGTTGTAGTTGCTTCTTTGTTTTGAAACTGTTGACAGTACAACTAAAAATATTCCTTTGGGTAGAGACAGAGTTAAATAACAAGCAGGATGAGTAAGAGAACAGCTGTAGATATTTTTCTGTGTTTAACATACCTGCCTTGTTGATTTATAGTAAGCCCTCCATATAATGTACATTCTGTGTAATCCAAAACATTTAACCTTTCGAGCCAGGGCTGTGATAAAGCTATCAAACACAGGAAAGGGTCTTGACAAGCCCTGTATTACCAGCCTTTTTCTCAAAGGAAAAGTGAAATATAGTTTCACCTCACTTTTAGTATACAACAACAAGCAATATTATGCCTTATCAGTTGCTACCAACTAAACTACATGCCAGACATCAACACAAACAGCAGCGTGGAGATGGAAAAGAAAACACATAGTTTTGGCAAGTTCTCAAAATCTTACTCTAGTGAGTGGCTGCTTGGTTCAAGCATGGCTTCCTCGTGGGGATGAGAATTTCTACTCCTCTTTTAACAACAGAACCAGAGTAAGTGCTTGAAGGACAGAGCCCATCTTCACGATTAATCCTTCACACAAAAGCAAACAGCATCTGCCAGCATGCAGGACCATCAGTCTGAATTCAAATCCCTTTTATTATGGTTTTATCAGTAAAACAGCATACTACAAGTACAAGGGTACTCCATTGCCAGTACTGTTGTCTTTAGATGTCATACCAGGGTTGCAACACATTTCTATCATTAAATCATTTCTATTGTTTTTGGTATTTTGTCCAAATCCGTGCTCTCTTTGGAATTAAGTTCTGGCTACTTAAAAATCCCTAAAGTTTTCAAATAGTTATTCATTTTGACTTCCTGTCCCAAACTCTTGACTAAAGCATTACTATGTTGTAATCCCAAAGGACACTTCATTTCTGTGGGCAGTGAACCAAGTCATACAGAATAGATGTAAGGAGAGAGACATGTACAAAAGACATTACTACTTTTTGCTATAAAAGAGTAGAGGGGGGAAATCTGAAAAATTTAATAGTCTTTTTATTACATGGCACTGAAGCAAAAAAAAGAAAAGAAAAAAAATCTGAGTGTTTCAGATAATACATCCAAGATAAGCTTAAACAAAATATTGACTACTTTACACATCTGTATTTATGAGGGGGGAGGATCGTGAGTAGACATGGGCCAAATGGTCCCAAAGCAATTTGCACAGTAGTGAGGCACTCACCTCACTCATGACTAATTGAACTCACTTTTCCCATCATCAGTTCTCAGGAGAAATTCAAAGCAGACTACAGGGTCTATCTGCAATACTGAGGTTTTAACAAGTTTTCTTGCAACGCTGCTAGAATTTTAAAGACAAGTTCTTCCCAGTAAATAATATAATGAGAAAACATCAGCACTTAAGAGGATTCCACAGGGTTAATGCCAGGTTTTAAAAGACTTCAGAATGGATTTTACCCAGTTCACATGTCAGGAGGCACAGCACGGAATCAATTTACAGCAGAAGCCAAAGATCACAAATTTTAGGGGAGCCTGGGGACTGATTCCCCCAATCGGTGCCGTGGGGTGCACAGATGAAAGAGCAAACTTGTTTTTTTTCTTTAATGGTGACAGCATATTCTGAAATTACGCACAGCAGGCAGGAGGAACCTGCATAGATTTCAAAAGATACTGCAGGTTTGTGTGCTGAAGCATACATTTAAGGTCCTAGTTAATGTGCTAGCCTTTCACCTCTGGAGGCCTGGGCTCAGATTTATCTAAGGTAAAAGTGAAGGAGAATTTGGGAGTTCTATCTTCTTAACCCTTATTGGCCATCAGTCCACATCACAGAAGCATAAACCAGTCATCAAATTACTTACTTTTACTATTCTGACGTAAACCTGAAGAAATTCATCTAAACACTGGTATAGTTCTGCGTTTGTACTTATTTAAACTGGACTTAATGAATGAAAAGCCAAATTCTACTGTTCATATCAATAGAAACCTAGACCTGTACAGTATTCAGAGGAGCCATGCAGAGAAAGTAAATATAAAATATGAGAGAAAGTCAGACAACCGCTCAGACTAGAAAACATACTTTTTTTTCAGGTCCAGAATATTTGCTTAGAGTCTGCTTGGAAGATGCAATGTTCTTTTTCCTTCTCACTCACAAATACTATGTAAGTATACCTTCTAATAATCTGCATAAATTTGGCTTTCACTAATGCTGTTCTAGATTGAGTTCAAGATATGCCAGGCAATTTCAAACACACCAAGATAATCCTTTTCAAACACACCAAGATAATCTGTAGAGCAGTACACATAACAACAACAAACCACTTTCAAAAAAATTAAGCTAAGAGTGATAGTCTACCATCCTTCCATTGAAAAGTCATTGAAACAGGAAGAGAGAGCTCAAAAGACCTATTGGATTATCCAAATCTGTCATTTTCATGGCTTCTATAGGATTGTTCCTACACAATCCCATTTCCTAGTGCTTTTCTTAATCTCATTTCAGAATTTCCAGGCAACAAAGTACTCACCACTTCTACAGCCCAGTTGCTCTCACTTTTAAGAATTTTCTTACCCACGCATTCATTTCAAATTTGCTCTTTTCTAATTTTCATTCCAAACATGTTAATCAAATGCATTATGTGAAATATTTCTAGACCTAGCAACTACAAATCCAAGATTGCACTCTGTGCATTTTTATGCTAATTTTTTTTATGGGTAAAATTTATGTTTCAAAGATTTACATTGCATAGGGTGTATCATGACGGGGTGTACTTTTATCTAATGAGCCACTCCTCTTGCAGCATGCTCTGAGGATAATGATGGTATCTCTAGCCTGCTGTGTAAATAGAAAGCTAGTATGCATTGCACAGAATTTTCTCTCTCACATCCTCTGTTTGTGCTTCCAATCTGTCAAATGAAGCAACCACACCTAGCCTTTAGTCTGCTGAATCTGCACTCTATGTAAAGGCCTAATGAATCTTTACTGCACTTGGGTACTTACTAGACAAAGGTACAGATCTGAGTTTAATTCCATGCTGATACAGGTGAGGTTGTGTACAAAACCCACTGGTCCTTAACAAAGTCATCTCATATCTTCACCATGTACTCTGGCAACAGTATGCTCATGATTTCCTGCTAGTAGAGACAGTATTGGTTTGTTGCAGGATAGCAATTTTTCTGTGAGCTTCCTAAGGACAGAAGTAATTTGTTGTAGGATATGACAAAAAATACATGACCTTTCTTTGTTTTTATAAAACAAGGTCATCTTAGGCAGAAGTTTATCCTTCCATTTACCTCATTTATTTTTATGACAAGCACAACCACCACGGTAACTCTACTTCACTGATGCATTTGTACATGAAACTGCACTTTTTTCTCCAATACATTTGGTTGTAGTTTCATTCCAAAACAAATTTAACCACCAAATTCTGTCTATTAAAAATACCTTATTACTTTACAGCTTTAAAGTATCCATTGTCTCTAGAGTGGTAGAAAGAACTATGAATTATCATTACTTGTTAAACACTCAAAGAGCTTTGCTTAAGCTGTTTTAACAGAAGAAAAAGAAAAAAAGAAAAAGTGGATTTCCTCCACATACATTACTTTTTAAGTCCCTCTGAATATTAACTTTAAACAATGAGTGCAACGTAAGCTTAAAAATGCCTCAGCAATATTCTTTCCACCGTGGTAGTATAAATATTTTGTAGGAAAGCACAATAAGCACTACTTCAATTTACTCATCAGGAATGTTCCTCTTTTCCATAATGGAGCTTTGAGTAAATTCTTTTTGCAAAGAATGTATGAAGCCCTCAGCGGGTTGAGAGAACGTCATCAGAATCACTTTTATAACCACCAACCTTGCCGTATATATTCACTAGGCTTTCCCTTCCCCCTGCTGACTCTTTCTAATTTCATTCAGTAATCATGGGTATCAAGAAGCATTGCATATACAGCTGCTTCAATATTGCTGGCCAAGAATTCTGACTTGACCATACACGTTTGAAGTTTGGCAGTTACTTATGTCGCACGTGTTGAACAATGTTTTGTCAGTACTTCAAGTGACATGCTGGTTTCAGAAACAGGTTTAACATGACAATATGAATAGTGATGAAAAGGACCACTTCTGTAAGGTAAATGTCACACTTCTCATGTTATCAGAGATCGTGAACACAATAATATGTCAAAGCAGAATAATTAGACAACAGAAAGGAATCAAAATTTCCCAATCACTTATGCTAACACAAGATGCATTAAACGATCCCATGCAAGGAAAAAAAACTGTGTAAAACATATTACAATCTGACACAGTAGACAAGTCTGGTTTGCACAGAAACACATGGAAAAAATACACTAGACTGCAGGACTGAACACAAAATGACAAGCTACACCTTTGCACTGGAAGAGGCAGTCATGAAAGATACATTTTGCTAAAAATCTTTCTTCCCTTGGCTCATTTCTTTTGTTTCAGAAAACTGTTAAGAAAGGAAAGAAAAAAATAACTCCCTTAAGATCATCATTTTTTTTTTCTAAAAAGGACAGGTGAGTGAAGCTGAAATGAGTCTGAGAGGTTATTCTGTAACCACAGCAAAATAGCCTGAAGCTTTTCTTCAACACAGTTCTATGCCTCTATATGAAGAATCATATTTCCCCAAACAGCAATGTCTTCGTTTTGTTCTAGTTCAATATTAGGATAGAAACTATATAAAAAAGAATTAGTACATTTTATTTTAATTGGTGTTTAAACTTTCTTTTCTTATTAACATTAATTAAGTGTATTACATATTCTTTCAGGGAAAGACAACCTGATGTGTTCATATTGAACTGTATACATACAGTATATGCAAGTATGTGGATAAATACAGAGAAATACAAGACTGCATAAGCAGTTTGTTAAACAAATCATTTGCTGTTTCAATGTTTAGATTTCTTCATTACAATATTGTCAATGCCATGAAAAATAATTTAATGCAACTAAATATGATAGACAGTCTTATGTCCAGAATTGTCTGGACTTTGTAAATGACTTGGAACAAATCCTGATCCATCCACAGAGGCTAGAACAATGGTGTTGCAAAACACCACAAACAACCTTCAACTCAACAAATTCTTATTTTAAAGGGGACTTGCTTAGTTTCTAACAAGCATATAGATTAGCCTATTCATGGCCACCACAAGCAAAGCATAAAGATATCAACTTTAAACACCTGAGTAGGGATTTTGAGATTGCTAAACAACCTCTTGCTCCTGTTTTATCATTCATTTAAAATATATATATATATATATATTTTTTTTTTTTTCATGGATGATACTTGACACCTCCAGCAACAGTCTTTTAGTTCTACTGCATGTGGACACTAAAGCTGCACAGACACCTAGCAATGTGTGCCCTGAATTCCATGCCTCACAACTTGCACCTCACTTTTTCATTCCCATTCTAGTATCCAAACCACAACAGAGATGTTTGTTGAAACTGAAGTATGCTGGCAGGAAACAGCACCAATCAAAGGCTACATCAAAAAAAAAAAAAAAAAAAAAAAAAAAAAAAAAAAAACATCAAAAGGTGGCCAGTACGCGATACTGGCCTGTAACGGTTACACAATCACCAATATCTTACCCCGGCTAAAGCAAGACAACTACGAATCAGTTGTTCATGGCAAATAGCACTCAAAAGAGGCCAAAACGACTGTTCAACAGGAATCTAAAAAGCCACCAGAAATGCCAATTTACACATTTTAAAAAATATTTGGCATGGAGCAAATCTATAGTTTAACACTAACAAAAATGCCACCTTAAATTAAAAAGGATGATTTTTCAGCATACAGCTTTACTGAGCACATGAATTCCACAAACTTTTATTCACCAAGTAAAGCAAATTTGAGATCAAGACATACAAACTGAAACTAATTGTTGGCATGTCAGTTTCTACAGCGTTTTACCTTAAATGGGCAAATTATTCCTAACCAGTACAGGTAATTATTCTCAGAATAATTATTTTCTGAATGAGTTGCTACCATATGTTCTACAAACTCTGATTCATTCCTCCTAAATGTTTTCTAGAACATGCTGGGACTCCTGCAAATTCTTCATAACCTTGAAAGAAAACCTCCCATACAATTTTAGATATTTAAATCAGCAAGAGCTAACTAAGAAACAATGCTTCACAGAGCTTTATGCCTGATCTACCATTAAGTATTTTCATCAAATACGATGGCTAGTTTTACCCTAAGTAATAAAAAGCACTTTCATATAGTGTAATTTAAAATGATCATATTTTTCATCAAATGTAACAACATGTTGTCAATGACATTTAAGCAACCTCATGAGTACCACAGAGGTTTAACTGAATAATGATCAGATGAAAAATTAATTGGTTAAGTCTTACCATGGATGTCCACACATTACAGTTAAGTCTGCATTGAAATGTTGCATAAAAATATACTTCTTTGGAGATTTGTTTTCTTCTTTTTTATTTTATTTTATTTTTTTTTAAGTGAATGTTTTTCATTTAGAGATTATATCACGAACAGATGTAGGATAACGTTAATAGTCCCTTCTGGAAACATTAATCACAAGGCTTTACTTATTATTTGGTGTCAGCATTTAAAAGTTAAAGCATTTCCAGAACTGTCACCATTGAAATATTCATTTAGTTTAAAGCTAAATTACAAAACAGTGTGTTATTGTTGTTGTTGTTTGTTTTTACAGTCCTAACATCTTTTTAAGGTATATGTAAGAAGGAGAATGGCAGGCAACGCACTGTTCTCATGGTGACAATGTAGACTGACCGTAGTAAGACTGTTTCTACTGTAAAAAGAGGACTGAAAACCCAACTCTACCAAGCTTTTTAAATGCTTGAGCAAATTTAGGTCTCCACAAAAGAGATTTTGGTTGCCAGCATGGTAATAACATGATGCTTTCAAAGGTGCATTCCCCGTTCCCAGCTCACTCTGCAAACATTAACCAGAACAAAAATAAGGAAAAGTTGGGGTCTTGGTACCAAAGAGACCTCAACCTGTCTTCCACATACATTCCCACATGCAGAGCATGGTGCAGGTGAAGGCAACTGTTACTACTTTGAAATTCTTGTTAACCTATGTCCAATAGCTATACTGAAAACACCTAAGAAAGTAACCAAAACAAGTCCATATACTTCTACTTGCAGGTAATAACTTTGCTGATTACTTCAATGTCCTGGAACTCTGAAACTCTATATTGTTCTTCCAGCTAAAGATTTGCTATGTATTACCCTGGACAGGTTTGACAAAAAGCTTACACACATATTTGGATCTGCATTATTAAAAAAAAAAAAAAAAAAGCCTATCCTGAAGGTGTCAATGAAACATAATCAAACATAGCAGCATAATCTCAAATCATTAACTGCTTCACATGAGACTTATTTAAGGTTTTAAAGCAGGCAGATACAAGAAAGACTATTCGCTTGTTTAAACAGTGCTATATTTGTCGGTATTTAGACACTAAGAACTTTTGCTACAACATCCTCCATCACCTCTTCCCTTTTAGAATATACAGGATGAACATCAAATAAACGCTTCCTGGAGATACCTGTCTCCCTCAATTGGCTCTATAATTGAACCTGCTTCAACTAAGCACCATGTTTTTAAAGTGCTCAAGGGATGTGAAATGAATCTTAAAGACTGTTTAGCTATTTACACATCTTTAGTTCTGAAATTCCAGCCTTAATCCTCCTTTCCCTAATTCCAGTAACTGGCCCCCATGATCCTGCTCAGCACCTTTGGAGAACAACAGCAGTATGTTAAAGATGGATGTACTTTTGTTGCTCTGTTCAGTAAAAGAGTCCACATCTTCCAGGCTGTACAGAAAAATAACTTAAGTCTGCTCCCTGGAAAACTGGTTCTTTATTTAGTTTCCACAGTGTAATTTTCAAAAATGTCCACGTGAAAATGCAAGCACGTGCACTAAGGATTATTTTGACACATGGTATCCATCATTTGGATTTACTAATTTTCCAAAATAAACTGTTTTGGCAGTTTCCCTGTGCATGTGAATTTTTGAGTAAAGGCAATGTGTAATGTTACAAGACACGTTCATGTGCTGACCTTTCACAAAACCAAAATTGTTAATAAAGCTGAGGTGGTAGGAAGTGCTCCATTTTCCTTTTGGCCACCAGACTAAAACACCCACATTAGAAGAGATACCAACCGTCATTAGCTCGTGGCCTAGATCTGCCACCTCACATGAGTGATTGGCCTGAGGACCCAGTGTTAATGAAAGTTACTTGAACAACAAAATGTTTATATAACCGGATCCTTTCAGAAAATTTATCTTCGTAAGACATGCACAAAGCAAGCCCATGCAAATAACGGTAACTAACTACAGTTTATTTCCAGATCTAATTCCAGAGGCTCTATGTTCCTTTAGTTTGGCACAGGTATTTTTACACAGCATACACCCAGCCAAGTTTCGTGTATTCCTTCCTATTCCTATAATCAGAGCTTAACCCCCTACTTCTATACAATATCCCCTGCTACTTCCCATTCACAGGATATTTATACATTTGGTTTATTGACACACTGAATTCTTCCTTACCTGATATCTTTTTGAATGCTTTTTATTTCCAGTTAAATAAAAAACACACCGGATTTGAACGTATCCAGATAACAAAACTCTAACCTTTATACATATATATATATCCGTCCAGTGACTGGTGGACTTAATGAAATTTAACCTTGGTAAAGAGACATTTGGACTGCAAATCATGTGAAGCCTCAGCATGCTCCCCCCTACCAGTCCACAGAACAAACATAACTACAATTCCCCACTGCACTTGAGTCTCCCTTCTGGAAAGGGCTCATTCCACTGCACGCTTTTTCAAGGAAATTTGCCTAAGATCAGTTGGTGTGCATTCTACTTTGACCAAGTCATGGCTCACATTTTTACACAAAAGCTTTTACAACACTTATGTATGCTGTCTCGTAAAACTGACCTCTATTTGAAAGAGAGCTCATAATAAGGTCTTTAAACAATACAATCTAACTTTTAAACACATTGAGATAAAACTAACTTTTCTTCATTTAGGCTGGTTTCCTAAGGGGGGGCAGTTTGCACAATCACATGCTCTATCCTTCTTTCTGTCATTAAATTTTGAACCCACCCACTCATTTCAACAAATGCAATGGAGACAAAACAGCTATAACACCAAGACATGCTTTGTTACCGCAAACCCTTAAGAATCTTGCCTTGTTCCTTCTTCTTCCTCCAAAGGCAGGAAGAAGCTGCAAAGAAGCAACAGCAGTTACCACCTCCAAAGCACCAGAGCACAGCAAACCTGTCTCATCAGGTCTCTGCTCCCCAGCTCAACCTTAATTTCCCATTCCCTTCTTGGATATGGCCCAAGGTCTGTCCTATACCTCGAGGTAGTGAAATCCAATTTCCACTGCTGAAAAACCTTTAACTGGTAGTGGGCAATCCTGGTACCTCTCCATGAATTACGTTAGCGAGGTAGAACTTCCTGCTTTGTGTACTTTTCATTTCCACTTTTCAACAGCACTGTTGTTCAGAACAGGCAAAACACTCAAGGGGCTGAAAACACATCTTTTTTGACCCAGTTTCTGGGCACACAGCTCTGGACAAAAAACATTGGAACTGTCAGGGATCTTCATCAATTTAAGTCGATGTTTAGAAAATACCTCTGAAAACATAAAATACTAACACTGAGCAACTTTTAACTAGGAATTGCTCCCAGAACTAACCAGAACCCTTCCACAGTACTTGCAGCATAGCCTGGATCTGCACTCCTCATCCTCTCTTATTGGCTGCTGGGGCTGCACAATGCCAACTAAAAGCACTTCTCTAAGAGGGAAAAATTAATTTATCTTATTAAAAGCATGTTTTATACAGAAATAAAGAAATACTCCTTAAACAGTATACTCAGCCTTCACAGCAGAATGAAGTTCATTCTGGAAGAACAGAGAATTTCCCACCCACACGGCCCCAGAGCATGCCTGCCAAGGACATCTGACTTTGTACCTATTGTATTACTTGACACAGTAATAGGGTTTAGTGATTTCGGTTTGCAGTTTCTGGCAGGACCCCCAAAGTAATTTTCAATTAAAAGATTAAATGCTGGTACTTGTCAAATGTGAAGACATATGATGCCGTAACAATATGAAACAGCTTCCTCACAATTAAATTAATTTCATCAGGTATTTAAGTAGGGCTTGCAAATATTATGCCTTTGGGTAACTTGACTAAATGCCTAAATGAAGTGCAATCATTTTTCTGTCATGACTGTGTCTCAAGTGGAATACAAGCTTGGCCTTCAAGTTCTTTCAACTAAATGATTCAAATACATGTAGGTTCAACAAATGTTTGAATATTTCTGTTTCCGTTAATAGCCCTTTTTTTGTTAAATTAGCAAAAAATAACATTTTTTCCCAATAAAACCATGTCCCCCTACCCCCCGAAACATGGATGTTTTTAGCTATGAATAAAAAATAGTGATGTTTTCAGATAATCACACAAAGAATCAACAGAAGCAGCAAGTTTGTTGATTTATTCAGGCAGTGCTGAATAAATTAACCTCTTCCCCCTTCCAGGTTAACTTTCTTCTTGTCAAAATGTAAGTTAGAATTATTTCTCTTTTATAGGTCCATATAAAATTCTGGGGAAATAGACCACACCTGAGGAAAACACAATAAATAATAGATAACTTCTGGGCATTTAAGGTTACACCCAGTAAACTCAAGAACAACACCTTTGTAGTCTTCAAGAAATATATGACTGGGCCTCCAATTATTATATCTAATTTGATAGAGGAGTGAGAATTATGACAATATATGAAAGCATATTTAGCAGGAATTTTGAAGCAGTCTGGGCCTGTGGCTAAGGCACTGGGCTGGATTAAGAAGATGAACTAAAAAGACATTTGTAAGTTTCACTGGATCTAACATTTTTGCAAGCAATTAACTTCTATATTTTTCAGTTTCCTCAGGCGTAAAGGGACAATAACAATGTTTACCCAAATTTGAAATGTATCTGGACATCTGTCAATAGAAGGCATTTCATTTTTAATTTAATTCATTTTCAAATCTATTAAGTTATAAATATTCTCAAGTGCAGCACGTATTGTTTTAAGAGGTCAATGCTAGCTAGGTCTACATATTGTTTTAAGAGGTCTATGCTAGGCATAGCAAAGATGCTATGCCTGGGTCATTGTTTGAATTGTTGCAGGATTAAAAAAAGCTTTGACTCAGCAAAGTCTTACAAAAGCATTCAATGTAAATGATGGGGTTATACTTGTATTTAAAATTAAGCATATATATGACTTGTGTGTTTAAATGCACAAGTTCAGCTTGGCTGCAGTAAACATACTGCACACAGAAACAAAGCAAGAGTAAATCTTTATTTTCCTGTGCAGATGTAGGTGACAGCCACCCCCCACCATAGCCCTGTAACTTGTCCTCCATTCATCAGATGGTATGTTTATTTTTGCTGTATGTGATGTGACTAGCAGAACTTAGGCAATGAAAACTTTTTAATCAAGTGAAGATCTTTTGAAGGAAAAAAAAAGAGAGGACCTGCTCCACTTTCTAGAATGCAAGGTCAAGAGTTATATACACACATTTAGAGACTAGTTTCATTTAGTTAAGTTTATAATTAAGAAGAAGAATCATTCCTTCTTACAACCTGTGAAACCCACTGCCACACAGAGTCACTGAAATAATGTTCTGGCAGTAACAGAAACAAAACCATGTAAGTATATGATCATTAATAACCTGACTTAAGCAGATTGTATCAGATCACACAGCCCACAGGAGTAAATCAGAAAGCAGCTCATTTTAACTGATGCACAGAACTAATCTTACCTCCAGATAAACCACTGCAGAATTGTATTCTTATGCACTCCCCTACCAGCAGGGTAACAAGGTTTTCAACCAGTAGATACACGAGCAGTCCTGTCTTACAGTACCTAGCAGAAAGAGAGATTCAGAAGTCAGTCTCCTGCTATTAGGAATTGTCACTCCTGCATCACATTATATGATCAGAGTGCAATAAAAACTAACAGTAAGTTGGAGCGAAACATACAGTTACTACAGAGTAAGAGAGGTGGAAAGGTAGCGGAGATTTTTGAAGGATTAACTCAGTTCACCTTAGTTTTATCAACTTCAGCGGGGGATACTATCTTATACTTACTGCAGAACAAAGACACAAGACTGGAAACAGCCCTACCTCTGCAAAACATTCCCCTAGGGACACAACCTTCTCCAAGCCCCTTAACTCCTTCTTTCACTCCTGGGAAATGCCCTGGTGAACCATGGGACATGTGATCCTGTCTTTAAAGTACTAGCAGCATTTATTAGTGGTGGAAATGAGTTATTCCTACACTCCAAGGAATAGGAAACTGGGGAGGAAAGATAAACTATATATTTGTTCCTGATTTGTTATTTATTTTCCTTGTTTTTCCTGCTTTATTTCCTTCTATTCCTTCTCCATACAAGAAGAGGCAAAATATGCTGATTTCTTTCCTGCTGTCCAGGCTCAGTTAAAGAAATGCACTAAAGTTTACAGGAGGATTAAAACCAAATATGTCATGGGAGAAGGAATGGATGAAGCACAGATTAGAAGAGAAGATGATACCTGAAATTTAAAGGAGACAGGGCAGTGAAGCTGCCCAGATGTCTTCACCAGTGCAAGGCACAGCTGTAGACCAAGCACTGAACTATTTTAAATGATGAGAAGAAATGGCAGTCAGAACTTCTGACAGTCTTTCCTATTCTGCCTCTCTTAATTCCTATGTACATGCAAAACTGCTTTTTTTGTTTGTTTGTTTGTTTTGTTTTGTTTTGTTTCCTTTCGTGTTTTTTAAGCAAAAGCAAAAAATCAGAACTAGTTTTCTTCCTCCTTCAGAGCCAACAGTAAGTTTGCTTTGTCCATGGCCCCAGCCACACTGCCACAGTAGTGTGCGATATCTTTTGGGATAGTAAATATCTTCTGGGCCTAGCAAAGTGATTTTACTCACAGAAATCCTTCAATTTTCAGGCTATTAGGAAGCACTGATTGAACAAGTAACACAAACCTGATGAAGTACTTTACACAGTGGGCAGCATGCTTCCAGACCTCACTGCTACAGGAGGTGGCAAGGAGTGTATCAACAGGCTCAGAAAGAGCTCAGGCTAGGTCATGGGCAACAGGTCCATAAATGGATATACAATGAATATTGGTGGGCTGTACACTCTAATACTCCTACTACAACTGCAGGTGCTGGGAAATCTGAGAATGGATCACCAAGTGGCTAGGCTCATAGAACTCTATCTAGAGTGTCTCTTACTGCAACTGCACAGAGTTCATCCGATTCAGTAAGACATTTTTCTTGTTATTTAGATGATCTTATGAAAACAGACACTTTTTAAACTATTCAGTAAGGAAATGTCACCTGACACATATACCAAAAGCTTCAATTCACTTGAAACAGGTCAGACTATTTGTGAATCATGCAGACGAAGTGGGATGCTAGACGAGAGGTATGTAGAAATGTCAGAATGCATTAACCTGCATTGTATATAGATAAGGAGGGCGTAAAAAAAAAAAAAAAAAAAAAAAAAAAAAAAAAAGCAATATTTCTGTGTATAATTTGGAAGATCTGATCATCTGATCTGATCAAGTAATGTGCACTGGTATAAATACAACGAGGTTTTCACAATTCAGAAGTTGTCCCAACTGCCTAAGTCGTACAAAGCAAAAGCTTCACACGCAAAACAATTACCATGTCAAACCAGCAAGCAAAGTTTGAGACTGTGGGTTCTACAAGTCTTTAGGAGACATAACATTGAGAAAAACATCACCATCCTTCCTGTGAGTAATTAGCATAGCAAGTTCCCTGAACAAAAGCCCTTCTTTCAAGAGAAGTTCTCCCCAAGCCACAAGGAGCATAGAAATATACCATCTTAAGTTTTTCAGGATATATTACAAACACAGCTGTACAAACGTTAGCATATGAAGAAAAAAGAATTTTAGCCAATTAGCACGTGAAACACCATTTAAAAGCCCCTTTGGTGTCATTTTTTGTTTCAATCAGGAAAATCTAAATTTCAATTGTAACTATTCCGAGATATTTATTTTATGGTAAGCCACTTTTCAAAAGTTTGAATCTACTTTGCTTTCATTGAACAAGATGTTTCTAAAATAAAACATCTGGCTAAAAGAAGAAGAGGAGCTTTGGCACTGCTGAGCTTTAAAAATCCTACATATAGGAAGCTATGGTAACACACACATCAAAAGGAGAAAAAGATAAGGATAAAAGCCATCATGGGCTTAATCCTGCCAGCAGGGCAATTGTTTTTCATCTGAAATATAAGTATTACAGCAGCTTTTAGAGGATTTCAAAGGTACAACTCATCTTAACCAGCAAATATAAAATGCTGATGGACATCTATATAAATTTCCACACAGCATATTTATTTTCATACCCTGCCGCATTCTATTCTTATGAACGGGCAGTATTATGAGACTCTTCTTTGAATGCTGTGTCATTCCGATTAGACCGCGAATATGTTGACAATTTCATCAACCAGATTTTGGCTGCATTTAAGTTAAGAGTCCTTTTAAAACGACAACAAGATTATTCTGATTTCAAGATGCCTTCCTTTCCTGGCTGCTCAGAGAGAGACGCATGTCAGGAAGGACTGTAGCAAAGGTATTTTTGAGAAAGTTCTAAATACAAATTAAACTGAGAACATGAAATATTTTCTTTGCTGAGAAGTATAAATGCCTGCTCCATCTAAAATGCATTAAGTGGAATAAACACATTATTTGTACTGTTAACCAGTTAAAAATGAATGTTATAAAAATAAATGGTGCCAGAGCATGTGAAAATCTGGAATAAAAGTTGACACCACTTTCTCCTCTGTACACTTCTTTTAGCTAGTCTTTCAGAGGGGTAATGATAGATGACCCTTAATGCAGCTTTAATGCCTTCACTTTCAAAACCATAAGGATTTGTTAAACTTTGTGGCCTTCTAGAAAATGTTCTTTTCCCTACAGCATCAAGAATTGATCTACTGCACTGAAAATATCTTACTGTATTACTGATTCTCAAGTTTAACCACCGAATCAAACCCAAAATCTCATGCAGTTCCTACGTGCTATTTTAAACGCTGCTACATAAATCAGAACCAAAGCAGAGTATCTTAGGATCATGCAAGAAAATATAAAGCTTCTCCATAGGACTTTACCATCAGCTTTGTCCACAGAAAAGCACACTGTACTATTCTTCTAATAAGCTGATCCAGCTCTGTGATAGAACTAGTTAGTCCTCCTTAGTCCATCCCACTATGCTTATTCCAGGACCAAGTTCTTCAGCTAGTTAGAAATCTAAACTGCAGATCAAATTTCCTCATGACCAGTCTGCACCCATTTGTTTGTGTTTAATTGCTGTCTTTTGAGCAGCACTGCTTTTCTGACGTTTTCTCCCATGGATGTATTTATAAATCACATCATCTCAAATTTCATTTTGCTAGGCTAAATAAACCATTGCTGATTTAGTTTCTTGCAGATAATCTTATCATTCCCATGATCCTGATAACTCTTCTGTGGATTTGTTGCAGCTTGAGTTCCTTTTTTTCCAACAAGGACAATTGGAGTTGAATGTGGTATTCAGATACAGCTTTATTGTGCCTTATCAGGCACAAGTGTGTCTTTGACCAAGTATTTCCAGTTGAAATAATTTCAAATCCTTACTTCCCTTTTGTTCCTGGATCATATTGCTGGCTACCAGTTGTGCTGTGATCACCCAGTATACTCAGGTTTGTCCCTTTCTCTGTTGTTTTCAAACAACAAGCTCCCAGTTTAAATGAGAAATTGTCAGTGATCACAAAGTGCCTGACCCTGCACTTCATTCCATTAACTTTCAGCCTGTTCCTATTACTCCCATCCTAGAGGTCATTTATCTCTTATGTAAGATATTCTTGCCCTTTCTGCATCAGCAATGGGTCCCAACTGTATATCCTCATCAAATTTCCTCAACATTCACTGGCTTTTTATGCCAAAGTCATTAATAACAGCATAAAACACCTCCAGTCCCCAGACTGATCATCAAGGAGCTTCATTTGTAACCCTCCTTCCTGCCCAACTTCCCTCAGCAGAACCCACTCCCACCTCTCCGTCAGAGCCCCACGTTACTCACAGTGCCTGTACAAATCCCCTCCTCCTCCAGCCCAACTAGGAACCGCTGCTGCTCTCTAGCAAATGCTTTGCTGCAGAACATCTACAATTAATTTACCTTTTCTAGATGAGCTGTTATTATAACAAAAAATACCTGCTTAATAGGCTACAATCTAACTTTGGCAAACCCATCTCACGTGGTGTCACCTTTTTTCCCTCCATCTTTAATTATATGTTGTCTTTAACATTTGTTCTCAAGTCTTGTGAGCACATTGTATCCCCTACAGAGGAAGTACAGAGTGGCACATAGATTCAGACACTTTCTGTGAGCCTATTTCTTTTTTTCCCCTCAAGAAGCTCAGTAAATATTGGGAGAGCACAGAACAGTTTCTAATCTATCTAATCTCAGCTTTTCTGCCACTGGATTGGAGGACTGAGTTTATGCCACAGAGATTCCTCCGCACTTGCTAATTCTAGAGCATTTAGTTGTGATCTTTACTAGAAAGAGCTGACAGAGATATGAGAAAGCTTCTACATAATGTGAAATTAAATGATATTTTAATTTGGAAATATGGCTGAACAGGGCATGACTAGTCATTATTTTTTCACAATAAAAGAATAAAGTATGAATAGCAGGTAAAATCATGTAAAAAAAATGTTGCTACAGGATATGAGGAAGTCAAAAGTAAAAATGTCTAATGAAAGGGATTTGATCAGTTCATGAAAGATAAAATGCCTATCTCTTAAACACAGTAATTCAGCACAAGATAGTCTTGAATTGCCAGCTTCCAAAATTTGAGGCCTTGCAAGAAAAAGCCTCTGCTGCATTAAATGGATATTTGCTCTGACATTGTGGTTCTTTCTGTACAAAATATTTGAGTGGAACACCAAATACAATTAATTCACTTCATGATCTCCAATTGTATCATTCATGTTGCTGAAGAGAACCCAGGCTCTTTCATCAATTCATAGGAAATATCCCTTAGAAATTAGTGGAACGCATTTCCTTACTCTAACCATCCACCCACACAAAATTCCAGCAGACTGTACAATCCCGTCCCATTCTGCTTCCCAGTACTTCACTCAGCTCTCTACCGAAGTGAGCTTGGTCCCTCACCCCTCTCACACAGCACAGAAAGCATTTCATCCCCTAAACTGTAACATTAATTGTGTGATAACAAAACGTGAATAACTAGGCATATATTGAGAAAGAAGTTGATCAGTTTTACAGGACACCTTAGCACTTAGACATACGCAAGTGAAGCGTCTTGTGTCCAACACAAACTTTATTTTGACAGTATACCTGTAAGAACTCTCCAGGGTGTGTTGGATCTAACTCAGCCAAAAATATGTTTCCTGCTGAAGCATAAGACAAAGTCACAGCCCCCAGAAGGAGCTTGTGGGTGGAAGAGAGATGGGGGCTGTATCATTTTTCTCCCAAAATCAAGGAACTGTTTTGGCTTCTCCTTTGCTGAGGTCATTTTGTGTCTGCGTAGATAATAATAAATAAATACACTGTAATCATTGTGGATTTATGAGGCAACTGAAGCTATTTGGGCTCTTGCAGAAAGCACGGCTGGGAAAATAAGCTGGCAATTTTGTGTGAGTATCACATGCCCAACTAAAACAAGCTTAAATATGATTTCCCTTATTTATCTATACTTTCCAGTTATAAAAGAAAAAAAGAAAAAGAAAAGAAAGAAAGAAGACCACAACCACAGCTGGCATTAAACCCTTACTGTGTGGGCAGCTGTATGTGCCCACTTTGCAGACTCCAGAAGGAGCACTCACAGGCTGGTTACAACACTGACAAAGCAAATCCTACTGATTCTCATACACCCTTGGCAAGCAGTTCTCCTCCTGCTTATTTTTCTGTCATAAATTAATGTTCTAAATCTACACCACAAGCTACACCCTGCTGATTTTGTGTTGTGCTTATGAACACAATACAATAATTAGAGGGCTTCTCCAGACGAACCACCACAGAAATAAACCTCACATTTTGTTTTATTTTGTTTTTCCTGAAAGGAAAAGTTCTTAATGTGGCATCTTAATTTGGAGATCTATTAACTGGTGTAGCAATCTGTCTCTACCTCTAAGATCCTAGCTATTTCCTCTAAAGAAGTTAAACTTCCTGGAGCTTTGAAGATCTTCAATAGAGAAAGGCCAAGGTTCAAAATATTAGAAATAACACCAGGATATTTCCTGAACTGCGCCTTAAAGGTCAATTCACCCAGGCACATCACCTTGTGCGTACCATGATCTGCTGAAGGGATTTTCAAACTCTTATTAAAATAATTGTTATTTTATCTTTGGTAATGCCCTTCCTGCCATAACAACAGATTACTGGAAGCTACTAATGGTGCTGTTTCAGTATTAACCTCCCACTTGGAGCTTTGGCATTTAGAAGGACATAAGGACCTGCTTTGGGATGACTATCAATGTGCTATACAAGAAATACGTACCTCAGACCTTCTCACACCATTTTATAGCCAGTGTCTTACCAATTGGACTGCACATTCATGTCAACTGACTTGCTTATATGAAAACGATATAGTATGTTGCTTTTTCATTTAGAAGTTCTCCAGAAGACTCCAGATATTGTCCCGGCACCTAAGCCTGGCAGAGCCAAGAGCCAAGGGAACAGCAGCCATTTCAATTGTGCACGCACAGCTTCTAAGTCGTCAGTGAATTCAATTTGCCCTGCTCTCAAACATACACCAGTGAAAACTTCTAGATCTTTCACATACAGTGAAAATAAAGTTTTGACTGGCTTAGCAGAAAGAACTTAACAGATGGAATGAAAAGGATAAAAACTTTTGTAATGGTATTGGCAGCCTTATAGGACTGCATATTCAAAACTGACAAAAAGATATTCTCAAGAAAATACCATTCTTGTAGCTTCCTCAGGGAGGGTGACATGTCTCTAAGGGTATGCATAAACAAGGCCCAGAAATTCGCTTGCTTAACATGGCATTTCTCTGTCGCTAATGTTACAATCTGAGGTGTCAGTTCAGTTAGCTAGAAAGCACTTAAAATTGTCTTAGTAACAGTACTGAATATTAACCATCACAACTACCACTTTAGGCCCCCCTGCTGAACGTGAGTGAGGATGTGGGCCGTAGCGCCTGCAGGCCAAACAAGACCAGGACCCCTTCCTCTAAGGACTGCCAAAGCCTGAGTGCACTGAAGCAGTTTAAGACAGCAGCACATGCAAAGGGAGGGAACAGCATATACAAACAAGCAGAACGAGCAACGTGAGACCACTTAAAGTCATGTTAGTTCTCCATGTACGCATTTCATTTTCATGGGTGAGATAGGATGTCATTACCAGGAGCCTAGCTAGCTGTAGGGCTAGCCTTGAATTCCCCATTCTTGCTGAAGAGAAGACCCACAGCACTACAGATGCATATATGCCCACCTATGAGACGTTGCAAGGTTTCATACTCAGGACAGTACATTGCATGTGGGTTATGCTGTGAAGTTCCAGCTTCCCTGAAGTCCACAGCAAAATTCCCATTGACTCAAACAGAGCCAGGACTTCCTATCGGTTCCCAAGAGGGCAGCTGTGCTGAGAACTGCGAGCTGTATGCATTGCAAAGAGCGAGTATCACCAACCCTTCAGCTTGCACTCACACTTCTTGTGATCGTTTTTACATGTGGTAGTTTTAGCTTTGCATGCTATACAGATCAAGAAGCCACCACAGCACTCTGGTTTTGTTTTATTTATTTCATGCAATAACAAGGCACACTTAGTTTCTGTTTTCCAACCAAAAGTACTGCAGGGATGGAAATTAGATAAAACCTCATAATTCATCTAGTTTCCCACCACACCACCTAGCTGTCTTTGCAATTACCCATTTGTTGCAGCTCCAATACCAAAACTTCTCCCTTCTCCAAATAAGCTTCAAACCTTATTTCTTCAGCTCCAGTTACACTTTATCAACAGAGATTAAATTGCTCTTGCCTTACTGATGGATGTATAGAATCTGAAAACAAATTTAAATTTGGACAAATTGCTGTCCCCATAAGGACAATAGTTGACCATGAAAAGACATCACAGCTATTTTGCAGTAGTGTTTCTGACAGCTACCACCATCAGACCCCTCTCTAGGTTCCCCAGTCACATAGCAAGAAGGAGGAGACAAAGATGATCTCTATAAATGCACAGAGCGTGAGCTGTAGGAGATTTAGCACGTTTGGTTTGCACAGGTTCTCGTTACTCTTTCCTTTGATTTTTCCACATACGTGTTTTTGCACCCCTTGAATTTAACTTTGAGTTTCAGGTTTGAACAACAATATTAAAAGCTCCAATTGAAACTCACTTGAAACCCTCAGGTTTCGTTTGCAAAGCCATAAGTGCTTCAAGTCGCTTCAAAGGTGCAAATTAAGGAATTTCAGTGAACCTTACAACAGTTTTACAACTAAATTTAGAGCAAAATCTGAAACCAGGAATGTTTTGTGTGGTTCTATAAGAAACATTTTATTCAGCAGTTCTCCTGGGCTTACTCTTGGTGTATGTAGATAAATGTGCTCTTTGCAATTGTGTAAGATGTTGCAATACTCTAATATGCCGGATTGTTTTTTTTCTTTAAACCTCTGTTTAATATCTCTCCTCCTTACTGGAGCAGAACCAGCACCAAGACCTTTGGGCAATCAATTTTTATAATAACTCCCCAGAAATCTCCCCTCCTATTTTAGGAGATAAGCTGTCCCTTGCTCATGGTTATGCACCATCTGTCATTATCTACAAAGACTAAAATGCCAAGGGTGACCTTCAGTTGTCAGTTCTACCCCTCTGCACAGGGTGTTACAGGATGTCTCATTCAGCATTTGCAGTCACAGGAGAGGGAAGATTCTTTCGTTCAGAGCAGGGAATAGCCTCCGCAGCTGCAGAACACAGGAGGCCCAGGGAACTTCCTAAGGCCAGCAGCTGTGGAAGCAAATTTTGGCTAGATTGGTCCATTATTGTTGATGTACATAAGGCCTGAAAATCTGATTCAGGAAATACTGCACATGCAGAAAGACTCATGGTCTTAATTTTCATATTTAGTTATGCAACTTTGTAATAGCTAAACCTTGCTTTGAAGTTATTCTCAGTTGTTAGTATTAATAAATTGTTAGTACTAATAAAACCTTATGCCAGCCCTTCCAGTGAAATCACATTTAAAGGAAAACTCAGACCTGCCACCACCTCTCTTTCCAACTAAACCAATCTATGAGCACAGTAATCATAACTTGAAAAGGTTGCCACAAGCACAATGCTAAACTAAGTTAAACATCTCCTCTTTCGTGCTGTGTTATGCATGAACTTGGAAACACTCAGCTTTTACATTGAAGACAACAAAAACTAATGTTGTGTGTTCAGCACCACACTGTTCCAGTACTTCTGGTTCTGTCACGATGCACAGCCCTGAGGACAGAATATTTCTTGTCACTCTGATGCTGAATTGCTTGAGTCTTCTTTTAAACTCTGAGCTAACTCATATTACTGGTTTGCACATTTATTTCAACGCCTGTTACATACAGGCTACTCTAATTTTCATGCACAAGTATGTTTAGCTGTGACCCTCTGATATCTCAGATATAATTTCAGAATTTTAGTAGCAATGCATGTAGCCCCAGAGAGAGCTTGGATGACATTTTCCCCAACACTTTCACGCAGACAGGAGATAATGATCTTTCCATTTCCTTTCAGCTTCAGTCTGAGGTGAAGTGGCAAAGACTACACCTCCAAATCTAAAATTCTGCAAAGCACAGCAGATTCAGCATTCCCTATTCCGTACCCTGCAGAGCAAGTCAACAACTAACAAACAGACTTGCTCGACTGCTGAAAAACTGTGGCAGAAACAGATCTATTCAGCAAGAGCCAAAGGAGGAATCAGAGAGAGCGCCAAAGCCACCAGCTTTCTCCTGCTGGCTATGCAAGTAAGAAAAGAGCACAGAACAATGGAGGAGGCAGCACAACAGGATTACACTGGGGCCATTTAGTTTAGTTCCCAAATGGATGCTAACAGACGCCTCTAAGCAAAATTCGCTCCATGCTGCTGCTGCCTCATCACCCTGGAGCCACACACCCCACGCTCAGTTTGGCAAACTGCTACGCCTTGTCTTCTTCACCTACCCCGGCTGAGACCCAGACATCGATGGGGCCATGTTGGGGAGCTAAGCTCCACTGGCTCCCCTAGATTTTGGGCCAATCCCTAAAATTGGTAATTATTCCTTTGGCAGCACATGCTTGTCAGAGAGCATCTCTGGACCCACTCCTGTAGGGTTATGAGGAAACTGCAGCTGAGAAAAGGATTGATATTGATTGGGTGAATCAGCAAGCAGGAAAGGATCAAAAACCATTTGATAAGCATAGGAACAAAGGACAGAAAGACAGGAGAAGACACTGTGAAGGAGAGGACACCAAAAGGGACAGATAATGGGAAAAGACAGAGAATTTTGGGGGAAAAAACACGCAAAGGGAATACTATGACACGGTGGCTCCCAACCTATGGCTTGAAGGTAACACAATGCAATGTTGCTTGTGACACAGGAAAGGGAAGTGTTCTGAGAAAGACACGGAAAGTCAAATGCGATGTTGCCAGGAGCATGATACTTGCTAAGCGCTGCTGTCCACAGGCCAGCACAGGCTGGGGAGCACAGCTCTTTGTCTCTCCTAGCTAGAAGTTATAATTACTCCACTTGATTATGCTCCAAAATTTTTGTTGTGGCTATATCTCAGATTAGAGAATTTGGCTCTGGAGTTGCCCAGCTCTTGCTCGTTACTGGATGTAGGCACACTGCAACTGAGACAGAACAGTCACAACCCATTTACCTACAGACGAGTGAATACAACACAAAATCTCTCCGGTGCTGCCTGTGGCTGACCAGGCCTCTGATCCTTAGTGCTGCTCGTTCTGGTGCTCTCACCAACGAGATGGTGAAAAGTGAAGAGGTGCTCACTGCTGCTTTCTGTTTCTGAGTGTATGATCTTAACTTCCACAAGTGAAAATCTGCTACATTTCACAAGTACCTAATCTACCACAAAAAAAAATTGAAGATTCCTGCTGGAGATCAGATGAAGGAAAAGACCCTTCTGTGAGAATCAGAAGATAATGAAATTTCTTCATGTTTAACCAAATAAACACTGGAATGTTTACTCTCTGGTCCTCATTTCATGCACATGATGATTTTGAAATATTTATGCTTATATTATAATGCGAAGCAAAATGATTACTCCTTACACACAGAAATAAACAACCATTTTTCTCCCTGACACACACACACACACACAATTCTGTTAAGAAACTTCCTTCCACATCCTTCCTTTGTGGTTGGGAACTCCTCTGGGACTGACACAATTCCCAGTAGAGCCAACAGAACACTTGTCATTGCAGTCACAATATGATTGTGCTCCTTTCTTGTAGCAGGCAGAGAGTTAGTTAACTGAACAGAGTTGAAGATGTATTGTAGGAGACAGGAGTAAATCAAATTATATGAAAACATTCCCACGGTTTTGATTTACTTCACAGAAAGAAGCAAAATATTAGACATCTTATATTACTTTACATTCACCTGCAGGGCAAATGTGAGGTAAATGTTCAGAAAATTCTAAAAATGTAGCAATAAGCCCTTTCTACTAAGTTCTGTATGAGTTCTGCATCATTGAAATATAATATTATTCTAAGATGCTGAATAGCAGTCTCTAATCCAGTTTCAGAGGCCAATAGATTCCACCAGCTTGGATAAGCTATTCCTTTGTAAAACTGAAATAGGAAAACTAATTAAAATTGTAAACAGAAAGACTCTTAAACTGGGCAAGTTTGTAATGTTGCTGACATCTACTGAGAGAAAGCAAAACTGCACACTTGAGCAAAGGGCTGAAGGGAGATTTGGCCCTTATTTTTTGTTTGCCATTCTGTTTTTCAGCTGTTTTTTATGCATGCTTGCAAATTTACTTCTAATCTTGTATCAATATTTAGTTGCTTCATTTAAAGTGAGTCAACTGAGATGCTATACGTAATGTTTAAGAGGATATATCAGGGATATTCAGGAAATAGATGTATCCCTTACATAAATGCTGCAGACTTGTTCCAAAAGTCAGAATGTCTAGACTGATATCAGGTTCATCAGGACACATCTAGTTCATTCTCACTGCACATAAAGCCCTCAAACTGTGGCAGCTGAAGACAAAAATCTACTCAGGGCAAAATACTGGACTGGGGAAACCATACTGCACAAGTGATATCGAACATTTACATATCATTTGTTTCCTATAGGAAACTGGTAATTTAGCTAGGCTATGGCAGGAATAAAAATAGCACCACTAAGAGAATGATAATCAAAATATTGAAATAATCAAAATTCTGAGATGCATTCCAATCTGTGTATCTGGTATCATGACATCATAAAGCAGTCACATTTTTCAGGCAGTTCAGGAAAACATTTTGCAGGTATTTCATGCATTATAAAGCATATTCTTTCACCATGCTGAACAAAGAAGAATCCATAGCCATCCTTATAACCACAGAACAATAACCATTACTACAGATCTCATGTAGAGATTTCATTCTAACAAAGTTAACAGGATAGGTCTGTGTATCTCAGTTTTGGTTATAGAAAAAATGAATTATGAAAGTGAAATTAAAAAAAAAAAGTAATGAAATTTAAAATTCTAATAGAGTGGGAATGAGTCAGGGTGATAATGATTATGAGTGGATTTGTGTTTTTCCACTTCTGGGCAAATTCCTCACCACTGAAGTTACACTGAATATGGAAAATTATAAATAAAAACTAGTTTGGCCAATAAATATTTGTAACATAGGGCAACATTATCAATAAACGAGCTGAATTAATTTGCTTTTTGCAATAATACAAATATTCACAGTCAAAATTAAATACCATATTACAAGTTTTGGTTTATGATGAAGTCTTTATGAAATTTCCCTCTTACCTTGACAAGGATGGGATTTAAGTGTCTGCATGGGTTTTTCACATTTGTTTCTGCAGTTTCTGAAATGGATATAACCGTAAAGTAAGATTTATGATTTTAGAGACGAGTCACCTAAATTCTGACAACATAACCTATGAACCTTTTCTCCTGTCAGAAACCAGACTTAAAATCCATAGTACTTGGATGTGCTTCCATACTGACTCCCTTTGTGTTTTCTAGTGAAATCTGGACTTTGCATGCTCTTTCAGATGGGACTTCTCACACATTATATGAGAAGCCCTGGTGCTTAGCTTAAGGCTGTGCCTTTCACTTTGTGGTCAGACATCTAAAAACAGCACAGCACATGCTCAACACTGTAACATATAGGTCTCTGAAAATCTCTTAATTAAATGCCATTTATAGACTCATATCAATCCACATTAAATGGGCATTTAGGAGGGTTAAGTATCTAGCAAATCAAAATCCCCCAGCCTGGCACTTGGACAGAATTCTAACACAGTGTTATATTTAAAAATACATGGATCAGAAATAGAGAGGAAGGAGCAGATATATTTTAACAACTGTTCCCGAACAGAAATCATTTCCTTATTCTATTATAAACCTATTTCTGATTACCTAAAAAGAATGTTGAAACATTTGGCTTTCTAGAAATAACTTGGTTCCAAAGATGAGTCTCTGAAAAGGCTCATTCTGGCTTGCACTCTTTGAAAACCAAGGCACTCAGATTAATATCAACATTTTGGCAATTCTAATAACAGAGACTGCCAAAAGTATGTTGTCTATCAAATGTACACGGAAGAAAGATGTTAGAATATTAAGAACAGATGTCACAGATATCTATGAAAATACTCACACTCCCCAAGTACTCTGCAAGGCAAGATGTACAAAAGCTCATGAAAGATGAAATTAATGCATTTTGCTCAAATGTTTCCAAATGCCTAAAACGTATGTAAACTTACTTACAAAATACATATATTTGAAGATGTTAAAAAGGAGGATTGTGACATAATTTGATAATGGCCTTGTATATTAAAATTTAGAGCATTAACAGTTCAATAATATATTAAAGACTACTTTTTATAGTTTCTTATTTAAACTGCCGTGTTCTGTTCCAAAGAAAATGTGCACAGTTCTCCAGTTATTGAGTATTCATTTATTTACATTTTATTTCTTATTCTACTGACAAAAGAAGTTTATAAAAAAAGGTTCCTACCAGAAAAAACATCAACACAACTTAACCATGACATAAAAAGAGCTTATTGTCTAAAATCATAAGACCACTTAGAAAACCTAAATAGCTTGAGAGTTTATTTGAGCAGGAACAGAACATGTTTTCATCTTCTGCTCTAGCTGTTTTCATTACGGACAATTCCAAACAGTAAATTCATGGATCAGCTTCCAAACAGAAAATCATGGGGATTGGCAGATTTTTTTTTTTTTTCTCCATATGAAGCATTGGATTCTTTTTAATTGACAGATAAGAAAAGATTTTACCTCTAGAACAGATGGTTTTGGATTTCAGGCACAAAAACATCACCTTACACAAATGAAGCCAAAATTTTCACATATAACAGCTTCAGAGGATAGACTATTAAAAAGAAAACACACCAAAAAAGTCTAAAAAAAAAATAATATTGTAAAGCTCACAATATAATAATGGTCAATTACAACATTGTGTTTCTCATGGGATGATATTATTTAAAGACAACAAATAAGAAACTTGAACATAGCAGTTTTGAGCTAACGATTTTGATATTTATTTCCTTACTGAAATCAGCATTTCAGTAAAAAGAAGATGATGGCTCTCTAAAACTTCTTATGAACTCTCATTTACTTGAGTAAGCTGAGCCAAACAAGACTTGTCTTGATTTTAAGCTTAAACTTGTGTTCATACTAAACTAAAATAAATATTTTAAGAAAGAAAAGACCAGCTATTTGATGTTAAAATAACTGCATTGAACTTAGATGTGTGATGTTATGGATGATATACATAATTGCGATGTGATAACATAGTAACACAATCCAATCACACTGTCATAATAGGAACAATTGTAATGTTTTCTGTTCTTTAAAGATTTTAAAGCACTGCTTGTTTCCTTTTACCATTTAATGCCAATAGGATAACACCACCACAATACCAACTACAACAGTCATAATTTCTTGGCTGAGGCCGGGCCAGGGTGCCTCACAGCTCAGGACACAGCACGCCAAGCATCAGCCCTGCTGCTGCAGCCCTGCCAGAGGCCAGCTCTGTGCTGAGCTAGGCCCTAAACCATGACTGCTCTTGTTTTAAAATCACCCCCTTACAATTAACAGATGTGAAGGCAAACTTGGCATATATGGATGGCTGAATTTTTTCCCTTTGAATAACCTGGTTATATCCAGTTTCCGCAGCAATTGTAAGAGTGTTTACATTGTTTTTTTTCATTTCCCTTTTCTAATAATACGAAGCAGACGTGGTGTGTCTGATTTACCTCAGGAGGCAGCAGGAGAGGAAGGGTGCTCCTGGCTCCTCCGTGGAATGTGCTGAGGGGAGTGGAAGGGGGTGCTGCGGTCGGGGTTATTTATTTTGTTAATATCTTCGGACCCCAAGGGCCCCATTCTCATCCTCCCTGGCTGATCTCCAGAATGAGGCTGTCAGCCAGGGAGAGTATAATATCTTCAGGCTATGGCCCATTTAAAGTTTTTCCTCAGCTCTCACTGAGCTTTTCTCTGGGCTCATGGGGGGCCATGGTGTCCTGCCCTGCCATGCAGCCACCACGGCCACAGGGCCCCTCAGGGCGCCTGACGGGCCTGTGCTCCTCACGCCTCATGGCGCCAGGCCCCACAGGGCCCATCTCCTCAGCGTGCCTCACAGGGCCATGAGTCTCCCACCTGGCAGCTCCCATCTGCCTGAGCTCCCCACGGCCTGCGTCATGCCACGGCCACCAGCCTGACTTCTGTCACCCCAAGTTTTTCTGTCCCCTCACGAACCCTGTGAGAAATCCCTGGGCTGGAAATCGGGGCCTGGATTTTCCCCCTCAGGGGTGACTCATGGGCAGTTACTCCCCTTCTGCATTTTCCTTCTTCTTAAACTCCCTAAAGAGGCCTGATATTTAACTAAGTATCTTGAAAGAATTTATATTTAATTACATGATTATGCCAGATAGCCTAGCTTAACAGGCATTATAAATCTTCAAAAACGTTTTTATGTTGGTTTTAAGCTGCTACCCAGAAATTGCGAACAGGCCAGTTGTATTCTTTGGGCAATGGAAACAGAAGCCTCCGTCTCTGGAAACATACGCCTCTATCTTTCCAGTAAAAATACTAAACAACATTTTAAAACCCTTTTAAACAATATTTAAAATTCAAAATCTTAGGTGCTTATTCTACTGACACGAGAGTACAGCTACCTAGAACAATGTAATTCCTTAGCATGGCCTCATTAACCCACCAGCTAATGAAACTATATTGCCTCCAGCGCCCTGACACGCCAGCCAGCTTGCTGTGGTGCTGCCTGGTGCCATGTCAGTGTCTCTAATGGCACTACACCAGGAGCACACCAGCTAATTATGAAAACAAACAGTTACAATTTTCAAGCCCTACAGCAAGTACAGCAGTTTTGAGGGAATAAAAAATAAAATTATATATACATATATAATATATGCATATACACACACACACACACATATATATATATAAAGTGTTTTCTCTCTACCTTAGGGTTTAAAATTATTATGGCAGCCTTGAACCAATGAACTATGACAAAGCCACAAAAAAAATCGTGCATGACATAGCTCCGCAGTGGATAATCCCAGGGAGTCATCAACTCTCCAGACAGAAGCACAAATTGGGATTTTACTAAGCTCACAGCTCAATCTGACAGACAAGCCTGATTTTAAGCAGCTAGTCTGTACCACAAAGACACACTACTGGGTATGTGAAAAAAACTGCTACACTGGTTCAAACTGACCCCATAAGGTTCGTATTTGTTCCAGATGCTCTGAAAAACTACCTCTGTCCTGGAGGGCTCTGTGCCATATCGAGTATAGCCTGTCCTTACACAGCTGGCATAAAAACATAGAGCCAGCATAACCAACAGTCCGCTCTGGCTAAATAGGAATAAACTGTGCATCCATGTGCTATCCTGGTTGAGTTAGTACTAGTTGGTGATCCAGTATTACACAGTATTACTGATGGTGAAACCATAACTCAAGAAAACATTTCTTGCAGTGACAGGCTGTAAAGTGGAGAGTTTGTCTTTCAGAAAGTGTCCTGGTTCTCTACTGGCCAGACATGGCCAGGTGGTCCTTGATCAAAGCCCATGTGTAATGTATTTAAATGTCATATGATCCAGGGCAGCCCCGTGACATATACCACTCCTACAAACATCATCTTATATTACTACCACAAACATCCATCTCACTGTCCAAGCAACAAAGTATGGATTTCATATCAAATTCCATGATAAAGCGTAATCTGACTCTCACATCTCCTTTAGTCCCAGTGGCAAAGCTATTTATTTAGACATCAATTTAGCAGGGAACATAAGATTAATTGTAACCTAGGTTTAAGGATGAGTGTCATGCTCCCCTTCCTAACATGGTTGGAAAAGGTGTTCTAGGCTTTCATACTGATCCCTGCATCATTGCATCATAGAGCCCCCAAATACATTGGCGCTATTCTTTCTTACACACTGACATTCAAAAGAGGAAGCACACTACATTCTCTGGAGCTCTGGCCTCGTAAGCTGTTGCACAAAATTACAGATCACATATACAGGTTTGACAGATGTGACACAGGCTGAAACACAAACTACTGCTCCCTCCAGGCCTATGAAACTTTATCTCTCATCTCCCTGTTTTTAAAAGGTAGGAAATGTGCAGTTCGGGTGACAGTCTCCCACAGATCTTCAAATCGCCAGTAAAAGAACAGTCTGATCTCTCTCCACAACAAAACAAAAGGCAGAGCCCCTTTTCTGTGGAACATGAGTGTGATAAATCATAAAACAGTCATAATGGGTGAAATCTGAAAAGCTTTGCCAATTCCCTTTATGCCAAAAGCCAAACACAATTGATAACCCTGAGCAGCTACTGGTAAGATAGAGAACAGAGCTCCTCTGAATGTCTGGCTAATATACCTGACCTGTGTTCTGTTTTGCAGGAGGATTCTGATATCCTAATAACAATATATGCTGTTTGTGCTCTAGCTTTGGTTTGTTGCTTGTTGTTTTGTTGTGTTGTTTTTTGTTTTTCTTTTACAAAGTGCTATTAACAAAATGCCAAATTGTAGCGTTATTGTGTAATGAAATACACACTTGATTAAAATATTTTTTCATCTTTTTAAAATTATTTTCTCAGTATATAGTGTAGGCGCATGCCACAGAAGTACAAAAGTTGGCTTATAAAGCATATACTTAAAGCTTTGTTGTCTTTGGTTCTCTACAACTTTATATACCATTTAGAAAATAAAAATACCCAAGTAGAGAAATGACATAACACCAACGTAAGTGATTCTATGATTCCACATATGTTAAGTGTCTCAGCAGCCACTAAGAACAAACCCATAAACTTCACTTCCTCTCTATTGCATGGTAGTTTGAGTCAAGGGAGGGGTCAAGACACGTAGTCTGAATGCTTTTGTCTTTACACAAACAAAGCACAAAAAGAATGCATAAACACAACTTACATCTGCTACAAATAATTTTCAGTGGATTTTATTACTGTTTTCTATAAGCATTTTTCATTCTTGGGAAAAAGCAATTAATGTTGGAACACGGCACAGCTGATGAGTAAGGAGATTACCCAGACTGCCCCATCCTTTCAGCAGGATCAGAAAACAAAACTGGAGGAGGTAACCAGAACTGTCAATGTATTTCAGATTCAGCATCTGATGAGCAATTTCTATTAAATTCCATGAGAGTTAAGGCTGCCAAACCAGGCTGTCAGGTTTTAATTAGCAATAGAATAATAGATTTGAAAACAGTGGCTGCCTTGTAAGAGAATATGCTGCAATTATGGCATGAAGCAGCACAGAAAACAACAGCACAACCTGATTACTCCTCTACTTGGTCCACACAGAACTGTACTCTGCCATCAGTAGAACTTTGTCCAGTACATTTTAAAATCCCACAGATGAGAGCCAGTCACCTTCCCATAGAAGATTATTCAACAGATAACTCCTCTTTTACGATAATTTTGTCTTTATAGTCACAATCCATATTTTCCTCTTAGGGACATCCATTCAGCTTTATTCCACATCTTCCTCAAATGCACCTGAGTAATAAACCTCTGAAAAATTTGTCTTCCTGGTCTGTGTTCCTGTAACAACGAGTAGATTACACTGTCTGAACTATAACACTACAAATTTCTGGCACATAGTTTCAGCAATAAGAAATGAGGTATTCTAATAAATACAAGGTTATAACTAGGGGAAATGAATTACCAAGCTACACGTAAGTGAGCAAAAGGTGAAACTGCTGAAGAGATGCTCTTATTAGGTTATCCGACTCAAAGCTGATTTATAGCTTTCACTGTGCTTCCCTATCCATCATTTTTATGGTATGTAGAAAGGGCTACAAAGCACAAATTGCCTTTTTTTAATTAACATGGACATTTTAGGTAGGCTCAGGATATCAGGATAACCAGCCTAGGTTACTTTTTTTTTTTTTACAAAATATGAAAGCAGAAAATGTATTTTATTGATCTGGGAGAGCTGTAACAGCATTGAATAAATTCCCTATCAGAGTCTGTGCAATACACTTGTCAGCCTGCAGCTTCCTAATAGCTTGGCTATGATTTGCCAAGAAATGACAACAAGGTGGGAAGCAGTTCTGCTGAAAAGGCCCTGAGGGTCTTGGTAGAGAGCAAGCTGCACCAGCCAGCAGTGTGCCTGTTCAGCCTGGAGCAGGAGAAACTCTGAGGGGATCTAACAGCAACCCTCCAGTACCTATAAAGAGGTTCTCAAATAGACAGAGATAAGCATAATCTGAAACAGGAGATGTTCATTCAAAGTGGTTATAATGAAAACTTTTCTTCCCAGAGGCCAGTCACACATGGGAACAGGTTGCTCATAAAGGTTGTGTAGTCTCCATCCTTGGAGGTTTTCAATACCAGACTGGATTAAAGCTCTCAGAAACTTCATCTGGCCTTACAGCTGACCCTGCTTGGCACAAGAGGCTGGATGACAGCACCCCTGAGGTCCCTTCTAACCAGAAGCACCCTATGAACCCTAGGCCAGACTCAGGACACACTGATCTTAAGAGTAAGCATCAAAGAGACTTTCTAAATTGTACTCGCACACAATTCCACCAATTCCACCTCTGAAGAGGTTGGTGGTATGTAGGTCAGGGTAACACAGCTGTTCCTTAAAACCTTCTTAACCTGTTGGTATAGCATAACTCAACCAGTGGCTTAACACTGGCAGCCACAGTACGCTGGTGCTGCTTCTAGTGACAGCTGAAGCAGGAAACTGCGGCAATGTGGTGATGTTGACAGCCTGGGCTGTGGGGAAGCAGAAATTAAGCTGAAGGTGGCAATGAAGATTATTCCTAAATCACCTTCTGAAGAATCCCTCAGCTTGTCCAGGGCTGCTGGCAACAAAGATAGAGGTAATCTCAAAATTCTTATTTTTGAAAAAAATTACATGAATGTAGTCATTTTAACATAATGAGTAAAAACATCTGCAACCTCAGAGGCATGATTCTTTCCTTCCAAAATAAGTGATTTTGCAAGTATAGCCCACCCTAGAAGCTTTGCTGAAGAATATAGAAATTGCACAAGAACTGAGCATGCATTTACTAACTATTCCCTCACCACAGTTGTAAGGATCAGATCTGGACTGCAACCAGTGTTTCACTCAGTCCTGGAGTTTTATTGCTATCTCTTTTAAATACTTTAGTACATATAAACATTTCTTCAGTGTCTGTATGGGATACCATATTCTTAGCACTGCTGTATTATCAAAAATAAATAAAAATTTAAAATATATATATTTAAAAGTATTTAGAATAACTTTTAAAAATTAGTATTTATAATTTTCTTTTCAGCACAATTTAAGTGGTTTCCATAGCTGGAATGAATTACAGTGCACTGTCAGGATTTCCAGAAAAGGCCCTTCCACCCCAGGAAAAGTTCAGTTGCATTCTGCTTTAATGGCTTTTGGCAAGCTTGCACTATTGTTTTTGTACAAACAGAAGTAAATTTGGTATAAATAAAAAATGGAACTTTATGTGAATGAAGCAAACATCAAATTCCTTAATCTTCAAAAGAAATTCAATCCCTGAATAATTAACTATGATATATTTATAAAACTAGAATAATTGAAAACAGAATTCTAAGTTGATTCATGTAGACTGCGCTGAAATATTTATTATTGCAAGTCCAGAAGATCTGTCTGGGTTTTGTCACTGGAAATGTCTAAACTCAGTGTCCAGATGTTTATTTAAGTTGCTCCCACATAGTTCTAATGTCAATTACCAGGGGTTATCAGAGAGCATCACTGTGTATCTTCCTTGACTAATATTCTCATTTCTTCTGCATCTTTGATGTTTTCTTTCATTAAAATTCCTGGCTCACAGCCACAAAAATCTGCTGTGCAGGCAAAAAAAAAGGTCTGCAGACATGACATATGATGATGTCCTATGTCTGTGCAAGGGTAATATTTATCATCGGCTATCATTTAAGCAGTACTATAATCAGTACAATGCCAATTTAAAGCAGCTCAGACAAATGCACGTGAAACCAAGGAATGAGAACTTTTAACTGATATGAAATAATTTGGGGTCAGTAAAGAAAAGATTATTACGTAAAATGAAGATTTTGTGAATCTGTGTTGCTTTTTTTCTTCCCCCTCCCTCTTCAGGAAAAAGCAGGGAAAAAGCCAATGACAAAGTAATTTCACACATAATTACAACTGGAATTGATGGATCTGTAGCTCTGGAAACCACAATTGCATTGAGACTTTTATAGCAACCAGGAGACAACACAGGACACGCATAATAGTGACTTAAACAGAAAGAGCCTATCACACAGTCTCTGAAGATTTCCTACATTCAAATGTAAAGAGTTGACTAACAGCTCATTTATACACACACACATGTATACATATATACCTGTTGCCCAAACTGAGTTGGTTCATTTGGTTTGTAGGCAAGTTCCGGAAAAATTGTTTTTTTAATATTTGTAAGAAAACAAGAAAATCAATGCCAATTCAATATAAATGGAAGTAGAAACATGAAGTGCCTGGGGAAAATACTGCCTACGCCATTTGATGTTTTCATATTAGTGCCCATATATAACAGGTCCCTCTCCTGAGGTAGGAACGTTATCCATTGTAAATCTAATTGATCAGTAAAAGCAGACACCTCACATTAGTGGGTAATGATCTAAATGACTCGGAAAATAAAATCTCATTGATTATGTGATTTACTTCTCACTTGCTACGGTCAGTTTGGGAAGGATGTATGCATCTACCAGATATTGTCCTAGCAGCTACAAGTATTCAGCCTCGCTAGGAGTCATTCTCTCTCACTGAGATCTTCTACAAGTGGCGTCATTGCGGCTATAGTTTCAGTTGCAATTCCTTGTGCATAATAATGAAAAAAAAAATCCCATAGTTTCTTGCAGAATGGGATTGCATGCAAACGGCATTCCTTGGGAGGGCAGTACAGATCATAGCCCCAGCTCAGAGATGGATGCAGGAAATCACACACTGTTCTAATCAGAGCTGGGTATTCCCACTACTGTCTGACTAACCTCTGAATAAATTAAACGTATGCATTACTGGCATCGTGTAACGACTGAACAAATATTTTGAAACCAAAAACCAAACAAACAGAAGAAAAACATGGACAGAATTTTTGCAACTGAAATTTCTATTCAGCAGAAGTATGCAAAAATATCTCCTATCAAGTGCTCAGCTTCAGACTCAGCAAAAGCTCAGACTGCCACTACTTGCCACATTATATCATTGCCTTGATCTAATAAGCAACTACATTAATACCAGCTGTGTGGATAGGGGGAAGAAATATGTATATGTTCATTAGGCATTACAGCCCCACTCATCTCCCCCATGACTGCAGTGGAGATGTGGCGATTTGTGTGTGAAGCAATTATGGCTCCCAATACCAAACCTGAAACAAAAGTGGTGAGGGTGTCACTTAGTACTCTAAATTCTAAATTCCCCTAAATTTCCCTGACTAGAGATCATTCTTATACTTAATGCTGGAGGACACATTCACTCACATTTGGATGATTAACAGTAAAATACTTAGTTCAGTGATTCTAGCAAGTTAAAAATCAATTTGCTTCCCATGTACATTTAACCGTGCTTGTTTGTGTCATCTCACATGCAGTAATTGCTTCCCAACTGTTCCTCGTGTATTCCCTTGCACACGGAGATTAAACAGAACACAGAGCCAATATCCCAGTTCAACAGAGCACTTGCATAGAAACGGTCCTAGAGGAATCGAGCTTTGACTTCGGTACAGGCTTTCATGCTTCACCACACCAAGGGCCCATTTAGTAAAATCTTAATAACCAAACGATCAAAACTTTTTTTTTTTAAATAAAAGATCACTTAATGCCTCCAAAGCTTTGCATACATATGGAATAACAATTACAGTATTTACAAAGGAGTCAAATGGACTTAGACACTCATATCCCATGGAAAGTCAACATGAGTGGAAGATGTTTGGACTAGAGTCAGCTAACATTTGCCCGCAACAATGTCAGCAGTGACACAGCACTGCAGAAGTGTGAGAATAAAACACAATCATTAGCTTACTGGAAAAAAACACACAGCAAAATAAATGTTGTTTTCACACAGCTGTCCGTTCTACTTCCCCTTCCCTCCCAGAACGTGGGAGTTCACAACCCGAAAACAAACACTAGGAAATGAGGAAATCTCAGTGGTGATCTCCACACATACCACCCTAAGAGCTGTGGATTTACAACAAAACATGAACCACAAACTCAGGAAAAATACAGTTCAGTTACCACCTCCCCGGAACAAGACCACACCGTGCAAGACCCACTCCCTGAAAATGTTGTCCTTACAAGACACTTGGAAGAAATTACACCTCCTACACTGCTCTGAAAAAGACGCAAAGATGGCAAAGCAGAAAATGCTACCTTTTGCTACAGCAAAGTCCATAGGACAGGGAATAGCTTCTTCCACCATAGGACTCTCATTCCCCATCCCTTATATGCCACTCATTTAGGAAAAAAAGAAAAAAAAAAAAAAAAAAAAAAAAAAAGAGGTCAAGAATTCATTCATTGCAATTCACCTGGCCCAAGGATATTCCTTACAGGCACTAACTTGCTAGGGGCAGATGATAAACCAGATGTTACTCAAATTAGGCCAAAAATGTTCCAAAGAGGGATCCACTACAGTTCATTTTCACTGGCAAAACCCAGCATAGTACACAACGGAGATTGCAATCAGCCTTCTGGGTCCAGCTCTGCAATGGAGCTGCACAAAGCGAGCAGCCAGCTAGATCTCTACTTGCAGCTCAGGCTAGTCAGGTCCTCTGCGAGGCTGCTAAAGGCTGCCAGCTTGTGGCGTGTCTGCGATATAGGATTGTCTGTGAGCCTAAGTAAACACACAAACTATTGCCCAGAGGTTGCACACCGAGTATGACCAGATTTGCCATGTCTTTCCACACAAGTTTTAATTCCTAAGTCTGTGCTGTCTGAATGTTTTTTTCCCTGACTCTTGATACAGTGTCCCTATGACAGATCGAGAAACTCTGTAACACAGAGCTGTACTTTTTGAATTCGCTCACTTTGCACGCTCCATTTCTTCCACACAGGAATTTGCAGCTCTTTACTTTTATTTTTGGATTGTAAGACACCTAGAAACAAAAACTGCTAACAGAGAAATGCTGATCTGTCACTTATGTCTAAGTCTTAATACACAATGAAAACCTCGGCATCTTTTCTAGCCTTTAAATTAAAAAAAAATAAAAATAAAAAATAAAAAGTTGAAGTACAGCAGCATTTAGAGTTTTAATTCTTTCAAATGTTATTTCCCAAATACTTAACATAAATTTTTAGGCTGCTAAATCCTCTCGCTCTTGCTATCCCCACAGCTGGCAAACCAGACCCCATGTTCAGGAAAACTCAGGAAATGTCACAGCTGTGAACAGAAATTTGCCAAGAGGTACTTTCCTTCTGTGCAGTTTGGGGATCAGGTCCTCCTACCATGTTTTAGACAATGCAAAAATCAAGGGACTGCAGATGCCGCTACACCGATTGATGCCTGCCTCACACGCTATAGCTCTCAGACTTGCAACACATCATTCAAGCTCTGTCTGCCATCTTTCAGACCTGCATGACTGCCCAGCTTCAGGTCTTACAGATCATTTCTTGTGCATTTACATTCCCAAAAGTTTTCTTTCCTTGCACCGCAAATGTTTTCTAATTTCATCTCCAGTGTTTTCCTTGTTAAGCAACTGAAGCAAGAGTTCCTGACTTTCCCCAAAATTTGACTGCAAGCTTTACATGGTCAAAACAAAACATTATCCACACAAGAATTTCAAAAACACAATTTCAATTCTTTATTTTCTGCCAGATTAACAGTCCACTCCGACAAAACAGTTCACTCCAATAAAACAGAGCAAGATCCTCGATTCCCAGTGTATGTTTTGAAATGTTCTGTAACCTGAGAACAGTGAAATACACAGTAACAATACTACATGTGAGAAGAAACTTAATTCAGGATGGCTAAACCATTCAGGATTCACCCTCTTATTCTCTAACCTATAACAAGCTCCTGGATTGCACATCCTCCTTATCATGGGACTCTTTATACCTAACTTCGCTTTTCTGCCACTCACAAAACCTTAGCACAGAGTACACATCTGCATTCAGAATCTGGGAACAACAACCTCCCATAACAGCTTCCATCACAAAGTTTAGAAAGCAAAAGTAAGCCTTGAAAGCACACTGAAGAGAATGTAATTTTCATTATTATGAAGCCCACATTAAGCTAGACTTCAGTAATCTAGAAAACAAATTCTTAACTGCGCAGCTTTGTGAAAATTCTTTTAGCACTGAAAAGCCAGTATGGAAAAACCACACACAACTTGAAAAGGGTGCAACAGCACAGGCAATACGACAAGGGTGATGATCTTAACAGGGACAGACACACACAGGCCTGGAAATGGTAACAACCTGTGCTTTGTGCAGCAGCAAAGGGAAAGGCAATACACCTCTGAGGTCCCTTGTCCTCAGGCAGTTCAACAGACTGAAATAAAGGGAAGACCAATGACGAGACTCAACTGGACTAGTAGTAGGGAGCAGTGATGGCAACGGTGATCTGAGAGGCGACCTGCATCCACGAGAGCAGAATGCTCCACTGGCCTCCTGAGCAGCCAGAGCCACACACTGAAGAAAGAGGCTGGGGAGAAAAACACATGCAGTGGAGGGATCACACGGGAACTGAGGTCTGAAAGTCTGAAAATGTGCCAAAAATCAGTGCTGATGAAGACAAGTGACAGTAAGAAGCCATGAGGATGAAGCAGGAGCACAAAAACAAACAAACCAACCACTCAACAGGAGAGGTACGTGGTAAGGACAAGGTCACAAGGCCTGGAAGTGGCAAACACCAGCACAATCTACAGTCTGAAAACAAGATAGGAAATGAGAAAGCATGAGAAGCCTCAGTAAGAGAGCAGCTGTGGCAGAAAACACAGACATTCAGGTCTCCACAAGATACTCAAGTGACTGAGGTATGCAGAAGGTGTCTGGATACACAGCTGGTTATTTAGATGGACCCGCAGAAAGCAAGAGGAGATAACAATGGCAGGAAGATGCACGATACATGGCGTAAGTTTAATATGTTCGCATTTAGCTGGACGTGATATGTGATACAAAAGGGAATAGGTGGTGCAGATGTAGAATATGAACTTGCTCTTAGGAACGGATGAGTCTTATGAGGAGAAGGGAAAAGCAGAGAGTCCAGAAGCCAAGAAACAATTAGAAAAAGAATACGGTGAGAAGAAAGGGTATAGGAAGAGGCATCACAGATGACATAGCAGAAAAAAAAGCCACGTATTAGCTTAGCAGCAGTTCTGCCTGTCAAACTGCAGTGCCAGGGCATGGACTGTACCACAGGGACTACTTAGGAGCTTATGGAGCGTTTGGAAAAGAGTAAGTGCCTGCTTGTAAAGCGCCGTTGATAGCATTAACTTCTTTATGCACTCAAGAAGTGGTAGGGATTTTCAGCCTCCTTTTCTAAACGATATTATGCAGCTTTTTGAATGCCTCCTTTCTTGGTTTTCAGGGACACCACTCCTGCAGGAATATGTTCACATCCAGGGGAAGCCTTTCACATAGAGCTGCCCCTTATGCATTGCTGCTGGAGTACCTCAGAAAACAGGTTTTGCCAGGCCAGACATGGAATCTGAGAATGTGTGTTGGTTTTTTGTTTTGTTTTGTTCTGTTTTAAACTAAAATGAACTCATAACAGGGTTTGAATATGCTAGTCAGCAGCGTAACATCACTGCACAATACCTCTCATTTGTGTTCCTAACCTTGCAAAATTCATAATGAAAGGCAGAAAATGTTAGAGTAAGGAAGACTTTTGTTTTAATCTTCAAAGAACAGATAGATCTGCAAAATACACAGAACTTATTTTCTCTAAGAAAACCAGAGGGTGGATCTGTTAATTTACAGTATCAAACTATGAAAAAATAGTATTCCAAAGTTTGAAAGCACTGTACAAAAATATGGAAAAACACTGAGGCCTTTAATAAAAACATTAAAGTCTTCAGATTAACTTGATCTCTTGATGTGCTTTGCAGTAATCTCCAAAAATGAAATAGCAGAATCCCTTATTTGAATTAGAAAAGAAAGAAATTTTGTACCTATTTACTGTACAATGGCAAAAAGTGTTATTTTAAGCTATGGGCACAGAAACAAGTTCCCATGTGATAAGAAGATAAGTGTGTGATAGTTAGGCTGCAAATTACTTAGTTAACCAGGCATGTATTGTCACCATATGGTAAAAGCAAGATCATCTTAAATAGTTTATGCCTCAATAGAGGAAGTATCTTACATTTATACAAGACATACATGCATACATTTCATACATGCAGTTTCCATCCAGCAGTTCACAGGCACCTTAGCTAACTTTATGGATATGAGTTATGATGCCCTTTGCACTCACATTTCTTCACAGAAGAAATCTTCTCTTGTAGATGATTTCATCATAGCCTGCAAAAGTGTGTTAAGGAGCTTGTTTTACTATAGTTGAAAACTATTAGACTTTTCACAAGGCTTAACTGCCCCAAGTGCTCCTAAAAAGGTCTCCAAATAACACTTGGGGTTGCCACTTAACACTTATAAATATAAGGTTTATAAAGAACCCTTCCCACAGCTGTAATGTTAAAATTTTCAGAAATAACTGACTAGATCAATGACTCTCCATATTCACGTTTGGGTTTTAAGAAGTACTGCAGAAAGATCAGTTACATGGTTCATCCTCAGACATCCCTTCTTGAATTCAGTCCTCTGCTGAAAAATAATCTTCATCTCTCACTTCTCTGTATTGCATTGCGGCCTCCCCCTCTGGTTCAAAGCTCATCATTTTTATATTCAATCTCTCTGCAAGCTTCTGTGCTGCAAGCTTGGCTTGCATTTCCTATTAAAAAAAAAATAAGTTAGAAGAAGTGTTTTTGTCATTTTTATCAAACAAATATACTAGAGGAGAAACTCAATGTAATAATATCAGTAACGTCACAGTAGACGTTAAAGTTTCTAGTAACTGATGAAAAATTTTTTTACATTAGTATATAATTGTGCCATTGATATCTGAAGATTGACTTTTTTTTTGAGTTAAAAAGCCAAAAATTTGCAGTCCTCATCTGTGATGTACTTACGACAGCTTTAACAGAATAAAATCAGTCTATATAGCAGACTTGTACAGTATCCATGTAGCAATAGCAATGCTCTTCATTCAGCAACCCCAGAAAAAAAAAATCCATTTTACAAATAAATTAGCTCCCTTCAAGTATCAAGAAGACTATATTAACAAGTGCTTGTAAAACAATAAGTAGCAACAAACACTTTTACTGTACTGTCTTGTTTGAAACATTAGCTCAGCATCACCCAGAAAGTTAAAATCAAAATCCATTAGAAGAGAATTTAGCAAGAAATTCCCTTAACGTTGAAGAACTTCAGAACTTGGATTCTTCAGGCACAGCATAAACTAAGGCAAATACGGCTACTTGCTTATTTTAAGAATACCAAACACTACTAGTCTTTCATTTCTGGAAGGACTGAAAGCAAAGGCTAGTAGGCAAGGTTTATACTTTCTAGTTAGAGGTAAAGAGACTGTAATGAAGTTAACGTAACTGCATATGAAGTGTGACAATAAATTTTCATTAATGCAGGAACAGCAGTTTCAGAAGGGATTAATACATTTTTTAATCACAGCTTTAAGAAATTCAAATACAAGAAAAAGTGCTTTTCTTCAGTCTGGCAATCTCAATTTCATCACCAAATTCAACAGTATCAAAGATGTTATATATATTTTTTGTGTGCGTGTGTAGTAATTAAGTAATTACTTTTCAGACTAAATCACAAATACTTACCTCATAAGCTTCTTTTTGTTGTATCTGAATTGCTATGGATTCCTCTATGGATAATAGCTTAGCAGGGGCATGGTGAAGTGGTGGTAGCCGAGCTGCTGTGATGTCATTCAAGTGCTTCTTATCTCGAAGTCGTCTTTCTTCAGTAGTAATTGGAGAGCCAACTCCCCCAGGTGACTGACTGGATGAGGAACCATGCGATGATCCGCTTTGCTCTCCTGATAATCTACAAGTAATAAAACACAGAAGCTGTGACCCATGTTTGAAATACAAGGTTGAACTGCTTCAGTTCTAAAACTTATTTTCAGCATGCAAGAGTAAAAAAGTTGAAAGAAAATGTGGAGTGTTGTGACGCCATCCACAAATAAATAACAAGATCAATCTTCTCCTTAGTAATACATGTATACACCATCTCTACAGATAAACAATATCACAAGTTACTCCTGACGGTGAACAAAAAAGGTAGGCCACTGATTTGGCAAGCACCAAACAGCAATGCTTTAGGAGTCCAAGGAAATAGAAATTGTTACTATTGCCAATACAACGTGAACTGCTGTTTGTGTAGAAATGCAGGAAAAGCAAAAGGCCGCCTGCTGTTAATGTTTTATAAATTTTAGAATCAATTCAGAAAAAAAATTTGCTAATTGTTTAAGAGTTTTGTAGCTTAAGAAGATTGATGACTTTTGTTTTTACCAAATTGGTTGAATTAAATCACTATTCAGTATTGAGGCTGTGCAGTACTTAATGCTAAGGAGCCAGTATGTTAACATATGGCTTGAAATCCCTTTGATCACTACAAGAAAATAAACTCACCATGCTTCTTCTGCAACATCTCCAATTTTACACAAGTCAATTATTTCTTTTTTTTTTTCCTAATAATACTTACACATTTGTTCTGAATTTGCTTCTTTTTATGACTGGGTTCTTGGCTCTGGACTCTAGAACTTCAATATAATGCGGTGTCTTGGGGTGCAGACTTCCAAAGATGTTGCCTTTATGCTTAGCCACGTTCTGCTCTTTTTCCGATACTTTTTCACTATTATCACCATCTGCAATAGTAACTTTTTGGAAGGCATCAACCAACGTATCTCTGTTGTTGTCTGTAGCACCTGCACCCCCTGCACCATCGTCAGCATTGCTCTGAGATATCTGACAATCATTTTTCACGTGACTGCTTGTAGCTGGCTGGGAGACAGCTTCACTAAGACCTTGGTCTTTGGGAACAGTCTCTATTTTATCATCATCTCCCAGAGTCCTTTGACTTCCTACAGCTGTTTCTGTGGCCCCTTGCCCAATACATTCAGCCTCCTGCTCTCGGGAAGGCACCTCGGGAGCTTCTGTACCAGCAGGGTTCCTGCTCGGGGCTGGGGATGGCTCTCGGCTCAGCGTGTCCCGCGGGGCAGCCCGCTGTTGGCTCGCGTCAGCCTTCTCCTGGTTTGCGCGGAGCTCCAGCCTGACAGCAGACAGCAGCTCCGCCGTCCTCGCCAGCTCCTCCTCCTGCAGGACGGCCAGCTGGAGCTTTTCGGCGAAATCCGCGATCTTCTGACCCTTATCGGGCAGCCTGGCGATGAATTTCCTACAAGAAAAGGAGACGCTTATTTACGCGGAGGCGGCGGGGAGGCCCGCCCGTCCCGTCCCGTCCCGGCGCCGCGCTCACCGGTCTGCCAGCAGCCGCCGCTGCCGCCTCAGCATCTCCCGCAGCTCGCCCAGGCTCCGGCCCCGCAGGCCGCCCGCCGCCGCCATACCCGCCGCTTCCGCGCCCCCTGGGCGCCGCCATCTTGGCGGAAGCCACGGCGGGGCGGCAGGGCCAAGCTTGGGAGGAAGGCGAAGGCGGGGCGAAGCGTTCCGCCCTGCCCTGCCCGCCGTGCTCGCTGCCTAACGCCTGGCGCTGCCCGCCCGCTGGGTGCCTTTCAGCAGGGTGCAGGGAGCTGCTTAGCACGCGAGGTGCAGCCTTCAGGGTTTTGTTACAATTTCTCTTTCTACGTGGTGTTTAAACGCGCTTACGTATAACGCAGAGAGCGAGTAGAGAAACTCAAATTATCACCAAACCTTCACCTCCCCGCATCCCACTGCCTCAGTGCCACAAACACCATGTCCCCTCCATCCCACTGCCTCAGTGCCACAAACACCATGTCCCCTCCATCCCACTGCCTCAGCGCCACAAACACCATGTCCCCTCCATCCCACTGCCTCAGCGCCACAAACACCATGTCCCCTCCATCCCACTGCCTCAGCGCCACAAACACCATGTCCCCTCCATCCCACTGCCTCAGTGCCACAAACACCATGTCCCCTCCATCCCACTGCCTCAGCGCCACAAACACCATGTCCCCTCCATCCCACTGCCTCAGCGCCACAAACACCATGTCCCCTCCATCCCACTGCCTCAGCGCCACAAACACCATGTCCCCTCCATCCAGCAGCACTGAGGTCCTTACAAACGGCAGCTCCCAGGAGGCAGAGCTGGGCCCGCTGAAGTGGATCCCAGCTGAGGCTCCGTGGTGCGTGTCACAGCGCAGAGACGTTTCTCCGAGATGGCTAAAGCAGCTGTTTCACAAACAGGATGACCAGAGGCCTGTCCCGCAGGGATGGAGGAGGAAGCATTCTAAAATGGCTGCCCGGCCCTTTGTTTGCTCAGCTGGAAGGTGAAGGGGAAGGCTGAGGACCAGGGGAAATGAGATTAATCAAGGAGGCAGCTACCCATGGAAAAATACCACGACCAGGGGGAGAAAAGCCAAGTTAAGTGCCTAGTTGAAGGGAACATTTTGCTGCCTGCTATGTACAACCTGAATCATTTCCCAAGAAAATCACTCAGAGAATTTTCCTTAAGAGTTCAGTGAAGAGGAAAAAAAAAACTTTTTTTTTTTCTTTCTTTCCCCTTACCAGATCACTCAGTTGTAGAACACAAGTTCTCCGAGTTGCTGTCTCTATAATGCCATCCTAAATTATGCTGTCTACGTAGCATTTCTGCAGCTTGCAAGAAGGAATGCTTAATCTTTCCTTTTAGCCTCTTTCTCCTGCGCACACTGGACAAAAAGGGAAGGTTGGGCATGGAAACTGCTTCTGCCCATGTGGAAGTGAGTCTAAATGGAAAAATCTTATTTGACATCTGCTCTACACTCACATGATGATGGCTCATCTCAGTTCAACTGCTGTTACTACATATGCAGAAAAGTGACGCTGGTGAGTTAGTTTATCTGCTAACCTGCATAAACACAGAAAAAGGAAACAGAAGATGAAGAGGGTAAAGTGTCCTAGTAGCATGACTGCTGGGATCATGATTGATCATTCTGTATCCTCACTTTAGAAATTAGGCTTTGAGACGGGTAACATAGTTTCTCTGGTGCTAGGTGGAAATGGTGCGGGGCAGGGGAGGTAGAATCAAACTCCACAGTGTAAACCACTCCTGAAATAATGGATTCATCTTCAGTCCAAATATTGGTGCTATTTTTTCTATTTCACTTTTTTTTTTAAATGAATTTTTAAAATCAGCATGATTTATCTTTGTAATAGTTTATTTTCTTTAATTTAAAGGAAAAAACTCCTTCCTTAACCTTACTTCTCTAAAAACAAAACAAAAACATTGTAAAGGCTATCCTATGTTTTCTCATACCTTTCAGTGTAGTGGTTTACATTTGGGAAGCAATTCAAATTATTGTAGTGTGTCTACAGACCGTACACACCTTTATAGAATACTATAAACTCATAGGTGCACATTTTTACATATTTTTTTCTTTAATCCACCAGGTTCTTTCTATTTTTGGAAGTTTTCACATACCTGAAGTTATAGATGACTTCTACCACCTTTGTCTTGTTTTCCCGTGCTTCTTCCATGTTCTAGTGGTGAAACTAGAGTTGGAAGGGCTTTAACTCTTCAGGACTCTTAAGCACATTTGTTCTTCTACATACAAAAATCTCCAAGTGCTGAATAGGAATGAAATAAAATGCAAGTGGAATGAAATAGTTCAGCATGTACACCTCCATTCTTGAAGCAGGTGTTTCCCGTACAGAATTACAGACTTAATGTAGAAAGTACTAACTTGTTACCTATCTGCTTACCCATCCATGTGTAAAAGCCTTTGGATGTCAAAATGAGGATTTGAAGCCTCTCCCAAAAGCTGTAGACTGCAACTTGCAGAATCCCGTTTTCTAGTTTCAGCACTGAACATTGTCGATCTCAAGATTTTACAAGGTGCTTTTGGCAATTTCTTCTGAGTACACACACAGGGAAGCATTAGTCAAGTAAAAACCTTCACATTCTACAGCTGAGCACCGCAAACCAGCAACACTGTAATTGTCATTTTTGTCAAACCTCTTCTTAAGTAGTTGACGTGGCTTGCTTAACTGTGATTGCCTTAAAGATAAATTGCTATCATCAATGAATGGATATAAACAAAAAAAAAAAAAAAAAAAAAGAAAAAAAAAAGAAAAGAAAGAAAAGAAAGTGGGCCATATTCATCCCAATCGTATTCCTCTTAAAGTTGGAGAGCATCACCCCAGATGTGTTCAGATGTTATCTGTGGGATCTGAAGATTTTTGTTATTTTTGTGAGTGCTACATTGCCCAGTTCTTGTTTATCCTGTGCACGTCAATAGTTCTTTAGTTCATAAAAGAGTTTGTCTACTTTTTTTTTACTTGGCTTTGAGAAGTCTTTAGTCTTTAGCAAGGGAGTGTCTTCCTGTTCTCAGGAGCACATCTGCCAAAGGAAACACTGACAAGAACGTCAAGGCTGCAGAGTAACCACTTTTGCATTCATACATGTTTTGAACAAACACGATTATGTAGAGTAAGAGTTTTCAAGGTTTAAAGGTAAGTTTATTTCAGAGTGTTTGTATAACAGAACAAAAAGTTTAAATACAATATTTATTGCAATTTAACCTTTTCAGGTCTTACATACAGGATGTTTTAAAAGCATATAATTCAATTGCATTATTTATACAGCATATATGAAAACTGTACCCCAAAATACTTTCCAGAAGATCTGGAATCACAGTAGAACACTTACCATGGTACAAATGAAGTCATACAATTGACTTACATTTAATGCACTTTCTGGTACTTAACTATATGGCTTTTATTGATGTTTACAGAAATTTTACTAGTTTCTAGTCTTATAGTACTAAGTTATCCAATCTCAAACTGAAAAAGAATTATACTGAAGCATTACAGTCTTTTCAGTCAGATTTGTTATTATTTCTGCTAATTTACATGGCTGCTGATTTGACTGGAAAGCTCTATATTTTCATGTAACACAATTATATAAATACTGTTCCTCTCCTTTTCTTCACAGTTACCAAATTTAGACTAATAGTCCAATCAAATAATGGTCATACATCTCACTAAATATCAAAATGCTCTAAAATACAGCATAAACTTCAATCCTTATTAGATTTTGAAAAAATGTCATTTGTCATCAAATAACAAAGACAGTTTACACAGAACACTTTTGCAGGAAAGATTGCTGCAGTCTTGGCAAAATTTTGAGCAGATGATTATAATTTTGCAAATCTCAAATATCCTGCAATATTTTCAGAGAGATACTCAGAAATCTATTAAAAACAGAGAGAACTTCCTTTTGAAGACTGCATTAGAACAGCATCTTGATTCATCCTTGTCTCTACTACCGTTCTCTGAGCTCCTCAGTAACCAGGTTCTGTCTTCTGAATTCTGGCCAAAACCAGACAGAGAAATAACACTTAAAATTTCCAGTCTGAGTATTTCTTTTACAACAACCTGCATTTTCATTAATGTATAAATAAAGCCTTCATCAATTCATTTTGTTTTGATGGTAACTCACCAACCATGGCTCAAAATTAAAATTCTGAAATGCAATCTAACTTTTTGGGCACATAAAATGGTAACAGGCATTATGCAATGACCTGAGATTGCATCCCTTATGGATATTAATATGAACAGACAGGATTAGTCTCTAGTATTTCTCTTCAAAATTGATTTTGTCCAAATATCAGCAAATCTTTTTGCTGTTATCATCCACTAGAGGGAGATACAATACACATGTACAAAGCTTGTGCCTGAAATTTGGGCTGGGTCATTACCCATCATCTTTTAGGTTCATCAACATAGACTTCCAATTTAAATATATTCTCATTTAGAGTTTCAGTTCAAGATCTTGGCTGTTCATGACCTAACTCAGTTATTGATCAAATTAACTGTTACTTGGGAACTTTTTTCAAACCCACTCAAGCACCAAAACTTCTTTCAATCAAAAATGCAGGTTAAGACTACAGCTGTTTTCTTGTCATTGGTATTGTGGTGCAAGACTATAAGACTATTCCTCTGCTTTGCATAATGAGAGTGCTTCCTCTGAAGGACTTTTGATAGGGAGCAGCTGACTTAATTCTCAGGGACCTTCTCTTCAAGCCCTTTCTAGCTCAAAAAAAAAGTTTTACACCTAAAAGAGGTAAGCAAATTAAGCAAATGTGTGGTATTATTTCTGTTCACTAATGCAACAGCTGGGATTTTCTTTGGCCTTTTGATACCTATGAGATCATTCTCACTCATTTATCACATGCAAAGTAAATGAGTTTCCTTTATAGCTATTAACTTGTTGTAATTATGCATTGTTCTCTTTAAAAGAAACGCTATTCCATCCCAATAAAGATTACAGGCTTACTTCACACAGTAGGTATTTTACCTTTTTGTCAATGACTTTGATTGCAGTTTCTCTTGAATTCTATGCATAATACAACCCACAGTACTGTGTTTGACTTTCTAAAAAGTAAGAACCATTCTAAGTCCTCAAGAGTTGAACATGTCATAAGAGAAAAAAATAACTTACATGCAAATAGAGGATGATCTAAGCATAAAAGCTGGAGCTTTAATTACATCACACAATTCTCATTCCTGTGATGTACTACATCAAAACATCCTCCAATCCAGGCTTCTTCATTTACTAGTTAAACAGCACAGTTATAGAATAAACAAAACTAACAAATTCAGAAAACCATGAAATAATGCAGGAATAAAATTGGGATTATGAGGTGAGTTTTCTTATTTTAAGTACAACTTTGAGTATATTTAATTTTAACAGACTGCTGAATTTAAGAACTTGCATTTAATTGGAGACAAAAGCAATCACTCTGAAACCTTGTGGCGGTGAATACCTCTGGGGTTGACATTCAATGCAAGAACAGTATTAGTCATACAGAACCTAAGTTTTTTGTTTTCTATTGCAGTTACTGTAATAAGAAAAATAGTCTGCCCTGCATTCATGTTAATAGCACTACAAGAAAATACTAATAAATTCATTTTAGTTCAGTAAAGGCAGGAGATTTAAACAAAATGTAAAAAATACAGTATATATATTTAAATAAGTTCAGTAGTAGATGCAGTAACTCCTGCTGGTATTTTGAAGACAGGGATAAGATTTTAAGCGTTTTGGAAAACAAACTACTTAAGATCAAAATCCCGATTCAGAATTGCTATTGCTATAGGAATTGCAGAAACTGCTACAAGTTGCTGTAGGCAAAATGCTGTTTAGTGAGATTTCCTTCATCTAATGCAAAAGTAATTAAAAAAAAATCCTACACAATTCCTATTGAATGTAAAACCAATAGTCACTCTACCCCATGACTGGCAAGTACAAACCAGTGCCTCATCAAACAAAGCAAAGCCCATCATAAAGCTGCTCTATCGCTTACTGTTTTGAGCAACAAACATGACATTCATCTGCATGTGTTGAGGGCATTCTTTGAGAACAGCCCAGTTGCATCCCCTTCCATCAAATGAGTGCTGGTTACTAGTGAATCTATTCCAGGGGAATGGAGCCCTCAATCTCCGCAGGTCTCTAAGATAGAAATGAACAGCCCTCACACTTCGTACACAAAGGGAGAGCTTTCAGATTAATGCCCTCTGTCAGGGTAGTTTCAGATTCTTCCCCTGGCAGTACTGAAAATAAAATATATTAGAGATTCATTATACAAATAGAACACATTTGAAGAAAATCTGTACAGCTATACAACTCCTTCCTTACAGTTATTTGAAATGACATTGCACTAGACAGCTTCTAAAGAAGCAATAATGACTGCCGTTTCATTTATACCTCTTCTTGCATATCTCCCACACAGTTAATGTCCGTAGTAACTTCAGATATGAAGCTACCAAAAAGCTGCTTTCAGGATAAATTTAGCAAGACTCCATGCTGCTGTTCTTCTCTATGACTTGATAAAAATGTATCTAATCAAGCTGCAAAGGCGCAAAATATTTGCCTGTATTTAGAAAGCACATTGACCTGAATGCTCAAGACGTACTGTTCTTTGTGCTAAATTCCAACACTCTCTTGAATGGGGTGTATGTCCTCACTGGCCTTGCACTTTCAGGAGATCTTCTGTTCTCAATACTTGTACTGTTAAGGAGACAAAACAAAAATTACAGAATTAATGTCAGATGGCTCGAAGTGCCACTACAATGAGCTTGTGCCTTGTTATTGACATTGTTGGGCTAAAATTAAACTATTCAATGCAATGGTATGTTCCATATTTCTTTTCTATAATGCCACAACGTATATTTGATAAAAAACATGACTGATACCGACAAATTTACATGCTGGCTACAAATATACACGGCTAAAAAGTCTTTAAAGATATCTATTTAAATTTCTGTAGCTAAGAAATTAACTATCATTTCCAGCTTTGACAAACAAATGGACAGTTGGAGCTCTGCTGGAGCTCATATTCAGCAATAGAGCTGCTTTGCTGAAGGATCCTGTAACAGTGAAGATAGTAGCATTAAATTTAAGAACGCAACTAATTGTGAAGTGTAATTCCATAAAAGCAAAACTGCATAGAAGTCAAAGATAAATCTCAAAAACTGAAAGAATTTCAGTTAAGTAGGATTTGTGGTAATATACAAAGGGGACCCAGAGAGGACAACAAAGATATTTACATCCTGACACAAAAATATGTTGGCGTCCTTAGAGAAAAGCACTGTTTCTGATGTTTCAAAGTTCATACCATTAAAATCTGCTCTAGGCTGAACACTGTCATGCGTGTATTTTTAAATAGGGAAGGGAAATTTTAGTTTGCATTTCATATGCTAGCGTGGATTTCAAATGCTAATTTACATTCCTCAAACTAAATGATTCAATTTGCAATGCAGTTAAAATGAACTAGTTTACCTGTTGGTAGTAAAAGTGCTATGCAATGACCCTCATTACTGTACTGTTTTGCCCCTCCTTGCAAAGGTTTGCCGGGGAAGAGATTCAAGAGCAAGTCCATAGCATTGTTTCCAGGGCTCAGTACAACCCTACTGCAGCATTTGGGACAGAGGATGGGGAGGAGGAGGAGAAGGGAAGGCACTATGGCTGAATCTTCACTAAACCTGGCTACAGAGCCACCCTCCACCACAGAACAGAGACAGGCGAAGAAGTGGTAATCTGACTGTGCTGTTTACTTGGCAATTGTCCACTTAGGCCTAGCATAGCTCCAAAAATTTCTGCAGCCCTGAAACGTTTCTGTTGGTGTTACCTGCCGTTTAAAATGGTTCTTGATGCATCTGGTGGAACACAGAGAATAAAGCATGCATGAAACCAGCATTAAACAGGCTCAGGGCAGTGGTGTCTATTGTCTTCTGCTGTGGTGCTAGCAGACATTTCATCAGTATTTTCTGCATTTCACAAAGTCAGATCTCTTGACTTCTAGCTTTACTCCCTGCTTAAAACATGTTACTGTAAGTAAGTACTCCCTGAAGGTCTGCAATACGTTTGCATCTAAAACTGCTTAAGTCATTAAAGCATATTACACCTAGTGCCTACTAGTTCCTCTTTGAAAATTAGGAAAATTTTGCAAAACTTCACAGTTCATGCTAATAGTGTACCAACACAGTGACAATAAAGGACATTATGAAGAAGTTTGCTATAAAGAAGCAGAAAATTGAAATACCTGGATGGAAGATCACATTCTACACCAGCATCTCTGGTTTCTACATTGGTCTTTGGTTGATTTTCCATTAAATAGTCCAATTTATCTTGTAATTCTTTATTCTGTAAAACAGTAATTTTCAACACAAGTTTATTTTATTTCAGTTATGTTAATTAAATTACATTAATTAAACAAGAAAAAAAAAGTTCTAGAGTGGCTTTTCCCCATAAGAAATAATGTAAGAGTATTTACTGAGAAAATAAAGAGTCCTTATTTCTCAGAAAACAAATGAACAAAAAACACTTAACTGTATTCGTTAAGAAGCTTCTAAGTACTTATAAATACCATTATAAAATTCTATGTCAAGAAAGCTAGCATTGAAATTATACATCTATCCCAGTTAATTGAGTAGATAAAGCCATCACATGGAGCACAGATTTGGAAAAATTGACCTTCATGACCACTCAAATCCCAGGCTACTTAATACCTATACCTCTTATTACTCCCTGCTACTTTTTAGAATCTACAGTCCCAGGAAGGTGAGAAACAACAGCAGAAACTTTGTCTCTATAGTAGAGGTATCGAGACTTTGTATTACATACATTCTTCATTTGACTGCTATTATATGTTTAATTTGCTGAAGTACAGCAAATATATACAATAAACATGCATTTAGGTAACATCAGATCATACCTGTTCAAATTTTATTGGCTTTCATAAAATAATTACAATAATATAATGCCTTACCTCACATTCTAGGAAAGAAATTTTTTCTAAAAGCTGTATGATAAATACTTCCTTCTCTTTGACTTTCTTCCTTAGCATTTCAATCTGTGAAGAAAAAATAAAATAAAAATATTTGGTTTAATGTGGATGAGAAGCGCAGGAAAAAGACCTAGATACTGCAGGAAGAAAAGATGTTTAATTTTATTATTCAGCAACTATTGAAAAGCTATACAGATTCACAAACGACTTTTAAGCTACTTAACCATGTTTATCATCCATACAGTTAAGACAGTTCATATATAGATGATATAGAATCATAGAATCATTAAAGTTGGAAAAGACCTTCAAGATCATCTGGTCCAACCACCCCCCTACCACCAATGTCACCCACTAAACCATGTCCCTAAGCACCACATCCAACCTTTCCTTGAACACTCCCAGGGACGGTGACACCACCACCTCCCTGGGCAACCTGTCCCAATGCCTGACTGCTCTTTCTGAGAAGAAATTTCTCCTGATTTACAACCTGAACCTTACCTGGCACAACTTGAGGCCATTCCCTCTAGTCCTATCACTAGTTATCTGCGAGAAGAGGCTGACCCCCAGCTCCCCACAACCTCCTTTCAGGGAGTTGTAGAGAGCAATAAGGTCTCCCCTGAGCCTCCTCTTCTCCAGATGAAACAAGCCCAGTGCCCTCAGCCACTCCCCTATGGGCACTAGGGTTGTTTCGTCTGGAGAAGAGGAGGCTGTATACTAACATGTATACTAACATGGATTTTAAGATCTATAAACCTGGATACAAAATGGAAACTCAAACACTGTCATGCAACAAAGGAAACTCAGGAAAACTCCATCTCTGGTTCAAAGGCTCTAGTGAATTTTACCTACATCCAAAAATAGGTTGCACACTGCTAGTTTCTTGAAGGTCATATTTGTTCAGTTCTTTCCTGGCATACTAAACTCAAAAAAAAAAAAAAAAAAAAAAAAAAAAAATTTATACAAAGGTAAAGGCAGTAAATTATTTACAAGTGTTCATGAAAATAAAAGTTAGCTGCACCAAAAGTACTGCATCTTAATATTGTTCTATATAGAATGATGATGACCTTTGTACACTCTGGAATTTCTGCTGATCACAGACTCATACAACAAGAACTTTTGCATTAAATCTGTCCCTGCTACCAGCACAAGCAGGTATGGCCAGAGAAACTGGGTGCACCCTGGATTTCATAACGGTCTCTTGTTGCTGGCCCAAAGCTGGCCTCATTGCATGGAAATGGCTTTCTAAAGCTCCTAAAGCCACGAGCATTTCTCTTTTTCTGTTCTTCTGAACTTCTTGCTTAAAGCTGATTTGCTGTGTAAGGTGCATGCTGTTATCAGCAACAGTCTATGAAATCTGTTGACTTAATTTAGGAGACAATAGAACCTTGTGCCAACACATCACATTTTCTCCTTGGACCAAAGCAAAAATCCCTGGTTATTCTCTCTCAACTCCTGCTGACTGCACCTACTAAAACGGTGACTAATAAAACGAGCAAACAAAAGCAATAGCTAAATAGCAACTTCAAATGTTACTGCTTCCCCAGGAGGCGGTTCAGGTTCTTACTCACACAGCTGTAGACACACACACCACTTAACAGGCACAACAGGCAAGGTGCTTCCTGTACCTGCAGTTACGGTCTGCTTCAGATGCAGAAAGCACTGATAAAACTACTTCTATGGCGGGTCAGCAGAAGTGCACTGGAAGATCAGTTCGTGGGAGACAATGGATTCTGCATCGTGTTTGTATGCAGGTAGGGACTGGAAGAGGATGAATTTCCCTCTTTGTCCTGTGCTCATGCAATTTTTGTCTTACAACAGCAATGAAAGCTGATAGCAATGGACAGTATTTATGCGCTCAACGTTAAATAGTGTCAAGTCTAATTCTTCTAATTAAATTTAAATTGACCTTTATTGAATATGCTATTTCATGTCAGATGACATGAAATAAGTATAAATTCAGGATTTTTCCCCTTCAAAGTCCATGGGAATGCATTTCTTACAACTGCAGTGCTGGAACATCATTAATTAACCCCCTGTCCCTGTTCCATGCCAGCTCTCTTTAAACAGGCAGAGCCCAACCAACAACTTCTGCTGTACTCAGCAGTGCATTATCTGAGTCAAGAGTCTCCCTGCTTCCTCAGAATTAGAGTAAATTAAAGTTTCAAAAAGCTTTTGATCTTACACCTGGAAGCTGAAAAACAGATGTAAACCAAGGCAGTAAATGGATGGTCTGCATCACAAACAGAATGCCAGTTTACCATGCACTGCTTTTAGCAAAGTCTTTATTATTGTATGTACAAAAAGCTAAAGCTGTGTTAGATGAGGAAAGATATAAAATGCCTTTACAGCACTGGAAAAGCGTGTGTTCTGCACATTCCTTGCTATTATGGGGCAATCTGCCAACAGTGAAAAAAGTAGATCTATGCTTATAGCTTTCTTCATCATAAGAGAAGTATAAAAATATCCATACGTAATAAAGCATAGGCATTTTCTATAAAACTTCAAATAAAATGAGGTAGCCTTTTTTGTCAGGTTATTGGTTGGCTATGGTTTTCACAATTTTAAGAAAAAAAGGAAAATATATTACTAAAAACTTAGTGGATTTTACTAAAATGAATTATTTTACAGAATTTTATAGAACCAAACAAACCTCAGAATACTTTTTGTTTTCTGGCAGTCACAAAGACAGACCATTTCCAATTGCTTGGTCAGAGTTTTTCATGTGCTCTCACCAGTCACTTTTTAATTCTGTATTTTAAAACCAATTTTGTGAAAGCACATTAACAAAACCCTCCAAGACCACCAGTTAAAAACTTTTCAATACAGGTAGAAATAATGATTAATAAAAATACTCACATAATGTTAAAAGAGAATGATAAAATACTCAAAAGTACAATAATCAAAGCTCCAAAAGTACTATCACCCTCTCCAAAATCTACAGTGCAATCAAAACTCACAGAAGCATTAAAAAATGAAGAATATATAAATAAATTCAACCAAAGTATTATTTTTTTATATTTTTTATAAAATTTAAAGTTTTTTTTTCTAAAATCACCAAATTGACTTTAATTCAGTCTTCCCAATTTTCAATTAACATTAACACAATAATCAGTTATTATTAGAAAAAAAGCAAAATGTAAATTTCATAATTTTTAGCTGAACAGTTACAGAATATGAGTGCTGACATCATTCATCTTTCTCAAAATCAGTTTTTGTTGGTGGTGGTGGTGGTGGTGGTTTTTCACTTTGAGATGTGTGCAAAAGTTATCAGTCATCTGAAGCTATTATCATTTCAGTTTTCTGATCACAGAAATCCAAAGCTTGTAGCATTTTCAGAACTGTATAACTTCAGAATTTTCAGAATGGTGTAGTATTTTTTTAATTTAATTACTACTTTGTTTACTAGTATGACTAAATTAAGTCACTGGTTCAACAGCTTCAGCCCTGCCAGTAAATTCCACTTGAGAAAAGATAAACTGTTCTTTTAGGATTTTTAAGTGGGTCTTCTCTGTCAATATTCTGTTCTCCTACTGTGCATACAAGCAAATAATTTTAGCACCTGTAATCAGAACAATGCAGAGAAGACTGAAGCCAAGTAGAGCTATGGGATCAGAGGAGGGTTTTACCCTGGTAGATACACATTCTTGTTTTTGAACAAGAGCTCATCAGATGCCTATTTTATTTTATTTTATTTTATTTTATTTTATTTTATTTTATTTTATTTTATTTTATTTTATTTTATTTTATTTTATTTTTTCCTGGGGGGCGGGGGAGACTGACAAACTGCTTTCTCCTCTTCCCAAACACAAACCTCAACTCCAAACACAAGATTTTGTAATTTGGCAGGAATGTTACCACTTTTACTTTTACTTTTTTTTTTTTTCTCTTTTAATAAGAATCCTGTAAGAACTGGCAGACTGGACAACATACAACAGCACTCCCTGCCTCCTTTTAACACATTTACATAGCATCAATCAGAGCCCACTTAATCAATCTACTTTGTCCTTCTAAAGAATTATGCTAGAACTTTAATATACACCTTCTCTTTCTAACCTATAGAGAAGAGGCAATGTTGTAGTGTATCATTACATGCAGTCTCAGTCTAGCAGTAAAACAGAACTGAGTGATTAAACCATGCAGATTACAGATATGATAAGGCTGCAAATTATGGAACTTATATAAAACCTTTTGGTAGATCTTTACAACATTATGAACTCAACTATAGACAACTCAACTCAACTCAAGACAGCTCTACAGGCCAAATACATTTCATGAGAAATTTAGCAGCTGTTATAATGGCAGAGGCTGTTTCAGGGCCAGGAAAACAGTCCGGCAGTCTCTGCTCCCCAGGTGCAGCAGAGCTACCCTTTGAGGCCACTGCAGAAGAACAAGGCAAAGCACAGCAAGGCACCCATGCGACATCCACAGCTGCTGTACTCCCCAACACACGGACAATTAATTGTCTCAGCACTACTGCTGTCCAAGGGCTGAAATGGCTTCCATCGAAGTTTTGAAACACCTTTAAGCCTACCACAAGGCTTGATATGGATGACACATCCCACCAGAGTAGTTTAGTACAAAAAAGTTTATTTACAGAACAAGAATTTGGGTACACATCATTTTATGCCATTAGCTTAGGGAAGACCAGGAATGAGCTAACCTGATTTAATTACTCTTCAAGGGGACATGCACTTGGAGGAAACCGGGTGGAGGGGGAGAAAAACAAACAAACAAACAGGAATAAGTTTGGAGGATTATATTAATATATTACTAATATTACTATATTAAATAAAATGAAACCTTAATTCAGTGCATTTATATATGACACATCGCATACGGTACAAGTGTGATGGTGTCCTTTCAGAGAGGAATGTAACACTGTGGCTCATAATGCTGGTGTTGGGTAAAAGCTCTTCAGCAATAAAAATAATGCCTTGCTCCTTAACATTATATTGGCTTTTTTCCCACAAAAATCTTACTTATGGCAAACTAAGATAATAATGCTTAGATGTGTATTGCACAAAACATAATCTCAAGAGGGTCTTTGATCCAAGGAGTTGTATAAAGTAAGAGAACAACAGATGACAGAGCAATAGATTTTGACTTTTGGTTGAATATGAGGTAAGGAGAAGGAAAGGTGAAGGAGGATAGGTCAAACACAATACTGAACTAAAGGCCTGCGTGGTGGCCAGGCCACTCTAGGGTCAAAAACAAATTAGTGCAAGCCAAAGACTGAATTTCCTTGGACTGAATCACTTCTGGACTGACTCCAGGACAAAAATATCACCAAGATCTTCCTACATTTTGGAGGGGCAATGACCAAGGCCTATAATCCACCTCACCTTTGCTGTATCTGCAAACTCTGGCATTTCTGGCATCTGCAAACTGGCTCTGTCATTTCAGCTCATAGCCAACTCAGCAACTTGCTCCCAAATCTGGCTTTTGCACAACTACCCTTTACAGATTTCTCCATCATTTTCCTCAAGTACTACTGAGATGTAGCCTTCAGACTCTCTTCTTCCAACCTTGTCTACAAATGCCCAGGCAAGCTTTTCCCTAGTGCTCCCCTCTTCCCTGCCTTGCATTGTTAGACTCATTAGCCATTTTTTTTCCTCCAATATTCCACCAATATTTACTCACACCCATATTAAGCAGTCAAAAAATCTGCTTAAGAACATCATTTGTGTTAAATGACCCACCCACTCCTTCCTTTGAAGACAGTTCTGCTAACAGTAGAAATGTGAATTGAGCAGTCCTGAACCACAACATCACCCTCTTTTCCTATCACTTCGTTCTGTCTTTGCTCCCCCACTCCACTGCATTCATTGTTCCTGCCTTTCCTCCTCCTGTTGGGTAACAGATGACTATGCCAGAAATTAGTAAGGGAAGAGAAACAAGGCCCAAGCTACAGTATTGTAACTTACCTGATCTGCCAGGAACTGAGAGGCATCCTGTGCTCTTTGGCCACCCCAGGGCTAGGGAGCACCCAACAGGTCAACACAGGGCATACAAGCTCAGCCCTTTGTCTACCCAACTTCAATCCCTGACACTTGGCTGCTGAGCACAGGAAGGGGCACCTGATCTCTCTCAGTCATGGCCAGACCCATAAAGACCCTTACAGGTCGTATTGGGTGTACAGCTTGCACTGCACATACCTACTGCAGTTGACAGCCTGAATCAGCCTGTCAGACCCCCATGTACAATGTGAATCTTGTTGAATTTATTCACTGGCTGAGGATTACTAATGCCACTTTTTTTTTTTTTTTTCCCCCTCAGGCTCTCTCCTCCTTGTGCTATTGCTGTTACCACCTCTATACCTTTGCCTCCTTCTAAAACCTCGAGGTTATCTCTCTCAAAATCCCTCAACTTCCAGACTGTCACCTTATCTTGTAGCATCTCCCAGAAAATTAAATTCTTGCCTGTCACATCAATGAAGATACGTTTATTTCTCCATACTGCACCTTATGGGGTCTCCAGTAAGTGTCCTCAAATACCAGATGAAATTACCATGCTACTTGAATGGACAGTGTAAATATTTTCTGGGAAGAGCTGCACTTCTGAATTTCTCTTGCTCTGTCAACCAACTACTTCAGTAAAGATAGAAGATAGATTATAAGTCAACAGCATTTCATTGACTTCATGGGTAGAGCACCTAAGAACAGTCAAGAGACCCGAAAGAAAGAGTCCTCTAAATAACTGCTGGGGAGTAGTGATATTAGAAGGGAAATCAACAGAACTATGAATCAATTAAAGGAGGAAGAAAAAGCATCATAAGAGACAATTAAAGTTATGTCAAACTGTAGAGCCTTTATAAAGAAAGTCTGAAGTAGCAAACTTGATTTTATTCTGTATACTTAGTTACAGTTCTAGAGGCTTTAAATATAGTTATCTATTGAATTGGAACAGATCCAGCTGTTAGGTAAATTCAGTCAACATTTACCACCTGATAATATCATCCATTAATTTAAAATATTTAACACAATATGACAGCACTAATATAGTTAAATATTATATATTATTCAAGTATTGTGCATTTTCCTTATTCATCTGCCATAAATCAATTTGGCATCTGTAACACTGATATAGAGACATGAACAAACTGGTTGTAAATATGACTAAACACAGGACAAACACATATTACACCATACAAAACAAGACAGACAAGACATTGCAACATCAGCCTGAACTCTCAGACAGTTGCTGTACAAGGAAAACAACATTTTACTCAAGATTCCAATATTTCACTGGACCTTAAGTAGTACTTATCAGTGGCTAGTGTTGAAATTTTTTTCAGGGAACATAATAAAGCAAATAGAAATGAGCACCTTTTCCCTTTAGTCCTCCTTAAATCAGTACTTCTTAGTATTTTAAAACTCCCATTTTATGTAAAGAAAAAGTAACAACTCATTGATTTAAGTTATTGCACCAACTTGGCAACCTTTCTAAACTGGTGACCTGTATGAATGTACTAGAGCAGTCTTTGATGTCCATCTATTCCTACAGCAGGCCCACAGGGCCCAGATGTCCTAAAGGATTATAAATATCAGCACCTTGTCTAACAGTTCTACACACCTTATTAAGAACTACCTTAGCAATGTTTAAGTCTTCTAATTAATGACTTGGCCAGGCAATTCCCAGCTGAAAGAGCTGATGCTATGAATGTATAAACAATCTCACTGAACTCTGGCAGTGATTCGACTTTTGCCAATAGATAAACAACGTATTGCATTGCTCAAGTCCACTGAAGCATGACGAACACTTGGACTGCGGGGATATTATTTATGTTCTGCCATATATTTTCTTCCTCCAAGCTCCCAGGGTGGGTTTCTTTCTACATTTGTTGTTGTGTTTTTGCAGTTGCTGTTGTTGTTGCTTTTACTATGGGTACTACACAATGCAGATTTTGGTTAGCAATAATTTGGCTTCTGTCTGTTGCTGATAATTTAATCTTCTCATCCTCTATGCTTCTGTATGTCTTCTTTAACTTGACCTAAAATTGAAACTGTATTTCCATATTAAAACCGGGCTATTTTTCAATGTGTCTCAAGTTGGAGTATTTTGATAGAGAAGTTTTCAGCTGTTTATCAAGTCTTTGGTGGGAAAACTTCTTCTGTATTCTTCATTTGTGCAGTACAAAACATCACTTGCTCATTAGCACTTTGTCCTTTCATGCAAGTATCTTCCACAACAGAGCAGGATACAGCTTCTCTCTGGTGTTTGGTCACCATTTATTATCCAGCGAATCTGAGACTAAAGCTGGAGAACAGCTCATGGGCCATGACCTAGAGACAGTTCAATTCAGTAGTTAGGGAATTCCATGTGAAATCTGAGGTCTGTTGATAATTCTGTGCCACAGAATCAAATATCCTTTTCTCTTTTCAGTCCCCTTCAGAACAGCTCTATATATCTGCATCAACCCACTTGCTTTGTTTACAAATGTAAATACTTTTCTCCTCTCTCCTGCTTCTTAATACTAAATAATATGTACAACATGAGCTTTTTGTGCCATGAAAGTGCATTCCATTTCAATTTCAACTGCACAGATTTCAAATCTTAATCTCTCTTAATCTCTCCAGGACTGAAATGGAGATAATGTCAAGAAATGCTTTTGTTGCTCATATAAATTTTTGGATTTGAAGAATTTTAGCTTTATCCAACACTAAACCATTTCCCTTCTCCTACACAGACATAAGTGGTTTAAACTGGCCGACCATATAGAATAGATAACCTAAAAGAGCAAGCTTTCATCCCTCTCACAGAAGCATTTCCACCCTTAAAGAAGCAATGTGGTTGCAGCTTCCCTTACCCTCCCCTAGCACCCCTGTGGCTCCTATCACTTCAGTCTCTGAACTGGAAACTCCTTAGTGGAAGGGTCTGAAGTTTGCATCCTTCCACCTTTCATGCTGGGATTCTCCCTGTGAATTTTCTGCTTCTGATCAAGGTGGCTATTTGGGGGCCTGCCTTTGAAAGCCTGTCTCTGCCCAGTCAACATTTTAAAATGACTACACAGGAGATAGGGGCTGGACTTCTGCACACTTGCCAAATGTTAAGTCCTGCACTTTCAGCTGCAGTGGCAGGGAAAAACCTGTAAGCCTTAAGACATCTGCAGTCTCTCTCCAATGGTAACATCAGGCTTCAAGACTATGCTGGATAACTTTCAGGTCAGCTGTTGCTCTGAAGGCTCTTTCTGATCTTGGTTTTCACAGAAGAGAAACCCTAAGAGGCTGAATAATGGTTGTGTGAGGGAGGTAACACAGATGTTGAAGGTCACAGATTCAAGAAAACTTCCAGAATTTTTCCTCGTTTTCTTTTTTTTTTTTTTAATATCTTTAATTTTAACTCTTATTTTATCTTTTATTTTCTTCTGAAAACTGTTTTCCATGCTCCTGTTTATGACTGGTCTGTATAGGTCAAATTGAAGAAGGTTTTGTTAATGACTGAAATGTCACATAACCACACTGAACTGTGATTGTCCTCTGCTTGGGTCCAGTTCCACCAAAGGCAATTTGCATATTTACTGCATTCAAAATCAGCAAGGAATTCAATATTAGTCCTTTGGAAATGAAGACTTTAATACTCTTTTCCCCTATGCCTTCTACAATCAGTGTTTCTTTGTCAGCATCCCCTTTCCTGCATGCCTAGATTAGGACTGACAACAGCCTCCTAACACATTTTAAGTGCTATTAAAACAGCACTACAGGTGTTAGAGCTGCCTATTGCATCTCAAAACTCCAAACTAACGCTTTTCCTTTCACTTGCCTCTTCACTGCTTGCTGTTCTCTAACAGAATGCCTCCCATTTATCACTTGCACGTGACCCACCATCTTTCCCTAAAAAAGGACTGAACAGCAATCTATTTTGTGATTTTTCAGCCATCAGATTTGTCTGAGTACTTTTTCAATTTTGACAGTTTTCCATATGAATTCGAAGCAGCATATTTTGGTTGTTAAGCACCACTTTGAAATGATGTTCATTTCTGTAACTGCACTTTGTCTAAATTGGTGATTCTAACAGCACAAATCTGTCATGGTTTACGCTGGAAGAATAAATGTCCATTTATACTTCAGAGCTATATCTGAATATACCAAGCTGAATACTTAACACTAAGCTTATCCTGTAGTCAAGCAAGTGTTTAGACATTTGTTCACCTAGTTCATAGAGTATCTTTTTATTTATTTATTTATTTTCAATTTCTAACAAAAATACTGCTGATAATTTTGACTGTTATGCTACTTCTGTTCTGGGTTTCCCAGGTTAGCCTGTTAGCAGTCTATTCCCATGCATCAGAGAAGCTAAGAGTTTCAGAGAACATGCTTTCTAGCTCCTAAGGTCATTCTTTCTCAATTATATTATTTAAATACAAGTTATTGATCCTTATAATACCCTCATAAACCCTAAGATGTAACGTTATTTTACAGATACAAGCCATAAAAGTATTTCAATGACAAGTAACATGGCAGGTTCACATGAGATTTTACTTGATCTTCCTAGCCACTACATTCTGCATTAGGTTAAATTTAATGCAGAGAGATACGTATTTTTCAAGTATACTCTGATGAGCACATTTCCTGGGACTCAGATAGCAGTACAATTACAAAATCTTCCCTATCTACTCTAGTGTGTTTTAGTGCTACTGCTCACTAGTTTTTAACATCTCCACATCATCTCTTCAGATAGTATTCTCTTTCAATGTCCTACTATTTAAGAAGTATTTTTGTTGTCAGTTTCTCAACTACTATGGCATAGTTGATAAGTGTTGCTGAAAGTGAACCTTAAAATGCTTTTCTAATGTTTACGTACAGAAGAGACACAAAACAATGCCATGCATGTGCAGAGGTCTGATTTTTAAAGGGCATACACATCTGCAATGCGTTCTTCCCTACAGTGGGCAACTACAACTCTCTGTACCCAATTAAAGCTACTATTTTTAAGCCTTTAATTAAAAAAGGTTTAAATGGAGCATGCCAGCAATATGGTAGTTATTTTCTGAAACATACACCACAGACACCTGAAACATACACCATAGACACCACGAAATTAAAAATATTAAGTGCCTAATTTATTTGGCACCATTGGACCTGATCAAATTTCTGCTACTGAAATCTTAGTTAGTTCACTAATCAGAACATAATGCAGTTACAAGTGTTCATGCAGCTTTCAAGTTAACTGTATTAAAAGGAAAACTAAAACAGACAAGGAATAAAGGGAAAATAAGGTATATTCTCTACACACAGCAAAAAATGATTTGCAGACTGTTAATTGCTTTGAAAAGGAGGTAGCCAGACAGCAAATAAATTAGTTATATTTGACAGTTAAGTAGTGAGTTAGTAGTGAGTTAGATATTTAACATTCTACTTTTTAAAGAGGATGACCAGAAGATCTGGAAGGGCTTTCTGTGTAGATGAGTACACCAGTAGATACATATTACAAGGAATCAGAAAGCTAAACTCTCCAATTAAAACTATTGTTTTTGATATAATAATCACTGGCCCAAGCTTTATACCTGTTTTTGCCAAAACACTCCATGGAATTTAATGTTTCTCATACCAACACGGTCCACTAGAGGTCGTTACATTAAGCGCTTTAGAATACACGTTATGTAGTATGTATTACTAGAATCATCTGGGTTGCCACAAATATCAAAGTGACAAGTCCTGTAGTACTTTTGAGTAGGGAAAAAAATATCTCACAATATTCTGGTTGACTTACTGAAATATAAAATAGACTCCAGATTAAATAACTGTTCCAGATTAATTAGATCGGAGATGTTTTTCTTAATAGAGTACTGTGGCATAAAAACTACTAGCCCAGTTTTAGACAACCTTCTATGATGCTTGAAAGTAGTGGGGAGAAAAAAAAAAAAGGCAAGCTGAACTAGAAAACCTCAAGACTTTATAACAGTACACTATTGAATATATATGATGGAAGAACTTGAATGGAAAGAGAGAAGTAATTTTGCATCCCCTTTTTTTCTACTCAGTTTTGCATCTCTCTGCATGTAAGACAGGATAACTTAGTATCAAACATCTGATCATATATCAGGACTGCATCAGAATCTTGTAACCAAAATATAAAGCAAGATAGATATAGGTAAATAGCATATAGACAGAGGTGTAATAATACTTCGATAAATAAGAAAAAATGCAAGCCTAATCAGAAATCCTCTAATAGCATATTAGGAATGCAGACAGAATGCCTTAGAATAAAATAGTTTGTAAACATTTGATTTTGTGGATGTGCGATGTCAAAATACAAATAAGAGATACTTCATGAATGCCCATCCTCTGTGCAGGAACAAGGCTCAGCATAATAGTGCTGTCAGTCTGTTTTGTATAGCTCCAATTTAAACAATTTACATATATCCCATGTCAGTCTATCATTCACCTGGAGAAACAGAAATGTCTGCAATCACAGCTTTCTGACTGCTGAATGGTTTCTTGGCACGTAGGTAGCCTGTAACTTAAAGCAGCTTTCCAGCAAAATGATGCTTATAATTTTGCAGAAAATTAGATCAGCTATGATGATATCCCAAGAAAAAGTTGGTTTTTTTGTTTGTTTGTTTGTTTGTTTTAAAGTTGAAATCTGTATTTGTCCTGCTATTTCTCTGAGGAACTGAATCATAAAATATAAAGGGCAGCTTCTACCTTACCCTTGTGTATAGAAAGAAGACCCTTAATAACTAGTGTGCCCTGTTTCTGCACTCCGAATACTTCAAGTTGAGTTGTATTTCCTGGACTAACATAAAGAGCTCAAAGACTTGAGTCAGCCCAAAGATCACAGTATATAAGCCAAAAACCACTGGATTAAACTGCTTTTAGCTTCTCTTTCTGCTTTACTAGCTTCAGATGCTTAACTCATCTTCTATTGTATTTGTAACTCAGGTGGCATAAGGAAATTGCACACAGAACATAGCTCTCTGGATTATGTACTAAAAGAATCAGCATTTCCAGAAGAGTCAAAAATACATTGTTTTACTGGATCTCACCTCCTCAACCATGTGCTTGACTTTCTTCTGTTGGCAGTGGACCATATCATCCAGATGTTTGATTCGCTCCCTTAGGCTTGCTGCTACCTCCTCCAAATGCTGTGACCTAGCAAAAGATGGAAGAAATAAGCATATAAATGTGGAGGTATGCAGTATGAGCAAAACAAGAACAAATTGCCATAATCCCACCACAAATCAGGAAGATTAAGTCCACAGATAAACAAGCCAAGTTCCACTGGCAGACGTGGATTTTATTTGTATAAAGTACGTTCTAATGGTACTCCTGTAGCCAAAGTTACTGTCTCCACCCATGTTAACTCACCTTTGTCGCACATACTGGTGTGCTTACTCAGAGCCCAAAGTGCTGACAATTAAATGATATAATAAAGCTCGTCTCCTTGAGATGTCTGTTTTTTCTTGGCATTTAGACAACTAGATCTTTATCACCAGAAAGGCACAATTATATGGACTTACTAGCACCTGCAAACTTCTTGGTAATGCATACTAAATAGAAGCCAGGAGGCACATCTGAAGGTGTCCTTTTAAATGCTCTCCTACTATAGGGCTGCCATAAATCAAGGATTTGGCATAGTTGCCAACAGTACTAGAATGCTAACTGGAGTAGTTTTAAGTCAGCAACAGTCAGCAGGAACTGGCATGGATGTTTAAAGTTTCTATGTATGACTTTGCAGACAGATACTGTATTTCTTCAAAGCAGTTTTACACAGAAATAGAACACCCTCAGAACTCCTATCACAAGTTGACTCGACAGCTTGCCAGGAAAGTAGTTTTAGAACATGTGAAGAACAGGAGAGAAGCATGGGAACATCTGCTTGTTGTTGTTTGTTTGTTTGCTTGTTTATCTGAATGAACAATTCTTGAAATGCTTAAAAAAATCAACCATTTGCCTGCAAAATAAACTTCTGTACTCCTATGGTTAGGACTGGACAGGATTTGAGAAGTGGAGGAGGGGATTCAAAAACAAAAAAGATTTTTTTCATCCTGCTCTGTGTACAGCAGAAGAAACTGCTGAAGCTGCAAACAGAACGACCATTTTAAGGCAAAGCAGCAGATGGCAAACTGTATGACATGATTCCAATGAATGACTGAATTGTATGCTGTTTCTCTCCCATAAAGAGTTTCTATTAACAGTAAAGTAGTCTACAAAACTGTAACTGCAGCACTTTGACAAGGACTCAAAAAATCAAGGCACTGCTGCAGGTTTTTCAATCCTGCATATTAAGGTCTCACAAAATAAGTTTCCATTTTGATTGCAACTGTAACACAGAGCTGGTCTCTTATTGAAAGATTCCAAATTTGATGTACTGATAGTAATAGAGAAACAGCAGATGGCATTGCTCATGTGGAGATAAGTGTCTGACTAGGAACATACAGGTGAAGAGAAGTTAAGAACAGACCTCAGCATCTGAACAGAGATTCATTGCTTGCATTACATAGATTACAACCACATGCTTGTTCGCATTGCACCGCACAAATTCCTGTCTTTCCTTTACCCTTATTAATGCAGCATAACTTTTTATGCTGAGTGGATAGGGCAATATTCACTGAAGTGAGAAGAGTATCTGCTATCTGGTGGTAAAGAAAGAAAGCAATTATCTTTCATCTCCAAATTCTATGTTGCATGCAACATCTGTACACTCTAAATTGTTATTTTAACAGGCTGATGTAAAAAGATGTTTTTTTTTTTTCCTGCAACCAGATAAGCAGGTCACTTCAATACAACTATTAAGATGCTCTGGGCAGGGACTCCTTTTTATGATTATACTTCATAAAGAATAGTGGGATGTCAAAACTTTAAAACTGAGCTTCTAGGTGCCCCAGAAATATTAGTAGTAATCAAGTATGATTATTCAGTGGCTGCTTAAAATTCATCTTTATCCATTCAAGTAGTGTCACATAAATTTCTTTTGCCTAGTTGTGGTGCTTTGTCAGTCTCAAAGTAGCAATGGATGCACATGCCACCCATTGGCAGAAACAGCACATTCAGGTGCCAACATCACCAGCTCTTCCTTCTAAACCTCATGATTTGCAGAACCATTCACAGAGGTCTCACTGCCAATAACATGACCTTCAACTTTCCTCAAATAACTAACTCCACAGCTTATTTCTGCACTGTGATGTTACATGACAGATTTTTTTTTTTACACACCTTCATTTGTTCATGTGCATATGTTAATGTCCCTCACATACGTGGATACACTTCTCCAAGCCTCAAATATATTCCATTCTCCCTCTTTTATACATAAGAAATGTTGGCAGTCATATGCAGAACTTTTGCTCTCATCATGAGTTCATCTTTTCAAAGACGGACCTTTTTATCCTATAGCTTAATATTTATACAGAATGTATTTTCTTTTAAAACTGTATTGAACAGTCTAGAAGGAGACGATCAAAGTACTCATAGTCAGGTTCATACTATGCAGAATTTGGGAATGCAGATTTAAGAAAAATGCAATCTACAAATATGTCACTGTGTGTTCCACCTAAAAATGTACTCTGCATGTTTACAAACAACTTTTCAGGAAAAATGCATGGAAATGATATTTTATATCTAAATAAAGGAACTCATCAGATGGATTATCTCTCCTAAACTGCAGTGTTAAAGTTAGGAAAGATAAAATTCAGATGTCTTCAAAAACAAACAAAGCAACTGACCCCCTGAAGTTAGCTAACACTAACAACTGTTAACACTAACAACTACTTAGTTCCACAAACAAGACATATCTTACCTCTCACTGTCAGAGTTTTCAGATTTTGCTCCAGATATTTGCATTTCATTTAGTTCCAGTTGTTTTTGCAGCTGGTGACGTTCCTAAACAACAATAAATGCTACCCTTCAGTTCTCTATATGTATCTATATATATTTCCACAGAATGCAAATAATAAAATCAAATTCACAACTAAAAAAATACACAGAAATAAGATCAGATTTTTCAATTTCCCTTTTGAAGATGTGCAGCTGTACTTGAAACTGAAATTTTTGAATAGAGATGAGTCCTCACAATCTTTAACTACATAAGTCTCATATTTTCCATTTTATCCCTCCAAAAAGAAATCTCAGCCCGAGGCAGAGATAAAAGCTATTGCTCTATTCCTTCCCTCTATCTCTACCCTGTCTTCCACCCAAATCAAAAAACGTTCCTGTTTATCTTCTGGGCATCCACAAACATAGTGCTTGTGAAGATCGATCAGGAATTGGGAACTGTTAACACAAATTAGCAGAAGCTATCCACTTTAATGGGAATTTAACAGTCATTCAGTTTTACTCTGCAAATATCCGGCAGATATCAGCAAAGTAAATAACCTGAAACTTATCTGTACTGTAAGAACTATATTACAATCCTTTTTTCACTGCATGATACTTACAAGTGGTATGCCAAAACCCAGATCAAGTTGATAAGAGGCATATTAAGCTAACATTTCTCAGTGTAATCACTAATTCTACTTGCAAACATCAGACAAAAGTGGCTCAATATAAACGCACATCAGACTAACCAGTGAAGACAACAAGACTGTCTTATAAAAAAATTTCAGTAGTAGCAAATATTTAATAAAGCTGGTGAAAAAATGCTTCACTTGTAAGACCAGAAGACTGTACTCTATCCACTTACTAGAATTTCCCAGTATGTTCTCTATTCTATATTCTAGATAGCAAGGCCCAGATCTTTAAAGATAATGAGAAGCCTGCTATTGAGTTAAATGAGAGACACCCAAGTACATCCAAAAGTATTGGAGTCTTACAGAAGGGCTGCTCTTATGCTTTTGAGAGTGACACTCTTCTGTCTAAGGACTAAACAATAACATTCATTCTCAGTTAGGTGAATGATACCAGAAAACAAAGTCATAATCTAAATAAATTAGAAATCTTTGAAAATTAAGTAGCTGCTAGATATCTGCAAAAAATCCCCCAGAAACTTTTAGTTTGAAGCCCTTAGTTTAGCATTTCATTGAAACACGGATAAATTTGGAGATGCAATTCCAGTCAGAATAGACAACTTAATAATAATAGGGTCTTAATCTACCTAACTAAAATATATTTTAGTGGACCTACCAACAGCATTTTTAAGAGAATTCAGGTCATATATGATTATATCGTTAGACTAGGGAGACCTTGGACACTGAAGGAAATGATGGTTTAGTAAATAAATGTTGACACCTTAAGCAGCTCTGACTGTCAACACAACTAGAAAAATAGAAGAACCACTTAATCACAGTGTCTCTTCAGCAGTCCAGGTGCATTTACTTACATGGATACAATAACTACATAAGATACAAACAGCAACGGTACGTCACTGAGCAGGGTACTAAGCAGCAGGCAATTTCAAAAAAATATAAAAATAAAAATCAAATTCCCTTCATATAATTCCACACTTTCTTTAAAAAATGCAAGCAATGAACTCTCATACCTCTTCCATGCGTTCAATCAGTCGATCCAGCTCACCAATTCTCTGATCTTTCTCTTGTATACTTGTTTCTGTAATTTGCATCTTTTTATTTGCCTCTTCGATAGCTTTCAGAAGCCGGTTTGTTTCCTCCTTTAAACGAGAACATTTACAATCACATTAACATATAATATGAAAAATCTGATAACATATAATATGTTAATGAGGAATAAACATTTTTTAGCCCAAAGAACCGGGCTAATAGTTTTTAAGCAAAGCTCAAGGCTTTTCACTATACTTGCCCAGAAGTCTGGAGAAGCTGTGACCCTAAACTTTAATTGTATGTAACAAAAGATCTGGGGCACTCTGAAGTGCATACATATTTGTAAAGAATCATGAAAGTATGAGAAAAACATTTCCCCATTTCTTAGATATTTGTTCTCCCTTCTGAGGATTTCGTGAAGTAACAGCACAAGCAAATACGCTATTCCAGTTGACAGCATTTTAAACACTACCATTTACCCTGGTCAGCTATGTACTTTCTTCACATATAAAACTATAGGAATAGGAAGAAGCTAGAGAATCTACCTTCAGTCTCAGTCATTATCTATCTTTACCAGGTAGAAGAACACAATGACGAACTGATCAAAGTCAGGTTTTACTTGGGGGTGGACCAAAAACAGTGGACAGAAAGATTTATTGCTCCCCTAGTGTCCAGTGAAATTGTCCCTCCATCCCTTTTAAAAATATCAATAAAATTGGACATCCTGTTTTCCTCTTTTTAGAGGAATGGAAGTAAAAAAAGCCAACTTACTCCATTTCAGATTTTGAAATCAACATTATCATTACTGTTACTGTACTTGAACGTTATTTATTCAGCCCTACAACCCCAATAGCTTGGAAAACTTCGTAACAGTGGTATGACTAGTCACAGAGAAAGGAGTGAAGTAGCATATGTACACTCTGGAGTAAAAAACTCTACATTACTAGGTGACTGAGAAATGACACCCAAACGAAGTGCCACAGACTGGCTATACGTACTAGGAGGATTTCTTTCTCAGCTTTATGTTTCTGTTCCTCTTCTCTCATTTTTTCCTCATATTGACTATACAGTTTTCTTGTCATCTCTCTCATGACTTCAGCATTAGCTTCTTGTGATGATTCCACCTATACGAGAGAAAAGGATGAAAGTCATGGATGACCCATCTGTCAGCAGAGCACTGCTGTCAGCAGGAGAAATGAAACTCACATGATGCAAGAATAACACCTTGAATTTCAGTTCCACCTTGTTATAAATTTGACATTATTGAAGCAGATTGTCATTTGCATCAAAACCATTGCAATGCTTCGCCAATGTAGAACTTATTCAAATTTGCAGAAGTTACCATTTCATCAAGTTTCATGTTGGTTGTATTTAACTAGCCAGCACTTGTAGAGCACCAGGCCACACCTCTTTACTGAGCCCTTCCATAACAGCCTCCAAGTCACTGTTTGTTTCCCCATGGAAAAAGTTTTGTTTCCTGCCATTTTATTGAAATGTAGATTAGAGATGGTGTAGACTCCCATTTCTAGATAGCCACCAACTCTCAAAGCAACAATTACTTTAAGCTGAACATAAGTATGTGCTGCTAACCAGAAGACACTGCTGCACCCTCCCTCCTCTCTCTTGCTTTTTCACATACTGCTATGACAGCCAGCACAGGAACTGGGTTGACCATGGAGCAAAGTTGATCAGTGAACAACTCAGACTGAAAACACCCAGGAGTAAGGGAGGGTTAATTTTTAACCACAGGACCAGAAACTCTACAACTGCTACAGGGAAGAGGGCAAGAATGGTAATTCAGAGACAGGATTTCCCCCTTATGTGCGTTCAAAACACTCACTGAACCACACCCTCATTGATTAAACACAAGATAATAAACTTACAGCATAAACCCATCTACTCTGTAAACTGCAATAAAAAGCAAAGTAAAATAGCTCATCTAGGACTTAGTTCTCTTAATGCACATTCTATAAATCAGAAATGGTTATACTGGAATGCTGTGGCTGCTAAAGCTACGTCAGGGAGATGCGAATACACTGTCATCTGAGAAAAGAATAAAGTGTTCCTTGCTCATCACTAAAGGTTACAAAACCACTAAATGCCTTGTTCTGATTGCAAGGTCTTGGTTTTGCATTTATTTTGTTTGTTTTCTTCACTTCAAGGACCGAATGATTTACTAAAATCTTGTGTTTATCTTACATGGTGGGAACAACTGTCTTAGTGCCCTGTAGGATAACAACAGTGTATTTCATCCTTTGACAAGGGACTAAGCTCTGAACTTACTTGTTCTACAATTGCCCTCTTTGGCAACTCACAGACTGATACTGGCACAGAGGTAGTAACTTGCACTTCGTGGGTGGGACTGAAGATAAATTAAGTTTCACTATAACACAAAACCTTTCATGCTATAGAAAGCCTGAAAGAATCATGTAATTCAGAAAAAGCCAACAATCAAAACCCAAATTCCTTGAGATATACTGAGCTGGAGTATGATCCCTAGCACTGACTCTCCATCATTTGTTTGCTTATAACTTGAGCAATGAGGATAGTGAAAACAAGCATTAAAATATTGATGCACTATGGCATCTGTCATGGTATTCTTAAGCAAGTTCTCCAACCTCAGCTATTGTAATGAGAAAACGGTCAAGCTTTCTGCCATGTAAAACCATATAGTTTGCATTTTATTCCCTTGTATTTCTCTGAAAGAAATAGCTTAATTCTCTTTCCAAAACACTTGCTGCTACAGCACTTATCTGCTGATCGTATGTTCATAAAACTTGATTACCTATTAAAAATTAAGCAGTACCATATAAGCAGGCTCAACATCAAGACATTCTTACAGCACTGTGTAAAGTTATAAAGTCCCTTTACTTACAGAAATGGACACTAATTACCTTTTAATAGTTTGAACTTCCACCTGCCAACATCTCTGGAGAGTAATCCCATGTCATGGAAAGACTGACTGCTGCCAGCTGGGATTCTTTGTTATTAATACAGAACCATTTCACAGGAATATGACAGCTCTAGAGAACGAGCAAGGTGTGATGGATGAAGAATCCTTCACAAATAAGGCCAAGGAATTCATTTAATATATTCCTAAATGCCCTTACTGTGCAATATCTTCAGGGGAATTTATATACTGTACCTTTAATTTCAGTAACTGATTTTCAATTTGTGCTGTTTCCAGTTGTTTTTGCTTCTCTCTCAGCTTTTCCATAGATTGCTCATGTGTGTGTTTTAAATTCCTTATTTGTTCCCTTATATCAGTGTTCTCCAAAGTAACATCCACTAGAGTTTTCTGGAAGAAAGAGGCAAACCACATATTAAAAATCACAAATAATCTAGTTTGCTAATGTAGTCAAGAGATTATGGAATAGAAAAAAACATTTAAGAGATTCATGATTAGTCAACACAACATGAACAGTTTTGAAAGTTTTAACATATAAAATTCTGACTTTTTTTGTATTTGGTTTCCTAGAAGGAATTTCCATGAGGAACATATTCATTGAAATCAAGTCCTGGAGCACTATTAAAAAAAAAAAAAAAAAAGAAAGAAAAAAGGAATATGGATACATTTTAGTACAAATGTTATTCCCAACAGTCTTCCTTTCTCCTCTCCAAGATCCATGCTATACATATTAAACACATTAAAGTGAGAAAAACTGTGATATACAAGAAAACAGGACCATTAATTGTTGAGCTCATATACATGGGAATTTGAAAGTCTTTAAAACAGAAAATATGTTCCTGCATTCTCCCTCCCCCTACATTTCACAGGTATATACAACCTCACCAGTACTTATTAGCATCCACACATGCTACTTCCATTTCTATTACCTGGTGAAGGTAGGTATAAGACAGAAGGTGTTCTATTTTGCATAATACAGAACAAATTACATTGTCACCTTACAATATTCCGTAAAGACATGACTAGTGACATTAGTCCGCTGCAGATCAGTATTTCTTGACTGTACACTTTTTTAATTGTTGTTACAAAATAGTTGCAGATTTTTTTCCTTAGTTTCTTAAATTAGATGCCTCAGATACACAAGACAATACTTTATGGACTACCTTAGTGTTAGAATCTGTATTTGTTATCCATGTTTAATGTACGCTTTTAAATGCACGTCAGAAAATGAAGTTGTCAGCTGTGAAACAGCTATTAAAATGTACCTGCAAGTCTATTGATGCTGATGTCAAGGAGCTGTTCATTTCACTAAAGCTATCTAAGGCTGCAGCCTGCACTCGCACATGATTCTCTAAGGATTCCTGATGAGCATTTGTCACCTGAGCAGGAAAAAAAAAGAAGTTTTATATAGAATAATGATCAAGTTTACCTATTGCTTCAAAGGGACCTACAGAATAGACAGATCCCATGGTTAATTTCCACAGTACTAGGATGCTTAAAGTATACAAACCACGTCCCTGTACCTCAAAAACATACAAACAAAATTTATAATTCAAATATGCTAACAGAAACAAGGCACAAGTAGCTATGTTTGTTGCTGATCTGTAATCAGTGTAAAACCTGTCTGTTTTCCGAAAGGACAAGAGAACACTTGGCAGCAGGCTTATATAGACAGAGTGGGTGGACTATAAAAAGTCACAGGGTGAAAACCAGAAGAATGCAAGAAAAGAAGAGATCTAGAAAGGTTTGGGTGAACTGTAGAATAGCCTTAATTAAGAAGGAAATGACTAACTGGATACATAAAGAAGCAACACCAAGACGACTCAAGGATGAAACAATATGAAGCAGACAGGAGAGTCAGCAGAGAGCTACGTTATACAAAAATTTGTCATCTGTTATACAAACACACGCATGCTTAAAACTGGAGGGAATAAAAGTACAAAATGACATCATTTAAGAGGAGACAGAAACTCAAAACAATGTAAATTATTATGAACCATTCAGTAATAAAAGAGGAAAAAAAATGTTACTAATGGAGGCCAACCCAACTTGGATTCTTTGATAAATGAGATTTGTTTCTCGATAAAAGCATAAGAACACCAGGGACCGATATGGAGAACAATTAGTGTTTAGTAACCAAGTCATACATGGATTAGATCAACACAGGGAGCAGAAGCCAAGTAGTTACTGTTAACCCTATACAAATGTGTGCTCAGGTAAAACAAACAAACAAACAAAAGCAGAAATGCTTTGCATGGATTAAGTAAGTTGCAAGATAAGAACTTGTGTGAAGAAACATATTGCCCAGGGCTGAGTATTTGAAGTACAAACTTCAAACAAACTCCATGAACAAAAAGTAGTCCTGGAAATTAATGGGGAAAAAAAGTGTAGTGATTTAAAGCTGAAGCAAAGAGTATAGAAAGGATTTTAAATAGGATCCTCAAATAGCATGTAGGATGGCATTGATGTAAAAACAAAACAAAAAAAAACAATCAAATCAAAAAGCGTATGTTATTAGGTAGAAGAACACCTGGACTTTCTTTCAGGAACTCTAAAATACTAAGAAACAGGGTGGGGAATGTCTCAGTGTGCTGTTTATGTCAGAAGGAATCCTTCGTAAACTGTACATTTGCTTCAGAACTAGAGATTCTGAAAAAGCTGGTCATTATCCCCAGTGATTTTCAGACTCACGCACGATTTTTACTGGTCAAGTGTAAGATCCAGAAATACAGAATATCGTCACTCGTCCTCAGTAGGGACCAGCCACAAAGAAGACAACACCACATCTGAGTCAGCATTTGTCTACATGGTACTCAATCAGGGGTACACCTCGCTGGCATCAAGACTAATTAATTCAGTTTTCTCTCCTTCCTCTCAAGTTGGGGTGATTTTTTTATTATTATTATTTTATTTAAGTATACTACTTGCCACAGATTTCTGTTCTGTGTTGTGATCTGTATGCATAAATACAGCATGCAGGGAACTAACAGTCTCCAAATAAGACTGTCAGAAGGGCACAAGTCAGGGTCTCAGACCCTTAAAAGTCAGGCTATGTTTAGTTGTCAAAGCTTCTTCTGAACCAGGGCTGTGAATAACAGTATTGAATATAAATTCCACAGCAGGTTTTCAGGGGAACTTTTTGGAACTAAGAACCCAGCTTAAATAGATGAATAGCATTTCTACAGACTGCAGCAGCATTTATTGCCAAAGCACACAGCAGAAGAAAGGTCATCAAATGACCATCACAAGGTTCCATTAAGAACCAAAAGGTAAGTCATTTTAGGAATGCCATACACTTTAATACTCAGTAATATTACTACTTCTTTTACTATCATGTTTAAACAATAGTCAGTAAAACAGAACAAAGTCTGTTGAAATTACACCAACTTGAAGTTGTACGTATTTTTCAAATTTTTATTTTTCAAATCACCTGGCAGATGACTGCTCCAAACACCTCCAATAATTCCTAAATTGTCTAGAATGAGCATGCACTCAGATGATGCTATCAAGATTGTTCTTCTATTTCTAAGAAACAGGCAATTAATTCCATATGCAAAAGCATCCCTGTCCTACTTTACCTTGCTGGAGGGAAAAGGTAGATAAATAAAAGAAGGTAAACATGTCACGTTACAGAACAAACCAGAATGGTTTGAGATATTATTTCTGTTTTTCTAAAGTAAAATAAATAAATAAGTAATTAAAAAAAAAAAAAAAAAAAAGAGAGAGAAAAATGTCTCTAGATAGTACAGGGACAGTTATTCTTTCCCTACAATTGAATGCATACTTACTTTCAGTTCATTCGTAAGCTGCTGTATTTTTCGTTTCATTTCATCATATTCCCCATACATTTTCTTTCTTACTTTTTCCAGAGTTGCTCTCACCTGGTGTTAGAAAAATCACATGCCTTATCAATCAAACTTACTGATGATACTGTTTATACTGGGACACAATATTTTGCTCCTATATCTTTTATTGTTACTTTTAGTGATGGCCATTATTAATCTAACTTTTTTTTCCAATAGTACTTTATACTTAAGACAAGAAGTTAAGTCTTAAGAGCTGTCTACATAGGAATGATCTATATAAAAGTCTCTCAGTAATTCTAAACTTCTCTGTACACACTTAAACACTAGTAAATTAATAATTTAAATGAATTTCAATTATCCATAAGTCATTCTAACCTAATTTGATGGCTAACGGAACTAAAACTAATTTGAACATACAACGTTTTCTTTCTCAAAAAAGCATCCACACATGGATTTAATACACATTCATTCTATTTAAAGTGTTTAATTAAGTTTTCACTGAGTGTCCTTTGAAGGTAAACCCTTTAGTTTCACTGCATTTGGACTTTTAGGCTCATGATTAACTAAACAATATATTAGCATAAATTTACCAACATAATTTCAAACCTGAAGAGTATTTGATTTTATTTAAGAACTACGGATGTAAATTATGTCTTGCCTTTCTAAACAAAAAGTAAAAGAAGAAAAACAAAACATGTTAGAAGCCAGCTTGGGTTTGCATGCCATTACAAACATGCAAAGAACCAATTTTCTTAAGAGCACACATTGTAAACACTATTTAGATGTTCACCTACAGTCTACCTTCCAGCTATATAATTCAGATTTCAGATTTTTATTTTTTTTTCCTCCCTGCCCTCAATTGAACACAAACTGGCTGCAGATAATCTAGGGCAGTGAGCTTACCTTACCTCTGCATAGCTGAAGTGAGGCTTGGGGAAGGAAGGAGGGGAAAATATCAAGAGGAGATATTTCTGGAAGCTCTGTCGTATACACACTCCCTCCCAGAAAGAAGGGTACTGGCCACCAAACCTATGCAAGGAGTGGGCACAAGCCTACTCCCAACTACTTGCTCCCTTTAGGATGAGAAACACAGAAGGAAGCTGACTCCTGCACTTCTGAAGGAAACCCTCCTTGTCCTGTTCCTACACACGTGCATGCCCCCCGCAAGGTCAAAGTTTGACACTGATACAAAATAAATGATCAGCAGTTCTGATGTGGCCCACCATTTTTGGTCTATTTAAGTCAGCACGTATGTGGCACAAGCTGAGAACTTTTATTTAAGACTCTACTTTTAAAGATTGAACTTATCTGGCAGGCCAAAGTTCACAAACTAGCATAACTGAACGTAGCCTCTAAAAGACAGCAGTGCAAGGGTCAGTACACCTCTTCAAAGGTCTTTCCCACATTTTCTGAAAGCATCAGTACCCTGAACACGATGCAAGACATGCTATTGAAATGCCCTGACATTTCCCACCACGCCACAAGCTGTGGCATTTGCAATGAACAGCGAAGAAGAGGGAGATGGTCCCAGTCCAAGCAACCTGCATCAGGTATCAGAAGCAGTGCAACCTAGGAAGCTGCATCATGCTGTATGCCAAGCCACCCATCCCCTGGCAGCACTTCAGCAAGGGAGATAAACTACGTAGGCAGGAAAAGAGCAGCCAAAGCAGCTCACATGCCTTGCCTGCGCAGCAGTAGCGACGTATCCTAATTGGCAAGTGCAGGAACTGGAGAGTGTAAATGCTAGGAGCTGGTAAACTGTGAGTAATAAAGGAGAAAAACAAGTCCTGATAGCTCAAGACTAGGCAGATGCTAGGAGTACACGTAATTACAGTCTCTTACGCTGCTGGCTTAACTCGGTGCTCCTCCCTTTTATAGCAATGCAGTTCTCTTGCACTTGAATCAGTGTAAGATGATAGCCACTGACCAACAGTAGATGGAAAGAGGTCAAATTATTTGCTCTGGGCTAATTAAGGAGTTATTGCCAAAGTCTGACACACAAAGAGATGGTGAGTTTTAGGCACAGAAATGAGCAGCATCAGAAATGCTTTTTTTTTTTTTTCTTTCAGGAGAGCTCCTGCCAATTATGATAAATGAGCATGCACAAAGAAAATAGTACAAAGTCATCCTTATTAGGCTGCCTATTTTAAGACTGCCCCAAGACATACCCAAGTGATTTTAGTGTATCACCTAATTTAGGAGCCTTTCCAAAACTGGGATGGGGGAGGGGAAAGCAGAAGAGAAGAGAGTTTATCCTTCCAGGTGCCTGCTTACATAGATTCTCCTGTATCACAGTGAAAATTATGAAGACTTCAGGGACCCCAAGATCTGTTTGGCAAGTTACTTGTCCAGGTTCCAGGTGCATCCCTCACCTCAGTCATCGAGCATTAAGGACTATCATTTGTCACAGAGGACTTGAGTTTGAAACATGTAGCTCCCAAGTACCTAACAGGTGTTTTTGTTTTGTTTTGTTTTTTAAACTTGAGTACCAACAAGGCAAGCATTTAACTTCAAAGTGGGTTCCTGATTCCAATTTGGATGTTGGCCTAGACATCGGTTGTCCCATGGTCACTCACAGCTCTACATGAATAAATGGAAGGGATATTTGACAAACTTTGAAGCTGAAAGAATAACTCACTTCTTTAATGTAATTCATCTCTTCTTTCAGCTGATCAGCTGACCAGCCATAAACCACCATTTCTCTCTTATGGTTGTTGTCAGTCCGGTGCACGACGCCATACACCATTCCATGAGAAAGTGTCCCTGGAGACATGCCATTTGGTACATGGTAGAGCTCCTTAAAAACAAATAATAAATTATTTTAAAATCAGTTCTAGAATAATTTAAAAACAAAACAAAAAATACAGTAACATGGGACCAGGAGAGACAGTCAACTAGAGTGAAGGCACGGCAGCACCTAAGAATACTAGTTCCCAAATGTTTCGGGGCCAAATTGTCAACCTTCATACTTTTGGGATGATCAATAATCAGTTCATAATTGACACAGATGATACAGATGTCTAATTGCCATTGACTTTAATAGAAGTGGTATATGTACAGTCAGGAGCAACAGATTGGATTAGTGCAAGAAGAGATGGAGGCACAGGAGAGAGAAAGCTACCCTGGCTTACATGCTACTTTTCTGCATTCTTCTAGAGCATTATTAGCTCTCACAGTTTCCCTTTAAATTCTTGAAAAAGCAGAGTTCCCTCCTGCCCTCTGCAAAGTCCCTGCTGTGCAATGTATCAAAATTCACAAGTTTAATAAAACTATTTAGAGAGTTCTCAGATGAAACTGATATTACAACTTCTGAGCTCTTACACAGAGCACAGAAAATACCGTTTTATCTTGCAGATAAACAATCTAGGATTTTAGTTTGCATTCTAGGCTAAGGACCTCCAAAGCAATCAAACACCCATTTCAGTGTTGCATTTCTCTTCCAGAAATTGTAGAACTGACACCGTAAAAGCCAAAACAATGTTATGAAACACAGCATCCACATGAGCGTTTCTGTGTTACGAACTATTATAGGAGGACAGAACTTCAAGCACAGATCTTGATTGTTACTTGATTGGCAGCTTTAAAGTGCCTACATTTGTTATTTTGACAATCTGCAGAAATTTATAAAAAAATACTTGTGATAAATGTCTTATTTTAAGGTGCTCTTTGCAACAGACTCTTCTTATTCATCTCATCAATATAGTTAAGAAAAATACTCATACAAACAGTAGGAATCATTTCCCTCAGCATGTAAATAAATATCTGCAAGATGAGATGTAACCACCCATCCTAACTACTCACCTAGCCTCCCTTCTAATCAACAGAGAAATATACTTCTGTAGCAATCACCTGAAATAAGTCGGACTCCAGAAGTACTAATTTATCTTCTTGTTTATGAAGAATTTAAACAACTAGCTCAGATGAAAACATCCATATTATGGCTTTTTAAACTAGGGGAGGAAATAATATCACCTAACTTTGGATGTTTGCACATTGGGAATCAAAATGAACGATTCTTTGTGACTATAAAGTTAGAAAGATACAATCTTGAAAAACAAAAACAAAAACAGCTGTTACTACTTAAATTTGCACATTGTCTTTTAAAGGCCAGAGATAGAGATAAATTACTTACAGGTAATTTCACTAAACTTCCTTTCTCACAAAAGATTTTTCCCAGGATCCGGATAAATCTGACAATATTTGCAACATTGGCATTTGAATATATTTGTTTTTGTTTTGTTGTTCAGTAATGACACAGCATGAAAACCTACAGACTTTGAGAGTCTATTAAATCTAAGGAGCATCTAAATGTTGTATTTGATACCAAACAGGAGCAGGAAGAGATGAAACTCATCATCTTGTATCCACATGCAATCGCACCCCAGCTAGTCTTCAGTTCGTACTATGACAGAGGCCAATGGTGATATCTGCATTCTAAAGCAGTAGCTCCTTCAATTTTTAGCAGCCAAACCAACACAACTGAAGTGGCAATGTAAGGATAAATATTTCTTTGGGTAGGGTAAAAATGAACAGGAAAATCTATTTGGATTAAAATAAATGGCTAAAGATGGACATCTGTTATACATGATAAAAAGAAAGGTGCATTCCTTCTGCATGGCACTGACTGATTTTCTCAACATTGGAAAACCTTTACTGTATCACTGATGGCTTAACCGTTTTGCTGAAACCCTGTATGTGTGCATGCAGAGCTGGGAGGGGAACAATCATGGAGCAGACACCTGATAAAGACAGTTTCAGGCAAAGAACAACAAGGCTACAAGTATCATTGAAAATGAATCAATTAGAAACACCTAATGGTAAAATATTGGGCCACCAGTCCTACCAATAACAGATACAATTCTGCAGTTTGAAAACACTATATGCAAAGCTTCATATCCTGATAACCAAAAGTTACATAAGTACCTCGTTTTTTGTTTTTTGTTTTTTTTTTTTTTTGTTTGTTTGTTTTTTGTTTGTTTGTTTTTGTTTTTTTTCCTACTTAGGATGCATACAGACAAAAACTAGACCTGATTTTTTGAGAGTAAATAACACAGGAACTAGATGGGGACATGACTCAAAACTTTAGTGTCTGTTTACTTCCAGGGTTGTACAGTTCCTTTGGTAGTTTCATCTCAGCTCCTCCCCTGCATCTGGATAAAGGGATTACATACAATTTTCCATCTTCCAGATAACCACATGAATAATCACTTTGATTGTTTAGAAGTTACTAAGGCTCCAGACATTGAATTTATAAATCCATACCCTTTACCAACTCTCATTAATTTTTTATGAGGTGAACAGCTGAGTACCAGCAACTACTAAGATCCTTTGTGCCTCTGAAACATTAGCAGAATTGTTTAAAGTAATATTGGCAGAGTTCTGCATGAAGGTTATGATCAAGTCCCTTATTTTTTGAACATTGCAAACACATTCCTAAGGAATGCTTTAAAGGATTTTCCCCCTCTAGCAAAGACCAGCAGATTCAGACACTAGGTTTGCAGCCAGAGAATCACCCATGACACTTAAATATTTCACAGATGAACAGACTTAAATTTACATCATAATGGGCACACAACGAGCATCATAAGTATGCACAAAGCCAGACTGGTTTCACTTCTCCAGCAATAATAATACACTTGTCTCCAGTCTATATCTGCACAAGCCTCCCAAAATGTCTTTGTCACTTCTCTTTCAGATTAAAAAGAATCTCCATCATCTGTTGAGTGTTCCAGTTCTACTACGTGCTATTTACAACACAGGATATTGCTTTAACTTCTCATTGTTTTCCTCTGTCTCCCATACATATCCACTCCCACTACTCACATTTTTCTGACAAGGTCCTCGCCTCTCTCTACTTTGATCTGCAGTGAGGCATCTCAGTGATGATAGCAGAATAAGTAAATACATGCAAGTATTTAGAAGCAAGTAGATACTGTAAAGTTAACCAGAAAAGTACATAAAGCTGGAAGGTTTCTTTAGTTAACCATTGCTTTTTAAGGTCAGAGTATCAGCCAACTCCAGAGTACAGGGAAGCTCTTACTCCCTCCCTGCCTACGCACTTGATAGCACTGGAACAAGACCTTTTCTAAGTGCAATGTGTTGCCCCAAAATGTGCTGAAAACCCCTTCCAATATGACATGCTTATCTGAAAAGGCAGATGAAACTCAAGAAACTCATGAATATTTCTTTGTGGCTACAGTCAATTGTTTGACAATCCAAGTTAACAGCAACAACACATCGTGTTGCTGTACATGAATAATATAGCAGCTTCCAGGAACATGCTTTGGCTAAGCTGTAGCAATAGTCATGTTGCAGTTGGCAGCATCACACAGCATGTCCTGAAGAAAAGCGGACTGTGTTTACTTAATTAATAATTATTCAATACAGAAGCCGACACCCCTAGGTTGCAAAAGTCTTGATAATTGCCATGCATCCTGTTTATGTCTACGTCCAAGGAAGTAGCACAAGCAGCACATAATGTAATATGAAGCAAAGACACTATAAAAATAGACTCATATTTAAATATGATTTGTGAGCTGCTTTTTGTACCGCCCATAGTTTTATTAGCATTATGTAAATAACACTGAGGGGTGACTTCTTCCAAATCTGTCTCCATCAACTTTTTAAATGCAAGTCAGGTACCCCCATGCTTCATACTTTCTCACCGCCCAGAAGCTGGAAGCAGAAGCCTAGATGAGGTGTCTTATTTTGAGGAAAAAGGACACTTCATATAATAATTTGCACGATTTCAGAGGTAATACACACATGGTCTCGAAATTTTACTGTGATCTTCTGTTTACCAGCACCATCTAAAAACTTTTCTTTTAACCTACAACTTAATTAGTTAGGTAAGGCTTTATCTTTTCCTTGTCTGCTGCATTCCAGGGGGGTTCTGAAATATCCAGTTATCTTTTGTGTGTTCACTGTGTATACAAAGAACAAGAGCATTCACATCGTTACTTAGGTTACATATTTTCTGTCCAGTAAAGTGACACATTTACAATACTGAGTTCACCAAGCAAAAGTTACTGTGCTCTTACAAAACGCAGCAATGTTTTCATATTTCTTCATATTCCCCTACAGCTTATGGAACTCATGTTACATTCTGGGATGTTTCATATATAAATAGTATTAAAATATGGAAAATATGCCAAGACATAGACACGAGCATTCTTAAACTCATTGATGCTAAATCAGAAGCTTCATTGAACACATTCAAATTTTTTAACTCCTTGATTTTTTTTTTAGAATTTAGGTGCCTGCCTCATAAAACAGAAGTAGCGGGCGTTACACAAAGTCACATCTAATCAAAGAAATCTATACCCAGAACACCAACATTTATATGCTAAGAAAATAAGATACAACAGAGTAGTAATCAGAGGTCAGTGGAACTCTTTCTGTGGTCTTCATGTAGTGCTATTTTGAATGAAGGAGTTGCTTAAACAGCATTTCCAAAAACAATGAATTTGTGCTGGAGAGGCTGAGAAGCAGCCACCTGTAACAGGTGAACCACATTTGTTATGTCACAGCTCCTGATATGCTGCTGGGAGTGGGCTGGCAGCCACAGATCAGCAGAGAAAATAGGCACTGTCCTAGATTCAAAGTGCACAACAGCCTCGTGTTCACTGCACTCATGCTCTTTGGTCCAGCCCTGACACAAGTTTCTGCTTGGTGTTCAGCATAATACACTGGAGCAAATTCTCCTTCTGGCTTCCTTACAGTCTACATTTTTGCTGGGAGAAAAATATTTACTCTGCTTTTGTATTCCTATGCAAGAAGCAAAAAGGGTTTCACCTCTAGGATGTGACAAATTAAAAATGTAATTAAAGAGTTTGAAAATATACACAGACAAAGTACCAATTACAGTTAAGATTAAATGCTGTTCGAACTCTGTTGAAAGCCACAGAAACAGGGAAGTGAGACAAATTTTTATTTTTTATTATCTTGTCAATGTGTCCAAACAAACAAAGAAACAAACAGATCTCTCTATACATATCTCAATATTCTGCCCTTGACCATCTAACGGCAGCTTCCAATGACACTTCCAAATTTAGGCATGAGAGCCAAGAAAGGGATAGATGGGTAAAAATAAGCCCAGGCCCAAACAGAGACAATGCAATTGTCTAGTAGCTCTTTATTATGCGAGACAGAACAGGCCTCAGGACACACAGATTTTGCATACAATCTGACCAGCACAATATTCCATTGTACTTCACGGTGAACTAAGCAGCCTCACACCGCTTTCATCCATTGTCTAATGTTAACAGTAGAAATACAACAAAATTATGATAGTTTCAGATACTCTATCTGAAGTGCAACAATTCAGAGATATTTAGCAGTAAGCTTTTCACCACTAAAAAGCAAACCAACCAACAAACCTGAACTGGTATCTTCAATTCTCACATATTTCTTTCAAGGTATCATAGCCTAAATAGGAACACAGAAATCTGGCCTGGCACAAACTCTCTCTTCCTCCATTTTTTAAGATCAGCCCCCAAACGTGTACTATCTGCCAGCCTTTCACAGAAGACAGGGAGAGGCCATCCTGCTGCATTCATGCTGGCAGTAATTTTCTTGCAACAGAACTGCCCAGTTCTGTCTCTTCCTTTTAATCTCTTGCACTGGTTCATTTTTATTTACTAGTAGTATAGCAATAAATAAGTCAACCTAGAAACATAATGTGCTGATATAGATTTAAGGAAATACTGCATATATCTTGGACTAAACTTTCACTACAATGAAAAAGGCCAAGGTAACATCTAATAACATAACCAATGAAGAACGAGTTCTGAACTGACAGTGAGCTCCAAAACAAAGTACTGGCAGAATCACTGCTAGCAAGCCCTTCTGTACAGTTCACTAGCTGATTCTGTAACTGACACATCTCCTCATGGTATCTAGTCCCAGAAAGTATAGAAGATTAACACGTGTGCACCAGTGAGCCATCACAATGTCACATCGGGGCAGCTCAAAATCACCTCCTTCCAATGAAAGATTAGAAAGAGATTACAACCAAATGTCACGCCATGGTATATTTATAGTTTTCTGGCATTCCCTGTGACACAGCAAGGTCTCTGCTCTCCTTCCTCATCAGCAGCAGGCTGAGTCAGGGAAGAGTCTCTCTCTCCAGCACTTGTCCTGCCAGAACAGGAGAGTGCCCAGCAGCCAAGCACAAAGTGCCTGACCTATCTGAGCACTCCAGCAAAGATTGGATGATCCCACAGGTTATAGAGTTTATTTGTGTAAGTCACACCAATTCTTTGTAAATATTAAAAATAATTTCCAAAAGTTTTTCCTTTATATTTATTTTCTTAACACCCAACATTTAAAGACAGCACAGAACTCTAGCTTCCAACAAGTCCTGCTGTTCAGTTTGAATCTTGGTGAAGCTGTATTTTTTAACATTAAGTTGTAAAGCAGAAAGCAGAAAACTGAGCAGTTCTCTAATTTCTTTTCATTATCCTTATTTCCAAAAGAGGGACATAGTTCTTATAGCACTGTGTGAGGATTACCTAATATTTGTAAAATTCCTTATTCTCAAAGCGCTTTATGGAATTTCATTAACAGAGTCAGTTGAACATGGGTGGATCAGCAGAGATATCTGATAACTGCTTTCAGGAGATTTTGTTTTTTATTATTTTTTTTTTAATATTTTTTTTAATCAAGTTTGAAGTAAGATAAAACTATCACAGTATGACTAGTCAGGAATCTTGTGTGCACCGTAAGTTACTGTGTAACTAATGCAAATATATAAAGCAATACATTGCATAGACAATACAAATCTACAGGTAATAAATTACTTGCTTGTTTCAGAGGCATGAGAAAAAACAGTTCATGATCAGTGATTTATTGTGGCTGCTTCTACACCGTAAGATTATACAGTTTATAAAGTATGTAAAACACAAGTAGATGGCATAATTACTCTGTATTTTTTAATTGCTATGACACTGAATAATTAGATCCCATCTGGTTCTGAAGACTTTCTTTATGCACACTTTTGTATAAGTACTAAACTTCAGAAAATTACTCAGAACATGCAATAATTGAACTATATATAACTTTTTTGTTCTCATGTAAAAGGACCCATCTCCTAAAAACCACCGTGCAGTATACTGGAATGTAGCATGAGCTGAATAATGTATTTATTACCTTTCATATCTTCTTAACATTCTTTGATATAAAACCCACTTGGATTTATGTGTATTAATACAATAACTACAATACAGTTATCATTAAACACAGAGTCTCACAGAGAAAAAAGAGTAAGTCACATAAGAAAGTGCCCAAGAATTGTCCAAGCCCTAATCATTTACACTTCTTTCTCATTACTACACTACTCAGCACAGTAAAGTGAGTAAGTCATGAGTCAATTTCTATCCTCCTCAAAAACAAACTTGTATTGCTCTTAGGACAACAGGCGCATATGTTTAAGCTAGACTAAAGGTTTCTGCAAACAGATACAAACTGACAGAGAACTCTAAGTGGTGGGCAAAGATACTCTAACTGCTGCAACTAAACACCTCTGTACAAAATTAATTATCACAATTTATTGGTGGCCTAAATGTAGTTTGCATGAAGGCCTTTTTAAGGCATTCTGTAAATAACATCTACAGATCCTCAAGGACCTATTACTTTGCCAGAGCAGTGTATGAAGATCTGAGTGCGTACAAGATTTCAGCACAACAAATATCTGATAATGACTCTTTATTTTGACTATATTACTTAGCTTTTTTTTTTTAAAATGTTTGTATTTCTATTTCATTTCACTGTTACTTTTGCTTCTGAGTACCGCTACAAAATTATTTCAAAGAAATCCTATTGTTGTATTACTTCTTATTGTCATATTGCTATTCAGACATCTTACTGGTTAAACAAGACAAATTAAACATCTATTGCTCTGAAATAGCTCTTAGAGAACAAATTCTGTACCAAAGCAGCTGTAAGATTTTTTTTTGTGTATATACTACTTGCTTCTAAGAAGAATTGCCCTTCTAAACCCTTCTATGTACATGACCTTCAAATCACTTTCACTTCAAAACAATCTTGAATTCTTTGTTTTGTATTTCTTATTAGTATACCACTGGTTACCAAAATCAGCTGACACAGCAAAGCATCCAAGCCCCAGGCCAGCCAGCTCCACCAAAATGTTAAGGACCAAATCTTGTACACTGTTAAGCTTATGTGAAACAGAAGATCTCCTTCAGTCTAGGATCAAGATCCTGCTTAACTCAAGACCCTGCTTGTTGACAGCAGTTTCCTACTCTTCTTGCTATACAAATATTAAATAATCAAGTCTTAAAAGTACCTCAGTCACACATCACCTTCAAAGTTTGTATTGTTAATCTACCACTGTCCTTCTATTTTATATGCAGTTTTCCTGTCCCCAACTCAGGCTCAAAGCTCACAGCTGATTTGCTCAGCTTGGTTCCCAAAACAACTACAATCAGCTTTTGTGGATGTCTATATTTAATCCCTGTTTACACAGCGTTTAACTTTGATTGCTAAAACTTACGTTTTTCTTTCTTTCGGGTTCCTTTGCTCCCTGTTCAGGCTGTGAGCCTTCATCAGGTGGCACTGTTAGGCGTAATCTACAAACATTCATCTGAAAGAAAAACAGAAGTTTGCTTTTAGTTTAAAGAGTTACAAAAATTTTATTTTAATAACTTGTTTTGCAAAATGAACTGTACCAACTTTTGGGTTTTCATTTACTATTTTCTACCTTCTATCACATATCTAACAAAGAAAAAAATTATTTGTTAAAGGCTAGAGGTTTTTGTTTTTTTTTTTTAGCAGGTGAGAAATAATTCAAGGGCATCCCCATAATTACATACCTGAAATAGCAAAAATCCATTTTAATCAACAACATGCTCTTATGTACTCATAAATGACATTGAGTGCTGAGATATCAGAACACTGAACATAATTTCCTAGTTTCTCAGCTTTGTTTGCAGATTTGACATACTTTTAATCTTCAAAAGTAATTATTTAGAGACAAAAAGTGCATTCTGGAGTGGATGCCCCTTTTTTAATCAGTACATATAAAAATATTTGGTTCTAGGGTACCTCATTACTGGAATTCCACTGAATTCAAACAGAAATATTATTGAAATGTGTTACATACAAAGATGCTTATAAATAATAAACGTAAAAATGCATCACAGAAAATTTAATAAGTCTTGTTTCCTATCTGACTTCAGAAAAGTCATCCTATTGCTGGGGAAACAAAAATGTCCATAAAAAGATCAATGTGAAATATAACCTACTCTTTAGCAGGTTACATGTGGAGGCTACTTTGTGCAGAGGGTTCCTCACTGTCAATTCATCATTAAGCTGTATGCTATCAACTCTGTAACAAGAAGCCTCATAGAAAGCAACAGAAGAAACAAAGCTTAGCATAAAAGTGGGTTGGTCATGCTTTCGTATTTCCCAAAGAATTCTGAAACACATTTAAAAATGATGAGTCCTTGCACATTGGCTTTAGACACTGACTGAGTGTGCGGAGAAGAGAATACCATTCTTCCCTTAACTGCAGAAGCAGGAAGTGCTTCCCGCTTACAACGAAATTATCAAGATTTATTAATAATAAACTCCTCAACATTGGAGCTCATTGACTCACATGGTAACTAATACCATGTTTTCTCACCTATTTGAATTTCTCCTTGCTCTTTCTTCCTATTAGCTTAGCAAGGCTTTTTCCTCTAAAACATGAGTGTTGATAACAAAAAGGGAGAGTCTGGCATTCTTCCATGTAGGCAAACAAAGAAAGATCACACTCATAAATAGGAAATAGGACTGAATTTGTGCTGTGCTGTGCAGGAAGTGACAGATGAGGCCAAATTTTCCTTACAGTGATTCCAGTGAAAGAAAATTGGGTTAAAAGAAATGAAGGGATTGTTAGGATAAAACATGAGAAATACCCTCAAAGAAACAGAAAAAGATACTGACTGGCAACTCAATGTGAGGAGAAATGAAGTTGTATAAGATTCTCTGAAGCTGGCAAATGGATTGCCTGTTAGTCAGTATAGGACTAATTATAGCCAACACATTTATAGATTCACAGTGCAGTGATTGTAAATAAGCAATTATTCCTGTGCGTGTACACCAGTTAGTGAATCATGACTGCCTGTCACATTACAGCGATTTGTGTGTTACAGGGTTACCATGAAGGAAATCACAGAGAAAAAGTAAGTTATAACAACTAGCTTGGAAATATAAGACAGTAGCAAGAACTTGCTGCGACTAGGAGCACTCTACTCCACTCAGACTGCCTTCTTATTAACTCCCTGAAGCGCACTTTTATTCCTTTTCCATTTTCTTTTTTTTTCCAAGCTACCACCGAATTATTAAAACACCTCGAACAAGTTCATATTTTCAGCAGTATTTCTGACACAAAATGAAGATTCAAGGCTTCACTTTGCAGCCTGCTGCACAAAAATGCCAAGCAGAGGGTGGCATTAGCAGACATCGGAGAATTCCAAGCTTGAAGTCACACCCAGCAGGGCTTGTGCGGCAGTGGCAAAGTACCTCCCAGTTTTGAATTCCTTGCTAGGACAACCTTATATAGGCTGTACTCTTGTCATTGTTTATAACAATTGCCCTACCATGGCATCCCTGGGGAAAGAGCAGTAAATGTATAAATTCACTCCTCCTACTCCTGGACCACAGATGATGTACTCTACCTAAGGACAGAACTACAGACCAATCTGTTGAAATTCAACAACGCTATGGAGATCAGAAGGGAAAAACGGCAGGCACCACTTTCCCTTCAACCTTCAGAAGGAATGGATATTGTGTCTATAGTGTTCTTTCTATGTAGTGTTTCCTAAAGAAACACTCTGTTGGCAAGTTTACGAGACCAAATGAATGAGCAGGTTCACATGGAAATCACAGCTAGCCCTCCCCTAACAGTAAGATGTGGCTGAAGCGATGACTTAAAATGGAAATGAAATCTGAACAGGAAGAGCCTCAACTCAGTGCCAAACAGTGGAATAATAACGTGCAACTGAGGATGAAGCAGTAATTTACAGAAACAATTGGGTTTTGTAGGGAGAAACCCAGGAGGAGAATGAAAGAGAACTCCACTAGCAGTGATTCAATTTCCTTCAAATGGTAACTGACAGTAAGAACAAGCAATGAAAAACTGAGGGACAGATGTGGCTTTCACCCTACCTTTATGTCACCAACATTGCAACTTTGTGAGCACAACTTCTTTTTAAAAGAAATAGAACACGTGCAAGCATCAAGTTTTCTAGACTATCAAATTTTAGTTTGGTTTACAGCATCAGTAACTTTGACAAGCCAACAACATAATTTTCATCGTGCTGGCATTTTATGCTCACTCCTGGCTTTTGACACCAGCAACCCACAAGCAGTATTTCCAGAGCACATCTGACATCATTTGCAAAATGAATATGCAGACAGGAAAACAAAGACTGGAAGGTTCACCCCACAATACCAGACAGCAAAAGTTTGCTGACAGCAATGGAAGTTAACAGGTGAAGACATAGTCTTTTATACAGCTTCTAAGAAGCTAGTGGGACAGCGTAAGTGAGAGGTGCTGCAATATGGCAGTTAAGAAAAAGCCAATCTAGGTTAGTTAAAAATGTTAAGAATTCATGGCCCAGATCCACAATCCACATTCATGTTTACCATCCTACTCAAATCACTAGGGTGCAACTTAAGGTAAATACAGATGACAGATTCAGTTTGAGCAATGTTCTTCAGACTCTTCTCCCCCTTTTCCAAAAACCAAAACACCCAGAAAGGGATTGATCATAGTTAACTATGTACTGAAATAATTGCAAAGCTAAAGTTGAAATAACGAGCATTGGTTTGATAGAATAGTTAAAGTTACTAGCACAGCAACAGAAAGATAGAAGCTGCTCTATTAACAACCAGTCCCAATTTAAGATTTTTACAGTACCCCCAAAAAGGAAGATGTGGTTCAGTATCAATCTTAACTTCAACTTTGGAGTTAACAATACCAGAATCTATTTTCAATGACCAAAACTCACTTCCTTTGCCTAACACCAGATATTAGTTTTAGAGTTTTGAAGGTGAGAGCAAAAATAAAGTAGGTTTTTAATTTCAGTCGGTCTTAAAAAGCAAAGAAGAAAGTACTTTCTCTGGTCATTATCTGCTGATTTTAAGTCTGCTTCATTTATGAAAACTCCACTGTGAGACTCCCCACTCCACCACAATTAAAGGACACTTTTCCTGTGACCATAGGCATGCAGGAATGTGACACGCATCTTTCATTTATTCTGCAGTTATTCTAACTGTCTTCCTCCTGTCTTTCAACAACTCATTGTATGGGACGCACATTTCCCTACAAAAGGAACAGCAGTTTCCCTATGGCTTTTATTTGCAAATTAGATTTTACCAGTTTACTTAAGAGAATTTATTAAATAAAGTTCATTTTACATTGTGCTTGGCAAGTACTTTCTGGGCATGAAAATAAGAAAATTAACACCTGAAGACAAATTATCTTACCTTCAATTTCTTAAAGAAATACTAAAACAGAAAACTCAATGGGAACGTGGTAGACGTACTGAACACAAGTATGATTTCCCAGTCATCCTAAGTTTTCCACATGCATGAAAAATTTTATTTTATTATCAACCTGAAATTTTGTATTTCCTAAACCAAAATTAAGAGTTACCATATGAAGGACAAAGACGTATTTTTTTTTCTGTGGCGGAACCTACTTGCATGCTACCACATAAAACATACGGCAACGTGACATTCTTCGCTGTTTCTATCATCCCTGAGAAACTCAAATTTTTGGAGTGTCAAACCCGTGCCTAAATATTTCGAGATGCATCATGATCACGAAATTGGAATTCTTTGGAAGAGTGAGCTTACCATTTGATTTTGTTGATTTATTTCTTTACCCATAGAACGTGCAGCCCCAGTGATAAGTGTGGCTACTGCAGCGCGAGGGGACTGTTTAGAGCAGGGTGGCTGCAGACTCTGCTGGCATATCTGCCAGAGTTTTAACAACTTTTTAGACATGTTTCCCAGCAGATCAATTCATCAGTGTTATTTACCTTAGTTACGAAACTTACAAAAAGCAAGTTAGTAAATCATATTTCTGTACCTGAACTGATTTTAAAAGAAATGACCTTTACCACCTAAATCACTACAGTAAGCTTCTTCGTGATGGAAAGTCTCTGTGGGCAAGTTCTCAGCTGTAAATAGGAAGACGCATTTCAAGAGGAAAAGAGTCTCCAACACATGCCCAGCTCCCTCACAGGTTTTCAGAACGGCCAGGGACCGCCCGGCGCTAACAAAAGCCCAGCAGGACGCCCCAAAGGCTCTGCCCTTCCCGGCCCCTAGCAAAGCCGCGCAAAAAGACGTTTCCGCGAGCTCCGCGTGAAAACCCCGCCAGCGAGGAGGAGAAGAGCCAGCGAAGCGCTCCGCCGCCAGCCCCAGAGGGGACGGAGCCGGGGGGCCGAGCCCGCCGCCTCGCCCCGCGGGACCCCCCGCCGTCCCCCCGCGCTGCCCCGCGCACCTTCCTCCGGGCGCGGCCGCTGTCCCCGCCCGGCCTCCTGGGGGTGGTGGCGGTGACGGTGAGCCCGGAGCTGTAGCGCAGCATCCCCGCGGGCCGCCGGGCCGCCGCTGACTGCGGCTGCCTCGGGCCGGCGGCGCCGCTCGGCTCCGCTCCGCCCCGCGCACCCCGCCGCGGGCGGCCGCAGGGGCCGGGCTGCGCAGCGGCTGCCCCGGGCGGGGCGGGCCCCGAGCGGCGGCCGCTCGGCTACCGAGAGAAACGGGCGAGCCCCCCGCCCCGGGGGAAGTCCCGGGAGGGGCCGGCAGCGGGGGTCAAGGCTCCGGTAGCCGGCGCCGAGCGCTCAGCCCGCAGGGAGGTGAGCGAGAGCTCAGCCCCCGGGAAGCGGGGGAGGCACAGCCGAAGGAGCCGCTGCTGTGGGGAGCAAATACACAGAGCAGTTCTGAGACGGGTTATCCTTCCTCTCCCTGTAATTACCTTGGAATAATTAAGACCACGAAAGAGCACGCTTATGGCTATGTGGTGTCCTTGCCCACTACGATGCTAAGGAGCACGCTGCTGCGGCTCCGTGCTGCTTCCTGAGCTGCAGAAGGACAAGGAAAGGGAAGCAATTTGCTGCCCACAGAGCTACTGCTGCCTTACCCTCAGTGCACAGTGTCCGTTCTCTTCCACCTCTCAGTTCCCTGTCCCTAGGGCAAGACGCTGAGCCATCAATGTGATACGAGCTGAGGAAGAGAGGAAGAAGGTGTTGTGCAGGCCTGGAGGAGGGAATGAAGGGTCTGCACTTAGGATTCAGTCTTTTCTGTTTTCCCAGCTACTGTTCTCGTCTCCCCCTGAGGAAGGTAATACAGCACCAGGCAATGAGCTAGAACAACCACTGGTATTTGGATTTCTTGCAAGTTGGGCTCAATGTTATGTCTACTGTTTTGTGTGAAGATGTCCCATGCCCACAATCACATTTCCACACGAGTCATCCATTGTCCTAACTCACACCTGCTTTCAGAGGGGGGTTGCAGGTGGAGGATCCCTTTCAATAACAGGGATGTACTTTTTCAGAAGTATCTCACTTTCTTGCTGGGCTGTCTCTCAGCAGCGGTCACTACTTGTTCCTGGCAAGCAGAAATGTCTCAGCTTAAATGCTGGTGTGCAGCCAGACGATGGCCTTCGTGTGGTTTCAACTGGGAAGACGTTCACATACCTGTGAAGTTCTCCTTATTAGTGAGAAGCCTTCAGAACTTCATTCCCCTCTGAGAAAATGTGTGTACGCAGGGCTGTCTAGTCATTGCCAGGCACAGTCAGGAGAACTGCTTTTCCAGGCACAGAAACTAAACTTGCACCAAACTATAGGAAAGGACCTTTCTTCCCGTGCCCAACAGTATGATGAAGTGAGGTACACTGATCTGGACCCCGGGAGAAGTTGCATGATCTGCATCAGCTTTGAGAATTATGATTAATGTGATGGAAATCTTTCTGGTGCAGATGGACAGAAAAGAGTTGTCCATGGGTAATAGAAAGACCAATAATACAAATCCAGTTTTCTTAGCTTTGTCTAATTTGCTAGCTGCTTTTCCTATTTCTTAGAAAATAGCAGCAGGCCATGTCTGCCTCATATCCCAATATCTCTTTCAACTGGGAGATCTTCTGCTTTTGGGCATATCCCCAAATTAATATCCTCTAAGAAAGAACAACCTGTATGCACAGTTAGTAGTCTGCTTTTGTTTGGATGCTCTAAGAATCATCTTCTTCCCTTTCCCCAAATCAGCAAGCTGCACAAGGGTAGTGAAGAGTCTAACTTGCTTTCTACCTTGCTGATTTAATTGGCTGTGTATCCTGTGTACCCACCTATAGTTTCTTCAGCCATTCTGCAGGCTGTGTGGTCCTATGTGCATAGTAAACATTTGAAAATGTCTCAATCTCTAAGCTCTGCCAAAACAGAGAAGAATCTGTAGAAGTGAGACTCAAAACCAAACAAATCCAAAACAAAAAATACCAAACCATACCAAATACACATCTCTTTGCATGGAAGCAACATTTGGAATAGCAGCTTTTTCTCCCTCCCCAAAGCTCAAATACACTACAGAGATTATGGATGGAGCTGCTGGTAGTGAACGAACATCTGGTACCCCAGGTATGAAATAAGAAGCTCAAGAGAAGATGTTGCAGAAATGTGAGACATACATAGAAGGGCTGCAAAAAAAGTTCTAAATTACAGGATACGCTGCTTACAAAAGGTATAAATGTTCTCAAAAAGCAGTTGGATAAATTCACAGAAGACAAGCTACAAGGACTATAAATCACAAATATATCTATACAACTACCGACTGACTCAGGAGGTCCTTGAATTTTAAGGTTTGTTTTCTCTCTCACCCCTCATGGAGACATAAGTCAAGAAGTGACATGCCATAGACAATCCATTCCCTCTTTCAATCCCTGAGAGATGAGGGAGAAACATCTGCTTGGTTTCAGCTTGGACCTGTGACTCTACCTGGCTAGCTCTGATAAAGTCTGAAGTAGATTTGCCAGGATTTACAGCTCTTATTCCCTGCAAGGGTCATAGCACCCTTCTGCAGGCACTTCTTGCTGTCTGTGCTTTGGACATGGCACTAACTTAACAGAAACAGGATGGGGGAATGGAAAGCAAATCACCACTTGATGAGTTTGACTAAACCAACACTATTCTTTGTATTTTTACACTTGTGCAGACTGCATAAAACATATACACAGCCATACAGACTGCTCAGACCCTATACAATGTGGTGGCAGAAAATAATCTGACCAGGATGGATGAGCTTTTAGTTCAAAACCTTCCAGTGCTTTGTGAACGCAATGATCCAAAGGAACAGCAGGTTAATTACAAGCTGACACTATAATGTGAATATCTAGGGCAATACTTGTTGTGAAACAGCTAATGTGATTATGCAGAAACTGTTTAAAATTTGAAGTGTAAGTACCTTTTTTCCACCAGCATCACTCGTCTAGGAGGTAAAAGGCCGTTATGCTGCAGGAGAAATGAAACAGTGTCACAGAAACAACAGGCCTTTATGTTAAAAGTCACAAGATGAGCAACAGGACATACAATACATGAAGTAGGGAATAGGTCTCTCCTCACAGAACAGCAAACTGTGTCAGCAATACTGTTGGACTAGGCAGCCTGGCCTTACCTTAACAAATTGCCTCAAAGTGGCCATGTTAAAAGGCTCATTTTTTTCATCAATATCTTCCCTCCATCTTCAGACTAACAGCTGACAGAGTCCAGATGAAAAATCCCAGTAACACCTTATCAGCTGGAATATTAGTCCTGTGGGATTGGGGAATAATTGTGGAGTTACAAATTGTGCAAGAACTCACAAATGGTCATTAAGGTTATAAATTCCCATTTGTATCGCTACAAAAATGAAGTGTTATAATTAACTTCTAATAGTCTTCACTTTCCAGAGGGATTAAAATCTGTTCTGCCTTCTTCATCCCGAAGGCATGAAACCCATTTATAGCAAAGACTGTCAAATGGACAGATGCATATAAAATATTTCAAAACCAGACTTGTTAAGACCCGTGGGCTTGATCACCTATTTTTCATCAGAGCTGTTCTTTTTTTTTTTAATTTTTATTTTTTTATTTTTATTCTCCCCCGCCCCCGGCTAGCTTTCACCTTTGTATTCTATAGATAAGCACTTAGCTCAGTATCATGTAACTCTCAAACTTTCTTTTTTGGGCATTACAGCTAGCATGAAAATGTTGGCCTGTTAACAGACATAAAATAGCTTGTTTGGGGATGGTCATCTGAAACTGAGCCTCCAAATTCTGTAGTTGTAGGCCTCATTATATGCAGTATACAAACCAAAGTATAATATTGCACAGTTCTGGTCTTGAGCAATATTTGTATCTTGCACTGGCAAATACGCCTTTGCTCCATTTTGGAGCTAGTCTGGTTTGCAGTTAGCCTTTTGAAGTGACATAGCACAGCTATCTGGATATCCAGCTTGGTTTAGCTACAAGCATCAAATCACTTCTCAAACCTTTTGACATAACTGTTTGCTGTCACATAACACTCTCAGTACATGGCTACTACAGGATTACTACAGAAGCTCAGAACCTCCCCTGCTGATCTCAGATACACACATCTATAATTAGGAATTCTTACACCAGGAGTTTGAAATGCAAAATATGTATTTTATTTTGCAAAGCCTTCAGTACCCATTCTGTGTGATTATTTCAGTTACAGTTGAACTAAATCAAAAAAGAAATTCCTGAGTCACCTGCAATAGCAGCTCAATTCCACTTTTACTGGTCATCAATCAGTGACTATCATTTCAGTAAGTTTTTCTTTTAATGCTTTCTGTTTGTAGTTGTTTTCTTACTTCCAAATTACAATCCATCTTCCTGCTGAGGTTCTCAAAGTACTTTTTCAACTATGAACTAATGAACTCGCAGAATCCTAGATAGCTCAATAAATAAATAATACAAGGCAATGGTAACTCTCATTTACTGTAGAAGAGATAGAAAGGACAAAACAGAATGGGTTTGTCACTCAAATTCATATCTGGACAAGAATGCAGAACTGGCCATCAAAGCTAATTAGGTAATGGTAACATTTTTCAGTCACTAACTCTTCGGTCTCTAGGTAGCACCACCTCCCATTTTGCTGAAGCATGTATGGCATCAGTTCAGTTCTTATTCAGCAGAAGTACCACCCCTTGATTCATCTTCACCATTTCCTCTTTCACATGAGCTTCCTGTTCAGTTAGCATATGGTCACAGCCCATTGCAATGTGCCCTGAGATAGATATGCAGTTCTAGAAGCCTGTCATTCTTCCTTCAGCAGTAGGCTTTGTTTTAGTCAGCCTATGCTATGCAAGCAGGACAGTTCAATATAAACATCACGTAAAAATAATGCAGCATAGGAGTAGCAGCATTGCTCATGCAGGGGTGTGACTTGGCCAGGTCATATAATTGAACTGGTTAAGGTAGGTAGGAGAGCAAAAAACAGGCACGCCCACCATTAGCACCACAGTTATATTGTTGGGTAGTTGCTTTTAAAACTATTCCACTCCCTAGAGATGACATCAAAGGATAGATCTCTTCCAAAAGGTTATTTTTTTTTTTTTAGTACTGTTACTGTGGCAGGAAACAAGTAAATTTTAGAGGCAGAGGTAAACTGTGGAGTACAAGTTCTACAGATGAGAGCAATGGACATGTTTCAGGGACCGAGAGTGTTAAAGACAGGAAATCAATACATATATTTTGCTTCCAACTTGCAAAGGGGAAGATTTTGCCTTAGTTCTTTATTTCTCCATAGGAAATGAAACAGAAGAGGAAGAAGGGGGAAAAACTACACTCTGTTCCATTTTATGATAGAAGACTGGAATAAAAAGTAGCAGACTTCAGCCCTACTTCAGGGCAGAGGATGATGGAATATTTTTCTAATCAATAAAAGCAAACAGGCATTTTCTTGAGCACCTGCACAGATACTACAAAAGTTCTTCGTTGTCTGGCTGTGCCTGGTTTTAGACCTGGTTTAAGGCCTCCATTCCTCATTCCCCATCTCAGAACGATGCTCATGGCACTTTAGCAATTATTAGTGATTTTCGCAGCCCATTGCCTGTTCACACCCAGAGCTGGCACAAGGAGCCATGCATAAAAGTTGTGAAGTCAAAGATCTCATCCTCTTATTTTCTTTCTAAATACTACTAAAATGTTTGTTAGAAATCATATAAAAAGAAAATAAGGTGGAAGGGCAGGAGTTTTAACCATAAAATACCAGATTATACTGATTCTTGATATCAGGCAACTATCATCAGGAAAACTTTGGTCCCTCCAGCCCTAAAAAATATTCTAGTGGACCTATCTGTATCTACAGCATAAGGACATAGATTTTTTATCCCATCAAGAACTGTCTACTTTCCTCTGCACACAAGCCATTATAGTAATCAAAAAAGAAGCAAAGTTATAATCAATACAGAAGATATCATTGGGCCTAACTGAGGTGAAGTTATTAGGAGGGAGTATATAGGGAGGACTAAATAGTTAAAGGCACTTACTAATAGCTCAATCACAGTGACTAAATATTACTTAGGAAAATACCCCTCTAACAAGAGTCCCAGTCTTAGGAAGGAAATGGATTCACACACCTGGCCACTTATGTATTTGGTCATACACTGTATCCGTGAGTCTGGATGGCCACTCCTCAGATTTCTTGCCTTTCTTCAGGCCTCTTTAGCTCAGGGGGAAGAGCACGTTTTTCCTTCACCTGTATATGGTTCATCATCTAGTTAGCAAGAATGCAGCTGACAGAAGCATAGTTCTGGGTCTTGTTCACAGAGCAAGAGATGTGAATTATTCCAGGAAGTCACTTTCAAGAAATACTACAGCCTTTAAAATGGACGAAACTGGTATCAGTGACCTGAACCAGTACAGCAGGATTTCCTGACATTCTGCGCGTCTGATGACAATGTGAAATCCAAGTAAACCTGTGGCTTTTGGGAGACAAAGGCTGGTCTACAAAAGGAAATTAACCAGTTTGCAAGATTGCTCATAATTCAGAAATGAAGTTTCTATTCTGAAATTAAACAGTTTCCTTGGTGGATTTATTCCTATCAGGTTTCTCTCTGCAGAGAAAACAAAAACAAAAACAAAAACTTAGCAAGTACACTATCAAAAGACCTTGGAAATGACTTGAGCCATTAATTTCCATGGAGTTTTGACTTACTCTGTAAATTTATTTCAATAAGGAGATTTCGAAGGAGGAAATCTCCACAAAAATATTTCCCCACATTTCAAAGTGGGCCTACATTTTACCTCTACTTGTATCGAAGAAAAATGCAAAAAATATGCAGAAAGGAGTGCTCAGTAAGTGACTCTATATTATAACAAACTCTTTGCAGGCTCTGAGGAAGGCTGCTCCTCCTTTGCATCACTCAACTCCATTTTATCTTACTCTTTCTATTCAAATGCCTGAGCCCTGTCTCTAGTGCTTCCACCATGCTTCTGTAAAAGGATTTCAAACCACGTCTGCTGATGAAGTCTTTAAGTTTGCCAACCTAATTTTAATAATATACTAATTAATTAATAATAATATAATATTTAGTTTTGTAGATATATGGTATTTATAAAAGCATGATTAATGTTGACCGGAAATTTGAATTTCCATAATTAATTGTTATCCTTTCCCTTTCTCATAACTTCATTATGCTCAGGCATTTTGTTGCACTTCTGGCCTATCCGGATTATTTCTTCAAGACGTTTATTATTATAGGTTAATAGAACAGCATCCCCACTTCTGGAAATCTTCCAAAGGTGTTACCTGAAAGCTTCACAAGCTACCAAACCATCTGGACTGCATAATTAACACAAGAGAATCTATTAGTCCTCCTTGAGTTGGTCTATAGCTTGCCCAGGCAGAATTTCATCTTCACCTGGCAGAGGGAAACAGAAAGGGCATATCTCAAGAGGTGTCTTTAAATTCCTCCCAGGTGCACACTTGCTTTTTACAGAAGTATTTCAGCATGGAAAACTATCACTAGAAGGTTTCTGTATTTATAACAAAATGCACCTTCAGCAAGGAGTGTTCTTTTCCCATTAAAACTGTCTAATTCAAAGATTATTTTCTCTTAATACACACATACGCAGTCATATGTGTAACAGTTGATTGACTGCATCTTTTAGTTAGTACAACTTAACCTTGCTGATTGTAGAACTGCAGTATAAGCAGAGAAAGCAGGTAAAAGAAAGGTATGGAGAGAAATGAATACCTAGAACAGCCCTGTCTGGAACACCTATTCTCCCTGATACAGAACAAGAATAGAAAGACACAAAATACCGCTAAAAGACAATTGCCCTACTTCTACTCTTATTTTTACAAGCATCTGCCTGATAATAACCAAGAAGTAAACGGAGGTGCTCTGGATATTAATGTGGGTTAATAGAATTAAAGTAGTACAAAAGAATTATCTTATTGCTTTTTATAATTAACCTGGAGGTCCATTGCCATTGCAGGTCACTGAACAAAGAAGTTGCTAGTATTGAAGGAAGGAGGTACATATGTATGTACAGGATCAGGTTTGGGTCAGACAAAACCAGTGAACTAGGTAGCATGAATTCAGTCCGAGTTATCAATAAAGTTTACCCACATGGCTAGCAATTAATAGAGAGACTGATACTACTCTCCTGTGACACAACTGACTTCAGACTACGCAGGGGAAAGAGAGGAGGGGATTTGCCTTCCTGAGGGGCACTGGGAATTGTCCACTATTGAAAACAGGATGTTAGACCATCACTCCGTCTCTGGAAATTTCTATTTTTCTAACTTTTAACAAAGGACTAATAGTAACACCAGGCCCAATCCTCCTGCCTCTAAAGTCAATAGCAAAATTCCCAAGAAGTTCTACAGATGTTGTACAGAGACTATAATCAAGTAATATATTAATTGCATATCCTGGATACATAATAAGAACCGTTGTCTGTTCATTTTCTAGCTTGGTTTATTTGAGCAAACCTTCTAGGGGAAGGTAACAAACACCAGAAATCATCTTCAATCAGCTATCCTATGACAAACACTTTACTTTTGCTAAAGTGTTAGAATGCAAAATACACCAAAATATTCTGACTACAGACAAGCTAGCAGGCTCTTAAGAAAGAATTTTGGTACATTTCCAACTTCACATATTACTGGAGTTATAGTATCTCTATGAATTTGTGGGTTCTCTTCTGTTAATATACGTTTGGTGTTCTGTTGAATATATTTAAACAAAAAGATCCTATAGAATTAACCATTAGACAAAAGTGGTTGAAACAACCTCTAGAATTGTAGGCCCACTGAGCATTTTTGTCCCCGTCCTTAAGGTGACAATGTTGAAACAGGTTTCTCAATAAAATAGTGTTTTCTTTTCCTTGACTCATGATAGGGGACAGCAGCCAATGTGTTCATAAACCACAACTGAAGATGAATATATAAAGAACACTTTTGGGGTACTACAATGGTTGTCAAAACCTTCCTGTATAATACAATAACTTCTCTATATAAATCTGTTGTAACTATAAACGGTATCTCACCCCGAGATTTAGAATCATTTTAGTATAAAGGTGATCCTTTGATAGCAACAGAGGGACCTAGAAAAATAGCAGGTTGGAACACATAATTGGATATTTGGCTGAAGTTTTGACCCCAGTGGGAACCTGACATTAACTTCCTCATCCCTAGGGTGGATTTTTGCAGTGCAGGACAAGCACAAACAGGTACAGACTAACATCAACACTAAGGATATCTGAAGTAAGTTTGGTGGTTGTTGCTGTTTTATTTTATTTACTTCCTATTAGCCCAGTTCCAGAGCCTCCTTGAGCATATATTGACAACCACATAGCTTTAAGATAATTTGGAATCTACTTGTGCTGGCACAGGTCAATTGTCTTTCATTTCCCTGATCTACAGAACCTATACAAAGTCTTCAGTTTTTAACCTTTTCTGGCTGATGTAGTTTATTATTTTTCTACTAATACCACACGTGCTCGGTGTATTTTCCACAGATTCCATCAAGTTCTCTGCAAAATTTTCAGCCTCTGGTTGGATTGCTCTTTGTCTGATAGTACCAGAAATAGCTGAACTATACAGGTCAGTTTTCTTGTCTACCTTTAAGTTACCCTAATTTGGTACCAGCAACAACTTTGCAACATCAACACAAAGGTGCAGTGACTTACCCTGTTATGTAGATATAATTTGGAATTCCAGTGTTTCTGTAGCCAGACATGGTCTAGACATTTGTAATTGCTTTGACTGAAAATTTAGCTGTCTTTTGGTCAACACCATCTGATCATTTTAATGTAAAATCTTCAAAAAAGATTAGCTTTTAGCTTTGTGGAAATTCTGAGTTTTCCTTTGGACAAGAAGAGCATGATTTTGTACAGAACTCCATGATACAAACAGGGGAACCTGTTCAAGTAGAAACTGTGATCTCAATCACCTATTAAACATGACAAATTCCTGATGACATGGCTAGTGTAAAACCTGTAAATAAATCATGCTCATTTCACCACAGTTCATTACTGTCTTGTGTGAATTCTAGAAAAGTGGAATAACTTTTAGGGTCCACGCAGTGAAATGGCGACCCCTCAAAATTCACTAGCCTGCAGAGGTCATGTTCTGCACATCACAAGCAGTATCTTTGCAAATGGACTGGTCACTGGTGTTGATCCATATCCCAGTAAACAAACATCAAACAGGTCTTGGTTTCTGTGAAAGGGAAAGATACTAGGATCGTGTTGTGTCAGATGAAAAAGGGGGAAACTTCTGAGAAAGATTACAACAAAATATCCCCTAACAAAAGCTCAAACACACCTACTCATACTTTTATTACTTTGCTGATACCTTTCTAGGTCAGTGCCTGAAGTTAGATGGAATGAACTCAGATCTAAAGTGATACTGGAAATCATTGTTTGAAAGTACCTTGAAGTGTTGAGGCAAAAGACAACTCAGTTTCCGAGAAATTCTGGTTACTATCTACCTCACATTGTCTCTCAGATCATCACTTGCTGTTATACAGAGTAGTACAGATGCTTAGACTGCATCAGAGCTGTCGAACTTGTCAGTGGCCAGGATTTCCTGTTTCAGAGAGAGAGATGTAAGAACTCCACAAGAGACAGATATTAATTATCTTCCCATTCCCTCCAAATATTTTCCCTGGATTTCTAATCATTACAAATTAGCTTACTTTCTGAACTATAGGTTTAGTAAAGCCTACTAAAGTAGGGTTTTGTTTGACATTCCTTACTCCCTTCTAGTGATTGTCTCCTTGTCAGTGTTACAAGACAGAGTAGAGTAGATGTTGATCAATGTGCTTTCCGTCCTTCACATCACATAATGTCATCACATAATACAAACCGCTGAACAAGTTCAGTATATCCAAGTGCTCTTCAAATTAAGTTCTCCAGACCCGGGACTGTCATCAGTTTTCTGTGAATCTGTTCTAGTGATGCAATAGTATATTTGAGTACTTCTTACAGCAGCAGCACTTTTATAGGAAAGCATCACACCCCTTTTCACTTTAGTCACTTCACACACCTTAATATTGTAAATGCTGTTTTGACTACAGTTCTTTACTGAAAAGGATTGTTGTTGAGCAGATCACTTTCTGTAGGGCATACTTCTCAGAATGGCAGCCTGGCTTTGTTCTGTCCTGTGCTACATTGGTGGAGAATTGATAACCAAAGAGAATATTAAATATCCAAGGAAGATTATTAAATAATATCCTCCAGCTTGCAAGAAATCTGTGCTATGGCTGGAGTTCAATCTCAAGTTTCCCGAGCTTCAACATACACTTCAGCTTCTCTAGACCTCCTTTAGGTTCATTTATATATGAACCCTCTTTGCAGAGGGAGTATAACAGTCAGCTCCATGTGAGCTAGTGTATACTATTAGACCATAATTAACAGAAGTCATCAAAGAGGATGCAATACCTCATCTGGAATGACAGTCACAGCAGGACTTCCTAGCTGCTTAGCAGTGCTAAGGGATGACTTTTACCACCCTCATTATACTGAAGGATGTCAGCAACAAAATAAGGCAGCAGTGCCACTGGGCAAATTATGACTGCCGCTGGTAGTGGTCACCAGCATCACGGATCCAAGAGTGAGATTCTTTGCAACAAAATCCTGTATTTTGGTAAATGCATACAGTCACAGTACAGAGAGTGCATTACGTCATTAAACACAATTCATGATGTATTAAAATATACCTGCAAACTGGGATTAAGATTTGCATTGGCAGGACGTTTGGGACTATTACTGCCTGCTCTCTGCTGCCACCTGCGGGGTGTGCTCCCCTACTCTCAGCTTCCTTTCCTCTGAGGTTTATGGCTCCTCTCCTTGTTGATGAGAACAATTCATCTGAAGCATCTTGCAGTCTTGACCGCAGTTCCCATGTTTAAGACTTCTCTCTGGAAAACTTCCATCAAAACTTTCCCTGTTCTGTGGCGTTTTGTTTCATTTTTCTCAAGAGCCAAGAATGTCAATCTCTGCTGAGCAATGAAAAGTTTCAGAGGAGCAGCAAAGTTAATGAGTACCAATCTCCCTTTTTTTCTCCATATTATTTCTAAATTTGTAGAAGTTATAAATGTGATGAGAACCATTGCACTGACTAGATGAAGTGCCAATCAGAGCTATAAATGTGCTGCTTTTATGTGATTCTCTGCACTGCTGCAGAGTGTTCTCGAAGGGCCTTACAGGTGGTCTGGGGCAGCAAACAGCTGTGCACACTCAGGTTGTGATCAGCAGCACATCACTGCCTGTATGCTTTGGGAAAGTGCACTTGCAGTTTGTGTCATGGGTATCACCAGTACGTCCCGTGGCTAGTTGGTAACCTTATGCTCTTGAGAAGAAAAACTAAAACTGCAAGATTTATAGGAGTTTGTGAAATCAGTCTGATGTTCCCGGCTAAGCAGGTGTAGGAGGTAGGGGTTTATTTAATTACTCAGTGGGTAGACCTACTCTACCCAGGAGTTACTCGTCCTGCGTGGTAGGCCTGACACTCTACAAAACAAATCTAGGCAGACTTCCTGCCCCACTGAGCTTTCAGGTGCTCACTTGCCTTCTGCCACCTGCACTACCCCCTACCCTTCAAATAAAACTGCTAATATCCTTCATTTGATGGCACACAGACATCAACAGATGCTGCAGTTTACATATGGGATCCTGAGGCTTATGTCATAAGCACATGACTTCTTGGAAACAGTGCTGCTGAAGCTCTGCAGTAAAATTCCTCCAGGTGAATACAAACATATTGCAAGAAGAGGCTAGGTAAGTGGTAGTTATATGACTACAAAAAGCTCATTATTTTGCTCAAACAAGCTGAATGGTAGGTGCTTAAGGCCACACCCACAGCGCATCAGGACATCTCCAGTACTACTGTTCTGATGTCAGGCTGGATCACAGATACTGCCTGCCTCTCATTTCACATGTGGACACAAGCTAAAAGCCTAAGTAAAATAAAATCCTATACGTGTAGTCAAGATTTCTGCCATGAAATGGGGGCAAGTCTGATGAAAAGCCAGTTTTGTCTTTGAAACAATGCCTTCATGGAACCTATTGCAAACACACTTATTGATATATACTTGTCTTTAAATGGCAACTGTCTCATTTTAAAAACAAATAGTTGAGTCTGTAAGCATATTGAACTGGTCTGTTATATATGTGCAAACTTAGTTACATTTCTCCTGCAGAGAGGATATGAAGGACTCTAGCGTAATGAGTAGGTGTTTCCCAATGCCACTATCGGTCACTTTCTTAGCAGAGAATCTAGCAAGAAGCAGGGGAAATTCAGGGGAAAGGTGGTTGATTAAGTATACCATAGCATGCATACAGGAGATTTATTGGGCACACACCTGTATAGACTCCTTTCCCCTCATACGGGCAGGGGCTGTAGTGGCCCTATTTCTTACTCATTCTTTTCTCTTCTCTGCTTATCCCACTGTCCCACTGTGCTTGTTAAATTTAGTCCATTTGAAAAAGTTTCATAGCCAAAGGATGCCAGGTGAACTGATGATATGAGTTCTCCTGATCTTTAGAGGAGGTTCGAGCTTTTGAGGAGGCTCAGGCTGTCTTGGACGTCCTGACAAATATTTATCTGTAGTCATACAGCACTACATAGACCACAGCCTTCCATTGTGACTCTTAGCAATGCTTAAGAAGTTCACAGCTGGGAGAGATATTTTGATCTGAATTGTGAATCTGATCTTATCTTTAAAATAGCTGGATACCACACACAATATGTACTGAAATAACACGGCACAGTGAGCTGTGTTTAAAGTAAACATAGCTCAATTCAGGAAGCATCCTTGCTTTGGTTGGCTAAGGTTACAGCTTTTACATCATTTTATTAGACTTACTTTATTTTTTTCCTTCCCTCTTTTCATAACCATTCTGCCTGTAACACAATAAACCATTTTGTTTTTGTTTGAAGAAAAACAAACTTGAAACTGCCCGTAAAGCAAGGAAATCTAGACGTAGGGCTTTACCTCTGCAGCAAAGACATTCCACAGATCCTGCTGGTTATTGCACAGCCAGCACAAGAAGACCTTCAGTCTCAAATCTGTGGCAAGTGATATAGTTCCCTACTTAGGGAGCATTGCAGCTTAAGAGTCTGCAGGGCAAAGGGCTAAACAGCACAGCAAACAGATTTGCTGGAAAATCAGATTCACTGAACAATAAGATTCTTGGCATTTCCTCCTAATATTTTTATTCATGAAGCTTCAACCTAAACACAGTATAAAGTTTTCAAGGTGGTCTACTGTTGTGTGTCATCTTCTAGGCATGTTTACAAAAATACAAGGAGGTCAAAGAGTGAACCAGTGAACCAGCAGCTCGAATGGATTAGAAACCAAAATCCTCCTGGCTCCCAGTGTTCCACCCCAACTGTTAAACCATGCTGTCTTTTCTGGATGGTTCAGCTTCCTTTCTTTTCCTTTTGATAAGTATTTAAAAGACAAATGAAGAGGATTGTTGGGACTCTTTTACATACACAATATCCAAGAATCTGCCTTGGCTAAAAGTGCTCTTCCCCAGAAAGGATTTATACTAACTGTAGTGTGACAGTAGCCACTGAATTGCAAGCAGGCACCAAAACAACTGATACAGCACTCGCAGAGATGCACACCTAGCTCTCTGCCTTCAGTATGTATATGTGCATTTGCTTTTGCATGCTACAGCTGTTTACATGTATATGCAATTAGTCCTTTTTACTTACACAGGATTTGCTCTACTTTAACCAAAAGACTCGAACAACAAAATTAAAAGTATACCAAGCTCAATCTCATCTATAGTACAGAAATCACATGCTGGCAACTTCACTCAAGTCGAGTTCTAGTTCTCAGTTCTTATCTCCCAGGAAAACAAAGGCCAGCCTGAGCTGAGGATAGCTAACTCTGTGGGTCTGTTAAGTGAATTTTTAATCAACATCTCAACTCTCATATGCAGAGTAGAACTGCTTTCTAGAAAAGTTAATGCTCATTTCTGGCACAGACTGAGTTTCAGAGGGCTGAGTCCCAAACGGTCTCCTTTTTCTTTCCACTTCAAGGGCAGCAATGCTTTCCTTACCTTGCCCAGAAAAGCAAAGCAGGAAACACATCCATCTTCAAACAAAAGCCAAACTCAAGAAAAAGCACAGAATTACACATACAATTTCTTTTTGGAAAAAAAAAAAAAAGATAAGATACAAAGAGAGCCGTGCAAATTAGGTGCTTCTGACAGCGGCAGGCACCTCAGCTTCCCAAGGTCTGAAGGAGTTCTGCTTTGCAGAAATACCCACACTGCACAGCAGTATGCAGTTAATCAGTCTCTGTTAACAGTGAATCCACAGAAATATACACATAGGTAAAAAAAAAAATGCTGCTCTGTTTTCAGCACTATCATTCAACTTACCTGTACTTTCTTGAGAATCTTTACTGCAAAGGCATACAGGAAATAGATATTTCCTAACGATACTTCAGTACGCTCCCTACAGTCCCTTAATCTTGAAACTTCACAGGGTTTTCCCTGGAAATAAAATCTTATATCCATCCCAACTTGTTAGGTATCTGTTGGTTTACGTTGGCTTAAGTGATTTATTTCTAGTACCTTTTTTTTTTTTAAGGGGAGTAAATGGAAGGTCAAAATCCAACGGACCAGAACTGCATCTTGCATCTTTTTCACCATCTATATTTTCTCCTTTACTTCACATTATGCTGTTGTTAGGTTTCATCCTATTCAGATTGCATGCAACTAAATAAAATAACTGCTTGATACTAGCAAATGTATATATCTATATGTATATATATATATATATGGGGTTACATAGCTATATCATTATTCACAAAGCTGCTGAAGAAAGAGAAGTGTAGAGAAAGCATAGAAAAAACTCATTACCTGTAGTGAGTCCCTTCTCTGCACTTGCCTGTAAGTGTTCCTACGGTTTCCTGTTGGCAACTTGGAGACCTTAAACTTTCATCATCCACCTGTGCTCAGAATTTAACTCTTTTTTTTTTTCCTTGCCTGTTTTTCTGCTAACGTCATAAAGCTTCAGAATCTGAATAAAACAGCAAATTGTTGTTAGAAGTAGAGAAAAGATTGGATGTTTCCTCTTACACAATGCACTCAGACCCTTGCTGACCTCACATGAAGTGCACTGGTACTAAGCAGTAAAGAGCTGTCACACTTCTGTGGAGGTAGGTGAGCCCAGTTTGCTACTGCCCTTGACCTTGTCTGTTGAAATTTACTCCCTTTCTTCTCCTAAGTGCTTCCTTTCTTACACATTAAGAGAAAAACATCTACTATTAAAAACCTTCCTGTTAACATTTCTGTATCTTTTTCTCAATAACCCAGTTCTCAGGAATAAGTTTTGAAATAACAAACAAGTTTTCCCCACTATATCACAGTTGGGTCGGTAGGTCAAACATATTACCTAATCAGCCCCTTTTACAAATAAGAACAACTTAAATGTGTAAAACCCCAACAATCTCTACAGAATGTTGCTCTTTCAGCAAAGTCTTTGAATATTCGGCAGTGTTACTTGATAGCTGCAGTTGGTAGAAATGAAGCAGCTGAAATGTGTTGCTTCAGTCACAGGATCAAAAAAGCTTCAATAAGCTAAAAGCATCAACATTTAATTACTGAAATATGTTGTGTAAAGCAGAAAAGGCCAAAACACTGGAACTATTGCACTGCGTAGTTCACTCAGCAAAGCATACAGCTGGTCTGTAAAAAATGAGGAATGCACATGGCTTTTGGAATAGTTTAGAAAATCAGTTGTAAATCAGAACAGATTATTTATCTAGGAAAAAAGGAAGTTGAAAAGAATGAGTATAAATCAGAAGAATAAGGCAGATTAATCAACAAGTTATAGTCTCATCATTGGGAGATTGTACAGGACAGACGACTGCCTGATAATTGAACAACCAAAAGCAACTAATAATGTTGAATTATGAAAGTATTTGTACAGTATAGGGTTTTCCTTAAACCAGGTGAGACGCAGGAAAGCAGGTACAGAGGACAGCATGAGGAAGAAGACTTTTTCCTTTTTCTTTTTCCATACAAGAAAAAGAGACAATCTCAGAAAAACCTTAATTCTTTAACGAAAAGAGATGACTTCCAAATTCGAAGGCACTAAAAATCCATTACACATGAAGAATACCCTTGATTTCATTACTTGGATAGCGAGTGAAAAGTTTGTGGAGGGCAGAATAATTTTGTTTGCTTCTTTGGTTTTGCATTTACATATTTTGCATTGTATATCAATTGCCACTGAAAGGTCTTGGAGCAGGTGTTAAATTCTAGTGACTTAAAACAAAAAAAACACTCCTGTAGAAGTCAACTATTCTCCAAACTACAAAAGTAGAGCCTCATGCTTTTCTAGGCCTACCATAGTCCAACATCCAGAATTCATGCAGGCGGAATAGAACTTTAATGGGAGGAAATATTTTTATAGAAGGTTTCTCTCTCACCACATACTAGTAGTCATAATCTCAGTGGGATATGAAAGGCCATTCATTCCACAGAGGACACAATGTGCAACGCTCATCACAGATTACTTACACTTGAAAGAGAAGTATTCACTGTATCAGGCATCAAGTTAGGTTCACATCAAAAATGATCAGGCTTAGGTCTGTTCGTTATAAGATACTATGGTATTGTCAAAGAAAATGAAAGGCCTCTACAGCTAATAATTCAAGTAATTATTTTGTAATACACCAAAAGCTCTGATGTTGTACAGTGTTCTAGGAACTGTTTCAAATCCATGGTTCTTCACATATTCTCCTATTTCCAGCTTGTATGGTTCAAGAGCCTTGATGATTTTGATCAAAAACTGCCATGAGATGAACTGAATAAAACACACTTCCTTGAACTATAACTAATACTTTTTGTAGCAATCAAGATCAAGACCCTGTCCTGACCATAGCTACAATGTTTATCATACACAAAATGCAGGTCAGTGAATGGATGATGGTAGTTGCATTTTGGTAACAAATGATCTGACAAGTAAAAAAAGGCACTTCAAATACAGAGGTGACAAAGCATAACTTCCAGAACAGAATACAGTAGGATTGTCTGACTTCCTTGGAAAGACTCTTTAAATAAACCAGCCCAAATTACCAATGTGATCCACGTCAGAGAGCATCATGTATTGAAACATAACAAGAGATATTTTTATTTTTTTTTTGTGAATGAGTTGAAATTCCCTTTCCAATGTTTTAAAATTTTCTTTGACTTTAGTCATATCATTAGAGGAAATGCCATTTCCAAGTCTAAAGGAAAAAGCAAAGGACAGTTCTTTTGATGATGACATAACAGGGAGTGGCAAGGTGTAACAGGCAGGATCTCTCCTGAAACCCTTTCAAGAGCATTACTGTTTCTCAGATAATTATATTCTTGTTCTATTTTAAACTTACACATCTTCCATATGAAATTCAGTTGTCATATTGAGCTAAATGCACCATACAAAGAACAGCAGGAGCTGTCTTACTCTTTATTTGAAGTGAATTTTTCTTTTACAGTTTAGTGTAACTGGAGGTAGCTGCAATATTATGTGATTTTCTCCCAGTGGTTTGAAATAATAGTTATCTATGAACATTAGGACAGAGTACCAGAACAGAACTGAACATTGGAATCAGTTGATTAAAGCTAAGTCTACACAAACATGTTAATGAAACATAAAATAAATCACAGCAGGTTATACAATGATTGTCAATACAGTATAGTGCAGATCTTCCTGGAAGAAGAGCTGTTTTGACCTTGCCAAAATAGTAAAGCTGATACTGCAGCAAAATTACACGATCATAACTACTCAGTTCCTGTTAGTTCCCATATATCTCAATCCATCAAAATCAATTTGAAGGGAATTATATGGCAACAGAGTCTGTAATCTGCTGTGTATTAATATATTTCTGATCTGCCAGGCAGGAGTTTCATTTCACATAATCATATGAAAATGGATGCTCCATTGTCAGAACTTTTGCCTTAAGCAAGGTTATCCGCCTTACTTTCAGAGCAGTTAAATTTGTCCTCTTCAGTAGATACTGCTGTGGGAGTAATGGAAGCTCCCAGGAACTCCAGGTTAAATATTTTTATAGTTACAATAACTAGTAGTGGGCACATTCACTGAAAAAGTGTTCAGTTATATGTAACTGGGGACAAATACTAATAACAAGAGGGAACATATCTATGGTTTATTAATAAAATAACATCGCAGTGCCTTTCCTTAAAATTATATTTTGCAAAGGAGCAAAAATGATGTAAGATAAACAACAAAAATATTTTTAGCAATAAAATGGAAAGCACTTTTAAAATTAAATCTGCGATGCTTTTTTTCTTTTTTAATTTCCCACAGTTTGTTCAACAGATGGATCATCCAAAATGCAGATATTTCTATAAATTGAAATACTAATATGTATCTGCATACATGGCCATACATTGCATTACATTACAAACAGATGCTCAAGTACAGGTTAGAAAGAAAAATCAGATTACACACTTTTGTTTCCTGGATGCAATTTCTTTTGTAGGACTCCTCAGAGACTTTAAGATTAGCCTGTCCTCGTGCCCTCAAATGAGCAGGCCTACAGTCCTGTGCGCCCCTTGCAGCATGGAGTCCATTTCAGGAAATGAAAAATGCCAAGTAGTAACTGACTTCATTCTCATCCCTCCCTCATATGGACAGAAAGCTTCCCAGACAGCTTACAAGAAAGTAGTAGGCAAGCCTCACTTGTCATGCACATGTGATGGCCCCTTTAAAGTCAACAGGCAGAATTAGCACTTGATCTTAACACATACACAATAAAACTTGCACTGTTTTTAAAATTAGAATGTACTTCCTGGCTCAGGAACAGTGAATCTGCTCTGTAATGCACAAAAATATATTCTTTTTCTTTTTGTTTTGTTAAAACCCAAATACAATATTCAGTATACATTTAGATATTTTACATATGAAACTGATTTATATAATTTTTGAAGCTTTACAAAGTAGTACTAAAGTAGTCAATAAAAAGATCAGATTTAAAATATTTACATTCTATACATCATTCCTTTGTACTTACAATTACTAAACAATTGTCCGTGGCTTCTTTAATTTTAGGGGAAAATATTTTAATAACTACAAGCTAATTTTAAATTACTTTCAAATGGCTCTTTACTTAAACCAAATTTTAGCAAAATCACATTTCCAATGTGAAACATTATCCCCGTGTTTTCAGTAGTAGTTATATATAACCAAGTTTTATAGCTGTTTTATAATGCAATCCTGTTTTCTATAATAAACAGAGGATATCTAAATAAGAAAATGGCACAGTATGAATGGAAACATTAAATTTGCAGGTCTTACATCCCTTTATGGCATTTGGCTTCTAGAATATTCAGTTTCTTGATAATTTAGGTTATTCTTCCACCAGTTTCAAGAAATCATAGATTCAATAGTTTAGTTTATTGTGTCATCATCTTTTGAAAAGTTATTTCCTGAAGGCACTTCACAGAGACTATCGCCATCCGTGCTGAACTCATCATCATCATCATCATCATCAAAATCAGTCAGCATTTTACTTGGTGACTTCTTTCGTCTACTGAAACAAAAATACACACCTGTGCTATTAAACTGCACATCTGTATGTAGAGCACTTTTGCAAAGCATATATCATTGACAGGTAGTGTTTGCTTTTTTTAAAGGATGTCAGAGACTTGTGCTTTTATAAAGGCAGTTTAACATAGACCATGTCTTACATAAAAAGAAACATGCAAGAGAATGAAGATCAGTCAATCATATTTTCAAGCAAGTCTAACTAAACTCACAGCTAGGGGAAACTGTACACTTTGCACATGGCAGTGTTCAGTGATGCCTGAAGAAAACTAAACACAAGATAGCTCTTCCTCCCAAACATCAGCAGGAAATTTTTGTCACTACAAATGACAGGAGTGCAAAGTCCTACTACTTTTTTCTACTTTTTATCCCATGCCTCAGTGACTATACAGCAGACAGACCCTGAAAGGAACTGGAGAAAGTCCATAGGATAAGGAAACATGGAAGAGTTTCACAGCTCTGCCTCAAACTCTGTCTGCTTGTAACAAACTTGAGGTCTGTTACAGGAAGCCTCCTGCTCAGGGACTAACGGAGCAAGAGATCAAGTAGCAAGTAACACAAATTGTACTGTCTGCCAAATCATCCTACCTTAGTTCCTTCTTTGCAGCATTAAGTTGTCCTTGCAATTGTTCATTTATGTCTAGTTGCTCTTCCAGTTCTCTCTGAAGTTTCTTTTTAGCACTTTCCAGTCTGTCTATTTCTTCTTCAGCTTCTTCAACTTGACGTTTCATTGCTTTCAAACGCAAACTCAACTGAAATATTTACATGTCAGCTGATTAGAGGACTATTTTAATAAAGGAATTTTATTCTTCCAGCATCTATGAGAGGGAGAATAAAGACACAGCTTTGCCAGTGTAATGACACTGTAATAATATGCTTCAGAAATATTCAAAAGCCAACATTAAACTGAGAAAAGTTTTGATGGGATAGTTTTTGTTTGTTTGTATTACGAAAAAATAACAAGCAAATATTGCTGTGATAGAGTAAAACAGCAAGATGGCCAAGCAACTTTACCAGACAAATACTATAAAGAAATATAGAATTTTAAGCCCAGAGAATTTTACAAGATTGTTCCCACAACAGATGTCTGCTTTTTGAAACACACTGTTCGTTCTCTAGGCATGATATTTACTACTTGACTCAAACACTGAAACAAAATATGTTTTAAGCAATGAATCAACAAAGACCACAGAAATGGCACAACACTTTGCTATGAGAATATCTCTATATACATAATACTTAGAGACTGTATGTAATAATAAATAGCTTCTTTCTTTAAACAAAATTTTATGGTTACAATATAGAATTTATAAATATAAATAAACAATATCATATAATATTTATATTGCATCCTATCACGTACAGATCATATACTGACTGCTATTGGCTTAATTTCTTAAAACAATTACAGTATTGCTTCTGTAAGTGCTTCATTTTCATAATCTTAGAAATTAGTAACTTAGTACTAGGCAAAAAAACATGATGACAATGGAAACTGCATATCTCATTAAATGGAACTTCATAAAGAACAGAATAATCAGTATCTACCTATATTCTTCTGAAATATCTTGTACATATGATGATTTATGCAAATATCTGATATTATTCCTAGTAGCATATTAGTCTTTCCCTCTACCTGGTCCTTTTGGTCAGTCAATGAGAGATGTTCATCATCTACTTGCAACATTAACTCCTTCACTTTTCTCTCAAGTCTGCGGTTATTTAGTTGGAAATTAGCCCTATCCCTGGAAAAACAAACAGCGGACAACCTTGTAAGAAAAGAAGCTGAAATACTTCCAATCCTGCCAAGATAACTTCTTAGCAATATTATAGGAGTTAAATAAACACTCATGACCGTTGCTTTAATTTACTGATGCCTTGCAATATTTAGATAAAGAATATATTCCTCCAAGATTAAACAATGAAGTGAATGTGACAACTGAAAATGCTCAACTATAGTTAGTATTTCTAAGTTTGTTACTGATATCAGACATTGATACAATAATGAGGTATGTAAAAACATTATCAGTGTGCAGTTTTAAATTTAATGCAATTTCTAGTCTGCTTTTTTTTTCCAAAAAGAAAACCTGCAACACTTACGTGAGAGAGTAACCACTTTGTTGTTTGTGAAAAAAAGTCAAATTAGTTGTATTAGATATAATATTAGCAAGAAGCCATATTAGCATACACAAACATACATGTTTTAATCTTAACAGAAATAGCTTTACCTCTCTTCATTTTCAAGACGTTCTTCTAGCTCTGTGATCCTTGCTTCCATTTGAGCAACAAGTCCCTCTTTACTGGATCGGTAAGAACCTTCCAGGTGAAGGATTCGGCTCTTTAAGTCCTTGTTCTATAATTGGAACATATATGATTACTACATACTCGTTCATATTAAGAAATACCACCTTAACACAAAACAAATTGCTTCAGAAAAACAAAGTGATTATAAATTTTTTGATTCAGTGAATACAGAAGGAGAGCAAAGGAGATTTTACTGGAGGTCTAGGTAGCGAAGAGTCAACACATCCTCTATTTTATTGTTTTATTTAAATGAGCTTAGTGCTAAGCTTGAGACAAAATGTTAGGCTTAAAGGGCCCCTTGAACCTTGATGGTTCTAACCCCCTTCCACTTGCATTGTTCATACGCTAATATTTTTCAAATAGTTTTAGACCCGTCTTATTTTCCAAGCTTAATTCTTTTTTCAGATATTGTATTCCACACCTATTGTATGGATAAAACAAATAGACAAATAAATTATTTATATCCAATAGCACTTTACTGTATCAAATCTGCTCCTGTGATTGTTGCTTTCCTTTCTATCCAATGTCTCTCCTACTAGAAAACTAGTTTAAAATATATACATATAATCTTTGAAAGGTGCAGGATTCATAAAAGCAGATTTTTTGCTCAGATTTGCACTTTAAATCTTTACAAGGCATGGGGGACCTAGCCCTGTTTTCAATGAGGATTTTATAAAGTCTCAAGGAAAAAGAAATAGGTACATGAAGACCAGAAAATAAAACTTTTTTTTTTTTTTTAATATATATACAAACTTCAAACTATGATCTCAAATCTCAAACACTAAAAAGCTATAATAGAAAAGTCACAGATAAAAATAGAAATGTGCATGGGACATACCAGTAGGTGGCATTCTTTCTTCTCAATTAATTAAAATAGGATTTACTTCACAGAATTTAAGCCACCAAGTTAGGAATTTGGTATAAACATGTTCTGTTTGGTATAAACATATTCCCATTACAATCTGTTTTCTGTTCTTGAGACTGTCAAGTAAAACTATCACTTGCTAAGATACCCTTCCTCTCTATCTCCGCTGTAGGCTGTGATAGTCTTGCGTTCAAAGACCACTGAGCTGCAGAATAGACATATTGCAAAAAGCTAAGTACACTTTCCATCACAGATATTGAAACATATGAATTCTGTTCCTTCCTAGACAGAGAATAGCAGTTCTCTATCAAATCTGTATCTTTTCTTTAAAAGGCATGCCACTTTTTCACTTGTTTGCTCTTAAGGAAAAAAAAGTATTCAGCCAAAGGTTTGCTTGAAATTACAATCTACCTTCAACAGTGTTTCTGAAGTACTGTTAAGAGGTTGAAGGACAGCTCCTCCAAAAGCAGTCAAAGAGTTGATAGTTAAATTGGATAAGTGTATTTCACATTCTACAGTTTTTTCTGCATCACATACTACAGTCTTTTCTGCATATGTTCTTTTTTAAAGTTTCTGTGTTGATAACACATTTTTAATTTCACAAAAAAAGTATACCAGACAACTGCCACATTTCCAGTTTTTAATTTCTTTGACCCTCAAATTTATAGACAGAATTTGTGCAGTAGGAAGATGCCTGTACTTACTGCAACACAAAGGTGTATTAGATTGCATAAATAGATGAATGTATAGTACAAGTCTTTAGTATATGAAATATATAAGCTGGGACAAACCTCAAACCAAAAAGGGGGTGTACAGAAAGAAGAAAGCATACTAAGGACAGAATTAATTTAGGATTATAATAGTTTCTTTTGAGCATCAATGCTAAGGTACTCATAGCTTTTAATCCATGCTTACTAACGCATACTTCCAGCAGTGCACTCTGGTGGGATAGTGCCAGCTACTGCATACTGCATTCTTTAAACACTTAGTTGAATTTCCTAATGAAGACAGCCATCTGGTTTGTTATCTTGTTAATATGATGGTATGGCAGCCATAATTACCTGTCTTTCCAATGAAATTTTGTCACACTCCAAGTCTTGCTTTGTAGCTCTTTCCTGAAGTAGCTCTGTCCTCATTTGTTCAATCTATTGCAGAAAGAAAAGATTGAAATTTTAATAAAAGATTTAATTTATATATGTCTATACAATAATGTATATATATGCATGTGTGTATATATTTACATATATATAAGTGCGTATATAAACCACATATATCTACACAAAGAGAAAAATGTTGCTCTTTCTTAGAAATCAAGACATATAACGATTTCAAATGAAGTTTACATTTACTATCTTAGACAAAATTTTTCCCCTTGGAGAAGCCTGTGTTATTCTTAGTTGTTTTTCTAGGCATCTTCCAGACATATGGGTTACTGCTGCTGATATACATGTACATACATTCATATATATATATATATATTATATACATACATACATGCATGTATTCTGTAGCAGGGAACTCTAAAATCACAGAGACAAGTCATGTGGCAGGGTGCTAAATTCCAGAATGTCACATCAGTGTTCAAACACCTTCTACAATTGTTTTCCTCATACTTAAGTCTAAAGCACTGATTAGCATCTTACATTTAATCTGTTGACAAGTTTACTTTAAAGTTTGACCTTACTAAGCACATAAACTGGTATCCGCAGAAAAACTCTACAATTAGTTTTCTATGCCTGTGTAAATGAATAAATTTAAAAAGCTTTTTCAATAGGCTCTGATGCACACCGGATATTAACATCTTTCCCCCCATTTAAATATTCAGTTGTATGTCTTGCATATAACAGGAAAGCACTGACTTCTGGGTCTGGTGGGTGAAGTGTTGCTTGCTTATTTGTTTTAAAACAAACACCTTTTGCTACAGTTTCTGTAAATATTTCAGTTGCATATTCAATAACCAAAAGGAAAATATCTTCTCCCCATGTAAGATGATTAAAAAACCCTACCTGTTCCATACAGAACCAACATACAAATACAGAATTTGTTTGCTATATCTCACTTTTGACTTGACTGAAAAAAAAAATAATCTGAAGATCAGAAAGAAACTCTAAACTGCCTGACACCTGTTATTGAAACTTCTGGAGTAATGGAATAAGTCTGCAATGCTGAAATACTTTTTCTTCCCTCTCATTCCTGCTGAGATTGCCTTCAAGTCTTCACAAATGCCTTTGCAGGCACAGCTAATGTTACCAAGGCATTCGTGCTGTTCCCTGCACAATGTTTACTACAGTATGTATCACCTGGGGAACTCAGTGAATGTCTGTGTCAGCTACTGTTACAAAAAAATTAGCCCAGATTTCAGTGGCCACATCATTCTACTCTAATTTACAACAGTTAGGTAGGAACTTGCATAAACACATCACCAATTAGATAGCATTAAATAACACATTTATTCCACTAAGCAAAAACAAAACAAAATAAAAAAAAGCAATGCTGAAAGTATGAAGGTTAAATAAACAGAGCACACGAAATATTACCCTAGGCTATTAAAAACAAAAACAACAAAAATCCTGTAGTATTAAAAGGCATATTAACAAGTTTAAAAGAAGTAATTTACATTGCTTCTGTAGCTTTGAAACCAATATACGAATATAAATAATGGTGGTAATGCATGCAGTTGCATATGTTATGTCAGCATATTTTCAGAGCAGCAGAAGGCATTCCTGAAAACTAAGGTCATACCAGATACTGGGCTACAAATGTTAGCACATGGCTGTGCTCTGGCAACAGCTGGTTAATTTCCTAAAAGCTTTCATTGTTGCTCAGAAGCTGAGAGACACTGACTTCTCGTTTTCTTTAAATACACTAATTAAATATCAGCAAAGTTATTTGATGACAGAACACTTAAATCTTTACTCTCCTATGCTCTATGAAAATATCTTTAAAGGGGCAATTATTGGATCAAGTAACTTACAGATAACATAAACCCATTTAGTTTAAACAAGGATTTCAAAAAGAGCCTTAGTCAATCTGCAAGAGCTGTGGTGATACGATCCAACATTTCACTAATGGGAGAGAATGAGCACCAACAAATTCTGAAAGACTATTTCATGAATAAATGTTGCTCTTATACATTACTTATTCTGTGTGTGTGTTTATTATATATAGATAGATTAGATTACATTTGTAGGTAAACTCTCACATAAGAGCTTATTTCCAAATACATATATTACATTTTTCCATGTATATGTAGATGTAGACATATATACAGAAAAAAAAAAAAAAGCAAACGTAAGGGATTTTATAGACATTTATTCTACTGAAACTGCTTTAGCCAATGAAGACAGATACAGAAAAAGTAAAGCAAAATTTGCAGTAAAGTGAATGACTAATTAAAAACTGAAGAAAGGGTTTTTGTTATACTTAGGAACTCATTTAATGGACCACTCTGAAGTTCTATTGCACTCTTACTGTGCTTGAAAGCTGTGACAAATTTGTGCAACCTTCCCCAGACCTCAAATTAAGGAATTATTTAGAGGACAATTATAATTCCAAGAAGATTGCTGCTGTTGTTGGACACATTATTTTAAAAGCAATCTCATGAAAAAAACAGGGGTAGAGTACAAAAGCACTGTATCTGATTAGGATCACAAAGTTAGGTGGAAAAATATAAAAGAGCTTGTAAAAAGAGAAGAGGAACAGGACAGTTTTTGCTGGAGGAGATGGAAACTGTTTCCAGTCATCTCCTTGTACTTTTCTTTAGTAAACACATTATTAACAAGCACCAAGGAAAAATAGTTGTCTGCTACAATGAGCTCAAACATTTCACTTATTTCACAGCAGTTAAGACAGGCTCTAGTTATGCACCATGCAGAGCTTTGTACTTCACGTTCTACCTTCAATATATTCTAATTATTTTAAAAGAATAAACTAGCTCTGTAGCTTAAGGCAACAGTTATCACAGCTGGATTTGAAGAATGCTAGCAACAAAGAATTGAGAGAAGCATCAGATACTACAAAGTTTTATTGAGACATAACAGCATTTTGTGCCAGCTTTAGGATTAGAAGCAGCTGTTAATTTCATTAACGTAATTTGATTTTTAATATTTTAGATTTTATTACCATCTCACACTTGGTTCACAGACTATGTTTCTTGTTAGTAGGAAAAAATAAAATATGTATATATATGTATATATATTAACCTAGTGTGTAAGCTCAGTTTGCAAGTATATAAAAAGTATTTAACAAAGAGGCTAAAGGCAAACAAAACCTTTTGATCCTTCATAATTGAAAAGCAACCTTCATTTCCCCTTTTTCATTTGTTTGCCTCCCACACCTGGTGCCAGCTAAGGAGCAGGTGTACAGCAAGCCATCCATGGGGAATGCTTTACTAAAAGAAAGTGGATGATCCAAGTCAATGCAACTTTATCTTCCTGAATTTGTTCTAAAATTGCCATGGAAACTAAATAGTCCATATCTCACACTTCCAGGAAACAACTCTGAAGTCGATAGATTCATGTTTGCATTTCCACAAAATACATTCATTGATGAGGCTATCTTTAGTGTTTTTCAATTCTGTTTGCAAAAACAAAATGGTATTTCATTTCACTTGTTTGTGGGCAAAAACATCAGGTATTAAGATGCGTTCTGTTTCTGCTCCTTTCAGACTCTAGCTTTCTATGCATGTTTGTTAATGCTGCTCTTTCTAGACCTGCTAATAACTTATTTAAAAACCAATAGGATATGATCCACCTTTCTTGAAAAATCTCTTATGTTAAAGACTTCCTCCCAGCAACAGAAAGGATCTAATGCTTTCTTCAGTAATGAGAAGGGTCCAAGAATAAGTTAAGACCGACTTCTACAAAGCTGAAGAAGATGCAACAGAGGATCAAGATGATGTTTCTGCAGTTACGATTTTTTTCAAAACGTTAATAGCTACAAGATATTAAAGGTAAGATAAAGTTTTGCAATAAAAAGGACACTGAAGTATTGAAGACACGGATTAGAATTTTTATTTTCTTGGCATATTTCTTTTTAATATATTAGAGACTCACAGTGTTACTGGAAAGGACTAAAAGTTACTGAAAATCTCACCTTTAAGCTAAATCAATGCAGAAGTGAGCAAAGTTAGTGGCACTCACTCCAGAGAATTTTTAGTAAGAGTATTTATTCACAGAGGTAGATGGAGACCATTTCTTTTCCACAAGCACTTTCCTATCTTATATAAACAGATTACAGCTGAAGAACAGGATTCCTTGTCTATCAGCAATCTCATAAGAAAAGCAGAAAGATGGAATGATGAATCCAGATCAGATGTATTTTCAGTGAAGCTCATGGATTTTTTTAAAGCAAGAAACCAGTAAAAATTTAAGTTTCCACAACACTGTGGTACTTCTTGAGAATGAGGTAGGGAAGATGAGAACATCTCATGCAGCCATTCCCAGATTCAAAAGGGTATTTAAATTAAGAAAGGGAATAACATTTCACAGTAAATGAAATGTGAACCATTAGCCTTGGCAGTGTTTATTCAAATGTTTAGCTTTATGTAAAATATAAGTAGTCATTTCAATTTGTTTTTAGTAGAAATTTGAGTATTATACTTCATTATCAGTATATTAAAAATATATTTAAAATTGAAAAAAAGTTACAGAAACACAGTTATTACCAAAACAAATCCATTATCATTTCTCATGTCATTATAAATGCTTAGCAGACCCTGAAATACTCTTTAGTAATTTGACTACTTAGTCATTCTGGCATTAAATCAAAACAAAGCAACCTTTGTAACTCATGCATGAAATGAGAAACTCCAGACCTCAAAATAAACATTTATTTTACTCATTATGTAACGCGTTTGTCACCCATCTGTATTTTAGGTTTCTATTTAGCTAGCAAATTAAGTTACTATGGTACTCACTAGTGCAGCTATCAGTAAGGTTCTTTTATCCCAGGCTTACAACACAGGCAAAAACTCTAGCATAAAAGACTTCCTAATTTAACAATAGCATGACCCAAGATTATTATGGGTCCTTCACATTTTATTTCACTAACTGAGTCTGTACAACACCAGTGAAATAACATCAAAAGACTCTACTGCAGTCAAACAGAATCTCAGTAACCTGAGTCCCAACAGAGCAGTATGGGTGCCTCAGTGTTTCAAGGATGCACGAAAGGAACTATAACTAACTTTAAAACTCTGTCTCAGTGGAAGAAACAATTCCATTTAAAAGACTGAAACTAAGATGCTATTTTCTATTCTCCCTCTGAAATTGTAGCTATTCTGTAGAATTTCAGCAATTGTTTTTTCTACAGAAAGAAAGAAAAATTAAAACAGAATAGACAATCATGGGTTGTACCTCAGTGCATATCGTCTCCCAGACTTCTAGGAAATCACTAATGAGATACATTAATACAAAGCTACAGTAACAGACATGCTCTAATGAGTTATGCATCAGTTTCATATCTTTTAGAATTACACTAAGCCACACTACATTTTCTAGGCCCTCATATATAGGCCCTGTACAGGCTCAGATTAAGTTTATCTTCTACTTTACAGTGCTCTAAGAAGGTTGAGCTAGCTCTATTTCAAAAATTGTGTGGGTAAAACACTACATACTTTTCAAAGAATGTACAGAACATGAATGTTTACAAGAATAAAAATAAGTCAAGGTTCTCTTTATGATATGAAATTACTTTTGTGGATGAATCCTGGGCAATTAATAACTCACGTGTTCCTTTTTTCCAGTTAAGAAAATAGGAAAAAATGTTTTGTGATGATATAGAGGAGTATATTTAATCATGTTTATGAATCTTGAACAATGTAAACTCATTTGAGTACCTGTTCTCTGCATCTACTGATCCTCTCAGACAACAAATCTGAATTATTCTTTTCTTCATCAAGCTCAAGTTCCAGGTGAGATAATTTGTCCTAAATGGAACAAAGAAAAGTAATTTCAACATGCTATTCTCCCATCCTCTTTGGATGGCTACCAGGCCATTCTTCCTTAAACTTTAAGGACTCAAAACTGTTTGAAAGAATAGACTTGAAAAGGAAAATGTCTCTGAAGAAAAGTACTGAATCTAGGAAAAAAAAAAGATGGTAGTAGATAAGACTTTAAAAGAAAATTGTTTCTCTGACAGAAGCTATATATATATATATAAATTTTCTTAATCACTCCAAACAATTTCAAGAAAGTAAAAGCTTGTAATTAAAGACGTTTCTATTGACTGTTTTTAGACTTTTTAAGGTTTATCACACATTTGGAAGACAAATTTATTTCCATTAATCACAATGAGTAAAATGTATAAAAGCATTTGTTTATGAAAGTTAAACGACAGTTTAATTAACCTGAACAATTATGAACCTAACCCATAACAACACAATTAGAACAGCTATGTTATTTAGGATCATGAAATGAATCAGCATTAAATGCTAAATAGAACTTATACTTCTAAAAACTTTTGAAGTTCTGAGGGGTCTATGAATGAAAATTTTAGAACTTTGCCTGATTAATGAAAATTAGTTTAAAAGCAATTTAAAGTAATGAAAGAACAAGTGCAATTTAGAACACATTATGCTATGATGAATTTGCTAACAGATCTCCTTCAGAATATACCAAAAAAATCCTGCATTACTACTTTATGAATTTTCCACAACATTATTTTGTTCCTTCTGACAGGATTCATATGAAATAACATTATTTTAATCAACTTTAATAAGGTCTTTTACCTCCATTAATTTGATTTGTCTTGCCCGATCGTCTTTTAAGTGGTTTTTGACCTCCAGTTCATATTCCAAGCCTTTTACAGTCTGTTCCAGCAGCTGAGTTTTTGTTATTGCTTCATCTTGAGCTCTCTGGTGGTCTCTCAAGTTTTCTTCCATGAGACGCATCTGAAACAAAAAGATATCACGGTAACCCGCTATGTACTACATTTTCAATAAACAAGCAATGTCAGTAAAGGGGACTGACTACAATCACGACAGATCCAGAAGTGTAATTGGAATTGCAACAAATGACATGCTTTTCACAGTAATTTTTGTTGTATCCACAAGATGGCACCAAGAAAATAAACATAGATTGAAGTATCAGTTCTAAAGAGATGTTTCAAACCACAGGTTTTACAGTCTTAATTCTGCATAGTGGTATATTTATTGATTTATTTATACCCAATTACAGCAAGCCCAAGTTTTACAATTTTGTAAGTAGCTATATATTTGGAAATTTCGCAATACTATTTTTCTCCTTTTTAGACTACCAATATTTCATCTTTTAAATATGTAGTTAATTCTGTCTGAGGTATGTCAATGACAACATTAAACCAATGCCACAATTACTAACATACCTAGGTATGTTAGTTGTATCAGGGCTATTTGCTGAGAACAAAAGATTATTATTCTAACAAGATCATGTACTCAATAAAGTTATCTGAAGTACCTTTATGGTACTTGAAAAAATGAAAGTAGTGGAAGAGTTTTTAGATGAGACTGCATTCATTTCTTACTCTTGTAACTTAACAAGCAGCAATATTTTGTCCTGTATAGTTCTGATGATCTTTTAATCAAATAATGAAGGTTTCATTTTGTTGTGACCTTTTTTTCTTTGTAATGGGTCCTGTAGCTATAATAGAAAACACTAAAAGTACTTTTCATAATTGTTAATAGTGTGTATACATATATACATTCATATATATATATATTCACATACATATCTTTCAAGCTTTCATTTATTCAACTGAAGAGACATGTTCTCAATATCCCAATTTTATCTTTCACATTTCATTATGATTTTCCATCCTCTTACAAAAGCTCTCCATCACTGAATGGAATATATGCAGATGACAATAATATACAGGAACCACACTTTATTCTATAACTTCTGCTTCTTCTCTTACTGTTCTTTTAAGCTGAATTTCAAACAAGTTTGTTAAGGGGAGAGTAATATAGCTGCTGTTTTGTTGTGGTGCTGTTTTTTTTGTTTTGTTTGGTTTTGTTTTGTTTAATTAAAAACACGTCTATATTCCCAATTCCTTCAGTAGCAGGCATTAAAAGAGCAGCAGGTCATCAATGGAATCCTTGTCATATCACTTAGAGACATTCATCCATTAAACATTGCAGTTATCTGTCATATCTAGGAAGCCATTTCCCTGGCAGTAACACACTGATCATCATTATGAAGAACAAAACACAAAAGCACATTGATTGAGATCAGTCCCTCCTGAGAAGTATACAAAAGCGTAGTAGCAAATGGTCATTGTCTTGAAAATTATCTGAGCAGAATTTTAGGTCAAAGGTTAAAATTTGTCACTGAACTTATGAGCCATTACCTCATCCTGCATTCTCATGGTTGTCAGGCGTGATTTTTCTACCTCAAGGTTTTTCTCTTTCAATTGTCTCTGCACATCTGCAAGTTCCCTGCGATTTTTCTCCTTGTATTCATCAAGCTGGCTCTGGAGATCCAGGGTTGATGTTCTTGAGACCTCTACCACTTCAGCCATCTGAGAAAAATGTACACTTTTATTTTTCTCTCCTTAAAACAGAGCTACAAAAAGTTCTGTCATGATTAATACACCAAATGTTTTTAGTCTCCAGCTTCAAATAAACATTCACAAAGAAATGAACTGTATAGTCACACTTCAGCATATCAATGTTAAGCTGTATGATTTACACACAGATGGTAAGGCTCTAATATAATAAGGCTCTAAACTAAGGCTCTAACGCAGAAACAATTTGAAAATCAGCTGTCAGTCTCTGAAATACAGCTGACCAAGAACTGGCTTTGGTCTGTAGTATACATTAGATCTGTACACAAATCTAGGATCTCGTTTTGACATAACAGAACTGTTTTACAACAGCATTTTAAGATAAGTGTTCCAACTACCATTCCAGGCCCGCAAGCTTGTATCAATAGTTCCTAGGTTGAAGAGACTAATAGCAGCCTCTTCAAAATGAGCTCATACCTCTTCCTTTAACTTTTCAATGGTCTTGTTCAATTGCCATTGTTCATTTTCCATTTCACTCTTTATCTTCTTCAGCTGTTCCTTCTGGTGAATTTCATCTTTTAACTCTTGGATTAACTGCTGCCGTTCCTGTGAAATACATCGAATGTTCTCCTGCAGCAAATTAGAAGATACATATAATGAAAAAGGACCCTCTTTTTTATGGTTTTAAAGGAATATTATATAGCACTCCTGTGCAGCAGTAATACCACCTGCTCTTGTAACTTTAACACAAAGCTTAACTAAAAAAAAAAATTAAAAAAAATGTTGGAACCCTCACTTCTTCATTCTCCCTTCATAATAAAATACCTTAATGGCCCTACTGTAAATAGAAACTACAAGATTAAGAAAGAGTTTGTTTTTTTATGAAGTCTGAGAGGTACAATTAAACTGACCGAAACCAGATTACAAATAGTTTAAATTGTTCCAATAGAAAAACGTAAATAATTAAAATCACTTTAAGTTATAAAAAGCATTCCAAAACACAGTTTTAAATCTTAGTTTTATTATTGGAAATTTAGAGTTTTGCTGAATGTCTAATATTGATGGTGCTTACTTCAGGTAGCTTTACACTTTAAAAACCTTTAAATGTGCAAACACATTAGCATTTCTGTAGGCAAGATAGATCAGAATCACAAATAAAATTGTATTGTTATAAGACGAAAGAAAGTACATGATCAAACATTAAAAGTTAGAGATTTCTTTAAATCTGTTCTCTTTTTTACCTGCCTATATAACCTATTAACAAAGGCACCTCTGATACAAATAGGAATTAATGGCAGGGGCCTAAGGAGTGTATGCATAAAACTAAAACATGCTGGGGGCTAATAGATATTGTTTTACAAAGCCTAAACCTATGACTGAATTACTTTAGATTGCACCAAAGGATTTTAAGAACATTGAAAAGGTTGAACTTTAGCACTTTGGTTCTAAAAGCTGCTGAATTCTTGGGACTGGGCTAACATGCCATATTAGAGCAGGCTATAAAAACATCATGTGCCCCTCTCCATCAGCTTTTCACAGATCATTTAACTTTACTGTTTGTTTACACATCCTTGAGAAACAAGCCGGGCAGGCACAGATCAGTGAACTGTATTGCGGCAGAATAATGGTGCCAATGGGAAGTTTTTGCATTTGCAGTATGCTGAAAAGGCTTTAAACATCAGAGGTAATCTGATCAGTCTTTCTATTCCAGAGTTATGAAAAAAAAAAAGTTACTTATATGAGAAAAAAAATTCTTCTACTAACTAGGGCAATTACCAAAGCATAGAACTGAATAATGACAATATTTAAAGAAAATAATAATTAGGAGGCTTGACATGAGCAGTGGGTCACCTCGATTTTCCTCAGGTCTTGCTAACTTTTGCCTGATTTCCAGATAATGTAGCAGACTGAGACTGAAATAATAGTTTTTTGTCTTTTGAGTTATAGTCTGATGTCCTGAAAAGAAAAATTGTACTTCTCATGTATTGCATCTTCCCGTTTCCATCCTCATTCTATTTTCACTGCTTATTATTAAGAAGGATCAGAAAACAAATCTTAACTACATTACTAAAAATTAGAGAGTGCTATGAAGTTTTAATCATAATTATTCTAATAGAAAATGCAATTCCTAGATACCAGACCTATTCCAGGGAGACATTTCCATTTCACTGAGTTTGCTTTTAGTTAGTTCAACACTGAACTTACAGTAGCGACTCTGCTTCAGAATACCATGGGAATTGAATTTCAGGTGTCCAAGTTCTCATTTTCCCACATCTGTTGAAATCTCTCATGCCCACATCTATCCTGTAAATCATCATCTTATCTCTTGAGCCAGCTGATGTACCATAAGAATCACAGGACTAAGCATTTCCTGGACCCTGTAAAGAACCTGTCACCTTCCAGAATCTCCTTCTGGTAGACTACCTTTTTCAGTGACTGAAGAAAGCAAAAGCTTTTAGTGTACGTATTATTATATCTTGGTGTATGTATGTATTATCATTTCTTACCAAAGAGCAACAACTTTTCAACTTACATTCAAACGGTTTGTATGTGCACTCTGAGCACAATCACACTCCTTGGGAAAGTGTATAGTGACTAACAGTTCTCTGGGCTTGATTAATTCTAGATATGTGCGCACAGAAAGTTAGTGAGATGTCAGTGTAGAAAGCAATGGTGACTCAGGTAAATAGAAAATTGAAAATTTTAATATTTCATATTGCTCTTGCTCTTACCTGCATATCTTCTAGCTGGCTTTCCAAAGATCTTTTTAACACCACCAAATCTTTTGCCTCGTTTTCAGCATGTTTCAAAGCTTCTTCTAATTGTTGCTTCTCTTCCTGCAATTACATAATTTGATATAGTTAGATACATACAAGACCTCTAATCTGACATCTAAAGACAAACAGACAACCAGTATTACTTAACAAGTGCATATAAAACTACAAAACATTCAGTGGCTTCCTTATATGTCCCATTTACACTTTCCTACATGACAACAGGAGAGAGACTACTTTAGGGGGCTTGTTTTCTCAGCTTACCTCACACCTCTTTATTTTTTCCTTCACTGAATCTTCTTCTTCTTTCATATTATCAAATTGTTTATGCAACTCTTCATTTTTACTCTCTAGCTCATCAACTGTTCTTTTCAACTGTTCATTTTCCTTCATCAGCTCCTTCACTTGATTTTCTGTACTATTTCGCATCTCTTCTGCAGCGTTTCTTTCACTAGCAAGGACAGCAGCATTCTAGTGAAAACAAATTATGCAATGTTTTTAAAAAAGCAAAATTAATGAATGTTCTTTTCCGACAGAAGTTTCACATAGCACCAGAGTAGTTAGGATACAGCATTAAAACATCAAAGAATCAAAATTAAAACCTGTATAATTACAAAAATGTATTTTCAAGATCACTGTAGGAGAACACACAAGGAAGGTGTTTTTTTCCTCTGGCATGGCTACATGCTCAAGTAACCGTACCCAAACAATCTCATGCCTGCCATCGCATATTTTTACTTAAACTACTTCTTTATTGCCTTCAATTACTTTAATGATCACATCCCAATGTTTAGTATTTACAAGTAATCTGAAAAACTCAAACAGACATCAAGAGGCATGACATGTGGGTCTTGAAGAAATAACATATTGATGAGGAGTGTCTCTCCCACAGCAGCACAAAATTCAGACAGTCTTGCACCATTGCCCATTCCAAACACAAATGTACAGCACTCTACATTCAGCTATATCTGGAGCTGCACAGTGAACCAGCTTTGGGAACAGAATCAACTTTAAGATACACATATGAACATGTATGTGTATATATGTATATAAATACACAAGTGTATTTATAAATAAAGAAATTATCTTGACTGAGATAAAAAGGTGGGTGCAGGTAGAGGTGTTACTGGAAGAAATTACCCAATCCATCTCAAAACATGGTTCCACAACAGGCAATGCCAGCACAGCACAGCAGACTGAGCAGGCACAAACAAGCAGCAGAGACTGGAAGTACCTTACAGTGGTGTTGATGCAGCTCTATCTGCATATCTTACAACCCACACTTGGGGCTATGCTTATTCAGTAGTTCTACTTAGTTTCCAGTCACTGCCTGAGGATGGAAGGAGTTTAGCTATTGAGTTCACCTTGTATTCAAACAGATACACTTCGTATATTATTTCAGAAACAGAAATAAATACACAACACAAAGACAAAATTAAACTAAACTACTTATCACAATTTATCACATGTAGCTACAGACTTGTTGGCAGGGCAACTGCCTAAAGTTGCAGCATGCAACTTCTCAGAGTTAATTATCACCTCTGTCTTACCACTTACCCTCTCCTAAAACACACTCTCCCATTTAAGACTCTGCATTTCATTTGTTACTATTGTGGAAACTGTAAGTCAAGGTATGTATCTATATTGTCATACTACACAGACCAGGCATGTACTTCTAAACCCCTAATTCTTTGCTCTTCATTGATTTATTAGTAAGAATCCCATAAAAAAAAAAAATAAATGTTTTTTTCCTTTTTGCTTTTGAGCTTTCAGAGTCTGATACAAAGTGGTGACTCCATACAAAGATCTGGTTCTTGTGTACAGGCTCATCACCTACTGCATTAAGACTTTAAATAATAGTAAGAACACCAGAACAACCGTATGACTCAGTCTAGACCAGTATTTTCTCCAGCAGTGGCCACAGTAGATGTTTACGGAAAAAATGAAACTATAAGTAGAACCATCACACACTCCTAACATCTCATTTTTACCTACATGAATGCATCATCCATTAATTTCTCTCATCTTTTCTGAATCCATTTATAACTTTGGCCTCTACATTATCTGGTGATTAGGTAATTACACGTTAATTACCAAAGCATAGCATTTTTGCACGTGAAGTCATGTTTATCCGAGTGAAAACAAATCCTCCAGAGTAGCTTGGTAAGACACTACTTTGTGAAATATTTTAGGAAAGTATGAAAATCTCTTTTAGTTATGTTACTTTTGATTATAGGTCTTGATTCTCCCCTCCTCCCTTCCAAAGGGATAAGCAAAAATCTGTAAAAGGGTGTTTACAAAGTGTGCCCTCACTAGGTTGTTTTCTAGCAAGCAACAGCTTTAAAAACATGCAAATTAGTTTGATAAAGCAGCAACTCAGAAAACACTCAGACTGTCTACAGGGTCAATGAACTTACACAAAAACGGGCAGCATAAGCAGGCTGACAAGTTCTAGTCTTTCGAAAATACTGAAAAAACTTGTTCTTCCGAGTATATGACAGTTAAAAGGCTATGAAATAGGTTTCTGCTGATGTTTTAAGTTCTCACATCCTTTTCAATAGCATTTATATATTAATTTAATTTTTGCTTTTTGCATACAGCAAAGTTTTACTAATTAGCAAGCACTCTACCAGAGGCTCCTTTTTGTCTGATTTCCCCTTTCTGCAGCTGAGTGAAAGCAGCTGAGGCATGCTGGGGAGTTCAGGGAAAGGAATGTTGATTTGTCTGTTCTTTTTCATCCAAACGCCTACGCTGGGCTGTGCAACGAGAGGACTGCAGCAGACACATGCTGTACCTGATCTATCATACCCTCATCTACTCTGTTTTAATCTGATTTCCCAACACAGGAAGCATTATTTTCCTAGAAGTACACACACACACACAAAAAAAATAAATAAATAAAAACAGCCCCCTCAAATCTACATACATGCACATATATTTTTAACCTAAGAGGTTCAAAATTAATTTCAGCCTACACTGATACTGTGATATCTAGAGATCTTTTCCCCGTTTCTTGCTGTATGCACTGAGGATACCCACTAAAATTAAACTGAACTGGTATTCTTCCTCCTTTTTCATTATGTATTTCAGTAAATTCCCAAGATTATCCATAAGCCTCATATAAAATCCTGGGAACCAATTAGATATATGTGCAAAATCTAAAGTTTGAGCAGCCTGTGTGGCCAGTACTTAACCGGCACATCTCCACAGAAATCCAATGACCTTGGCATTATTACAAGGATTACACTTTCACACGAACATACTATTCCCAAACAAACTCTGACATATTAATTACAAAATTCTTTTCTTTTACCCTGAAAGGGTATGTCTTGAAAGATACCAACAATAAATAAATAAATGCACACACATACTCTTTCAAAATGTTAGGAAAACTCTTAGTATATATGGGAGCTTTACTGCATTGTAGTCAGTGTCATTTTTCTTACATATCTTTCGGGGAAAGACGTTTTCTTCAAAATTCAACTATCACAATACATTATTTTTCCAATATCTTTTCAAGTAGTTTCAGATAAGCCTGAGAAGGAAAACAGAAGCATTTACCCTATCCTATTTTTACCTTACACTACTGTACATGTAAGGCATGAAACAGCACATTTGGGATAACATTCATTAACACGCTATTAAAAAATCAACAATAATAGCATTTTCAATTTGATAGTGAAATTTAAATGAAGTCAACCTATACAAATAGAATTTAGATGGTCTTTGAGTAGAAAATGCACATGTAGCACCACTTCTCCAAACTACAGATGGCTTTAGATATGAAAAAAAGCCTATGGCTATATCAACAAATTAAGCATGGGTGCCAACAGTAGTCACGAATTTAGAATTGTTATAATTAATATTTGGGGACATTGGTAAAGTTTTGTCAATCATTTTAACTGGAGTTTATACAAATTAAGCCTATGGTAACAGAACAGAGTAAAGGTCAGAAAGTACTTATTTAAGGGCAAAATGAAACATTAACAAACGTATTGTTAATATAACACGATCTTTTGTTCACTGGATTGTGGATGACCCTCCTCAAGGAGCTGAAATGGGATTATGTATGTAAACACATGCAGAGCACAAAACAGATAAAACTGGTTAAGCAAGATTCTTCATGACAAAACCTGGAAGGAAATACTGTATATTCAGGAATATTCGCCATAAAAAAAAAAAAAAAAAAAAAAAAAAAAAGAGGAGTTGGAGGGTGTGAGAAGTATTGAAGTGAGTTTTTTGGATCTTAAAATTATCACATCTCAGATCCAAGATTAGTTTCTTCCTTATGTTATACTTATGTTATATAAAACATGCTTATGATTTCTTATTCCCCCTTACTAATTTTTGCAGTATGTTTTAATAAACAAATTTCTTACTAATAAGTGTAATATCATTACATTTATGTAAGATAAAAACTCTACAGCATTTTCATTGTGTTTGCTTGCCTGCATTTTCATCATCTTTCCTTCCAATTTGTCTATCCTCATTCAGTCTTTCAGGTCATTCAGTGTCTCCTACTCACTATGTTTAGGCTGTTTTGCACTCAGATCCCCACCTTTTCTGTCTTTGGAAGAACACCTTCATCTTAATACCCGTTACTTGTAGATTTCTTACACACATTCATACCTTCTTCTTATTCACATTTCTGAACGCATGAAACATTTTATTATACTTTCTCATTTTATTATGCTTTCTCAAACTGTAGTTTTATCATGTTTAAACTCATGATTTAAGACTGAGCAAGCCTTATCAGCAGATTTAAGCTAAAGACGTTAGGTAAAAAGTTGGAAACGGATTGCAGACTTCTGAGAAAAACTGGAAAGAAAAAGAGAAGAAGCCTATCTAGAAGAAAGTAAACTGTTGTAATGATGTCCCACAATGCAAAGTCCTCTGTGACTGCCTAAAGATAAACTACATCTGTATTATCATGGTTATGGGCACTCAGCTTCTTTAAAAGAAGGATTTAAAGGAAGGAAGCTTGAGAGGTAAAAGAGATTTAAGTGGTAATGATTTGATTCTTACATCTAATATCACACAGTAGTGAATATAAATCACAAGCTACACATGCGGAGTGCAAAATCATATGAGGTATCATAAAATACCTTGACTTCAATAAGACTTGACACCGTTTCCCACAGCATTCTCCTTGAGAAACTGGCTGCTCGTGGCTTGGACAGGTGTATGCTTCATTGGGTTAGAAACTGGCTGGATAGCCGGACCCAAAGAGTCGTGGTGAATGGAGTCAAATCCACCTGGAGGCCAGTCACTAGTGGAGTCCCCCAGGGCTCAGTACCGGGGCCAGTCCTCTTTTATATCTTTATCGATGATCTGGATGAGGGCATTGAGTGCACCCTCAGTAAGTTTGCAGATGACACCAAGTTAGGTGCGTGTGTCGATCTGCTCGAGGGTAGGAAGGCTCTGCAGGAGGATCTGGATAGGCTGCACCGATGGGCTGAGGTCAACTGCATGAGGTTCAACAAGGCCAAGTGCCGGGTCCTGCACCTGGGGCGCAATTACCCCAAGCAGAGCTACAGGCTGGGAGATGAGTGGTTGGAGAGCTGCCAGGCAGAGAAGGACCTGGGAGTATTGGTGGACAGTCGGCTGAATATGAGCCAGCAGTGTGCTCAGGTGGCCAAGAAGGCCAACAGCATCCTGGCTTGTATCAGAAGCAGTGTGGCCAGCAGGGCGAGGGAGGTGATCGTCCCCCTGTACTCGGCTCTGGTGAGGCCGCACCTCAAGTACTGTGTTCAGTTTTGGGCCCCTCGCTACAAGAAGGACATCGAGGTGCTTGAGCGGATCCAGAGAAGGGCGACGAAGCTGGTGAGGGGCCTGGAGAACAAGTCCTACGAGGAGCGGCTGAGGGAGCTGGGCTTGTTCAGCCTGGAGAAAAGGAGGCTCAGGGGCGACCTTATTGCTCTCTACAGATACCTTAAAGGAGGCTGTAGTGAGGTGGGGGTTGGCCTGTTCTCCCATGTGCCTGGTGACAGGACGAGGGGGAACGGGCTAAAGTTGCGCCAGGGGAGGTTTAGGTTGGATATTAGGAAGAACTTCTTTACTGAAAGGGTTGTGAGGCATTGGAATGGGCTGCCCAGGGAAGTGGTGGAGTCACCATCCCTGGAGGTCTTTAAAAGACGTTTAGATGTAGAGGTCTTTAAAAGACGTTTAGATGTAGAGCTCAGTGATATGGCTTAGTGGAGGACTTATTAGTGTTAGGTCAGAGGTTGGACGAGATGATCTTGAGGTCTCTTCCAACCTAGATGATTCTGGGGTTCTGTGAAAATACAGTACTAAGTACAAAATCTGCCACTGAAAAAAAAAAAAAACACAAACAAAAGCTCACATACTAAATGCTGTACTTGTTTCCTCTCACTATAGCAAAATACTGCATTACTAAAACACCAGTGCATCACTGAACAGACATTACATTTGTAATAAAAACAGAAATTTACAGAACTACCTCGTTGACAAAGCTAAGGATTCTGAAAACTAGGAATGCAAGTTACACATTTCTGTTAAAATTCCTTGGGACGCACATTCCATGTTTTATAGAGGCAAACTTGTGCTTTTGTGGTTAAAGCCGGTTTCACTTGACCTCACAGTAAGGGAAGCAAGATATACTGGTAAACTTCAGTGTACTATTTCTAACACACGTATCTCGATCAGGGTAACACCTCTTCATACACCTGCTAGTATGGCCTAATTTTAAATTTGTTTATCTCAGTTTCTAAAATTTCTGAAATTAAACTAGATTAAGTCATCACGTAGACTGAGAGACTTATAAATGATTCTTTCAGTCACATAGTAGGATTAAAGGTAGCTATTCTAAATACTTGAAGTCTCATCAAGAAATTTTAACCTTAAACGACAAGTGCATTTGAATGGATCTGTGGGTTTCACAGCAAAATGTTACTCACTGACCTTGCAGTTATGTGGAGAATTTAAGTTTGTGAAACAGTTGACATAATTTTGTGTCTGCTGAACAAGTTTTTATTAGTATGTACTGAATGGAGGAACAGACCAAAGTCTGAACAATGTTGATAAAATATGATGTTAGAATATTTCATTCAGGAGTACAAAGCTACTTTTACTTGTAGCTGATGAGAATAAAATATGAGAATGCATGCACATGTGTACTGTTTGATTTGGTACGTATACCTGATTTATGAAGTTTAACCTGGCTTAGGTCTGCTTTTCTGAGCCCACACAGTCACAGCCACTAGATTTCATATGCATTACACATTCAGGTTTCAGCATTTGGCCTAAGAAGTTACTCTCCATAAGGGAACTTCAGCAGTGGAATTCAATTCCCTCACTTCTTTCAGGTGTTTTGCCTGACAAAAAAATGAGTTTAATAAACTTTTCTTGTGCGTCCTTTCATATAATTGTATGCATGTGCAGAAATATTTTTAAATATATTAAAATTAGTCAAGACAAAGTATAAATAAAGCAATAAATATTTGTGTAACAAAAGAGTCAGAACACTTTTGTTAAAGCAAATGCGTTTATGTACCATTCTACTCTCAATTTTAGTGAAAGCAGTAAAAAGAATCAGAGGCGGAGCTCAGCACAAAAGATACCAACATCCTTACCACCACCAATTGCTATGTCAAACCTAAAGAAACTGGACAGAACACACAAACGTGGTTCTGGAGATTCAACTGAAATACTCTATTTCCATCTAAGTAGAGAAAAAAAGCTCTTTGATAGGAATGCAGAAAATGTTCTGTGGCTCCACACCTTCTTTTCTACCACACCCTTAACACTGGCAAAAACATGAGTGGTTGTGTAACTGATCATTTAAAAAATGGTTTTGGCTGACTTAGGTGTTTCAGCTGGTGAAATTCCCCTTCAGCAGTGACTGTGCAGTGCAGGGCCTTTACAGACCTTTTAACACAATATGGAAGGGGCTAATGAGGGGAAGCTAAGTGTCTCATTCACAGCTTATTAAAACTGTTATATTTTGTCTACGTTCAATGTTGATTAGGCACAACTTAGCCAATTTTTCTGACTACACTTAAATTTCAAACAATTTTATATTTTATAAAATTTCAAAATTTTATATTTTGAATAAAATTCAGCTGAGTAAAACTGAATTCAACCAATTAGCTGTTCATTCTCTAATCACCATACTTGAAGTCCAAATCTAAAGAATCAATCTCCATACAAAATGAGCTACAGCACAGATAAAGGTTTTCTAATGGAAATAACAGGCTTTCAGATATTCTTTTCATATCTATACGTTATACGTGTGGAATCAAAGTAAATGACACGATAATCTTCCAAAGCCTTCTGAAAAAAAGGGAATATTGTGGCTGCTCCCTTCACTTTGTTCCTGGTGTGGAACATTTAAGGTATCAGGGAAGATATTCTCTGTTGAAAACACTAAAAGCTTGTGGGCCACCTTTTCAAGTTGGTGTTGGATAAGTTATTAAGCTTCTTGAACTACATGTAGAAAGATTTACGTAACTTCACAGACTCAGATCTACCCAGTTCCCTCAGGTGATGCTGAAGGAGATGCAGTTACAGAGAAATCAATCCACTTTCTTTTGTCCTTTCCTCTCCTTTTTGTGTGTAAATCAATCAAGTTTAAATAAAACAACTAGACACTTTTTTTTCTAGCTAACACGGTGTTGTTTTCAAAAGAAAAAACAAACAAACAAACAAACAAAAAACCAACAAAACAACCATACCCCAAAATATATAACCAAGGGAAAAGACATATTGAAAAGGGGTCTAAGCAAGAATGAGCCTCAACACAGGGACAGCCTTTTGATTGTTAATTCTTATTACCTCTTCAGTAAAGAAAACTTCTGAAATGTGTGTTGTTCAGGTATGGTCATCTAGTTTTTAAAGCTCGTGAATGTAAATAACAGGTCTTTAATTCTATTTGTAGTTCTGTTTGTAGTTCAGGTATTTTTCCCACTTCAGCAATTCTTTTTACCGAAGGCACTATTTCTTATAATAGTTGCAGGTCCCTCAGATGAATGATATAGTAACATTGTTTAGCAATAATAATAAAATCTCTTAACTCTTAAAACGGAATATGAAAGCCATAAAAGCAAAATGGAGTTTTATGGCTACCAGAAAGTAAAAAATGTGGAAGAGACTAAATTGTCTAACTGGCTTTACTTGCTACTTTTCTACCTTGAACTGATTATATTAATTCTTTCCATAATTTTAAAAGGAGGTTTAGCCTACTTGTAATATATGGCTCAGCCTCTGGAATTTAACTAACATTAGTTACATATTAAAAGGGTCAGTGTTGTGTTTCAGTGTGGTTTTATCTCATAGTGAGCTACACTGCAACCAACATGAATCCTTAACTGTACTTCAAGACATTACTCAGTAATTAAATGTACAAATTTATAAACAGGTCAGACTATTTTTCCTTCCATTTCAGCTAAAGTCATTCTATTAATTGGATAAAAATCATTCACCTGTGACAGTTTAGAGACAAGACTCTCCTTCTTGCCAGGCCATTTTCACTGATCTAAACGGTATAATATCCTTAACACTATTTCCAAAACTATTTAATTTTAATTTATAAGATGTAATGAAAGATTTAAAGGCCTACATTATAAAACTGAGAATTAAACTCCTTTTTACAGAGAACATACTAAACAAGATTTCCCAGTTCAAGCACAACCTAACGTTTACACAGTTACAATATCCAGAGCCAGGAAAGCATTAACCTTTCAACAAACAGCTATACCCATCTCCTATTATCCTCTTAGCTATGTATCATGACGTACTCAGACTGGCTTATACTAGCAGCTTTTTTCAAGGTCAGAAATTGTTGCAAAGACTAGAGTAAAATATTAACTGGTTAGGTGTTCACATTTTACCACACTGAATGGACATGCATAGTCCAACACTTCACACTCGTACATAAAGAAATATATACTTTTACAGGGCAAACCACCAGAATATACATACACTGTCTTCTGCTGGTAAGGATTATAGATTCTCTTGATGGTATTAAGAAGTATCTGACCCCACAGGCTCTCACCAACTTTCAAAAATAAAAGAAAAATGAAACAAAACAAAACAAAAGCTACCCATTCCCAACCCAGAATAATTGATATGGTCCTGACCAAATCAGGTTCACAATGCTATCAAATGACTATTGTAGATAAAACAGATTTTTCCTCCACTGTGTTTAGATATGAAGCAATACAGCTCAGAGAACTTTACAGGACAGTTTTGGTCAGAGGCTTTCTTGACTCTACATACAGTGGAAAAACATCCATCTTTGGCATGCTTTACAGGCATGTTTTTTATTCTTGTTGACAACACAGCCAGTATTCCACAATTTGTTTCGCATTTCATTTAATGGATGACTAAAAACATGCATGATGCTACCACCAAACAACTTCCTTTCCACGCACAGCACAGACACAGCAAAACAACTCAAATCTGTCTCCCAGATTTTCCATGTATCAGGATGCTTCCAATACTCATCCCTATTTCAGGAGTGCCTGCACCCTTCCATCTACCATAACACTTCTGGCTGTGCATTCTCCTTTTTCTCACCATCCCAACTGTTTGCAGAACCACACTGGAAATTGATCAAAAATGTACCAGGCTTTTAGAGGGCTAGTAAAGGAAGACTGAAAAAGAAAGAGTGGGAAGTGGGGAAGCCAGGTCACGGAAGAGGAAATACTGTCTTGGACCAGTTGCTCCACTATCCTTTGACTCTGCATACAGTTTAGAGCAGTTAATAACCGGCCTCTATCAGCTGGCTTCTACCATATAAACCAAACCCAGCATTATCTCAACATGGCAAAGGCTGCCTCAGGCAAGCAAAGGAAAGAAAAATCCACTAGTGGTATCTGCAATCCTAGCCAATCTTCTCTAATTTTTTTCCAATTGTTATGCAGATTGTCTGAGGTGAGCAGATGAGACTTGGACATAACATCGAAGATGCAGACTGGAGATGAGTCATGGATACATGAATACAAGGGCACAACAATGTTCTTATGTCCAAGTAATTCCTGTTATATAATTTGTTCTGCTGCTATCAGTAAGATGTGTTTACAGAGCTATTTATTATAACCCCAAGATTTCACCCTAGCATGGCACCAGTTAGTTGGGAGCCTATTATTTTTATATAAAGAGCTTGAAATAATTTTATGCGTGTACCATTTGACAGTTTATATAAATTAAATTTACTTATCACTTTATGAACCGAAGCATCTCTGTGATGCTCCACCATCATCTGATGTCTTCTTTTTACCCTGAGTCACTTGGACAACCACCATGTGGTGTTTGTATAGCATTATTCCAAAAGAGGTTCTGAGAATATAATAAATTTAACTATGTTTTATTTTACATTTATACTACATATGCCAAGCCAAGAAGGGCATACATGGTATATGTCAGTATCATTCATGACACTTAATCTAGTTTTTCTTAAGCTTCATTAAAGCTAATAAATTCTTCCACATAGAGCAGAATATATTATCAGGTTAGGTAGAAAAGATATTCTATTCACTTTCATTTCAAAGTTCTTTACAGCTCTGTGCTAAATTTGCCTATACTCACAACTACTCATACAGATGGATGAAAAAACAAAGACAAAGCTTTCTCTCATCTGTGACATGCAGAATTTTATGATTTTGTGTCTTTACCTATTTTAAAGGAGTAGCATTTAGTTTGTAACCTGGGAAGAAAATAACTATGTCTTTTGCTGTTCCTACCACTTGCTCTGCTAAAATTCCTTCTTCTCTTTAATCATATCACAGCTTAAAACATATGCGTCAGTTAGAGCTCACATGACCACAAGCTTCACTGCATTCTTAAATGTGTTGATAAAGGAATCTGCTTCTAAAGGTTGAGTGTCTGTTCTAGCACTCTGTGAATGAGGTCAGAAGAATTACAAACCCTGAAGAAATCAGTCAAGGTCAGCCCTAGACTGTTGTAAGGCAGTCGTAATGTGATCACTACAGCTTTTTTGGAACAACATAATTTGCGCAGCCTGCTTTTCAAATTCCACCGTTCTGTGTAGTTTGCAACTGTACTTCCCCGAGCTGGTTACAGTTTGCTACAACTTTCTACCTACAGCGTTACATTCCAGAAGTTATTTCCAAATTTTACTGAAACAGTGGCCCTTCATCTACTGACACAGCACTCCTGGTTAAGTAGTACAATTCTGTCCTATGGGGTTGGAGGTTCAGATTAAATAATAAAAATTTCTGTACTACATTACAATGGTGGAGATTCATACTCATTTATTCTTTAGCACTTGAAGTGATGAAGTCATCTCTTGTTATTTAGAAATATATTATTTTTTAAATTTTCTTACTAAATTAAAGATACGTTATCCTACACAGGTGTGTTAAGGAAGCGGAAAAATTTTACTAAATGGAAATAGTCTGATCTCAGTCTTAATAAACATGCAATGAAGTTAGGAACGGTCACAGCTATTTCAAAAAGACCACAAGCAGAAGGCATAACACAAAAATGAGTTACCTTGGTAAATTGTATCAAACAAAATGAAGATCTTAAGATCTATAGCTTTATGTAACTATCTCTATAGAAAAGCAAACAAACAAAATCAAGAAAATACCATATCACTGAGCACGAGACAGAATTGCACATGACAAATACTCCCCCCCCTCCACCCCCCCGAATTCTCTCATCAGATAACCACGAGTATGTTTCTAACATGATTTTAAACAGATCTGGAAGTCATTCTAATCACACAGAATGAATATACTCTGCACCATTGGCCAACCTACCTGATACCTGCAGTAGCTGAAAAATTCTGCTGATTTAACACTGGCACAAAAATTACTTTGTTTTTCCCTGCAAATATTTTATTTTAGGCCTAATGTACATCACAAAACAATTTCATTCAGTGTACCAATTTATGTAATATAGAACTAACATAGGAACTAACAACCTGGTACATATAGGCTTCAATATACTCCCATCTACTAAATATTGGTATAATTTTCTGCATAAGATACACTACTTACAAACACTATTTACACACTAGTTTTCCTCATTAAGTAAAACAGAATGGCACTTTTCACTTATCTTTGATGTAAACATCTTGTATTCCACCATCCAATATAAATCTTTTCGTCTTGTAATAATGTTAAAAAAAAAAAAGTACTTAACATATCAATCAGCTTCAATTCTATAACCCATGATTTTCACACAGTGCTTGGTATTCCAGATGAATTATAAAACCAATAATTAATACCTTATGTAAGATCACGGCAGATCACTCATCCATCTCCCTACAGGGATCAGTTTTACTTTCCTGATAGATCATTTATCAAACACAATGAAAAATCTCAGCCAGCAGGCATACAGATAGTACTGGGTTTCAAAAATAATTAAGGATACTAACACCTTCCCATTAAGCATGATTGAAGTTTTTCTTAGAATAAAACCCAAAGATCACATAAAGTAGAACTGCAAGAGCAAAACTTGTGCTTAGAGAAACATTAATGAAATAAATTTAACTTTTGAACATCTGATTACATATATTATTATAGACTATAACATGCAAGCAAAAAAAAAAATCTGAAAGAAATGCTATTTAAAACTATCTAAGCTACATCAACCCAGCCATTGAGCCATTTCCCAGACTGTTATTGTTATGCCTAACAGACTACTCTTTCATTTCTTGTCGATCATAATTACAGTTCCATAATTGAAATACAGTAAATCACCAAGCAGTAACTTTGAAAGATGGTTCACTGAGGTTAAGCTGTCACTACAATTACTGTATAATAATAATAGAAAAGTTAATTTAAATGTTCTAGTTCTTCCTCAAAGGAAAAAAAAAAAAGAATTTGGTTCAAGCTCAGATGAGTCAAATATCTTCATGATGATGTAAACAAAAGAGAAACAACACGTTTAAGCAAAGTCAAACAATCTCAAGTAGAAGTCCTAGGCTGCATATACAAACCAGTGCATATAAATTTCTCTAACTGCTGAACAAAACAGGACATTTTAAAACAATTTTAAGAATACTCTCTCTCTCTGAATTCAGGTGTGCATTATCTATCCAGCATCTTCTACACAAGATCCTATTTTGCTCATAAAGCACACAAAGCTTTGGAAACTTCTTTAAAGTTTCCAGATCAATTTTAGTTCAGTTCTATACTATGCTTACAGCCATAACTAGCACAGTAGCTGCAACTCACTCAACACCACTGAGGTGGGAGAAAAAGGTATAAATTAGCACGAACACTTCTAAGCATAAAATTGGGCCTCCAATGTTGATACATTGGTCAAGCACAGCTTGCTTTCAGAAACTTTGTCAAATATTTTACACAAATAAAATGAAAGAAAGAGATAAAGACAAATAATTACCATTGTAAAAATAATTTCACAAGACTCGTTCCTTCACAAAAAAAAGAAAAAAAACAACACAACACATGTCTGTTCCTAGCTGCTGTCTTCTGCTATGATAACTTCACAAAGGACATATATTGAAAAACAGTACCAGATAAGCACTTCAGAAAACTGCTCCTATGTTTCTGCTCACAAAGACTCCCTGCTGATGGTGGAATGAAATTCATTCAGTCCCTTTTCTCCCTTGCTGGTTTGAAACATCCACTCCCTGCTGTTTCCCTTGTGCTGACACACATTTGGCCACCCAGTAAACAAGATTAATCCAATAAACAAAATAAAACAAAATAATACTAGTAAGTAGTTAAAGGGGCAGGGTGGGACAATGCAACCAAGGAACAGAAAGTGACACAAGGAGCTGATGGTAGGAACAGCAGGCTGTAAAGAACTGCAGATAACTGCTTGAAGATTCAAAACTGTGATTTCACCAGCATCACTGGCAAGACATTCTGGTGCTCTTCAAGGCATCCTCAGGGTTTTGATGATGCCATTCTACCCAAGACAAGCAAGTGCCCATCTGTACCATAATCTCGTCCATTCTCTCTTAAAGTATGCAATGAGGCAACATCAAGCATGTCAAAAAAAACATGTTAAACAGTAGAAACTTTGAAGAAAGGGTCACAAATTATGCAATGCTTTGATTTTTTGTTGCAGCTAAAGTGTATGAAATAAAACTCATTATCAGCAGCAAAGAATCTCCTAGCCCAAATATACCTATTTATTTTGCTAAAAGTATTAGGATCTGAAAGTATCTACTATGGGCCATCTGTGATAGGTATTTTTCCCTGTAAAGATTAATTGTAATCACTTCTTTCACCTTTGTTGCTTTCTCCAGGCTCTGCTGCAGATCGAGCAATTCTTTATCGTGTTGCTCTTTAAGTTTATCCATCTCCATGTCATGGCTAGATACTTCTTCTTTTAGTGCTCCTTTTAAAGCAGTAAGCTCTCGCTCTCTCTTTCTCAAAATTTCTTCTTGTTGTTCTTTTGCTATTAATACTTCTTGCAGATCCTGCTTCATTTGCATCAGCTCCTAAAGATCGTTAAAATCAAAAATAAACACAATTGTCTTATAGATGGCTCTGATGACTGTTGTTTTTGTTTCAGAGAGGGAAGGCAATTAAGAATAAGCTTCCCAGGCCAGCTTCATTTCTTATGACCGATATATTGTTTGCAACTTTATTACAGAATGCTAAAAATCTACTAGAACCCAAGATTACTAGAAGTGCAACACAATGACCCATTATATAAAACATCAGTTATGTATCTGATGCTACAGAACTGTAAAAAGACTAATGCTACACTTCCTATAAATAAAGCAGGAGTAAACCTAAAGGCTGCATTTTAACAAATCCCTCAGTCCTACCTTTAGTTGCAAGAAGGTAGATGAGAAGAAATAAAAATCTTTGTTTCCTACACTGTAATAGAAGTGAACACAATAATTCCTTGTTGACTTTTTGTTGGAAAGATTAAAGAAAGTTGCTTCTGCAAGTTAGAACAGTTGAACACCTGGAGGGGTTGAAGGCAAAACAAGTGCTTCCCAACCAAATCCATGCCTTTACACTCTTTTTCGCACCACAGAGTTCTCCTTAGAAGTTGCTTCCCCTCACCACATTGCTGGGAAGGAAGTGGGCAGTCAGTGAATCTGCTGTGGACAGCCTTCACTTCTGCGGCACCCTGGCTCACCTCAAACTTCCATGTGACCACCAGGTAAGGCACTACCTTAATATTTAAGTTCCTTAACAAACACCAGAAGGATCGAACACTATGTAAATATGTACACTATTGGTAACATACGTTTTTGCTTTCTATTTCTGTAATTTTATTTTTAACTCACTAGCCAGATTCTTGACCCTTTATTTCAAAGACTGATACATTTAGATTTTATCTAGCAATAAGGAAGGTCTCCCAGTGACCCAACAAGCAGTATTATTCTATCCTTGGAGAACTCCAAATTTACTTATAAAGTGAAATGCCAGACTGCACACTGTGCAATACCTGCCCAGCAAATTATAAAAAAACAGGGGAAGCACTTTCTATCAAATTGTGAGATTGTGAGAATTGGGTGACTGGTAAATTTAGGTACCAAAGGAGTAGAGGTAAGAGAAACTCTCTTTGACTTTCCAAGTCCCACTAGCTATCCACAGCACGGGGGAAGCTGGCTCATAGCATATCTTTCTCATGAAGATGTATGTGTATATCCATGCCCTCATATTTAGCAGTGCATTTTCAGTTAGTCTTGATGTTAGTACCCTCAGCCTATATGTATACTCTCCTTTCCCTTCTCTCAGTTCTTCTTGTTGGCAGCTGGATTTAAGAACTTACCCCACCCCTTTTATTCATTGTTTCTGTCTTTTAAACAGGTATTTTTGAAACTGTTCCATACTTCAATTCAATATACGGCATTTATAACATGCCATGGCACCAAATGCATTTCCCATTTCTCCTGCTGTCATCAAGTTTTGAAATTACAGCCTTGACTAAAAAGAACCAAATAGTTAGAATTTGGGCTTTATTTTTGGATCACACATGGACTTACTTTAATTTTAAGTTACACTAAGTAAGTTATCCTACTTCTAGTATTTTATAACTAACCTCAATTAGAACCTCTTTCTCCCCTTCATCGGTATGTTTTGCATTATCCAGTTCATCATGCATCTCAGAGAGCTGGTCTTGAAGATCTCTGATCTCAGTCTGGTGTTGTTCCTGTTCCATCTTCACTTGAAAAAGCCTCATCAGGAAAAATCAGAGAAGATTTTTTCTTTTAATGGCAGAAATAATGATTGGTTCTTCCAAGTACTAAAAAGATACAAGTATCTATTCTCACGTTGCCCAAAGGGAATGGAATATATGAGGCAGAACAATGAAATGGCAGAGGTGGAAAAATGAAAACTCTTTTAAAGTAGACATTTAAATAGATACTTGCATTATATTTTAAACCTGGTACAATATTCTTGACTAAATCACTCTACGTTTTCTGTATTTTAAAGTTTAAAACTACATACTATGACTATAAAATATTAAAAGCAACTTGCAATACAAAGATGCCTATAAATCAGCAATCTTTCCCTTCAAGATATTCAAAAATACGCTATTTTTAAACAGTAGAAACATTTTCTACAACAGCAAACGTCCCTGTCTGACGTTACAATATTATCTTCTGAAGACCCAGGTACGTTTAAACTAAAAAGTTTAAGTAAAGGTATAAATTCCAATTAATAAGTTCTCAAAAATGCACTCACTCCTCTAGGTTCTGCCGGAGTTCCTTCTCGTTTTCTTCCAGCTTCTTTTTTAAGGCATCTCTTTCACATATACTTTCATCAAGTTGGAACTGAAGATCTTTCAGGCTTGCTCGTGTAGCATCTCTCTCCTCTTTTGTGTTTTGCTGATTCTATTTTTTGTACATCAAAAGTTAAGCAAGATAATATACTAAGCATAAAAAAAAAATTAAAGACTCTTTTATTATATGAAAGGAGTCATTTCAAGGCTTTGATATTTTTCTTTTGCAGAAGTATTTATTGTTATGAGTATTAAAATCTTGAAACTGTTATTAAAACACACTAACCATAGCTTTTCAATTTTTGTGACAAATGTGAAGTTTTCTCATCAGTTTCAAGTACATTGATTTTTATTAGGACTCAAAATGCAAACTGAAAGAAACCAGTCTGTCCTACCCATGTCTTTAGAGCATGGCTATACTTAATTACTTTGGATTCAGCACTGAAGTAATGCTTTAATTAATAAACAGCTTCTGAGTAATACGTTTTGTCTCCCACTCCATATAGGTCTCCCAGCAAACAGATTAAAATCTCCCTCAGCAGATACCTAAGAAACTTTATGTATGTCTGCCTAGTATTTATATTCATGGTGCCAAATTTCTTCTCAAGTACTACTGAGAAGGAAGTGATTTCCTAGAAAGGGTAACTGTTATGAACAATGACACTTCAAAAATCTGTAAAAGCATAGGTACATCTGGACAAAAAGAATACGAAACAGAACAGCTTCTATTATTATACCCAGACACATTCGGCCACTCACAGAGGAGTATTAACAGGTTTTTACCTAAAACTTACTGGCTTTCATACAGAACATTTTAGAACACATGCACTGCATGTTGCAACAAGCACTGCAAAAATATTATGATTACGTAAGCAACAACAGTTTACAAAACATTCCTAATATTTATATCTCAAACAGAAAATTCATTGGAAAATTGGACAAAAGATACCCTTTTCTGATACAAAAAATCAACTTGTTGATCACTTGTCACTTACTTAGAAAAGTATATTTGACAAAAACTTTATAACAAAAAAGGGCAGTACCCTGATTTCTAGATCCAGTTTTTTCTGTAATTCTTCCACTTTCCTTTCAAGCTCTGTTTTTTGCTCCACCAATGCTTTTACTTCAGCTGAAGAATCAGAAACCTGCAATTAAATAGATACTTATTCCCACAAAGCCAAGACGTTCTTTGACAATTTCCTTTTAAAATCTAAAGTGAAACTACAGGCAACACTAATAAAGTGTGGCATCAACTGCCTGAGCTCATTTTGGACTTTTCATATGGGTCAAACCAAGCTAACATTTTCAAAAGAACCACAATTTGATTTTCATTAAAATTCTTAATAATGGCTCAAGGTAGGTTGCCAACAACACAGAGAACATTACGAACCTAAAAATATTTAAATTAGGCAACACCTAAATTGAATCACTAGTAGTTGGGGACAAATTTCACTGAGATACCACCACACAAAACAGACATCAAAGGGATGCATGCTCATGTGTCAAAACAGATTTTCAAATTAATTTTCTGTAACTTCTAAAAATGTATTTTATATTTTAATTTTCACTAATTATAGCCCAGAATGAAATAATCACCAAAAGCAAGCATTTAGCCTTTCTTATGCTATCACTTCAACAACTGGACATTTCTTCCCATTGCTTTAGAACTGAAAAAGCAGTGTACCACATGGCAGGAAACAAAAACATTTTAAGAAGGCAACTGTCAAATGATATTAGTGTAATATAGCTTTTAAACAATATCCTAGCTTACTGGTTTTCAAAATTGCACATTAAAACACTCTCTATTTAAGTATCTATTTACATCATTATAATGAGAAGATGTTCCAAGATTATTCTTAAAAGCTACATACGTTGGCTTTTTCTTCGATCCAACAACCTTTTGATGTCTGAGAGATTTATTGTTAAGTTTGCATCTCTCTTTTCTTGTAATAAATGAACCCCGAGACAGTCCTCATGGCAGACTCCTTTACGTTCTTTTTTAAATTGTCAAGAAAAATCTTTCCTATAAGACACTTCAGTGCATGATTAACATTAAGCTACACCACTGGGAAACTACAAGAATGGTCTCATTGAAGTCAGTGAGGGGATTCAAACTTTCAAAGAACTGTTTGAACACTGCATCACTATGAAATAAGCCCAAACGTTAAAAAATAAATAAAAATTTACCGGTGTCTTTCCAGCAGCTCTTGACTTTAATGTCTGAATTTTCTCAAAAACCAAGTTGACTTTTCTCTTTGTTGCATCATCATTATCAGCACTTCTAAAACACAGAGAAGTAAGCAGTGATGTGATCAAAGGCACTATTTCATTAACATCAAAACAAATTCAAAATAAGCGTCCAAACTATTGAAAATCACAACCATAAAAATCTACTATAAAAATAAGTCAAACTATCTCAACTATGATTTCATTAAATCTTCTGAAGAAAGGTTGTTAACAATTTAAATTTCAAATATTTTCTTTAAAAGTATCACTGAACTCTTTAATTGCAGCTCTCTTCTACACGACCGTAGCTGTGGAAAGACAGGTATTCAGCATATATATTACTCAACAAACATACAGAAATTAAAAGTAATTACTACTAGGTTTTTCAAGTCCTGACTACTGCACCATTAAAACATTAAACAGCTGCCAAAAACTCTTAAACAGCTGCCAAAAACTGCTACATCTGTACAGTTGTACCTATGACAGTTCAGCAATGCAAAGACATTTGAGTGCATCACAGGTATTTTAATTCATTTGTCCTTCCTTCCTCACCTTTTAATAAGTTATCATTAGAAAATATCAAGTAACAAAGTTCCTGGTGGAGAAGGTATTCTGTACACAGCAAGAGAATTTCTGTAAATTCTTAAAATATATATATTTTTTTCTGTTTTATAAAGCACAAGCCTAAACTCCCATCAGGCATCATTTGAGTTCTTCATAAACATCCGTATCACATAAGTTTAACAGCTTAAGCATTTAAAAGACAAAACATATTCTGAATCACAGATTTCAAGTACTTTTAATCAAATCTTGAACAATATCTTATGTAAGATATTATACCCTGACTAGCTAGGTATTTTGAGATCCTATAATGCCTTAAAAGACACAGTTGAGATACAAAACTATGAAACAGTCATTCCATTTAGCGATAGCTTTGATTTTACAATTTCAGATTTTAAACGTAATAGAAAATAAATGTTGAGAAAACATAACCTCCCCTCTAAAAGTTAATTATGTTTACTGACCCTTCTTTAAGGTAATTGTAAAGTATCTGTTTAGCAGTCTCTTCATTTGTTTGCTGTGCAATATCTTGCTGGCCTTTTAAGAGATCAGGAGTTGCCTAAAAGGACAAAATACAATGTCAAAAAGTATAACCCTATCAGAGTTGTAAATACAACCTTTCCAGTTGAAATTCTCCATTCTGTTCTATTATGAAGAAGCTTACGTACTGTGGACCTCAAGTTCTCTAAGATTCATTGGAGTTTTAGCTTACTGCAAGAAGGAAGCATACACTACACCAAAAGATAAAACATTACTTTGTATAGAGTTCCACAGATTTCAGCATTCTGCTTCAGAAATATCACAACATTATTTACAATAATCTACAACCATCTTCCTTCACCTAGACAAGAATAAGATTGTTTTTCAAAACACATTTTCGATAGCCTCAACTACAGGAATAATTTTTGCATTTACTAATTAGAAATAATACATTACTGGATTTTGTTCTAATGAACAATAGAAACACATGCATCTAATGATACAAGAACTTTATTATGTTACAATGCAAAACATAACTTAAAGAGTAAATTCAAAATTACCTGTGTATTAGGGACAGATGAAAATGTCTTTACAGAAATCTTCTTGGCTCCTGAATCTGATGGAATTGTGATACGGTTTGGCAACAACAGAGTAGAAGTTACTGTTTTAACTTCATCTCTCTTATTCTGTCCTGGGAGCGTGGATGACCTAAACGTGAAGCTCTCAGTATTAGCTCCATTTTGTTTATGATACTGCAAAGAACTGAAATGACTGTTCTGAGAGTCTTTATCAGGCATTTGCAGTTTTCCAATACTTCGAGCAGAAATTTTCATGTCTTTGGAAGGTGGCTTTTGCTCTCTGGATAACTGCTTGTGGAGGCAAACTTTAGACGGTCTTAGCAAGTGCTCAGCTGATTTACCCAAGCTTTTACTGAATTCACCTAAATTATTTGAGTTTATATCAAACCCTAATGGCAAGGCACTATCAACACTTCTTGATCTTTTACGATCATCTGGATGAATTCTATTCCTTTTTCCTGACCTACCTCTTCTGTGAGGATCAACTTTCTTGTCAAACTTCTCAATTAGCTGATCTACTCCTGGAAGGGAACCGGTGTCAATATCACGGCCAGTTCCAGGTAAAAATGGGATGTATCTTCTGTTTTCATGCCGATTAACATTGTCTGCATAGATTGCATACTCTTGGTCGTCAAGTAAAAATCTGTACAAGGAATTTGCAGAAGTGGGAGTAGCTGATGAGGACGATGATCTTCGTGAGTCATCTAACACCTGCCCAGCTGAATCTTGTCTGCGGAAGGGAAGAATATCTGGTCTAGGTTTTCTAGTTTCCGGATAAGCAATAGGACTAGCACATGGGGATCCTCCTGTAGATGAAAACGATTCTGAAACATGCACTTCACTTGGGCTGATAGCGCTACCGGGACAATCCAACACCTGCTTATTTTGGTCTTCTATGTCTACTGGCCTGTTTAAATGTACTTTTTTTGAATTTGCTGTGGCTGACTCTGCAAGATACGTATTTGTTTTCTGTAGGGACACAACTTTAGATGAGGAAATCCAAGGCTTTGCTTCAGTTTTATCTTCTTTTGCAAAAGATGTAGATTTACTGCACATGGAAGACTGGTAACTATCCAAGCTCAAGTTATTCTTCTCAGGATCATAAGGCTGTAAAAGCTCAGGATGTCTTTGAAAGTTCAACAAATTGGAGGATTTCGGCAATCCATCTCTAAAATCTGATAGTCCGTTTTCCTTTTCATCCAGATTGGTTATCTTGAGGCTTTTAAACATACAGGGTTGAACAAGCTGTGTTGCAGGAAACTGTGTGTGTTCACTGTTTCTGTCCTCCAGTTTAAAAGCAGTATTGGATTCTGTGGATGGCTTGCTTGCAGTCTGAGAAAGGACCTTCTGATCTTTTCCAGAAGGAGGAGGATTTTCTGACAAACATCCTTCTGTATTGTTTAGTACTATGTAAGGATGTCCATCAATTCCTTGAACTCTAATACTGACACCATAAGATCCCGTCTTAGAATTCTGTGCATTCCTATTCTTCTGAGTCTCCTCACTTGCAAGTTCAAGAGTAACTTCATAGTCCTGCTGCATGTGCTTAAAACCAGGAAAATATGGCTCCATGACCGTCTGAGGATTGCAGCTGAATAGAAAAAAGTTACCAAAATCAATTGTTTTAAATACTTTAAATTATTTCATTAATTACTTTAATCAGTCATTCAGTACAACTCTGAAGACAATAAAATTAATCTATAAGCTATACAAGGCCCAAAGCATATGCATTGTTAAACAAACAACTGACTGACCAGTTCTGGGTGAAAGATAATGTTATTTTATGAATGTAAATGTTATGAAATAACAACAGTTAAGATTATCTATGCAGAGTTGGTGCTGGTTGCTTTGGAATCAAATGACTTCACATATAACCAATCCTGGTGCAAATTTTTATTTTTTTGATTCAAGACAGCTTTTATTTTGGGTATTGCCATTTTATGTACTCAAAGATTGTTCCCTTCACAAGCCCATGTTGATTTTGTAGCCAAAAGTTAGCATCAGCCATATGAATATGTAAACATAATCCCAGGAAAGCAAAACACAAGCAAGCAGTTTTAGGTCGTGAGTTTTATGTACCTAAAGCACTGCAAGAGAAGTCAATATCCTCATGCCTTAGAGTTCCATTTGTATGTACTTTGTACTTTGCTTTCAACAGTTGTTTTCAGAAGTGGAAAGGTCACTGTTTCCCCTAACTTTGTCACCCCATGGCAACTTTATGTCACCCTATCCCATTTCACAGCAAAAAATATGCTTCTAAAGACATTTGAAAATAAACTTTTTCATCTCTCAGTCATCCACAACTGTAAATTTTGCTACAAATCATTTAACAGTCTTCTAGCTGTGGGCTTGTTTCAGAGAACAAGCTGATATTTTAAAATAAATACTTTGCTATGCAACAAAAATGGAAAAATAATGCTTGTATTTCCAAGGTTGGTAGTATATTTTTCTCAGGAGCAACAGGAATGTGAAGTCCAGGCCGTATGTGCCAGAACTGTTTCAGTTCTAGAAAACAATAAAATTAAATGCTACCTGCACTTTTAATACTAAACTCCATTCATTCCTTTCTGTAAGAGCTGCTTTTGTGGGTATTTTTACTTCACTGTCTGTTGTGTATTATGTGTTTTAGTAGTTACCAGTAGCAGAGGCAATGCAGACACAGAAAGAGCTGTGTCTTCAGAAGAATGGAACTCCAGACTCTGTCAGACTGATGCAAAACCTGAAAGGAATAAACTTTTGAACTGAGCTGGAGAGCTGAGTAATCACTGAAGCTTGACAAAACCAAGATTACTAAATGACAATGAATAATAATCAAAGGGAAACTGAAACAACAGGATGTCTCATTGAAAAAAGAACAAGCCTCTGCAGCAAGTTTCACTCACCTATGCATCTGAGTGCGAATCATCTCCCTCAGATATTCTAAACAACAGCAGATTTTTTTTTGTTTTTCCTGAGAGTGTATTAGAAAGTTTGGTTGAATATTAACAGTATGCTAGTTTCTAACCATTTCTTCTTTGTCCCCTCAAAAACCTTTTCTTCTCCCAATAAAAACAACTCCAGCTCTTCCTCAATAGCAGGCTCACTTCATCTGAAAGTATGATGAAATATGCTACTCTAATTACAATTCTACATAATAATTTATTATTTTGATGCAGGACATAAAGAGCATTCTCACTATTGAAGTTTTCCTTAGATACAAAAAGATGTAGCGAGCTACGTAGTGAGTTATCACAGGGGTTAAGATCACTTAGTAAAGGGAAATAAATTGAAACTACAAATTTGATCTCTATTTAAGACTTCTTTGAGTAAGAAGAGAAACATAATGAAGGGAAAAGCAAACATGAGCCAGCAAAGACTACAAGAAGTGGAGAAATGAAGGAGGGAGAACACAGAAAGGAAACCACAAGTACCAATACATTTCATTATCTTGGGCTTCTGTTCTTTGTATTTTTCCATATCACTTGACCTTCCTTTATGATTACTTGTAACAGCTCACATTAATTACAGTGTTTCTGTGTATAAGCAGAGACAAAGTGACAAAAGTAAAAATAGCAAGAGCTTATTCTAAACACACAGAAGTCAATGAAGTGATCTCCATTGATTTGGTGGGTTTTTGACCAGAGCACTGAAATCAGCTACTCAGCTGCACTGATGCTAGCTATGAAAACAATGGAGGAAAAAAGGAACAGGACAATACAGATCAGCAACTCAGCATATACACTATAGAGGAACCAAGCTATGCTGATCTAATAAATGGTAACTGGAGATTGGAGACGAAACCAGGGTCTCCGCTCTGTTCTTTAACCTGTTGAGATCTAGCGACATTTATCAATGCCTCAAAATTGTTCTTTGTTTGCTCAAGGCAACAAAAACATAAGTATTTTTTAAAGTTCAAAAGTTTTTATCAAATAAAGTTAGCATTTTGAAGCTTTTATGCTTTCCATTCTTATATAAAAAGTCTCTTTGGGAAGAGACTTTATCAGGGAGTACAGTGACACAGGGCAAGGGGTTTCTAAACTAAATGACTAGATAGCTTAGACTAGATAAGGAAGAAATTCTTCACTCAGAGGGCAGCGAGGCACTGGAACAGGTTTCCCAGTGAAGCTGTGGATGTCCCATCCCTGGGGCAAACAGTGGAAACAGTAGTTAGGTTAATAATCTAGTTAAAATTAACCAGTAGTATTTTTTTGTCTCTTATAGACTACAAAGAAATAAGTGCTTTTGTCTTGTTTGTGAGTATTAAAATACTTCACTTTATTATATAAAATGATAAAACCTTGTGGAAAACAAAGTTTAGAAACATATTTAAATAAAACATTTTATTTTTTCATAACTGAAAAACGTATATACAAGAAAGTAAGACAGCTGGCCCAATCACTCAAATATCTGAAGGCTTAACTTAGAGTTCCTGTTTTATTAAACATCCAGCCAGTGAATGAACTAATATCAAAATGTTATTTTACAATACGTGAAAACATTGTTTTTTCAATATTATAAACTTTTTTTTTTTAATTAAAAAAGTCTAGCATGTTTACTAATATACACCCTTTCCAAAGAAAACTTAAAACCTCTAATGATGTTAATTGTGTAATTATAGTCACAGTCATTTTTACGCACACATTACATAGTTGGCATCCCAGACTTTGGCAGACTTACAGCAATAGATTAGGATGAGAGGACTGACGCTGTGACTCCACCATCTGTCTACCCCACTCCTCTGATGGACGTCACCATCTCCCAAACAGGAACTCCGGAACCATTTGTGTGCACACCTCTGCCATGAGAATTTGCAGCTTGGCACACTAGGTGAATGCAATCAGTCTCGTTTTCTGTACTACGAATGAAATACATTCTGACCTGACAGAGGGGAGTGGCAGGCAGCTGGGGGCACTGACAGCTAAAACTGTCTAGTTTTAATCTTCTTTAAGGCTGCCAAAGCTCTCAAATGTTATGACAGAACAGTCTGTTTACTCTTAAGCTTACGAAAAGAGGTTAGATATTTTAACAGTACTTAAGAAGAGATTTTTCCTATTTGTGTGGCTGCTTATTTCATTGCAGCTACTTATCAAAAACAGAAAGTGTTTTCTTATTATTGAGGGAGACACAAATTTTGTGTCCAGGTTTCCTGCCACACTAATACTTTCAATTTTGTATTATATAATCTTGTTAGTAATTATTTGCAGTACCAAAGGATTTTTAAAAAAGAATACGAAATGAGAGACTTTTGTTTCTTTCCAGAAAACAGAGTTAATGATTATGCATAAATTGTTAATTCAGTAGGACACTGTCATATTATTTTACAAAACCAGTTCTCCTGTATGTCACAACAGCATCTACAAATTAATCAGGACATTTGAAATAACTACTTCAAGAAATTATTTTATTCTGAAAATATTCCACTTGCTAAAATGACAGAGAATATAGTCAAGGACATGCAACCACCAATATCTTTCAGAGATGAAAAGTTGCAGTTCAGAACAGGGAAAGTATATTTACATCTGCCTGGTAACTTTATGTGCTCCTGACACCAAGTCAAACTATTGAGCAACAAAGTTTTACCTGAAAACTTGCAAACACTCCAGAAAAGAGTCTAATTTTCTCCAGTTACACCATATACACTTAGGCAGCTGGATTTATTGATCAACAAGCTCAATAAAGCCATTTGCATCTCCAGCAAGTCCAAAAGAACAGAGAATTAAAGATCCAGGAATCACAGTCAGACACAAGCAAAGCAAATCTGCTCCATGCATTATGTTTTACACGTGTCATTAGAGAGGATTCACTGTATTTCCCAAGTCATTAGCTTTAGTTCAGATTTCAGCAGAAGAGTCATTTTCAATCAAGTATCTCCTTGCAAAGTTCAGAACACATTGCTGTGAAGGATGCTTACTCCATTTCAACGTTGTGTTTCAGCAGCTGCCTTAGAACAACACAGGCCATGACACTCTACCCCATAAGAGCTGCTGTTCTGGCATCCCGTTATCTCAGCTGTACAAACCCCGTTCTTTTTATGACAAAGCCAACAGCCATGCAGCTGCACAGTGACCCAGACCAGCTTTACTGATCCGGAAAGAAAAAAGGCAGTTTTCTATCAGATCAGCAAGTGAGGGAATAATGAGATCACCTATTCTGGCAACAACATGGCCTTGGTGCAGCTCAAGCTTAACACTTCTGCAAACAAACAAAAAAGTAGCACTCAAAGCTGTTCAGGCCTTTCAGTTTTTATGATCTCTTTTTAAAAGAAACCTTTGTAAAGACTTTTAAACAATCATTTTAAATACTGGCCTCAGTTGGTATGAAAGCCCCATATTTTATCATTTCTGAGAAATGGTCTAATTTTTCTTAACAACTTATTTTTGCCAAAAATGGAAACATTGCTGTTCAGAAAGGGAACTTGTCGGGAGAGGGCCTAACGCCTGAAAATCCAATACTCTCAGTGTTCTTCTGTAGCAGTTTGTTCTTCAGTGATACGACACTTTGCAAAGTACCACAGGAGAGGAACACTGAAGATTTAACTGTCAAAAACATTTTTTATACTGCCTCCAAAACATGTCCTTTCACAGCTGATGCCACCTATTTTAATGCTAGCTACCAGGAGTTATTTGAGACCAATGTTACAAAATAAAACCCCTGTAATTTGGAACCCCTACTGTTCTCCCTGCCAACACAAAAAGAAAAGAGTGCTTTTGAGAAGAGTATTTCTGTGCCAGAGATGCCTGTTTGCTCCAGCAGCTCTGCAGCCTTCCTAAAGTTACCACATCACAAAGGCATGGAAATGTGTCCGCTCATCCATTTCAGTTCTCCTCTAGACAAATCTAGAAGACAGATTTATCTAAAACCATGGTTTCCCAATCTTGTTAAATGCCATGCTCTGCATATGAAGCTTGCTCTTCTGTTTCCTGTCTCCTACAGCCTCCGTACTAAGCATGCCCGTAGCACATCCACAAGAAAGCACCTCTCAGTTTCTGTTTCCAGCAGGCGAGCCGACAAGCTGCGCTGGATAGACGGGGCTCCTGGGACACAACCCAGGGATGCTGACGGGCATGTGGGTGCACACTGCTACTGCTCCCACCACCAGATACGTTCCCTGCCCTTGTCTAAGAGCCACAGATCTTTCACAGGTACTGTGTTACAGTATGTGTGCGCTCCTTTTGCATACATCCAGTGAAGAAATATGGGAGAATAAAAGGGATCTATCCCTCTTCTCCACTTTTCCCATTGCACTAGGACTCCTCCCTGGTTCTCTCAATGACAGAAATACACAAACTCCAATATTATAAGCCCGAGACTCCTAAAACTGAATCAGCTAAAGATTTTTCATTGAAGGAGGATTAGGGCATACCATTATCTTCTTTGTAGAGGAATGAATTTAGCTAAATGCCCTTGCCCTTGAGTTATTTGGCTTTGCACTAATTCTTGCTCTTGGATGAATGAAAAAGAATCTTAAAGCTGTAGAATGACTTTTTTTTTTGTAGAAAAACTTGAACTTACACAGCCCCACCCATAAAAAAAAAAGAGGGATGTAACAGTTGATGGATGCTTAGTTCAGATTTTTCACACATGCACAGCAAAAAGACAGGAAGGAACTGTAAAATATGTACTCCAGCTTTACAGAACACTGAGTTTGCTCTCCAGCTGACAGTTCAGAAAGCACCATCAACATCAGACAAAGACAAAGTGGGTGTTTGGTCAATACAGTGCTATGAAAAAAGGACAGGAAATAACTTGGGGAGAGAAGAGGAAGGAAAACTTGCATACTGTGAAGGTACAGCAAAGGAAGCAGACAGGATAATTCATGGAAAGACCAAAACTGTAATGTTTTTACACTTGGTGGAACACAATCTCATAAATACACATAGCAAGCATGAGGGGAAACTACATCACTGTCAATGCTGCCTAAAATTTGAGACTTTCTGCAAGAGGAAAACGGGCCTGGGCTGCAGTCTGTTCCTTTTAGTCTACAGGGATAATAACTCTGGTGTAGCTGACTGTCCTTGGTCCCCTGCTTACAGGAGAGTGGAAGGGAGAAAAGAGAAATTTGAAAGTTCTAGATTTCGGACTATAAAATGAGATAGTGAAACACAGTTCTGTGGCAAACTGATAATATTCAAAATAATTTGCACACTTCTGACCTTAAAAACAGCAATAACAAAACCTCTTCCTCTGAAAATAATTCCAGCCTCCAAACCAGGATACAAATAGGTTTGTACCGACAGTCCAGCCAGAAAAACTGACCCACAGAGAAGTGCGGGGGACAGAAAGAAGTATGCTATCACTGCAATACATTTTAGTGTGGGGGGGAATTCCAACGTTTCTGAATCAATTACTTTCATTTTTGTTCCACGGAAAATATTCTCTGTCCAGATTTCAGACAGCAGCCTAGGGATGCCATACCAGACTTCCCTACAGGAGGAAAAACTCAAAATAACACTTATCTTCCACAGCTGTTAGTGGAAGCAAGCAGCTGCAGGTAGGCTAGCAAGGTCTACAAGTATTACTTTATAAATGTATCCTGGAAAGCAGTGTAGTACATTGGTAAGTCTAAGATCTGCTTCCTTAGAAATAGGGATTTCAGTTTCACAATTCTGCCCAAATATTAATTCAGATGCTCAACCAATAAACCAGAATATTAACAGCCACCCCTTCAATGACCGGAGAAGAGCCGTATTTAAGAAAGATTGTGAACAGAAAAAAATGAGTAATAGCAGTTAGAGCAAAGGCTGGGCCTAACAACACTGTTCCTTTGCTTACCACTTGGTTCATACTCCCTCTGGCTGAAAAATGTTGTGTGTTAGGAAGTCTCAGTGTCTCAAATGTACAACATATTGTTTGTCCTTTGAAAGTATGTGACAGATCAGCTAAATGCTTGAACTGTGTGACAACTAGCAGGTTTTGTTTGTTTATTTATTTATTTTTTCAAAAGGAAAATCTGCTTCAATGGCTGTGAGTCAACAACAAGATATTTTGGCAGATCCTCAGGTCTCATAAATTGTCAAAGTTTGAATGAAGAAAAGGAAATAGCATATAGCCCAATTTCTTAATCTGCTATGCATGAACTCAATTAGTCATAATTTCACAGGATTTATCCCCAAAAGAAATATGATATGACCTGAAAACCTTGCCTGCTGAATAGAAAACAAAGCCTTGATTTTTCTTAACAACAATAAATACTAAGAGAACTCTAAATTCCACTATTTTCACTATTATAAACTGTATTACAACCGCAATACAAATTCTGTATTATTAATTAAAAAGCTGTATTTTTCTTTACTGAGATAATAAGTTTCGAGATTCTCCCAAACCCTAAGCAATCAATCAGAAACTAGAAACACATTGAAATGCTACTAACGTAGAAGACAACAACCCATATCTGAAGTATGGTTTCAGGAAATCAATTCATGCCTGCCGTCTCAGCTTGTCCCAGGTCACGTACAATATGGTATTCAGTAAAATCACTGGAGGAAGATGGAGCATTACACTTGTTTTTTAATAGTCATGTTTGTACAAGCTTTATATAGGCCTAAGTGTATTTTTACCACTATAGCGTTTTGCGTCCCACAGAGGCTTAGAGCTGTACAAACTCTTCTTTGCTAGTAGCACTGAATCCAATCTTCTGGGGCTATCAGCTTGCCAAGTATCCTGACACCACTGCAGTACAATTAACTTTTATAAACTTTAAATTCAGAGAGAAAGCAAACAACAAAACCTTGTAAATACTTATCTCAGAGTTGATATGACTACACTCAAATTTTCCTTGTTTTTATGACAAACTCACAACAGAAAAGGTTAAAAAAAAAAAACAAAGTCAAGAAATTGAACTTTTATATAGTCTCTTCTAGTTTATCAAATTGAGTGCTCGTATCTATAGAAGAATTGACAGGAACAACAGATGAGTAACACAAGGATACTTATAGATTCTAAAAGCAGTTTGTGATTTCAAATACAAAAGCTGGTTTGTATCCAAACATCTGATGTGACTAGGCTCACTCCACAAGAGATTCTATGTTGTTTCACTACATTTTCCTCCAATTGTCAGTGTTAGAAACTTTGTATTTTGTTCCAAAGGAAATTATCTTATTACATCCCAATGACACCATTATTGTTTAAATAGAAGAGGGTATCCTGTTGATAGCTTGTACAGTCTCAGGCAAAAATCTCAACTCTTTTAAAATGAAAGTGTCTTTTAGAAGGCCCTTCTCAAAACATTAAACGAGAGCAACCTTCATTAAAAAGTTTTGCCAGTGCTTCAAGAACATAAAATTATTTTTAATATCACTTTAAAAAAGTGTTTCCCTACTCCAAAATTATTCCTTGTCTTTAGATGTCACATATCACAAGATCACCTTCAGTATTTTCACACAAAAATATAACGTTCACTGTACAGCAATACAACTGATCTACAACAGATGCAACCAGCGTAAACTTGATTTCATGAGCACAGCTTATTTCTAAATAAAATTAAGGAGGCACAATACTAGTAAAACTGCACACAGAGACCAAGATGTACTAACTAACCTATATGAAGACACACACAAAAAGCTTTGTCTCTAAGAAGATATTCATAAGCATTTAAGTACAAAAACTACATATCAAGTAGACTTTAGGAATCAAATTTACTCAGCCAACACAGGGCCACAGCTTCATGTGTACATGAGCTGGTTATGGCTCCCATAGTTCTATTGTTAAGCTTTGTCTTAATTACATTGTATTCTTTAAACACTTGGCTTCATACCCATCTAGCTTCTTTTAACTAACTCAACCATGCATTTTAGAATTTAAATACAGTCAGAACTGTGGGTGCTGAGCCCAGCCACCACAAGACAACAAGATGATATCATCACGCTCAGTCACAGAGGCATAGGCAGAGCCTAGGGAGCTCCACGGCGAGCTGGACTGCTCTGCCAGGACCACATCACTTTGGAGGCCTACAGAGCCCACACGGCCAGAGCTGCCCAGTGCAGACCGTGCTCCTCCACTGAGCTCAGGCTTCACCAGCTCCCACAAGCCTCCGCTCTTCTCGTCCTCCCGCTGGAGGATGTGAAGCTGGGAGGGAATGAGAGGTGGGCCTGCTTCTTTATGAGGGTTAAAGTGTTTGTGGAACTGTAAAATAGCATTACATACCGATTGTTCCTGTAAATAAAGGCTGCTGCTGTTGCACCAATTAGGGGAGCAAACATCAGACATTTGTTCCATAGCTTTTTGTTTGTCTAAACAGCTAATGGTCTGCAAAGGACTGTGTGAAGGCAAACCCCAGCCCATTCACAGCTTCTAAAGGCCTAACAAAATATTCTGAGCTTGATTCACATAACCTCTATATCAAAGCTCAAATTTTACCCTCTTTCATGTTACGCTTTCTTTTGAATCAGATCACAAATCAGTACCCACTTTTGAGAGATTTTATATGAATAAATCACATTTTCCCCTTTCACTGAACTTCAACAGCTCTTAGAGGTAGCATTCAATAGAATCGCTTATACGCTATCTGCAAGTGTCTGTCACTTTATGATGAAATGTCACTTTATGCACGCACATGTTCACACCCACAAAAATGGCATGTGCACGCACATACATATGAAAGCGTAACCAAAGCCAGCCCAGCCAACCAGTCCCCTGTTCATAGTATATTCATAGTTTCCAGAATGGCATTTTAGCTCCATTAAAATGATGTAAGTAATCTACATATAACTGAAGAGTTATTAAGCTCTGCAAATGCCTGGAGCCAAGCTCTTGTCATGCTCAGACCGCTTAGAGGCATGAGGCTATCTCAATGGTAACGCTCCTGGCAGTGCTCCTGGCGTGCTGGTCCCTCACAGCAGAGACCCTCAAAGAAGGGGCAGTGGCAGTAATCAATGAGGCATCTTCCAGTCTTACCAGTCTTGCCGGTGGTTTGGGTTGTTTTTTATTGTTGTTGTTTTTTGTTTGTTTGTTTTTTTAAGTGGAAGTGCTTTCTAAAATATTTTTCCAATCACCTCTAATCCTCACTGCTCTCTGATTTTAACAAAATAAATAGAAAATGAGAAAATTATTATAGAACTTTCGGTTTAGATCTGTTACTGTCAATGAGGTTACTGGTTCCTGGAAATACAAAAGATGGATTAGTTTCATTTAAAAAGCATAGTTCATCCTGGCTAAAAAATTAGTTAAAGGCATACAAAGAAAAACTAAACTAGGTACTTAAAATGGTTGGCTGTGGATTTTGTCATTCATTCTGTTTCACATAAACCAGAAGGATTTAAGGCTACACTTGGATAAACTCCTTCAAGGAGGCTGCCAGCACTGTTGGCAGAGATGGTTCAAGGTCACAGAAAACACACTGAGCTCTAATCCCAAACAGTAGTGACTCCATGACTACCACTTCACTAGATCTACCACACATATATTCCTAACATGTTAATTTTTCAGGCTTAAACATTAAATTGTCATACTCAGATATACTGAAAAATGTTACCATTTAGACTTAACTAACTCTGAGAATGGAGGTCAAAGCAGTTTCTGAAAGGTGTTAATGTTTCCAGATAAACATGCCTGAAACAATCACTCCATGAATACAAAAAGTACTTTCCCTCAAGCAATTTTAAAGCAAAACAACCAACACAGCATTCAAGACATGCAAAAAACACCTGTGAAATGCCAAACCTAAGCTGAGTATGCATCAAGACCACCATATTCCCCAGGACACTGTTAGAAATTCCAGTATCTTCACCACATCCTGGCCATTCAAGACACAGTTGGTCATTAAGCCTGCTTTATCTGAACACCAAGACGGTATGCAGCTCTATAATTTCTGCTGCTGTTCAGCATAGACATAGTGCAGATGTGGGAAAAATGTCCCCACAATTTTAGTGTCCATTGTCATTTTTCAGAAACCTGCTAGCATCAGTGATCTTGACCAGACTGCTACTACATCCCCTCTATTAAGACACGTAGACCTGTCTTACTACCCTAGGCTGAACATCATTTGACATAATCGGGTTTGCATGCGTGACATCAAAACACACAATTTCAGCTTTCAACATTGTAAAAATGGCAGATAATTTCATCAAAATCACTACAACTATGGCTTTAAAAAAGCAGAAGTGGTAAAACACCAGGCTGCACAACGAATCTATGCTGGACTACTTCTGGTTAATTTCTAACATCAGCAGAATTATTAGGCCCCCAAATCCTTAAGGCAGCTATTTTTAAATTAATAACCTGCCCACTGTAGTCCAGGCTTAATAAATTCATTGCAACAAAGCTCTGCAGGTATGTTCATCTCACTCACATTGCTCCACAACAATTTAAAAATTCAAGTTTGAGGTCACACCATTTCACCTACACATTTCAGGTGACACTGCACACTCTAGACAAACCAGTTTCACCAATACTGCCAGAAAGATTAACTTCCTATTACACAATACAAAAGAAACAAAATATTGTTACAAATTCTTTGTTTCTGCTCTGGCATCCTTTTAGTGAGGTAAAATTCCCCACACAGGAGTTTTACCTCAGTACCTCACTGCATCAGGTAACATTTTTACCATAAATTAAATTCCACACCCGCCATGCATACCCCATCAGAGAAACCCTAAGTGCATTCTCAGACATTTTACCAGTGACAGTGAGAATCTAAACAATGCAATTAACAGAAATTACACTAAGTTGGTCTGCTTGAAGGCAATTCAGGCAGTCTAAAACAGTCTGTTTGGGATATCATCACAAATTCTGTGAGCACATAGATTAGCAATGATTACCCTGGCTTTTTCATTACTTTCATAACATAATGGACATTAGCAAAAAAATAATCCTTTCCAGTGTGCATTTGCTCTGAAGTGGTCTTAGAAACAGTCATCAAATGCAACTTAAGGTATATGTAAATAAATTATATCGTTTTTTAATCAATGATTAATACATTTGAAAAACAACCCTATACCTTAAAAAGCACATGCAGAATACCAGGTGATTATAATAAATCTCAGTATTAACCTGAAAAAAAAAATCTAATAATTATTATATTCTATTACGTGAAAGATAATCTGTCTTACTATCTTACATCAATTTTAAATCTGAAGTAGAAATATTGCTTTCTAATATTACTGAGTTTTCTGTTAAAAACTTGTGAACAGCTGCACAGATAATGTTATACTCTGCTTAAGATCATAGATGCAAATATTGCTGTTTCTCAGGCAAATAATAATATGCAATAAAAAGTATTTTAATTGCCACTCGTAACATGACACACTTTTTTAATCCCTTGGTATAACATTCTGCTTACCACACTACCAATGGTACAGCCCAATACCGCATGCAAGTTTTCTTTCCATTTATAATCTTTTCACAAAAAAGACTGGAGTTCTTACACTCCAGTAAAAGAAAAAAAATAAAAAGGCAAAAAAAAAAAAAAAAATAGCTACACTGTATACCCTTATGTTAATCAACAGTAATCACACCTGGTTTAGTACTCACTGTGTGCATAGGGGGATTTATTCTGAGTGACAGAAAAAAGAGAATTTAAGAAAAGAATGGCATTTATAGACAAAATAATTGCTAGCAAAACAAATTTTCATAAAGCACTTTAAAAAAGGTAATCAGTGCTTTGTTTTTGCCATTTTCATACAGCCTTTATCAAAGTTTTAAAGGTCTGCTAAAACCAGCCTTATAAGTGAACCGTAACGGTGAGATGTGACACCATTTGTTGTCAAAAACGGCATCAGACACTGAATCCCCCAAATTCACACGAGTATCTGCCGTACAGATCCCACAAACCATTGTACCCCAGGGGGCTTCTGGCTCATCTACAGGATTCACCTAGTGTGAACGCATGCAAGGAGCTGTTCAGATAAACAAAACCACCTTCCAGGAGAGGTTTCCACTATTTCTACCTTGATAATTGTTCCAAGTGTGTTGCAGGGAATTTTTTAAAAATATTTTGCCTCAAAAAAAAATAAAATCGACAGCTCGACACTCACGCAAGCTTACGTGGAAAAGTGGAAAACAGAAGGAAGACAAAAGCTGTACAACTATTCTTTTGTCAGCTGGAGCTGCTAACCCAAACTCACCACAAAGTTTTATCGCAGCACTGATCTCCCCGCGAAGTTGTCATCGCACGGGAGGGACACGAGCTGTATCAGAGGCGAGGTTAATTGGGAAGCAGGACGAGATGGCTGCACCGCCGCTCGCAGTCCTTCCCACGGAGCCGAGCACACCCGGCGCGGACACACCCTTTCCCCAAAATACACTCGGCCGGGGCGTAGAAGGGAGCCGAAGGAGCCCGAGTGACCCCGGCTGAGGAATGCCAGGAATCCCCCGAGGAATGCGGGCGGCCCCCGGCTCCCCTCAGCGCCCCCTCAGCCCACCTGAGGGCAGGGCTCCCGCTGAGGCGCCCCGCTGCCCCCCCGCTGCCTCACGGCCGGGCAGGGCTCGGCGCCCTCGGCCTGCGGGGGGCGGCGGCGGAGCCCCCACGCGGTGCGGGCCCCCTGAGGAGATCCCTGAGGAGATCCGCGAGGCCGCCGCCCCCCTCCCCGAGCTCCCCGGGCCGCCACCTCTCCTCACCCGTCCCGAGGCGCTGCCCTCCGCGCGGGATCCCCGGCAGCTCCGTGCCGCGCTCGCTGCCAGAGCCGAGCGCCGCCCGCCCGCCCCCTCGGCGGGGGAGGGGGCCGGGGCCGGGGCCGGGGCCGGGCCGGGCGGAGCCCCGCGGGGCCGCTCCCTCAGGTGAGCGAGGGGCGGCCTCGGGCGCGCGCGGCCGTTTCCCGCCCACGGGCGGCCGTTGGGCTCCCTGAGGGGAGCGCGGGCCTGCCTCAGGCCGGAGCCGCCCGCAGCACACCACACCTAGGGATTGCGCAGGGCGGAAAACAAAGCACAAAAACAAACAAACAGAACCACGCGCGACTGCTCCTACTTCGTTCAGGCTGCGGGAAACGGTGCCGGGACGAAAAGGGGCGGCTGGGACAGTCCGCTGCAGCCCAGCGCCGGGCCCAGGTACCGCCTGCTGGGGCTGCGCTCCCCCCGCAGCGGGAGGAGCTGAGGCGGCTCCGGGCAGGGCCGGGCGGGTGGAGGTGAGAGGGAAGGGCCGAGGGGCCGGGCCGGAGCAGGCAGCGAGAGCACGGGCACCGCCACCTCCGGGCACGCCGAGGCTGCCTTGTTTTGGGGGATTTTCACAATGTCTTCGGTGAGACTGGAAACAGCCCAGAAAGGTCTGCGCAGATTTCCAGAACGTTCTACACATGGAGCGAGAACTGAAGCGCTGCCTCGCTGCGGTGTGTCCCCCTTCGCCCGGGTGTGAAGGAAGGCTCAGTGCTAAGGACCCGAGTTTGTAAGTGTTGTTCAAAAAAAAATAACAAACAAGAAAACCTCAAGTGACCATAAGCAACTCACAAGTTGGGCCTCAGTTAGTATTTTACACTATCAGAAATTTGCTCTCAAGATTTGAACCCCCTAAACCAAGCAGCATTGTCAGGAGAATAAAAAAAAAAAGGTTATAGCAAATGTACAGGGAAAGAAAAATAAAATAGGTCTATGTCAAGAATAGACAGAGAAATACAGGGCAGCGAATGCAAAAAAGAAAAAAAAAAAGAAAAAAATCAGTATTTAAGTCATGAAAACCACTTACAGACTTGTTCTGCTGGAGGAGCATGGATAGGCATGTGTCTTTCAAATGCAGCTGTACAGATGAGTGCTCCTCACATTTACACCACAGCTGCTCTGCTAACTGTTACATATATGTCAAAAAAAAAAAAAAAAAAAAAAAGCCTAGTTAGCAAATGCCTACAATGCAAACTTCAAGGAATCGCATGGCTTTGTGGTAGAGGATGCCCCTGTCTTAGGATGTGTAAAGAGAAGAGGTTTAATGAGAAAAGTGACTACTCGCAATACAACATTAATAAAGGCATTTCTGGGGCACCTGATGCAGTTTTAGGTTGTGTACTGGAAAAAAAAATGCTAAAGTTCACGCAAATCTACAACATATTAAAAAATAAGTGTACTTTGAGAAGGTAAAGAAATACATTCTCTAATATTCTAAGTCTGTATTTGTACCTGCAAGAACAGCAAAATTAGATAAAGCAAAAATGAGTTGATAAAGAAGTAGCAATATGACAGCAGTAGCTTGTAATAAAATACTATACTGATGGTTGATCAGTAGACAGAACTATCAACTGTGGTAATTGGAAAAATTCTAAACAATTTTCTAAAGAATTAACTAACGAGGTGTTTGCAGACATTTAAATGTTTTCCTTTGCTAAGAGGATGGAATTATTAGGGTGACAGGGTCTATTATAGACTACTGTTGTGGAAAAATGCATCTATACATAATGTGCTAAATTCATTCTCCTTCAAACTGCTTGTTGAAAGGAAAGCCATAGTTGTACTATTTCAGATTTTTCTGCTCGTGATGTATTAAGTTGATCTGACAAAATGCATATGAGCCAGAACTTGTTGCCACCTTGTTGTTTGTTTGGTTTTGTTTGTTTGTTTTTGTTTTTTAAATGTATTTTGGCACTTGCTTTTCATATATATTTTTTCACATAACCAGAGCCCATGACTAATACTGGAGCTATTTAAGTAAAAGGTTTATATAGTTTGCTTAGCTCCTTTCACTGCTGTTTTCAAAATGTACACAAGGTTTACCTTCCAACCCCCCTCTAATTGGTAAAACTGAGAATCAAAGAATGGGAAAGAAACAAAAGTAATTAAATCGTTTTCCTTGGAGTTACATGAACTACGTGGCAGATGTCAGTCAGCTGAGCTCACAGAACCGCGTACATATGTCTGTATTTTATTAGAATTAAAGTGTGAAGAAATAGGCTGACAGTTTGTTCAGTGTCTTACTATAGTTTTGTAATGTGTGACGGAACCGTATAGGCGAGAACATGCTTCAGTAAAAAGGTGCGTACACCTATAATTTTCAGGTTATTGTTAGAAGTTAATTAAAACAGGTGCTAATCAGTGTTATACAATAACACATTTCCATTGCACTGAGAAGCAAACCAGAAAACAGCATAAAATATTATTTTCTAGCTAAAACAACCAAGTTATGATGACTAATAGCCATTATTATGGAGTCTATAATAATTATTTTTTTCATGATACATTACGTATCAGCTAGCAGCTCAGGAGGCAATGCAGTTGCTATGTGGAATGCTCAGTATTAAAGTGCTTATGAAATTATCCTTCTGTTCTGCATTTCTGAGTTTCATGGAAGTTATTTCATGTTATATATTTTGTATTTTAAAAAGTCAAAGATGGGACCAGCACAACTGCTAAAACTCCCATTTAGACTGTGAGCATCCCAGACTGAAAAAGAGAGCTTTCACTGGATTTTAGCTCAAAATTCTATCCTAAACGTTATATGCCCTTGCAGAAAGATTAATCTGAACTTTTAAATGTCCATGAAAACTATAGTTTCAGTCAAACGTTTTGCCAAGCAGTTACTTACAGATCTTTGGCATACTCCAAACATGAGTTATAGGGCCACTTGGTGTAGTAATGCTGCAAAAGCATTATGACTTTGTTCAGTAAGAGCTATAGTCCAGCTGGAATGCTGCAAAAACACAAGATTGTCTGGTGAGGTAAGAATTTTTTGAAGGAATGCATACAAATACAGTAATCAGGTAAAATTGCACCAAAGGTGGAGTTAGGTCATGCACAGAATACCATCTCAGTGCAGGCTACCATTTCCTTTCCCACCCTCAGCCACTTACTTTTTTCTTCCTCTCCTTTAAATAAAGGCTTTGGTCCTTGTTTACAAAAAAGGCTCAACACTATGATTAATGTCTCTCAGTACAGGCAGTGTATTATCAAGCAGTTGTGAAATACAATACAAAATGGAGTATGCAGCTAAAGCAAAAACAAACAGTAATGCTGTAGCAGCTTGTGCTGTAGATTAATTCCAGCTGCTAGCTACTCCAGCACACCTCGGGTATTTTATAGCACTCACTAAATTCAGCTCTCCTCTCTACAGTCAGACTGTATTGTAAGTTTGGTTTTACAGGGCCATGCTTGGTTCCAAGTAATATGCACCTCTATCTCTTACCATTAGACTACACATTGAACTGAACTATGACTTTTTGTTACAGTCTTCTGATTTCCTCAGGAAAGGATCTGATTCAATAATCACAGTATATAAGTACTTTGAAACAATGTTTCTGGCTTATCTTTTACAATATGTATTACAATTTTCTCATCATAAAAGTCTAGATGTCTGTTGCTTAAGAAGTAACAAAATTATCCCTGTTTTTAAGTGTATTCAATATTAAATAGATATTTTCATGTTTCTTGTTTCAAGAAACAGTTGTCAAAATTCATGTCTTCTTTCTAATCCCTAACATTACTTTCACTGACATAATATTTTATCTTAAGCAGAATGTTTGCAGAGTTGATTTTAAAATTATATCTATATTTATTCTCAACCATGTATACAAATCTAAGGCACTTTTGCATGAAATGAGCATGCGACAGTATGCTTCTATAAAAACTAGACCACTTTGGTTAGCACAGAACACCGAGGAACAGCTGTATTTAAAATATTAAATTTACCCTGGTATAAATTTAATTCCAGAGGAGAATTTGGGTTGTTTGAAGAAATTTAATTTTACACTTTTACCAGATGGTTTTTAATGTATGATCTCTGCTTCCTGATGATTAAAGAGAGGCCATTCTTCTTTTCCCACCTTTCTTATTTTCCCCCCCCTCTTTCCTTGGTGGTGAGTTTATTATTACTGTTGTTGTTGTTGTTTTCCCTGTCTTTTACACGTGTCATTTCTTATTTTGCCCTAAGCAGCTGTCAGGGTACTACTGATACAACCCAGACCACTGGGTTCCCTCTGCCTCTAACCCAGGCACGTGATGTGGAGAGGTGTGCAACAGTATTCTAAAAAACCTGAATAATCCCAGCCATTACGGCAGCTATACAAAAACATATGTACATTGCAGGACTTTCTTAAGAGGAGAGTAAAATGTGGCAAATAAAATGTCTGAAATTATAGATGAAATTATAGAACAGGAGATTAATGTTTTCAGATGTTTGCAGAGGGGAAAATGCAAGTTTTTAAGTTATGTTAGTTAATCCCTGGTGAGGAAAAAGTTAGGAAGATTTAACCTGTAACTTGTCATCTATAGAATTTTATTTCATTTTAGTTAGTTGAAGTCCATGAATACTCTTTCTACTGTATACAAGACTGTACAATCGTTAACACATAAGCACATAAACATAGTATCTCACTCTTGATTTCTAAGGGTGCAAGGTCAGTGGAAGGTGAAAAGAAAACAGAGTTAACTTTAAAAGTTGTTGACAGGAAAATACAACACAAAGTTTTATCATGTGATAGTTTCAATTCTAATTACTAGACTACATGTTAATTTTTACATTAAATGAATAACCAGTATTGATATGAACTTCAGCTGAAGTTTTTCAACACCTCTATATCTAGCCACCATGAGGGTTTCTGAACTTCTATTCTTCTTTGACTGCTTTTGGCTATTTGTACCTTTCTTCCCTTGTACCTTAAAGATGGGTGGGTGGACCCACTAGCCTCATTCAAGCAATCCTAGTAAAGACAAAAGACTTTTTTTCTAAGAAAAGCCTGTAGAAATCCTAGATACTACAAAGCGCGTGTTCCAGAAACCACTGTAACAGTTATCTGCTCTCCTGTTGTGTACAGAGCCCTGTTTGGACAAGGTCAGCCTTCCTGCAGTCAGCTGTGCCCATGCTACAGAAACTTTTTTTTTAAGCAGGTAGCATAGATGGGGTTTCCATTTTGCACAAATATGCAAAGTTAATAATTTAATAGCATTATCAGTGTCTTTATATGAAGAAAGTTTAAATGCAGCATTGTTTCAGTCATTGCAATCATAAATATTGGTTACTTCATCATTGAATTAGCTAATGCTAATTGACTGGCTATGGGTGTAGCTCTCAAAAACTATTGGTCTTATCTGTTTTATAATAATGCCCTCAGTATTAGGACATCTTACTTGGCATTCCTGAGCTCCAAGCAGATACACATCCATACCTCAAAATGGTTTTCAACTTAAGTAGACAGAAGATTTAGTAACAAAAAAAAACAAAAACAAAACAACAAAAAAAAAACAGAATGTACTATGTTGAAATAAAAACATATCATAGCAAGACAATGCAAAGACTTTCTGAGGAATTTAACAGTTTTGTCCATAATACAAAAAATAATACTCATGTGCCTAATGTTGAGAAAATATAATCATTTAAAGTTTAGTCTAACATAAATATTTTCAAAATTAAGGTCTATATTCTTAAGTCTGGCATCCAAATATTACATTCTGGAGAATGAACATACTCTGTGTTTCTCAGAAATACAAGTTTCTAATTGTATTTTTATCTTTATTTAAGTAACTTTATTTTGTTTGCAATTTATATAGAAGATTATTTTGTTTTAGGGTGTGCAGGCATTTAAAAACATAACTAGCATATCAAGGAAATTAGAATATAAATTAAAAATTACTACTTTCATATTTTAAAATGTACTGTAGCTATAGGAGTATGAAGTTAAATTTACATAATATATCTATGAATTAGTCCTGTAAGTCACATGAGGATTTGCATCATATTCAGCTATCTTAAAGATGTGATCTGCCTTTGATAAGAGCTAGGACCAATATCCAGACAAGACTCTCAATTTCCACTGAAATTAAATTATTTCAATAGAGAGGTAAAACGTTAACTATATTCTTTAGATTCAAGTAACTTTTGGAACAGAGAGAAAATTGCCTATACTCCATGTAAAAATATGTTGCTAAAATCTTTCACTCCCCCGCCCCCCCCCCCCCCCATAGGCATTCATGAGTATTTTAATTACTTCTTTTTGTTCCCCGACTTCTGGACAAAAATAAGGAAACATATTCAAGCCTATGGAAGTCTATGGAAGCATCTGACTCAAAACCTTTTGACCTATTTTGGTATGTCGGCAATACTTTTGTGATGTTGTGCAATAGCACCACCTGGTGGGTGTAATCGTTTTAACCATTCTGTTCCTTCGACAAACATCTGATTAATTTAGGGGAAAAAAAAAAAGACCGAAAAAAGCATTATTTTTAATATTCTTAAGATTATTATTTTTTTTAATCTCTAGCTACTCCTTTTAATCAGGTGAAGGAAGACAATATAGGCAGTTTTATTAATCAATATTTCAGAGGAGATATAACATTTCAGAGATGCCCAATATAAAAAATATTAAGGATCAACTCACAAGGATATTGGTCCTACTATTTTAGAGGTTACACATCATTCCTGATTTTCATGCAGTATCTTAACTACCAATGCACTGAAGATGAGAAAATACCAGCATCTTTGTAAATTTAGGCAAAACCAGGAAGATATACTAATAAATATAGGTCTCAGAGGATTGGAATTTTCAACCTTTATAGGTTTTTCTTGTCAGGTCTTATGCAGAAGACTGCTCAAGAATGTGCTTAACTTAAAATTCCTTCTTCAATCCCACTCATTTCAATATAACATGAACAATTATTCAAACTTTGACATGGAAAAATACTGGATGCCCCTTGCTTTTTTCTTTTTTTTTTTTTTTTTCCAAGAAAAAATAAAACGAGGTAATGACATACAATTTTTATTTTTATTTTTTTACTCACTTGGATAGTGAAAGCCATAGCAGAATAAAGTCTACTGTCTCCTAACTGAAAAAAATATATTCTGTATATATTTGAAAAATTAATAAGCAACAGATGAAAGATTTTACCTATTAAAAAAAAGAGTTACACTGCAATAACAACAAATAATACCACCATAGTGTCAGATTCACCGTGTTCAGAGCTGCTGGAAGGGTTTGCATGAAATTGAAAGGTTGCTGAAGGGTAGTATATAAAAATCTTAGAGGCACACTAACCTTTCTCTCCTCAATTTGTACTTCCAGGAAGGACTTGTAATGTGCTTTATGAGAATTGTTAACCAAACCTACAAATAAAGCAAGACATAAGTATTTGTACAGTAGAATGTACATTTGTATAAGCATTTTATGGATATATTTTTTTTTTTTTTCAGTTTTGATTGTGATCTGAAATAATTACTTATTTTGTACAACTCTTACAAAAAGTATTCTGTGAACTACAACCAGGAAAAAGCAAATGACCAGACTCAGGGAAATTAATTCTTCTTGGCCTTGACTGTGGTTTATTCCTTGCTTTCTTTTGAAACAAATACCAACCTGTGTTTCCATTTCAGATCCCACAATCATCCATCATCTAGAGAAGAACTTTACAGCCTAATTGTGAGTCAGCCCAGAACATTTAAGGTATCCTCAAATCCAAAGGCTTCAGTGATGAAGTAGAATCTATCTTTGACACTCATGAAAAGTCTGCTTGTCTTTACCGGGGCTTCAAACACTCATAAAGATCTGTTCATAAATACATGACGCTATGCTGAGAAACTGAACCGATACTCCAGTTTTCAGTTAATACAGTCTACTGTTGGCATAAGTTTTTCTGGTTAAATAGCATTTTGTGACTGTAGAGGGTGCTCTTAAAGTACTAGTGATGGTAGTAATATACTGCAATCAGTTTCTCTTTCTGCAAAGTTTATCAATGGTAGGATGTTTACATTTAGCAAAGAAAATTGTTACACAGCTAGTCTTATTTTGTATGTAGGCAAGAGTCACTGTCCACATCTGTATCCAAATACATCCCTGGAATTTTTTCTGGAGTTAGTTTATTTTTGCAAGTATATTTTTGCCAAACAATGATAGTATCTTCTGAGAAAACTGTTGATGCTGTGTTAAACAAGTTGAAAGAAATACTAAATAGAGTGTATTCTTAGTTGCAAGGCCATTCAAACCTGGATAAGAACTGAAAGTTCCAAAGAAGTCATTTAAATATTCACAAAACTTCTTTAGTTAAGTGAAGTTGATGCTCCCACATTGTGCTATCTGGAATCCTGTTGGGAAGAATTTCACTTTTATTTTGCTTTGGTTGGTGGATTTACTTCGTAGTTTGTTTGATTGTTCCACCATTCTTCCAAGATATGTTTTTTATATCCCTTTAACTGATTTACCAGGGAAAAATATCCTAGATGCAACAGACTAAATTAAAGTTTGTCCTGCTGTTTTTTTCTTCGACCTTTTATATATATATATATATATACACACAAGTATACATTTACATTTTAATATAGAATTCTAAGTTCCCCTCATTACAGCCAATGAACTAGCTAATTCAATACACTTGAGAAATGTTACCTCTTTACAGAGAGGGTAGAGCCTGCAAACATGTAAAGATAAGAATTTGACTTCAATAATAAGAATTGCATTAAGCCAGCTTTAGAGTTAAGTTAATCTTTCTGAGGTCTGGACCTTTTCTATGAGACCATGACTAGGTTGCAGGCTTCTGCCAGCACTGCCCTGTCAGTCATGTAGGTGATGAGGTGTGATCTTTGCCATGACGGTTTCAAAAAAAAAAAAAGGACTATACTGTTAACATACACTTAGAACAGCTAAACTACTCTTTCTGTTGTATAGGCAATTATGCTTGGAGGAGATGAAACATATGCTGCAGAAATACAGCATTCCTAATCTATTTTTTTCCTAATTACTTCCCTTCTTATATTGGATTTGTATATCTATCCTGAGAAGGTACTTTTAGATATGGCCTTAGCTAATTAAACTTTTACAGGTGGTCACTCATTTGAGACCATGTCAGCAGAAGATATTTGTTATAGTTACAGTGTCACAAAGGCTTTTACTCTTTGCATTTTTTATTTTATTAAAAAAAAAAAAAGGCTCTACTATAAGCTCTGTTTAGAGCACACAAGTCAGTGCAGCTTGTTTTGTCTAGGGAATCCCTCTAAGCTTTTTTGAATAACTTCAGCAGCATCTACTTTAGGGAGACTTTGCCAAGATTACTACATTAGGAAACCTTTCAAATGCAAACCAAGCCTAACAAATGTTTGCTGGCTTCTAATGAGATCTTGGCCTGTTGCAATCCGGTTTCCACATCAAATTCATCGCTCTATCAACTTGCGGGTTAGGGCACGTCCATTAACATGTTTGTGTATTACATCATAGAAATGGGACTTTAGGACTGTGACTGCAGGCTTGCCATGTGAATAGTCAAGTGAAATTCTGTCTTTGTGACAGCTGGCAATATTAACTACCCCATATATCAGGTAAGTCTCCTCTATAGAGGAAATGACAGTGTCTGAGGTCCCATGTTGGAAAATACTCCTAATACAAGTCATGCAACTGCAGGGAACACAAAGATGGACTGAAGACAGGGAGTTTGTCTTACATGGCTTACCTTCCTTAGGATTTAGTACTAAGTACTAATTTGAAGAAACAGATGTCTAGGCTTCCTCCAGCTTTGATGAGTGTACTATTAAGATAAATAGTCATGCTTTGTTCTCGTTCCATTGAAGTATTTCTAATGGGCAGTGTTTTCACTTCTGCAGGAGAATCTAGAAGGGTATCACCTAAACATCCCATATACTGGGTTTCTCAAAACAGGAAGTTAGAAATGCTAATCTAGTGCCCTCAAGTAAGAGACAAGACTTGAACGAGACTTCTAATCACTGAGCTACTAGATAAAATATTTGTGAGAAAAGGTTGGCATACATTTCTAATTGTAGGAGAGTTCAGAAATATATTTTGGAGATTTTCACATCTCTACAACTCACATTAAAGGACTTGAATGTCAGAAACATATGGAACTCAAGACCCGTCACCCTTTCTTCAGTCTGTAAGAATGGCCAGTCTGGGTATAACCTATCAGTTTTGGTCATTTCTGTGGTAGGCCCTCTGTCACCCAGTGCAGAAAGAGGTGATGCCATTTAACTGTGGAGTAAAGCATCACGATACCAAAGTCTCTCCTTACTTAACCTGTAGCCACTCACAAAAGTTACCCAACTATCTAAATTGAACTTACCTTTACTGGTTCCTTTTTTTTAAATAGTCTACAATTTTAGAAAAACTTAAGAGCTCAGACAAGATCTTGCATTGTACAGTACTTACATATTTTAAGCAGTGAAAGCTGTAAATGATGCATATGTTGGAATGATAATAAGACAAATGGAACCTTTCACTGGGAGAATGCAAACCAGAAGACAGATAGCTTGTTTTGCTTTGGGCAAGGCATGAAGGCAAACATTTAAAATGGAGAAACTCCTCTTTCCTTCTGTGGCCCCTCTGAGCCATTACATTAATTACTTGGAACTATTTACCTACTTCCCTTCATCTAGGCCCCAGGTGTAGACACTCTGGATACTGAAAATGAGTTTCACTCTTTTCACTAGGATGAAAAAAAGAGTATGTGGAAGCACTCTCATCTTTTCCTTTCTGAAATCCATGAATGTGAGGTCATATGGCATCCTAACATATATATCTTATACTTGCTTGTTTTTTTTGTTTTTTTTTTTTTTTTAAACAACCCATAATAAAATATAAGAGTGGTAGGGGGGTCAGTGATGTTTCTCTTTCAGAGTACAATGAAAATATTTGTTCAGTGTTGTTGAAACAGCAGGGGCAGCTGGCAGTGTCTTCACATTTGTGTGTCTTCTAACACTTCACTAAAGAGATATCCCCAACCTTTGTAGAAAGACAAATATCTACTTTTGCAAATTTCCTAACCTGTACTTTTCATGCAGTGCCTCTGACAGTTTTCTCTTGTGATCAGAACGTTAGCCTGTCTTTAAAACACGTCCTTAAATTACGACCAGACAGATCCAGGCATACAGTTTTACATATGTGAAGCCAGAGTATTAAAGGAGGCGCTATTTATTTAGAAAATAAACAATCAATCACATTAGAAAATTAAAAAAAAAAAAAAAAAAAAAAACGTCATCACAGCAGAGGTTCAAAACCTTAATTTCTAAATTAGCAGCAAAGAGATCTAAGATTCTTTTTGGTAAGCTGTCTCAAAGCTCTTGCTCAGAGTTCCCCTTCCAACTTCTCTCAAGGAGGAAAAAAAAATGAATTACACCTCTTCTTGTGCTCTTACAGAGAGGTTTTTCTACTATTGATTGTTTTGGAATACAAACAACAGACTGTGGAACACTGACTGTATACATATCTTTAGATAATGAATAACAGAATCCGTGGCTATTTGCACAAAGTGTATTCAACTTCTCCCTTACCAGTAAAGAATATCAGTCAATCCCAGGGTAGGCCAGGTCATCTAGGGGTGGCTACTGGGGCTGGCTCCCTCCTGTCACAGCTGTCTGGCAGTGGGCCCACCTTCAGGAACAGCCAGCTGGCTGTGCTGTGTGTTTCAGTTTCCTCCAAGTTTTCATATGGACTTGTAAAGCTGTTGAGCTTATTTTTCCTGATCAGCTTATTTGTTGTCAATCCAGAGAGTTTTCCCATTGCTGTGACTGCTGCTGATGCAGTCACTTTGCACTTAGAGTTTTCTCCATGGCTTCTCTACTCTGTCATTTCTGCTGGTCTGCACTGGCTCTTCAGAAAGATCAGATCTGTTTTGTAGATTTGTTAGGTTTCAGGTCAGTTTAGCACTTCTCTGTTCTGATCTTATCACTTGCCCAGATGCACAAGTTTCTCTTCTCAATCTGCTATCTTCATTAGAGCAACAAATGGCCTCTAGCAGACTGAGACTTTGAGAAAAAAGAAACCTTCCTTCACTTTCTCTTGTATTCCAATAGCATACCTGCCAAACTATATAAACTGTTACAGGGTAACCCTTCATTTAGAAGATATTCTTAGAGCGCAGACACCTGCATTCATCATTAATGATATATACAAAATTTCATTTTAGTCAGACATATAAAACTTCTATATAGAACTGTGACCAGTAGCAAAGCAAATAGAATTAACTTATTCTACATTAATCTTCTGGTGTCAAAAGAAAGGTGTAAGTAGCATCTGTCACAAAACAAAACTTAGAATTCCAAAAACATAGATCCACACATTCAAAGGTTTCAGAAGCAGTATTAGGAGTACCTCACTATAAAGAGCGAGTAATCTCAGAATAGATGACTTCCCCCCAGACATTTGTTTTCCCTCAAATTAAAAATACAATGCATGACTAGAGTACATAAAGACTTTCTTTATATTCCCAACTAATAATCAACATTTTTCCTCAAGAGAAAGATATTTGGCAAATACAAGAAGATATTGTAATTAATTTAGTTATTTTGCTATATTTTAATCTCACTAGATTAATATAGTGTTGCATTTAGTTACCCAGATAAGTGAAAGAGATATCTTGTAAAATTTTATTTTTTTATCCAATCCTGTTTTACTATATGCTGTCTTCTTTTCAGTAGGACAGTGCTAATATATTTATAATGATATTCATTGCTTTATGCAACCTCATGATCTTAGTTACTTACAGTCTCAGCTCAGTAGCACCAGGTTTCACACATCTGTCGCGTGAAAGTCTCTCCATCTTGTCTTTAATCACTCTTAACTTCTGGACTTTTTCTGTGATTGCAGTATCCTTACTGAGATGGGAATTTGAATGAGGAAAAACGGTCCATTTCCAGGGGAGATGAATTGAAGACCCTGTCATGTGTCACTGGTGGCATCTCTGTGCTGGGTTACTGGTAAGTGCAGAAGAGATCATTACTCCAGCTTCAACCACTCTTCTCAGATTAAAACAATGGTAGTCACAGGGATAGCAAAAAACATTCAGCTGTTTGAACAGCTGTTTCTGTTCACTTCTGAAGAAAGGCAGTCAAATCAGGTGCAGTCATGCCTGCTGGCTAGGTTGGTATAACAACCACTTAGTCATATAAACCATGGCCATCATCACATCTTCGCGTTGCAGACTTCATTGTAAGGGCACTAACAAATTTCATTCAAGTGCTATTCAAATCTGTACCAGTTAATAGAGTCATCTCATTCAGTGTGAATTATTTGGTATTGAGCTAGACTCAAATTCATCTTCTTTAACAGCACATAATGATTTATTTATGCCCTATGACTAAGTTTTTCAGAACCTTCTTAAATCTTGTTGCAGCTTGTCAGGAGCTTCTTCCATGGGTGTAGTCCATGTTAACATACTAAAATTTGCTGGCAGGTAAATTTATTATGACTGAAGTCAGGCTGGCATCTGAGCTTGTGTCTAACTCAGGATGTGCAGGATTACTTAGACACTTGAAGCTACTAGTACTATTCCTGCATAAGCAACTTCTTGAAATGGGGCCTCATCACCTGTAAGGATGAACAGCTGCTGAGCTGGAAAAAAGTAAACAAATCCTCTGGTATGGAAATCTGTTTTACATTCCCTACTTAATGTGTAATACTCAACTAATTCTGCCTGTACTGCGTGCACACATTCTGATTCTAATTCCCGTTAAATGATGTCCTGAAGTGTCGAAGTGGAGAAGTCTATAAAGTGTATACGTCTGAAAAAGATAATTATTTTAAAATATGTTTTCCTTGAAAGTGATTACATTAAGCATTAAATCTGTGTGATTCTTCCTCTTTCTGATTTTTGCTACAAATGGAATTAGGCGGATTGTAAAGAATGTTACTGAATTCTTCTGTGTGTTAAAAAAGGAAGTTGGAATTTTTGAGGGATGTGAAGTGTTATCACTGTCACAATATTGGGGGAGAGGGAGGCTAAAGAGCTGAGACATGCTTTCCAATAAATACAGTGCTCTTCAGGCACAAAGACTTGGGAAGGAAACAATTCTTTTAATTAGGAAAGTAATTTTAAGCAGAAAAAGATGTAAAAGCTTAAGGACTGTTCCTTGTCAGAGAGAGATGTTTCTGAGAAGAATTAGGCAGATAGAGGATTATTTGTTTTGTTAAGCCTTTGATTGAGATCTCAGACTTTCATCAGTTCTGTAACAATACAGGCAAGAGATCTAAGGCTCAAACACATCTCCAGAAAGGAGATCTTGGAAAAAGAAAATAGAAATAAACCCAGACTTGGATTTGGCTGGTGGGTATTTATAACTCACAGCTGAGAGCCAAGGGGAAGTTTTTCCATGATCACCCCATTATTTAAAAAAAATGGTCAGGAAGAAAATTTTGCTTTTGTTTCCCCCAAACAAAACAAAACAAAACAAAACCTCTTAGTTATTTGAAAAATTCCAAACCAGAACATAAAAGATCCTTTAGAGGAAAACTCTGGAGTTGTCATTTAAAGGCTGCTCTGACTATAATCAAGATTAGAGCTTTTAATGAAGGCAAAGCTCATTTATCTGATCAGATCCTAACATAATGGTCTAGCATGTGATATTATTCTATATAAGTTACATAACACTTTTTGTTTAAGCACACGCTTTTCCTTCAGTAGCATGAACAACATTTTTAACCTGTTCAAATCCTTAAGAAATGTAAACAGATTTGAAGAGGAAAAATGGTTATTTATTAACAAAAGGGAAAAAAACAAATATACAAAAACAACCAAGTCACAGAAAGTTGTTGTTAAGATGAAAGCAAGACAGGAAACTAATAAAGAGGATCAGAGAACCTGGAAATAAATGTTGACAGACTTGTGCATGGGCAGTTTAAAATCACATACTATTAAGCATTAGCTTTTTGATTAAGTGTTTGCACACAAGATTGCTTTTCCCTAGTAAATGCTAGAGATTATCCACAACTCATTTGTGTTTGCAGGTTTTCTGTGAGTATGTGTGGGTACATCTTACCATTTATCAGCCACCATGCACAGAGGTCACAAGTCCCCTGCCTCATTAAAAGACAGTGAGCCAATTGAAAAACAACTCCGTTCTCCCTTGGGGCATCTGAACATATGGTGCAGGAGTAGTATGGTTAATTTTGAAACAGTCAGATCTGGGAAGAGGCTAAACAGTTGGACAAAAAGTGGGTAATGTAACTAGATACTCAGAGAGATAACTCTTGTCAGCCAGTTTTCCTGTTTTGTCAACAGAATTGGTAGGCTACAGCTTCAAGCTTCTCAGGGTGTCTTATGAACTGAGAAGTAAAGACAGTAAGTTACAGTGCTAAAAGCTATAGTGGAACAATAAAAACAGAAATGTGACCCTGCTCCCATGTGGAAATGTCTCAGAGCTTCATAAAATCAACAGCAACTGAATATACAGTGCTGGCATACAAAGACACAGAACATGATGTAGGAGCATTGTAGCATCAGCATGTTTGTTACTTTCAGAAAACACAATGACAGAAGAGAAATTTGTTGATTGACTCCTTGCAGATCTGCCACGTTAAATGTTAATAAATTGCACAATGCAGGCTTTTAACATTTGCCATTCCACAACTTACAGACATTGACTGAGTAGGAAGGGTGCTGGCTGGTATAATGTTTTTTTGCAATGACATGAAAATATGTTGCCAATTCCTGTTATTCAGATTACTTTTTTCTAGGATTTTTTTTTTAATATTTGCATGTAAAAAAAAAATAATGTTAAACTTCTTGCTGCCCTATTAATCCTTCTTTTATGCTGGGAAGCTGCTGTTGTGTCATGAACACGTTTTGTCCATGAGAATGTCTTTGAGCTATCATTCTGTATATCCTTTTCCAAGCTAAGGAACTGCAATACTTTCATCCAGCTTTAAAAATAAAATAGTCACTAAAACTTTTATACTCAAATGCAGACCTTAAGGATTTTGTTTAGAATGGTCCTCTAGGGAACACAGTGAAAACAGTATCTCTTGAGACAACAATGGAGAAGCTTTCATCAGCACTGAGAATGCAGCTATTCATTGCTTCTGCAGCCAAATAAATGCTCTCTGGTTGGAAGTGCCTTATATTCAATCAAAAAAAAAAAAACTTTTTTTTTTTGATTCTTCCCCTCCCCACCATGTCATGGTGATGAATATTTAATTGATTCTGTTTAACTGAAAGACAAAAAAGTTAGCCAACACAGAATACAACTTCAAATAAAAGGATACTTTAGTATGAGACTATGTCACAATGCAGTAATGTAAATAATGTTGTAGAATGGAGAGCAGCACTTTTCAGTCTGTTTAATACTACGAATTCAAACTTTTCCATGAAGAAAAGGTCAAAACAAAATGTTAAAGAGTACACCTTAAAACTAACTTCTGTGTCAGATATATAAACTCATTACTTTTTGTTACATTCTTAACTAACAAGCTGGAATGAGGTTTCAGAAAAGTCTTCTTACAATATTTGCACCATGAAAGCATAATATCCAAAACGAAAGTATTTCTGCTACTGGAGAAGGGTGAGGGGAGGCAATGGACAGAGGAGACATTGGAATGGAATAAATTAAACATCTTTTTCTCCACCTTCACGAGCTGCACAGAGTGCTGAAAGGGAAAGAGAGCCACATACAGTTCCTTCCTTCCACAACACAACAAGAAGGAGAGTGCCTGACTTTGTTGTCCAGCTCCAGAAATAGATGTGTTTTCAACTTCTATGCACAAAGGTATGAGCGCATATACAGATGTAGCCGTATGTATTTGTACTCCACTTATTTCCACATGCTCATACTCAATGGTGAAAGCCTACCTGTAACTTTGTCAGTCACCCATAGCCTGCAAGCAGTTCAAACACAGCTTCAGAGCCACAGTTACGCTTTGTCATGAGGAGAACAGCAGTGATAATGCACAGATAGACTAAATCCCTGAGAAACGGCAACATAGCTAGGAGTATTGAGCCTGGCATCACTGGATTGTACTGATCAAGTTGTGTGCCGGCATAGAGAAGACACCTGGAAGCCATTTCCTGCTTGTGAACTGATCTCCCTCCCCCTTCCTCTCAAATATAAGTACATGCAATGTGGCTTTTGGCCACAGTGAATTTTTTGGATTTGTAGTGTCAGGAAGGTTTGCTTTAAAGGCACAAACCCAGCCCTTTCCTTAAATATAAAACTTCAAAAGACCATTATTTTTTTTCTTTTGATGCTTTTTTTTTTTTCTTCCCCTCAGTCTCTTTTTGACTTCAGATTTTTCCAACTGAAAAAGTCTTTACAATTTCATCTTGGAACTAGCAAATGAACTTTAACAGAGTAAAGACTGCTTAGGTACTGACCTGAGCTTTCACACTGCCAATCCCAGAGCCACTGATTGTTGCTTTCTAGCTATACCTCACTAACACATAACAGGTTAAGGCTTTACCCCTACTCCCCCTTCTTTCTCAAATACTTGAAGTTTCCTTGGCTGTGCAAAGTAAGCACATATTTTGTCCATGAGAATGTTTTTGAGCAGTATCTCTTCTGTCAGTTAGGTTTCTCTTGTGCATTGTAATTCTTGCCAGGAGACATCTCCTACTTTTTTTTTTCCCCCTTCCTCCACTGGAAACATTTCATTTGGCAGAATGATCTTTCTGTTTTAGCTATTGGGTAAGGTTTTGCCCACCTGAAATCACCAGCAGCCACCGAATTAAAAGATGCCAAAGTTTTTACCTCCTGTCTTTTAAAACACTTTTCTATTAAACTGCTGCACTTAGAAAAAAAATAATAGCAGAGATTGAGCACTTGTGTATTTCTGACACAAGTTTATAACCACCAAATTATTAATTTGTCTTTTTGCTAAAAAGAATTTCAGGTTTCATAACTGAAGGCTAGAAATTCTTGAAAACAAATATTAAAGAGAAAGCCAAATTTTTGGAGGCCAGTAAAAATGGTTTTGTAAGATCTTATACAAATTTTAACTCTTAAATATTCTTCAAGATTTTGAAAAATTACATTTCCTTAAAGATGTTTTTTAAACATACAATTCATCGATATCATTACATGATCATCCTATTGCAGCAGTTATTTTAATAATTGCTTTTCATCCCTTTACTGGTGAACCATACCTGCAAAGTCTGAATCCAGGCTTAGCCTTCAAGTCTTTCTGGGGAAGGTAGGACCTCACAGGAAAGTCACACTCTCACTCTTCAGAAGCATTAATAGTAACATAAAGCACGGCGAGGGATAGTACCTGCATAAGAAGCCAAACAGGACACTAGCCAGCACAGCAGAAGCCTCACCAGGTAGGGGCCTGTCCCAACAGAGCAGGGAAGGAAGGTTTAGGAGTAGCAGCAAGGGCTAATCAGAAATCCAGATACCAAACACACCTATAGCATAGCTCAAGCAGGAACTGAAAGCCAAAGACTGAGCTTAAATGAAGCCCCTGAGGCCATGGGTGAGGTGGAAGCCCCAGGTGAGTCTGGTCAAGGCCATCATGTCCTATTAGTGCTCTCAGGGCCCTGACATAAGTCAGTGGAACATCCAATCTCATATTTTCATATGCAAGCAAAAAAAGGGAAGAATTATGATTGTGGTTTGACCTGTGCTGCATTTTCTGACCTTTGAGTGCCTGATTTCTCAACCATGACATTACAGTAATGCTATGTCTACCCATAGTTTATATAAACACAGAGTATGTTAAACAACTGACTTATGATGTGATACTTTTGTTCCCACTGAATTCTAGACCATCTGTGTACTAAAGAATTTCTGGACTTGGAAAGCAGGTCTGATCTCTTCAGTTCCTTCACTAAATAGTTGCAGATATTCCTGGAGTATTCTTCTGTATGTTCTTTGACATTTATATTTCATTCTTTTTTCTTCACTGCAATTAAGCATCTGATGGACTTGGACTTGAAAAGTATTTGTCCATCTTAAACTTTCAAAAATCTCTACTTACATGTTTTTCAACTTACGAAAATTAATGCACACTTTTTTTCCAAAGACTGAAGAGTTGCCACAGCAAAGTTTCAGGTCACCTGATTTCTGAGGAACAGTTTGGTCTATGTTTATTGATAAGCAAGGTTTTCTTTTTCATCTTTTCCAAGCTGAAGAAATACATATTGCTATCTCATATTCTGGGACACAGAACAGGATATCAGCAGCACTGCAACATGAAATTAAAACAGGTGCTGTATGTACCTCCTGGAATAACTCTTTTTCACTCGGTAAAGCGTCCGGTCAGTGCACTGTATCCCCCCACTTTACAGGTAACAAAATGTATGATTCTCCTGTTGGCAGACAGAACATTTGAAGCGCTACCAATTTACACAAAGTTCTCTCTAAGTAAATATGGGCAGAAAGAGTCCATTTCAGTGCCTCACAGGAAGGGATTTGGTCCCAGCAGACTGTTTTGGCACTGACTGGAGCATAGTCAATGTCTTCCCTTGGTCTAGCTGTTTCCAGAACTGACACTTTGTTTTGATTTTTATAAGGTAGTACGAATTAAAACAGCAGGTGCATAGCAACACCTTTTTAGAATGAGGAGTGTTTGATACTGGTAAATGTGTTTACCCAAGAGTAACATTGCTGATCTTTGGCTTTCCTCTCAGCCTGTACAATATGTAGATGATACAAAATAATTAACCCCCTAGCTTCTGATTAAAGAATTGCAAAAAGTGTGTATAAAAAAAGAACACAAAAATCACAAGTCAGAGAAGTTATGGGAGACCATCAGGAAAAGAGGACTCAGTGTGGTCACTTGAATAATATCACTTTACTCTGCATTTCTTAATAGTAATGCCGTCAACCTTGGAAAAACTGGACATGGCCTGATAATAAAAAGGTGTATCTGAAAGGAAAGAAAAACTACAAAGAACCTACACAACATTAAATTGAAAGAAAAGTGTGGACACAGACACAAGCAAAATGCAATTCACATCCAGTGGAAAATTGAGGGTTCGTTGAATGCAAGGGTTAATGAAGGGATTATAAGAATGAACTCCAGGCGCTTCAATGGATTCAATTCCCCTAGTTCATTGGGACAACAAAAAAGCTGCATATCTTTGTCTCCTGCAATCGCTTTGTTCATTACTCTCTTAAATCCCCAAAACAAACAGCAAACAACCCAAGTCCTCCTGACACCAGACATAGTCTTGCTATTATGAAGGTTCCACTTGTAAAAAATGCTCTTGTCTATTTCTGTGCTTTTTAACATTTTATCCTCTTACTAGGTTGAAGGTCAACTGAGCTCACAAAGAAAATATTGTAATTTGTTTCACTAGCAAACAAGTAGTTTGCCAGAGACATGCTGCGTCAGACTGCAATAGTGCAGGCTTTATGTTTAACCCAAGTTTGATTTAGAATTCTGAAAAGGCATCTAAAGGCCTGTTGGAAATGTGTACCCTTTGAACCCACTTTAAGCACCCAGAACATCATCTACAGGGCCTTTGCTGCTTAGCGATTACAATTTACTTGTTGTATTTCTTAACATTTGTATTCCTATACATTATATCATATAAATATTCCTATACATTTTTGCTATACATTTTCTGCTAGAACAGGTTCAATGCATTTGTTTCTCTTTCAGCTACTGGGGCAAACCGTTACATTCCAGTTTTTTCTCATATGTTACCAAGTAGGACAAATCCTTTTGCATTCCTCTCCACAAGTCCAGCAGTTCTTTTGCTTACCTCAGGCCTGCTGTGTAATTCTATTCCCAGTTATTCACCAGTCTTTCCATCTTCATCCAGCTGCATCTTCAACTGAGGGAAAGAAAAGAATTTGGGTTATCACCTGATGCCTGGTAAGCTCCTCCCCACCTTTTCCTCATTCTACTTTTTTTCGGTATGGTACCAGAAATGCAGCCACCCTCCTGTAACATCTACCAGCCATTTCAGATATTCATAGTCAAGTTCCTGATTTGTTCATCAGTTTGTTTCAGGGAATCATTTTTGCATATTTAAAGATCCTCCCACAGAACCATTACAATCAGACAAGCAAAGCAGACTGACAGTCAGAACATGGAGTGGAACACGAGGAAGAACTTGGTGTAGGTCTTAGTCACTGTGACTTCCTTCCAGAGAGTGAGTCCAACGTGGGAAGTTGGTCTGTCTAGGTTGGTTCCAGTAGCGCAGATTCTTGTGTATAGTGGCAAGACTGCAAGGGGCAAGCTGTCAAACTAGTGTCTCGGGCAAGTGTCTCAGGTCCTTTCTGACAGAGAGATTGTCTGGATTTTGTCAGATCTCTGTTAGTGGCCATACCTGCCACCAAATCAAAAAAACAAGTTCAATAAAGGAAGGAATGATTTAATGTCTAGGAATGGGGCAGGAAAGAGCGTTAACTGGGCTTGACAAAGCATAATTCTAGAACAGGAAGAACACGTAGAAGTAATTTTGTTATTATCTTCAGTTAACCAACACATAGTATAAATTCTCTGCATCACTGAATTTTCCAGTCTCTTCGTGGCTGCTCTACCTGAAGAAGTATTTCATGTCTCTCATTCTGAATGATCAGACTCCACACTTTTTGATGGAAAACACCAGAGCTTAAAGAGAAATCCAACCCACATGACAGAAAGAGAAGGATTTCTAGAAGCTGTTTATTAAATACTATTTTTAAATAGTATTTTTTTAAATAGTAGTTGATCTCAGATATTAATGTCTTGATCTTGTTTCAGCTCTGTCCAAGCTGTTAATAGGCTGCATTCTGCAGAAGTGTCTCTTAATCTAGTAAATTCAGATGCATTGTGTATATGTTTTACAGGGGCAAACCTATATATTTGAAGTCAGTGAGCTTAAACTGTGCAGCATAATTAGAGGAATGAGCCTCAGGTTGCTTTGTCAAAACATTCTTTAATTGCTGGATTTTAGGATTATTGGATTAGAAGATTAAATGGGATGCCTGGAAATCTTAATTTGGAGCATCAAGTAAAGTAAGGCTTCTCATGAATGAGCACAATGTCTCTATAAACCTCAGTTTAAATCAGCTGCTGTAGTGGTTGTTCAAAGATATTTTCATGCTAGGACAATAGGATACTATATTTTCTTTGTTCCTTCATTCTCTCTCTCTCTCTCTCTTTTTTTTTTTTTTACACAATTTTTAATTTTAAAGAACTTGTACTTTCTCCCTGAGAATCAATTACCAACTTTTGTGTAGCCATGGGTGCTACAGTCACTCTGGGCATGGTCTGTGAATCACTAAGCTTCCTTGTTCATATGTTATTAAAGGAGTCCTGATACCAACCAGACATTCTCCTTTCAGTGGATGTTAATCACTTAATTACATTGAGATCAGTAAGCACAGATATGATTTCTATGGCATTCTTTCATTTACAAGACAATCTTTCATCAGAGCATTCCACATTGGTTAAACACTATTTTGGGGTCCCAAAGATGGGGCTTCCCCCCCCTTTTTTTTTTTATGTCAGTGCAGGAGTGGATTCACTAGCAAGTGCAGTCTCCACAAATGGAACACAGAAAGTTGCTTTATCATTCTAGTTTATCTCACTTTCAGGGGAGACACAGCACTTCACTCCTTAAAGTGTCTGTTGTAAAGCTTTCTACAGCTGCTTGTGCTCTCCCTGCTTGGTCCAACATTGTGCATACTGCAGCTGTAACGATGAAGAACACAAGCAAGACTGTGTATATACGTTTGTGTTTAAGCAGAAAAGTAACGTCACAGTGATGTGTAGATTATCATCAAGGAAGGAAACTTTGGGCTCTGGTCCAAATCTTTCTTAAGAAAAATGCTCTGAAGTTGGTCATGTCAACATTGAACACATATACCTGGTGAATTTTGCTGACAGTTCTGAACCTATAGTTTTAGAGTCCAGATGTTTCAACTGGGACAGTTAATGCACTAGCTATGTTGATCTTTCCTGAAGTGATTTCATAATTCTTAGAAAGATGACTTCAAATGAAAGAATTTCAGAAGTTATACTGTCACCAAGTTTTGCAAAGTAAACAGGAGTTTAGTTCACAAGCAATATGGAGGCAGCTGTGCTAGCCATATTCCCAAGCCATTAACAGAAAGCCATCAGCACTTCGAAGTACCATGTTCCTCTATCACTTAGTATTTGCATTCAAAATAAAAGCCAAAAAACTAAAGGTATCCCAGTGATGTAGATAATGACTGTCTGAACAGTAGAATCAGTATGATAAATCATATTCTTATTTTCTGGAGTAAAAGAAAAAATACTCTGATGCAATTTTGGTGTCTTTTAAAATCAACTGTTATTTTTGTCACTGATTTTCACAAGGCCGGAATTTTGCCTTTTGGGTCTGACAGTCCTGTCAGGATTTAACTGAATTAACAGAATTGTATGTAGTGATAGCATCATATTTTCAAACTGACATTGTGGGAATAAAAAAAGATAGCAGTTTATCACTTCCTTCTTTGGTGACGGATCTCTATCAAAAAGAAGCATTCTCACTAAATGCCCCAGTATTATTCCCAAAGAGCATAATACCAACTGCATGTGTTCTGGGGGTCAGTAGAACCACTGCTAACTTCATGTCAATTGATCCTTCCTGAGTACCACTGGCTCTAGAAAGCCAGTTGCCTTTTTTGGCTTTTTTTCCCCTTAAAAGACATAGAAGGCATAGTTCTGAAGATTTTTCTATTATTATTTTTTTAGGCTTTTTAGGCTTTATTGCTATGACAATTCCTATGTTTCTGTGGCAATAACTCCATTCCAGAAGAATCAAATTTGAAAATGGATTCTTATAATGTAGCACCAAACACACCACAACATGATCTTCCTTCTTTCTCATGCATGTTAACTGTAAAAAGTTTCTTTGTCCAGAATGTGGCTCTGATTACATTTCTCTATCCAAAAATAAACACGGTGCAAAAAAGAAAGATACAGGCAGGGGAGGAAAGCCTGTTAGCGGGCCACCCTCAGGAAAACCTCACAAGATCTACTGTCTGTCTCTGCAAGCCATGGAAGAGCTGAGGAAGTGATCCCAGCTTGGTGGTCTTATTTTTAATTAAAACAAATGAGGCTCTTTCAGCTGCTGCAGATAAATATTTGATGAAAAGAGACAGGGACAGATGTCAAAAACTGCAGTAAATAAAGAGTAAGACCAGAAAAGCAAATGTTACAACAGCATTTTATATACGAAACAAAGCATGTTTACAAATTTCTGTCAAATATCTTTCCATCCAAGGCCTAATTTTACTAAGATCATTTTAAAAGCAGGAAAACTAATTGTTTGTAATCACTTTGCTGACATAGAATGAAAATACAAACACATGTATCTAAAGAAAAATTTAAAAGTCACCTTGTTGATCGGTGATTCAGGTCAGTAGCAGCTAGGTGAATCAGTATAATCCAAACCACGAAAATGCAAACTCTAGAGTTAGGAATGAATGAAGGTCAGAAATCATCTATTTGACTTTGAATGTGGTTAAGAAGAAAAAGTAAAAAAAGTTGATTGCAGTGCAAAAGAATATACAAGGAGATACTACAGAAGTATTCAGTCTAACAGTAGGCACAGGAGAAGACAGAGCAACATCCAGTAACATAAAACAAAAAACAAATAAGTTCAGATGAGAAACAAATTTTAAACACTGAGGAAAAGTAACCTCAGATTGTAGTGGGCTTTCCATAATTCAATGTAGTACCTTGACCCATACCCTTGACTTCTAATAACTATGTATTGGTTGCACTGAGAGGTATGGAGCCCTGTAACAACTGTGCAAGGTGCTTTGTAGCTTGTATGGTCATTAACAATAAATGACCATAATAGCTCCTTTGGCCCACAGCACTTGTGAATAGGTAGCGTTCAGGATAACATGGTATCTCAAGTCTCTTGAAGTTTTCTGAAACGGACACAAAACACCTAATCCATGAGTGATGCAAAATACCTGCCCATTTCCTTATTGCAAATTTCAGACAAAATCAGACATCAAGTCTCAAGTGCAAAACAATTTTAATTTGGATTCACAGTGACATATCAGATTTATGGTATTATGCTCCTTAGAATGTATAAAAATTACAGATTCATGGACGTCTGCTTTCTTATTTTTTTACCATAAATCTTATATACTGAAGATCCCGCACGATTGACTGGCATGTCGTGAAGGGTGTAGAGCTTCTGAATTGTCCAAGTGGGGCAGTATCTTAAACTGAGCTACCTGATGTTTAGAAATCGAAACCAAATGACCTAATTTATTCCACTCAAAAGTTTTGTGAAACGCTAAAAGAGAGGGGCGACAGTCAGGTCCCCCATCAGACTGTCTGAGAGATCTTCTTCATATCAGCCTAATGTTTAGGTCTCCAGTGATTTAAAAAAACTGAGATTTTCCATTTACTTTAATAGAGATAGGACTGGGCGCTTTAACAGAGATATACTGCCCAAATGTTGAATCTGTGTTCAATTACATATTTTATTATAAATCCAAAATCTTTTGGCAGTGAAGAGACTCATTCATCAAGGTATCACTCTGGTTGCCAGAATTATCAAATTACTTTTTCTGATTATAACATGTTAAAAATACAAGATAACATGGCAAGCAATTTAATCAGATGAATAAAAGTTTAAGATAATCTGACCTGTTATAAAGATACCTCATTACAACAATAATAAAATTTTCTCACCTTCATTTGAGGACGTGCCATGCTCATTTCTATTTGCTAAAGTAAATAGAAAGAAAGGCCTCCAAATGTAGATAGGCAAGGCTAGGCTAGGCAGAAAGAAACAAAGTAAATACAACTTCTCCCTTCTGTTTTCAGCCAGTAGGAAGTACCTGTGATTGTGACAAACCCCATACCACTCCACTTCCTGATTTTTAACAGTATAAACATAGCTTCTTCTTGGCTGTATAATCTGAGGAGTTCCTTTTTCCCTTCTGGCTTTTGGAATGATGAGGGAAGATGCCTGTGTGCAAAATACTGCAGAGTTTTTAAGGGATAAAATTCATCATTTAGTACCCTTGCCACCTTCATATACTGCAGCTACACCTTATTCGTATACACCCTGCAGGCTGGCAGGGTCTCCTCTTTTACTGCCCTCCCCAAAGTAGCAGCTGCATTCTGACTCTGCCTTAATATTCACAGTTTTTGTGATTCTACCCTTGATGCATTCATGCAGCACTCCTTCCCCACTCTCACTTGCCACATTCACTTTTTACAGCCTAATGATGCCTGTTTAGTCCCTTGATGCAGCAGGAAGTAAAACACGTGAAACTAGGGGAATGAAAAACTGTTCCATAGTAATACGAAGAATCTAACATGGGAGGCGAAAATGTTCTCCATCACACTAGAAAGATTGGTAGGAGTTCAGCCACAAGCTAAATCAGTAGCTGATTCCTAGCCAAGTACATTATCTCTGTAGAGTGTGGGTGTGCACATATGTGGGTGCATTTTGTCTTTCATCATTCTAAATAAAATTATAACCTGATCTAAAGGCCAGTTCTAAAATGCATGAAAAAATGAATACGTAGGCTACATTTACAAATAAGCTACGGCCTATGATTTTGTGGGATGAAATCACTGCAAAAATCAAAAAGGGATCCACTGTTCTGAAATACGTTTTCCAGAGCTTCTGAAGAGCTAAGAATGTTTGCATTTAATTAAAATGGAAGCAAAAATAATCTGTTACCAATACACAAAGAGAAAGGGAAGGCCTTGGGCAAGCAAACAATAGCTGGACAATCTTATTTGACATTTATTAACAAAGTATTTACGGATGTATGAAAAAAAAAGTAGTGCTGCTAGGAATTTGCTTTTTAAGTTTCTTGATAGTTAACAGGGCACTCAGTTACAGATAAGCAACTGGTGGCTGGTACTGAAATCATCATTGACTTTGTATTTCATGAACTAAAATGAAGCCAGAGTTCACTTCTGCCTTGTCTCTTAAGTAGCAGAAGCTATGGATGCTGAGGAGACCATAAAAGAATTTTACAGTTTTTTCCACAACAGTGTTTTTTTCAAATGGCAGTTGCATAATCTCACACCTCTTACCTACAAAGGAGTTTACAGGTAAGATGTAAAGGAATTATTCAATAAGGAAAGGGACAGTATGACTGAAATTAAAAAAAAATAAAATAAAATCCTGAAATAAAGATCAAATATAAAAAACTCAATAGCATCTTCACTGGGCACAAATTTACTTGTGATCTGATGGAACTAACCTGAACCCGACAAGCGCTGAGAGATAACAGTTTGTCAATTTCCCCTTTCAAAGGCACTGTGATAACTGAAAGATTCCAGATATATCACATGGAAATCAAACTTGCAGCAAACAGCAAACTTTCTGATAAAGGCCTAAGCCTAATTCCACTGAAGTCAATGACAAATACCAGCAGCTTTCAATAGAACTTGAGCAAAGCTCAAGGTGAAAAACACCTCTAAGAACAGCTGCAGTCAACTAAATCCCAAGTTAGAACAGAAAAACTGGGAGAGGATACTTCACATCAGAGGTACCTGTGGTGGAAATTCACAAAGACTGACTTGCAAGGATCTCTGATACTGGGCACTTTAGGAGACTGTTAAGGAAGCTGACAACGTTCAGCAAGGTCAACATGTCCCCAGTTTGCATGGCATTACCATGTGCTGCTGAGCATTTTCATGGCACCTGACAGTAGTTACCCTCTTTATCTAGTCTCAGGCAATCTACAGGCTATCAACACAAGCTGCAGCCAAACTGTTGTACTAGAGTGTAAACACAGTGTGGCTGATGAAGCAACTAATAAAATGAGCAGGCAGAAGGGGCAATGTTTTCTCTCTTTTCTAAGCGAGTGTAAGGAGTATAAAGAAGGGTAGAATGTCAAATTAAAGACATGGTCAGTGCAAAACATGAGGGAGGCATGGAATTGATATGCATGCTACCTCTCTATGTCTAAAACTGAATATGATTCTACAGCTAGACTGTGATTCAGCCTCAGATCAGCAAAGAACAACTACACTGGATTTACATGTTGCAGTTGCAGATAAACACTCAAAATAGCCTTGTGCCAGTTCTGTGCTACTGGAGCTATGTCTAAGATGTATTGCCATATACACATGAAACTGAGCAACGTTTCTAAGGAAATTCCTTTCTATTTTTCAGAATGCAAAGGAAATGGATGGGAGACATGTTTGGTCTTCACAATAATCAATGATACATTTTATTGAGTTTTCACTTCTGTGAAAAACTTTTGTGCTAGGTGAAATACAAGCAAAGAGGAGAGAATAATTTACCCCAATTCCTTGTTTAAAAAGTTTAAGAGAAGGCCCCATAATCATTCCCTTCCCTCTTTTACAGATAAAGTTTAGGCAGACAGAAATTAAAGGACTTACCACATTTATGCAGCACAGTCAGGATTTGAACTCAGAACTTTTAAGTCCAACCCCCCAGTGCCTCAACTACACATTCATTTTCTTCTTTGTATTCCCCACAGTCTTAGGCCATGTGGCCACTATTGGTAAAAATGAAAAACAGGTGCAAATCCATGAACAGATGGGAGACCAGCCCTGGCTGATCTCTGGAGGATAATACAGGGTTGCTCTCTGGCAAAGAGGATTCCAAAGAACCACAGAGGCAGCACCCCTGCCCTAAAACTGAAGCTGCTCTGCCACACAATAAACATTATTTCTACCAGCCCAGCAAGTGAGAGTATTGAGGCATGCACAGTCTGTTGTCTGTCAGCAAAGGACACTGCCTTACTGACCTCTCAGACTTGCAATATTGACATCTTTGTTTTTCAGGCATGCCTATAAAGATTGAAGGAGACTAATTGCAATTCCATTCTTTGTAGTAACTGCAGCCAACATTTCGCAGTTGCTGAAACATGAAATTTCTTCCCTCGAATAGACAACTTTGGAATGTCTGACCCTCCAAAAATGCCATTAGTCATATGCAGAATTAGTCTCTGGGAAAATCACTAGTGGAATGAAACAAATCAGCCAGGTAAGATGAATAATATATTTATTCTGGATCCATAAGACCAGATCCACTTTTGAGTTCTAGTTCATGTGGAACTGATGGCTTAGTCTGTAATATGTGGCTAAATGGAGAACTTGGACTGCTTTCTGAGTGGGAAGGTGATAGAAGATAACTAACAGGGCAATTGCATGGCCCTAAACACAGGACAGCTGGCTAAGATGCAAAGTCCTTCCCTGCCTTATGTGACCACAGATGTGATTCCTGTAGGTGACAAGAAACCTTTTTTTTCTTCATGTATCACCTGCAGGTATACATCTACCAAAAGATTTAAAGAAGTCATGGCATTCTTCAATTTCTATGGATCCACACAGAACACATCAAACCTGAGAATATAGCTTATGCAAGAGGACAGGGTTTCTTTTCCTCCTTGCAAAAATACTCTTTAGTGCTGTGTCTGAGGTTAGTTAATCTTGCTGAAGCTGCCTATTCAGCAAAAATGCACATCCACTTGTGCCAAGAAACTCAAATAGGACCTGCTTCTTTAGACTCCATTTAAATTGGGGGTACAAAACCTGATTTGCCACTTTAGATCAAAAAAATACTGCTAGTATACATGCATTCTGCTCATGCTGAACTGTAAATCAAAGTAGTTGGGAAAATCTATCTTATCCCAGTTTTGGTCAGGTTTTGAAGGAAAACATTCTTCACACATGACACTAATAGAATTTAACAGTAAAGACCACCCAGGACACTGGGAATCTCAAACTGCTTGGCCTCAGGTTGTCTGTTTTGTTCTTCTCAGCTTCACATGTGCGCTTCGAGAGACAAAAAAGAACATTTGCTTCATTTTGAACTTGGATTTCTCTTTCAGCTGAACGTTCATGAAACCAGCCGGTCTCAGAGTTGGAATGTTCCAAATCCCCATTTGGAGCTGAGTACGTATGTTATGGAGTCAGTTGTGACACCACTTTATAGAGAACAGACAATGAGTTTTGGATCTTGTGAGTACCTTTCCTCCCTGTGAAGAAGAACCCTTCCCCCACTCTTTTGGAAACATCTCAGTCTGTATTGGAAACAGAGGATGTAATTTATTTTTATCGCTTTCCCTGTCAAACTGGCCAAGTGCCACAGGTTTCTGCTTTCAGATGTAGCAAGAGGCAGAGGAATCACAGTGCAGCGCCATTTATGTCAGTGGCTCCTCCTCTGTTTTCTTATCTTATTTTTGTGGCTACCTACTGAGTTATCTTATCACTCTTTATAATCCTGCAAAACTCTGCAACTTGACCCCTCCACAGAAAGAGCTGACCTGCTTAGACCTCCCTGCTCTCTACTCCTGCTCCCTTCCTTGCAGAGCAAGTTGCTCTGTCCTTTGTTACTTTACAGCTTCTTTCTTACTGCCTATCTTACCCCCTCACTCCTTTTCCTAGCTCATTACATTACATTTCCTAGCTGAATGTGCACTCAGCTGTGTGGCCTCCTTGGAGTACGCTTAATTTCTCACTGTCCAGCCCGCTCTTTGATGTCTGATGAAGAAGGATACATCTTCTTTTCCATCTCTTCACATGTGCCTATTAATTACTCTCTTCAGAGAGGCTGTTTACTGACTATCACTCTGTTTACAATTGAATACAGCTAAACATTTGGTCTTCACAATTCCCCCTCTTCTACACCACCCACCCAGTTTCTTCCCAGTTGTTGCAAAATAGATGTCTCCAAATCACTTTATAAAATCACAGATGCAATATACTTACTTTCCCACACCCACCCTCCTGCTTTCAAACACTGTATTCTCTTCACTCAGAGAGAAGTAAAGTAAGTCTTTATATTGGTATTTCTGTCTCCAGTTCTCTAATAAAAACGCAGCAGTGAAGCTTAACAATTTGACCTGTTGCACATATCCTTACCTTGTGAATTGTAGAACACCCAGAAAGATCTGTGAGCTTCAGATTTCTGACCTGTGAAGAAAAAATATGAACTCAGTACAAAATACAAAAGTATGCCCACTCAAATAGGACTACGCATAAACTATACATATGGTTTCATGGGATCAAGGGCCTTTGGGCGGAGGGAATTTTAATAGGATGGGGTGACTAAAAATTACTCCAGCAAACATATAGAAGGGAAGAATTATATGGTTATAATACTGCAACTTAGATCTAAGATGAAAATTCCTTCAGATGTCCTTCTCATTGTTCCATATGGAGCTTAAAATATTACAGAATGATGTGAAATAAATTGAAAACATATGTGGGCTAAATTATGGTATTTTTTTTTTTTCTTCTAATGAACAGGTTATTGATAATCTTTTACCATTTGTATTTGTGGAAAGGAAAGAAGCAGGTACCTTAAAGAGTTTAGGAACTGATTTATGACAAGGTATACGAAGCACACCAAGTGTGGACATGACTAGGAAAGAGTGAGAGGAAGACAGTCAGTAAGAGGGGCATGCACGGTCCACCAGTGGAACAACCTCCATATCCCCAAATCATTTAATCTGTGTCTTGGCATGGCATCCTTATATGTACAGTTAGAGATGGTTACACAAGTTGCCTGTTGCTTTCTAATTTTAGTTCCTGTTTTTAGCACCTATTACTTTACAGAATTTAACCATGGGAACCATCCTGAGAATTTGTGTTGAAATCTTTAAGGTTTTGCAGCAAAAATAACCTAGCCTTTCTGATAATTTGATTAAGAACTGTTGGTTTGTATATATCTCTTCTTTGTTATTAATACTACAGAATTTTACTGCCCATAAATTACTGCTTGCAAATGAGAATGGTAACAGTCTGTTACAGTATGTGTTTGTAGGGTCTTGAGTCAGGAATGTCCTTTTTCCCTGAAAATGGCCTGTTTGACCAAACTACTAGTTCAATAAGCTTATGTTCAACAGGGGCTTACTAGATTTGGGTTGAATGAGACTTCCCATGTAATTACTCCCGCCAGCCCCTAAGGTGAGTGTAATGCTGCATGCTGGCACTGAGAAGGACTTGCTCTCCATTTTCCTGTCCCCACTGCTTGCTACTGCTCGCTGCAGAGGAAGAGCCAACTGCTGCTTTACCTGAATGAGGCATGACAGAGGCAGCCTCAGCACTGGGCCTGGAAGGAACAGCAGTCAGCATGGATCAGGCTGGAAGTGAAAACGACCGGACCTAAAGCTGTAAGCCTGAAGGGACAAACCCTCCAAGATCGGCAAGGGGCCAGGCAAGAAGTGGCACAGGTATGAGGGGTAGAACTGCCTCTAACAACTGTGGAAACTAGAAGAAACCTAGTGTTGTTAAATATCACCATTGCTCTTCACGCTGGCATGGTAGGCCTACGCTACATTAACCATTTCGTTAGGTAAGCAGCAGGGGCATGTACCAGGAAACTGAAAGTTTGAAGCTTTCTCATGACCAATATTATTTAGAGACTATATTTAAAGGCAGTGGAATCGAGCTGGTGGGGTAGGGGGACAGGACAGAGGCAAGTGAAGGTGGTAGTCAAGGAAGAGCAATGGCAGCGTGCCGAGAACGCTCAGTTTGCACAACCTTAGAGTTAAAAAGCCAACAGCTACAGAAACAGTAGAATTAAGCAGCGTGCAGTTTTTCTTATTTTTCATCCATTATCCTGGATATGTAAAATAACTAAGCCACAAAAATAGACAGCAAAATACAGCAGACACATGCTATTTTGGGCTTCATTCACACTTGTTTCCCTGATACCCCCGATGCTCCTATAAATGCCGTTTCTGTGTTTATATATATATCTCTATATAAAAATACTTTATATTAAGAGCTCTATTGATACGTTTTTTATACTCCTATATAACAGGATAATGACAGGCACTAATTTATATTGTGTATAGTTACTGTACTTGAATTTTATGACACATTTGCTGTTCTTGTGTGCTAGAAAAGGAATGAGCATTTAAAAAACTTTGTGTATAATTACACTTTCAGCTATTAATTAATCATATAAACAAATTAAATGGACATTTAATTAAATGTTACTCTTTTAAAGATAGAAATAGAGCCCATGGACTTCAAATTGATACTGTGTGCATTTGTTTTAATTAGGTAGTGTTAAGAATTAATGGACTTTAGCTGTTATATTTATATTTAAATACATTAACATTTCCATCTTTGTATCATACATAGGATCATTTGTGAACTCTCTTTTGCTAGGTACTATACAAACACAAGGTGTATCTGCAAGACTTACTTCCTTTCTTTGTCACCTTTAAAAGAAAATATTGTGATACCGTCTTCAGCTTTTGCAAGCGTCCACTGACTGTTCTGATGCTCAATTTTTTTTTGAGATGGGTACTTTTTGTTTTAGCAAACTGAGGTTGTAGTTTAAGTGAATGAGGCCAGTACAGTAAACATAAAGTCCACAAATGCCCCCAGATGACTCATCTGATTTTGAAAGCAGTGTTTCACTGGTCAGAGAACATCATTCGAGAGTAGTCTGTAGCACCTATTCTGGTCATGCAGCAAACAAAATTAAGCCAGGAAGAAGGGGATGAGATGCTGATAAGGGTATTTCTTTTTTGTGAGATTTATTTAAAAGCTTGTTCTAATATAAAAGTTGAAGGAAAAACAAACAAAAGCAAAAAGCTGATAGGAACACAATTTGAACAGGAGCAAGTAGCACAGGAATAGTCTCACCAATTTGGAAATTATCTGCTCTGTTCTTTGAAATGTAGTAGATTGGAAGTTTGGACCTAAGCAAATGATCAGATATGGAAACTATTGGGCTATTTGATGTCTTTCTAATAAACACAAATTATGGCTAGTGGTTGTTTCTGCTTCTGTGATAAGTTAATGCTTCGAGTACTGTTTATCTCTGCTCATTTAGGAGTGCTGGGGAGTAAAAGGCTGAGTGATGTTCTATTACTCAGACTTCTCATTCTACAGCTGGATTCTTAACTTTGTTTGGAGAACCTATTTTTGTAATGATTGCTACAGTTATTCATGTTGATCAAAGTTCTTTGGTCATATTTGAATATGAAACACCAAACTTCTACATTTCCACCACTAGTATTTCTTTTTCTTCTTTGCAGGCTGGATAGAGAGGACACAAGTAAGTGCACAATTTTATGTCAGAATTTCTGTGAGTGTAAGGAACCACTGAATTTCTTTCTATATAAATAAGTGACCTAGCAAACTAGATCAATCTGCTCTGGCATTTCCCAAGTCTTAGCCATTAACATTTAGCAAAGGCAGACAGAAAAGGCCTCAGCAGACAAATAAGAAAATAGGGACAAAAATCTATGTTACGAAGTTAGCAAGAAGATGGTGTATATTCATTTTGTACAAAAGTTTTACTATGATGCCCATTTACTTCCTCCTGGACTTTTTAAAGATGTGAATTGTTGAGTTTTCCAAAACAAATGTAAGTTAATACGTTATGCAGAGCTTTGAGGGAAAGAGAAATAGTGCAGAATTTGCTCCAGCTATACGATCTGCATTGATGTCTCTCATGCTTTTCTGTAAATCCAGGACTAACAGGAGTCTGTCTAATGTTGACTGAATTTTAAGCTAATTGGAAATTACTTTCTCATCTGTTCAATCACATTTAGCAACAGTTACTTTTCTTACTGATGTAGTTTATATTTCATTCCTTTTTAAAAAATTACTATTTCATTTAGATGATATTCTTAAAAAAAAAACAACAAACAAAACAAAACAAAAAAAAAGTGAATATCTCCTGAAAATGAAACTGCTTTGATGCTCTTGTTCCTCTGTTTAACTGAAATAACCAGACTTCCAAAATATTTACACAGCCACTGACTTCCTGAGCCCTCCAGAATCAGTTATGATCAACTTTTTGATAAGATTTCTATCTGGATTGGTATTTGATACCACTCTAAGATTTGTTTTTATTTTTTAAATCACTTCTTCATTAACAGTATTAACAGACACTGTTAATTGCCTTGGAAAGTTTGAAAATTCAGGATTAAGAGAATTGATAGGAATTCCTTTTACAACCCAGGTGATTTGCAGTTTTGGAGCCTTAGGCCTGATCTGTGCAGTTTACGTCCAATACAAACATTCCCAGGTGGCTGCAATCAAACATCTAAACCAGCTGAAGTCATGCTGAACATGCACATGCAGTTGGTTGGGGTATCACTTGAACAGGACATTGGTGTTTTCACAAGGGGATAAACTCTCATGATTTTGCTATGGCATCCACGTTGATGGTGGGATTAACCATTCAGTAAAACAAATGTTGCTGAAACAGTACAAAACTTCCTGCAAACGGCACCTGACTTATCTGCAGTTTGCCAGAGGAGACCCAGAGAGAAAAGAAAGGAGGATTGTTGCAGTCCCTGTTAGCGCCATTTCCCCCCACTCTGCAGGCCCCATGCTCTGCATGTGGCACTGCTTCAGCGACGCTGCCTTGCTGCAGTGGGCAGGCAAGCAGCAGGAGGCAGGGCAGCCTCTGCAGCGGTGTGCTGGGCTGCGAGGCTCCATCCCCAGGCTGGCGATGCCCTGGGACCTGGGCAGCTGCACGGTGGAGCTCAGCTCTGCCTGTGCCTTGCCGTAATCATCTCTGTTGGGCCTACTTACATCCCATTCTGGAAATGCTGCTAGGCCTTAGAACTGGGACATGTTATTTCTTCCTTCTACAGGACATTCCAGTGTCAACAGGTTACCTATACTAGAATACATAAGGTGTGAGTGTTACTAATGAAAAGCAAAAGCAAACTTTACTTTCTAGTACCTAGGCTGCCTTTTAAAGAGATCTGTGTTTTAGTTTGCCAACATTTCCTGATGTTAATGGTGAAAATGTTAGCACTTCTATGAAGAATCTAGAATTGTATTTTTAACAGTTTTTACCTAGTGCTGGATAAAGAAAGATGGAGTCCATTTTAAGACCTTCCCCAATGTTTTTTTTACAGTTTACAGGAGAACTTACCCGCTGTATTTCAGATGCTCAGAGATTCTTAGCATAATCTTATCTACTTAAGGGTATCCCAACATGCACCTCTTCCAGTCAAAAAGGGGAGCAAATAATAAAATGCAGAAAAAGAAGGAAATGTAAAAAGAGGAATGAATGATCAGTGATCAGAAAATATATGCAAACAAGATAGCAGAAGTGCGGTGAAGAAAAGAAATGAAAAATGCCATTTTTACTCTCCGAAAATGTGAGACTTGCAAGACTCACTCAAAAATAAGAGAACAGGAGTGATGATGAATACTCAAAAAGGCTCTATTTAGAATTACTACTGGAGTAATTTAGAATTTAAGATTCTAAATTGAGCTGGGGAGGGCACCAAGGCACCTCCTCAACAGCTACTAATAAAGGTTAACAACCGAAGGCCACTTACCTGGCTGGGCCTCATCTCCTGTATTTGCCTAGACCACCTTAGGGATGTGCCTGCGATAGAAATTCTGACTTATTAGAAAGCCTTACCGCTGTAACTACGCTGACAAGCCTTTTACAATCTGAACTAGAACATAACAAACATCGCAGAGAAAGGACGCTACCAAGCATGGGAAATGAGGCAGTACACAGTCGCCATGTGGACTGGCAAACACCACATTCAGTTAAACACTTTAAGTTATATATATGGCATTTCTATTTGCCTTTTTGTCTGATGAGTTTTTCCCAGGGATATTTACTTTAGAGGAGAGTTAAAGAAAAATGAGGATTCTACAGAACTGGAGTTGCTTTTTACTTGAATTTTGTAGCTTAAACAGTTGTTAATTAGAAGTTGCATGAAGATTTCACTGTCTGATTTTGTATGCTTTGACCATTGTACACTTCTGTTTTCTTTCATTTGCACTAGGAGGAAGGAAAAATGGTAGGAAATACGATCATTTTAATTTCAAGATTAAGCCACAGACATTTTTCATGTAATCTGCACAGGTGCATGAAACAATTCAGAAGCAACTCAGCACTGTGAACTTCAGTGTACAAAGCAGGCTTAGATCTTAGAAATCCATCTTAAGGACAGGCAAAGTAAAGGAGCAAGACACAGCAGTAGGCACGCACCTACAGGAGCGGCTTCTGCCCTGTTTGCTAGCTGCCTGTGCAATTCCTTTTGTGAACAGTGCAGGTTAGGTGCTGCTCCTCCTCAGCTCAGTGGGAATTTCTGCATTGGCTTCAAGGAGAACAGCAAGACCACTTCTCACACCTGCCACTCACACTGTGTGCTCTGAAAATGTATGTTAGGTTTTATTTGGATAAAGGCAGATGATGCTTTGCCAGTGTTTTTCAAGCAGCACATTACCTATGAGGAGAGAGAAATTTAAAAAACTCACTGATTTACCATGTTAAAAAAAGATGGCACATTTATTGCTACATAAATGTTATATACATAGTGTTTTCTGTTACATTGACAGAAATTTTTTGAACTTCTTGCTGCTGGTTGGAAAGGTTTATCAGCAATACCTTGAAATTTGACACAGGGTACAAATCTGCAATAAACCAACAATGGAAACTGGAGAACAAGATGAGAAGCAATTCATCTCGGACAATTAGCTCTTACAATACTCCATAGGTACTACACGGTATGCTAGAACCCTACTATGGTCTTACAATGCTATTGTAAATTTCTGATATTAATGAACAGGTTATGGTAAATAACCCTACATTTTTACTACCTAATATAGTAAAATAAAGTAAGAAACTTTTTACTGAAAACTTTTTCGATTTCAAAAATCTAGAAAGAGTAATATTTAGAATTCAAGAAATTTTCTTACAAGATTATTGTATAAAAGACTAGCTACAGTGAAAAATAAGCCAAATGTTTTTTTCTTTCTATTTTATGAAGGAAAGCTTCTGGGCATACTGCAAAGTCTAATATAGCCAAAAAGACAACAAGCTTAGAAGGAAAAAGGCCAGGCAGTGGCACGTGATCACTTTCACACGTCATAAGCAACAAATTTGTTTAGCTGATAAACACTGAAATGAAGAACAAGGCCACAGATATAATCAGGTGTTATTGATGGTATATGCAAATTAAAGTAATAGAAATGAGTCCACTAATTTCACAAACTGTTTTGTTAGGAACCATCCAAAACATGAGCTTAAATTCATTAGTTTATTTTAACAATCCAGCTTTTGTTCTTTCAAATTAAATGACTTGATAAAAATTATTGTTTTGTTCCTGGTTTGTGTGTGAACCAATTGCCAGTGATGAAAGATGCACTATATAACAATAGCTCAGACAACCTTGGCTTAGGAAATTTCCTCCCATGGTCATTGCAGTGGAAGACAGTTTCCATGGAAGTTCAAAGGGATTTTAACCATTTCAACACATTTGTGACAAAGGAATACTTATGGACACTGTTCTGGTGGATTAACATTTTAATGCTAATATGGCTTGGGAGGGGTCATTTGTTTGCACTTGATTCACATGGATTTTTTTCTCCACTGACAAGCCATACAAAAATGACAAGATAATTGATGTATACAGTAAGGAAAAGTTGGTGACCATTGCTCTTATATTCCATTAGTTAAATAAGCCCACCTTACTGGTGGTTATATCATCACACTACCTGCCACGGTGAATTTAGGATTTTACTATTCACCAAAATTGCAGCCTGAAAAAAATCTCCTTTGTATTTTAATGCATTTTGTGCTTACGTACAGCTAACACTTTACATGTACTATATGTAGTACTTACTGCTCGGAAAACAAAGCAACTCTAACAAAGTAGATTCTCCCCACCCAATTTACACTTCACGTTACAAGCTTTACTATGAAGCCTAGAAGCCTAAAAAGGTTTTGTTTATAATTAGAAAAAAAAACATTTGAGGAAAGTCTGAGGGAAAATAAAAATCAATTTTTAAATCTAAGAAATGTTATGGTCACAGTATTGCTCCTGCCTGCATGCAGCCTTCAGGAGGCCTCTTACTGGCTTTAACCATGGAGCTCAGCATGGAAGGGGAACTATGACCATAACTGTTCAGATTACCAGAGACCAAAAATAACATAAAAAAAGCTATACCAAGGAATAGTTTCCTATTGCATGGAAAACACTAGTCATATGGCAAAAGGAGAGGAAAGGACAACAAAAGACTTTTCCCTTCCTTTTTTAAGACACTAATAGGTATGCTGGGAATGCTACGGGTCGACGGTTGTCACTGCTTTGTTCTCTGAATGTGAACAGCTTTAGTAAATGCTGGCATCCAGCTGAAATTTTATCAGCTTTTAACATGTTAACTTTTCCCTTTATATGTAGACCTTTACAGTTCCATAACAATAAATAAAATTTGTAGTTACAATGCATTTGTCAATTCAGTTTAGGCACAAGGCAACTTCCACAATGAGTGGAGAGATCACAACAGTCTCTGATTGTGCAGAAGCGACACACTGCTTGCAACAGAATGATATGTTCAGAGTATTTCACGGGCTGAAATTCTATCTGAAGATCTTGTATCTTCAATCCTGATGCAGGTGTTGACCAGTAGCTTTGATCATAAGATTGCATTTGGGTTTCTTGCTTCAAGTGTTTTCTCCTGTCAGGTTTGTGTCTTCATATAACGTTAGTTGTCTGTGTCCTTGTGAAGAAAGGTCACCTTCTGTGTATCCTACCAATAATTCTGGAATTCTAGAAAGAGATTTGGAAGAACAAAAGAGCATTAGGAAAAGAAGCATAATATAACACTACTGAATGAATTTGAAATGTATTTTAGGGCATTTTCAGTCAGTTAAGCGCAAAAGAAAATCACACTGAGGGGTCCGAAGTCTTTTTTCCCCAATGCATATCCACCACACACAGCAATTCCATAAAAGCTAACAGATCTCCGATCTCCTGATGGGGAAGGTGAGGCAGCTCCATCTCCATCCTGCTCAATTATTGGCTATCTGCTGTGAACCAAATTTACATCAACAAACTAGTTTTAGCCATGCAGCTGAGCAGTCACTAAAACCTTCACATGCTAGAAACATGTTATAAAACAGGACACTTGTTACTTTTCTACTGTCAAAGCAGTTAAAAACCGCAATTCCTGAGTTCAACAACTTAGTTTGGTTAAAAATATGTTATGTAACTGCTGTATGGTGGTTCTCTCGAACTAGTAAGGATGCCAAACTAGCATGAAGTAACCTAGACCACAAAGAAAAGCTAGATAATGGTCTGCTTTTCTGAGAGTTACTGAGCTTGAACAGCTTACTCTCAGAAAAACTGCATATTTAGACTCTTTGGGTATAGGAGAAAGCTTATTACCTGTGAAACTCAGAGGTAAGAAACTGCAGTTTCATTCAACTTTGACTCTTGTACTCATATTTGTAAAATATGCAAGAGACGGTACCTAATTTAAATCACTTCTGCTGAAGGTAGGCATTACCCTATACATAAGGAGCCTGTAACAATCTTCTCAGGTCAACTTCGTGCTTTAGTCATTCTGCAAAATTATTGCTATTTTATCGTGCTGTGTTTTTGGAAGCGCCTCATATGAAAGCAAAGATAGACTTTTGAAATATGGCAAAATTCATTTGAAACAAAATACAGAATCTGTAAATCAAGAATTATCTAACAAATTAAAAACAGCCTTTTGCTCTGGTATGAAAAAAAAAACAAACAACAAAATTAAAGCAATTCATATCACCTTATTTTCCTTAAAATATGCAAATAAATAAATAAATCCATTTAGCTGATGAAGAAAGAAGCTGCCTGTAAGAAAACAGGGGAAGTACTAACTCAAATAAGGCTCAATTTAAATGCCATTCTGTTGCTGTGTAAAGAACACCGGGAAAATAATACATTCTGGCAAGATACTCATACCTTAAGCTGAAATAGAAATGAAACTGTCTATATAAACAACAACAGAAGCGCCCTCCAAAGCATAAAATTTTCAGATGATTTTAGATGAAAATCAGGGCATCAAACAGCATTGAACCAGATCTGTGTTGGTAACTCTTTTGAAAGTGGCAACAGCACTACTGTTTTACAGACAGAAATATCTAACATTTCTCATTAAAGACAAATTTTTCCCACTTAACAAAGAAAGATAAACACCACATAATAAAATCCAAATCAACAACTTCAGAAGGAAAAGCCTCATTCCTGTAAGGCCTCCCCGCCAGCCTGTTTTAAATGAACCACCTCATACTGAACTATTTGGAGCATTTGGAAACACTGCTTTGTCTTGCAAAGCTGCTAGCATTGCTTTTTAAGTCTTAATTCACGATCTGTATTAGTGGAGACAGCTTAGGTAGCTCGCCATCTCTGTTGGGCAAGTGATAGGAGGGAAACTGACCGGCCCTAAGCCAGACAGCAAACCTCTCAGATGAGAAGTACCTCCAACTGCTTCTACCAGCCCTGCGACACAAGGCACGGATTTTTAAATGAACTGAGGTGATATTTAGACCACTTAAAGATGTATAATTCATCTCTATTACTCTTGGCTTATCTATCAGGCTGTTATCTATTCCTCTGATATCATGCCAAGCAGGCCACCTGAGCCAAGAGACATAACCATCAGTAAAAACAGATGCAAATGGAGAGAATTCCACTAACATTTCCTGGGTTTTTGTTTTATTATAAAACTACATAAATCTGCACGCTTTTGCTCCTGCTCAGAAATAGGGAAGTATTTAGCAATATCAACAAGTTTGTACTAATGACAGCTCAGTAGCTGAGAATAAACATATCTAGATCTTCTGAATTTTAGCCAATAAAAAGCAAAAACAGAACAAATGTTACCAGAGCCACCCCGCTCTAGACAAGACGTACCTGGCTGGTGTTCACATATGACCCATAGGGTTGGTAGTTTCACTCAGGCCAGGGTGGCTTCCTGGGTGTGGTGTTGGCGGCTCTGCCGATACGGCAGAAACTTTTTCTTCTTCCCTTCTCTTAAGGCAGGCTGCTTTAGGATTTAGGTTTCGCTCTGTAACAGAAAAATGATTCTTAACATCCTGTATGCTGATACCAAAGGGAGTATCAACACATTAATCACTGCAGTAAAAATAGCACTGCAGCTTCCCTTTCCTGAGTACTTACAGCCCTGTGTTAAAGCCCAGGTGCCTAAAGCTGCAGACAAGTCCTACTGAAAGTCCAACTCATAGATAAGTATTTTAAAACAAATTAATAATAATAATAATAAACACAACAAAACACATAACTTACTACCTGCCTAGATACACCTTCAAAAATATTGAAGAACAAAAAATTGCCTCCCTTGTTACACAAAGTAGCTAGAAATACAAGCTGAGAAAAAAATGTCTGCAATTTACAACGAAATAAAGCACGTTTTTGCATTTTATGCTGAAGTCATACCAACCCTTCCTACATCACACTGCTTTTAGTAAAGCTAATGCTTCTTTCTTCACCTTAAGTATTAGCTCATTAGACAAGGCAGAATTTCTTAAGACACTAATCCTCTATATTCACCGCCCATCTTGGTTATCCATCATATTCTCCCCAATTCACTTATACAGCAAAAAGGTTTTTTTTTTTTAAACCTTATTTCCGCTCGCGTTATAAAGCCACTACTTTATAATAGCCAGCTGTGGACTAACTATCAAAATATTGCCATCAGTATGTTTCTACTTCCCCAGTTAGCTTCATAGATGTAGATTTGAATCTAGTTTTCAAATAATTCACAGCTTCTAAGAGTCACCTGTTTCTGTCCTTCAAAACGGCTTTTCATGAATCAGGACAACAGACAAATCTCAGTGGCCAAAAAGACGCACGAAAGTACGTAATATATTCTGTCAACTGAAAGAAGTGATTTTTCTCCTCAGTGCATATTGAATTTAATCAGCATTTTGAAGTATTTTTCTTGTTCTCAGTGAATTGTGTTTTGCAGTTTAAGATGGCGAGTATGATTTTTAACTGTAAGGAAACTGCCAAAACAGAGCAGACAGCATGAGCTCGGTGCAGGAACTCTTAGATCTTCCCTTCTACAGCACTGATGCCCCACTAATAACTGCAGTCTGCTGACCCCTGTTCATGTTACAGGGTGTTTCTCTAGCTGATCTGACAGAGGCAATTGTACTTCCACTCAAACCATTATCAACAGCCTCCTACTGGAATTGCTAAGGATGATCACTCACAAAGAGTCTGCTGGAAAAAAAAAAAGTAACTTCTCTGAACTACAGTTTTCTTAGTTTAAATGTGGCTGTCCTTTAAGTTTTAAAGAAGTTGCAATTATATGGAAACTTTGAAAGGAAGTTAATTTACAGTGATTTAGGAAACGGAGATGAAAATGCTAGCCTACAGTTAAAGCTTAATATCTGAAATGTTTCATTTTGAATAGCACTAATCACAAAATGAGAAGATGCTTTACCAGCAGAGAGAGGAAATTGTTTATGCTATTATATAATGCACTGGCAAAAGCTCTGGATATCACACAAAGCTCTGGTCACTGAGTTTTAGGATACTTAATTGAGCTTGGAGCAGGTGCAAAGAAAGACAAGAGAAAATGAGGAATGCAGCCTCTCACAAGAGGCACGGTGTGCTTGTGACAGTCTTCTTCAAATGCACAGAGAGTAAAGTACAAAGTGAGATGTGAACATGAGGAAGGGAAAAATCTTGACTTAAACTATCTACGAAGTCCAAATTAACTGCCAATACATTTAGGAAAAGATTTCTAATACAGGCATAAGGTATGGAAGTAAACAAAGCAAAAGTGACCTCATTAATTTTAATGCAGAGCTTTGTATGGTTTGCATGGCCTGTAGAATTAGGGAGTGGACCTGATGTTTTTAGTCCTTAAAACATGCTTCATTAATGTTCTTCCAACTTCTTCATAATAGTCAATCTTATCTTCCAGAGAAAGACAAGCATTTTCAGACCAAAAAAATCCCGAGGTCAAAGTCTCAGAGATGCCAAGACTAGCTGGTGCCACACAAAGCTCTGGTGACTTTAATCTCATTTGTCTGCAGCATAATCACAGTTTCTGCATATAGCATGCAAGAACTCTGACTGGAGACAGCGCATTTTATTAACAGTTCCGTCAGGCAACTCTGCCTGAAAACCCTTTGCGCCTCACCCTCACCATGAAGTAGCTAAGCTTGCGTTAGGATGCTCACTCTGTAGCTTCCAACAGACTAAACAATTGCTTTTACCTACAGCAAGCCACAAATTTGGAAATGAAAGTAACGTACACAAAAATAAAACACTGACATCCTTCAGTGATATCAGTGATTCAAAGATGTAGCACGTGAAGCAACTGACCACTGGCATCATCCACATCTGAAAGAATTCCGAGTTCTTGATGTGCTTACACCAGTGAGGTACCAAAGGAAGATGGTTACTCTATAGTCCAAGGGAGCAAAGTAGAAGAATGCTCACCAGTTTCAGTGACAGCTACCTGAGGGACAGAGGTGTCTCACAATTGTAACACCTCTATCATTAAGTGAGATTAAAAGTCATCAGTAGCTTTACTAACAAATGAAAATGGAACAGATGAAGATCTAACCGTGATTCCCAGAGGAAGCATATTTCTTTAAAGAAAGTGAACTGCAAAAAGAATTCTTCCTTCTGCAACTACTGATAAGCCTATTTCTTCCCTGGAAAAATCAAAAGAAATCATGGAAAGAAAATACATGCAAAACCAACCTCTGTTTACTTCAAGCAGCTGTAGGTTTCCTCCCCAAACTATGCTTAATGCAAAAAGCTAAGTAAATGCAGTTAAATTCACTGCATTTTTAAATTTCATTTGCATGGGGTTCATCTTAAATCGGATCTCTTATTTTTGATAAAGTTTCCGTACTACTAAATAAGTACTTTTTACAATTTAAAGCAACACATGTCAACGTTTTAATTTACTGATTTGCCTAGAAAACTTGGATAGCAAAATGGCTAGGAAAATACATACGAAAAAAGTATAAACCTAACACTCCCATCCTTCCTTTCTTTCTTTTCATTAAAAGCAATTCCTTGCTTTTCCTAAAGAACTTCAACATAGTTACAGAACAGCTAATGTGCCTTCAGTGATTTGCATTGAGTTGTGCAGATTACAAAGGACCAGCACCGTTCCATGAACAAAGCCACCCTGCAAATTGCCACAGCACAATGACGGGCTACTCACCTCTCACTTGTTGCTCTAGACTGAGGATGACTGCCACAGCCTGGTGAAGAATAAGCAGTTTTGTCTGTGGTTTTTCACTCTTCAGATGAAGCTGACACATTCGGCCAAGTTCTTTAAATGCCTCGTTAATATCTCGTACACGCAAACGTTCTCTAGCATTATTTGCCATTCTCCTCTCCTTTTCTCTTTCTATTTTCTGCTCTGGGTTTAAATCCTCATCTTCATTAGTACTGCTGCAAGAAAGTGTAAACAGAAGTATACTGAAATTTCACTTTTACTTCAAACAAGTCACTGTGCTAGTTCAAAATTCTTAGCTGATGAAATTAAAACTTCTTCCCATTTACTCTATTGTATATTGAAGTATAAATAAGCAAAAAAAAAAATGTTAGAAATTAATGCTTAAGTACTCAAAGTAATTCTTGTCATTCCTGTAATTTCCAGAAAATAAATATTCAATGGCTTCTGCCTGAAGAATATCCACACAATATTGTCTACAGATGGCAAACGCTTCCAGGAAAGTACAGGGAACGTGTTGTCCCCTTGAAGCAAAAGAAATACCTTAACTACTGCTTTATTCGATTACTGACACATGTTCAAATAGTTCGAGATACTCAGCCATCTTTTCAGGTGAAGAATAAATCATTTTCAACCAGTAGCTTTTGCTGGTTTCCAATATATTAGCTTATACAAAAAGGTATTCAAGTAGTTTTCAATTTAATGCGCTTATTGAAAAACATTTTAATTTTGTTAAAGATCTACCTGGTCAGTTTGAAAACTTTTCTTTCTTTTAATGTCCAAGATAGGGCTGAACAGTTATATTTAGATTTTTGTTTTCATTTCACTTAAAATTATTATATTAAGTCGTGTAGCTTTTTTTTTTCCTCACATATAGGACTGTTCATTCAAGTCAAAAACTGCTACAAAGCCTCTTCTCCACTAAAATTAATATCCTAAAATATCATTAAGCAGCTGTGATGGTAGAGACTCCACTGCCTGTGGTTGCAAGGTTCAGATTGTTCATTGTTATCTCAAATTTCAATGCTTGTATCAGGCCTATCAGGCAGATCCAGAAGCATTTTACCTGGTGTGAGTTCCATTTTTTTTGGTCTGTGGTTTGAGAAGGGAAAAAGAGTTCTGAAATTGTACATACATATCATATTCACCCCAGTCCATAGTTTATCAGGCCACTGTTCTCCACAGCTACTGGCTCCCATTTAGAAGAGGAGCCCTGGCCTAGGTACAAGGATTACGTGTCTTGGACACTTCCATCCTCTACACTGGACAGGACTGTCTCAATCCTTTATGCTAAGTTATCTCTATAGGCAAGGCACTTACACAACGGAATGCATAATTTTCAGGTGATTTTCCTGGAAAAAAAAATCTTCTGTTCAAATAGATACAATTACTGTAAGCTGTCTTTTTATTTCATATGCACAGAGGTAATGCAAAAGCTTTAAAATAAACTTACTAAACTTAAAGACAATCTACAACTTACACAGAGCGTTAATTAAGCACCAAATTCATTAGCTCACGTCAGTGACCCACCTTGTTCTGCCTCTAGATGAAACCTTGATATCCTTCTGGGAGGACTCATCATCTGATTTCATGTCATCCGATGAGGGGGGTTCATGTATATTTTCATCCTTCTCCTTATGTTCAGACTTGATTTCTGTTGGACCTATAGCCACAGACTGGCTCTGCAAGCCACCTGACAACGCTGCAAGCAAACAGATCAGTGTGACTATCAAAGGAGTGGAATATTTCTCCCTGTCACAGAGTCTCAAGCAGATACTGCAGATGGCAGGCCAGAACACAGCAAGGAAGCCAACACAAGGAACCATGCTCTGGTACCAGAAATAAAAGAAAGAGCCTGGTAACACTGCTGTATTTGGACACATGTCATGAGGTTGTAAAGGAATTGTAATAATCAAGAGTAGCTTGACCAGAGAAAGACACTGTAAAATACAGAAGGTCATTCTGCAAAGTAAGAATATTTGCACCTCGGGTCTGGGCTGCAAATCTAAGGGCACAGCTGCACTGACAGAGGCTTGGGGCTAGGCCAGATCTGCAATACACATCCCTAAATGGAGCAAGCATGTTAATGAATAAGCTGACTTCTGTTTCCTATAGCTTACTTCTTTAGGCTAAAAATTGAGCGAACTGTAAACAGTTGTGCGGAGAGACTTCTTTTTATTGGTCAGATTGAAATCAGTCATCAGCTCACTCTGCAACCCTCCTGGCTGATTTGGAAATGGCTGCCACGCTGCAAATGGCATTATGGCATCTCAAGCTATAAGGCAGCTGGAACACAAAGCGTTCTACTGAAACTATACAGGGACCAGTCCAACACGGGGATGCCCTCCACGTTTTTGCAGTAATCCCTAACAGAGGTAGTTTATAGGATTTAAAATTGAGGTTAATTCTCATTTCTCAACTCTACTTATGTTCCTATACCCCCCCCTTCTGTATTGATTCACATTTACCAAGATCTACAGCCTCCCTGTCTCCATATTAATCCTGACACCACTGAGCATTTAATATTGCAGGCAAAGTTACCTCTGTAGCTTTCTTGTGTTTTATGATTTAGTTCTGTGCTCTGAGCAGAAACTGAACTGGGAAGAACTGAATGGTTGCTGTTAAGGCTGACACTTTCTTCCCGATGAGTCCCAACCTAAAGAAAAACAAAGCAAACATTTCAATTAAATACGTGATTCAAAGAAACAGTCCCAAATGAAAGTTTAAAAGACCAAGTATTTGCCAGATTAGAGACCAGAGTTCAAGTTTTACCTCAGTAAGGGCGAGATTTAGTTGAAAGATGCTGTTACACTAAACCACTTGATTACAGCATATTGCATTAAGCTGTGCTTCAAACAATGACCAACACCTGTTTGGAATAATGTAGCAACCTAACAATTTTTTTCAGTGTTATCCCACAGATCACTGCAGAACTTTATTCTTGATTTATACCTGATTATAAGATTTGATTAACGTTAGATTGCTTTAAGCTATTATGACTATCAAGTGCAGTACTCATAAAATTTTGATCCTTTAATGAAAATCACAAGGAATAGTAATTTTCACTGCTTGTGAACGTGTGCGTGTATACATATATGTACACACACACTTAAATATAGAAACACACATTTAAAAAAGAAAACAACATCTCCTCACTTCCTGATTACTAAAACAGGATTAGGAAAAAAATGCATCTAATTTCAAAATATTACTTTATTCACTTTAATATTTTTCCTCAGCTAAACATATTGGGTCTAGTTCCATAACTGAATCTTATCCTATGAAAATAATCCAGGCATTTAACTATTCTTACCACCCGCTGCATGTAATACATAATTTCTTTCATAATATAACAATTAAATTTTTAAGAACTATTGAGAAGAAATCATAAAAAAAAATCTCAATCTTACAAGAACTTTAATAAATTATACTTATGTAATGTAGCCATGAGTGCAAATACATGGCTTGAAGAGGCAAATTTATTTTAAAAAAAGCGACAACCCTGCTGCTCAATACAGAATACTGTTATCGATGCAAGCATCCATTAAAAGAATACCATTCTTTAGTCTGAAAATGGAAGAGGTAAAGACAAACTGCCTGAATTTAAATAAATTGGAATATGGGCCATTTAAAGCTTTTGATTCCTAAAGAGACAAAAGTCCTTTAAATATTTATAACATAACCAACATAATGCAATTAAACAGTTAAAAAAAAAGAACAAAGATGAGGGATTCTACTATTATTTGTATAGTTACAAGAATTGGCTACAGATGAAGCTTTTTATTGGAACAGTAGCAAACATGTCAACTAGAAGATTAAGCCTTTAATTAAATAGGTTTATTGCCTGGAGTTACACATGAGAACCACTGTTTTTCAATAAATCCTTCAATCCTAGTAAACTGCTGAGCTTTGAATCCCTCTTGAGTAATTAATGCAGCTTTTACCTTTCATGTCTTAGTATGGATTTTACCCAGAGAGAGATAAATACCCTTATGCAAGTTTATCCTTTGTTTAATACACACTCGTTCCTGTAAGCTAACACACACGAACAAGAAAGGAAGGGGGGGGGGGAACGGGACCACCCCCTCCCAGCCCTGCCAACCCACAACTCGGATCAGGTCATTCCGGGCTGCTACAGATTCTGCAGTTCTGAGGAAAAGCTCGCACACTGCAGGGTATCTGTGCTTTTTAAAGTATGTTTTATCTTCCGTTATGCCCCAAGCTTTGTTTGCGGGAATTTCTAAGGGCCACGATCCTCCCAGCTCTCGTGAGCGTCTGGAGCTGCCCAGAGGCAGGAGCAGGACCTGCCTCTGGCAGCCTGAACAAGAAACCCTTCCGAGGGGAAGGTGAACTCGCGCTCCCTGCAGCTTCCAAAGCCCAGCCTTTTGCTAGCTCTGCCCCTCAGGTTGTGTTTTATTTTGTTCTTCTGGTCACGCTTAAGTCCCAACACATGAGGGTGCTTTTATTCAAGCTAGGAACTATTCATCACTTTGAGGGCAGTTTCCCCCCCCCCCCCCACCTCCAAAATCTTAATCTGGGGGGAGGGGGGAATATGGCAAAAATTTCTTAAAGCTGCGCACAAACCTAACAGCTGCCAGAACGCTGGCAACTCTCAAATCTAGAGCTAATCTAGAAGTGACAGAGTAACAAATCATTTCGGATAGAGGCAGAAAACAGATCAGAAATAAAAACTGAATTCAAGCCCATGTCGCGGCTCTTTGGAAGAGCTTTACAAATTCCAAGCGTGCAGCTTAGATTGATGAGGTTTATAGGGGAACCTGAGAGCTACAATGCTACCGACCTGAGCACCACATACTTTTTTTTTTTTTTTTTTTTTTATCTCCCATCTCCGACGTCCTAGATCCTGCCCCCCATGGTGGCCCTGCCCCGCTCCCCCGGTGCCCGTTTGCCCCCGCAGCAGCCCCGGGCGGCACCGAGGCCCCGCAGCCCCTGCCGCGACCCCCGGGCCCCACGGGGAAGGCACGCTCGAAGCCACGTCCCCGTCCCACACAACGCAGCACGGCTTGCAGAAAGCCTGGCAGCACGGCAGACAACCTGCAGACGCTCGGACACAACATTTAAGAAGTGCACGACTTCTTCCAGTTGAGTTAAGCAGTAAGATTTGGGATCTAAACCGGAAAACTGGGTGTTTTGGACAATTAAATAAAAACTGGACAGAACTCGGCGACTGCTGAGACCCTGCTGCACGGAGAACTCAGTGACGTGGCAAAGTGAAATCCTTTCTCCTGTTACCGTCAGCTCTGCAGCTCCTGCTTCTGTTTGATTACTGATTTTAAACTTAGCGATAAAAGCTTTTGTAAACTGGCAAAAAGCACCAGTCACGGTCATAAACATCATTTGAGCTACAGCAAATACCAGGAAGACAAGCAAAGGGGCTCTGGAACCTGGGTTTTTACACTTGGGGCAGCTCTAAGAGAAATACGAGCGCTGGAGGCAGGAGCAGAGGCCGGTGTGGGCGAAGCAGCTGAACTGCCCCTGGTGCCTTTCCGCTACAGCACATAGGGGCAGGCGGAGGGAGAGCACCACTTTTTAGATTCTGTTGTACCTGGAAAAAAAACCCTCTAACTTGAGGATTGAGTTTCATCCTTAACTGAGTTTCCAGGCCCTTTATTTATTTATTTTTAATCAATTCAGGCTGTTCTTTTTCCACTGTATTGCAGTGACAAATAAAAAGCAGCTTGAGTAAGAACAAAAAGAGTATTACTACTTAACTTTCCAATAATACATGAAATAAAATACAAATCAACTTCAAAGGCCACTTAGCAAATATTTGATGAGTTTGAGATATTAAAAATCTATTTGAATAAGTCTAATGGACAGCCCAGCAAAAAAGAAAACAAGACCATTCGGAGTGAACAGGAAATGAAGTCAACTAGAGTTTTAAAATAAATCTGGCTCAAAAATTAAGCAAATGTTAAAATAAAACCATGTCTGGTTACACTAATTACATAAAAAGGAGTTAAATTACTCATTTCCTAGCTCCTTCTGCCAAGATCATCTTCTTCAAGGGAAATTAAATTTATTTTTCTATTTTTTCTTGTTGCTAAAGAACAAAAGTGTTTTGTATAAAGATATCTCCCCCTCAAACAAGGAAGTTTCATTTATTGCTAACTCCCACTAAACACTTAGTGACCAAAAAGCCCTACAAGCACATCAAATAAACAAAAACAGGGAAACAAGCTTATCGATGTTGAAATTTCTGTTAGCCAATACTAAGTCTTTTCTAAAACTTCATGGCATGTACTCTAAAATAAAGAGGAATTTAATTTCTGAACAAAATCTCTTACAGGTCTGTTTGTGGGTCAAATTTTCTGCTCTTCTACATTTTCAATCTCAAGAAAAGCAAGTACTAGAACAACTGCACTTGGAAATGAATTGAGAACTGAATACTTGGAGAATTACACCTCATACTTCTGGGGTATCACCGCAATGCGGTTGTCCCTACTAAAACCAGTTACTGCTCCAGCCAGCTGTGCCAGCCTCTGCTCTGTACATAATTCAGGACTCCATCCTAAATTGTGCTGCGATCCTGTGATTGCAAATGATGTCAAAGGGCGCTCTTTGGGGACTGGGAAAGGCCACAACAGGATGCCTTTTCTTGGAGCCAGTTTTTCTGATGTAACAAAATTAAGGTTAATCCAAGAAATTCTTTAGCTGACTCACATTTTAAGACAAAACAGATCTGCAAGTTTGTTTCACCCAGTGAGGATACATACAAAAGCAATTTTTTTTTTTTTCAGTTTCCTAACATAAGTGTATTTCTGACACGCAGCAAGCATCCTTCAATTAAACTGCAGATCAATCACTACATGATAAACCAAGTCTACACTACATTTAAATTACACAACTACATTAAACTACAGCAGGCCAAGGAGCCTTGATTTGTTTTGGAGAGTCATTTCCTACTGTCACCTATTTTAATCAAAACTGAGTTGATAAAAAAAAAATGATCACAGCTTAGTCTAAAACAGAAACAGAGATTTATGTACATTTGGGCATTATGTATATCTGACTTAGCAGCAGCGTGAGGAGGTTTCACAAGCCAGAGAACAATTTTGTCACTGCAAGTTTCAGTCACTCATTTTACCCCACACCATTAAGACCTAGAAAAAAAAGGTTTTCTTTTGTATGACTAAATTTCAGAATACTGCAAAAACTTTCCCTTTAATAGCATTCATTAAATACTAACTATGAGGCAGCACTAAAAAAATTCTGAAGTATTTACATATCATTTCCTTCATTACAAAAAGCAACTGTGAACTTGTATTGAAACCTAAAGCTGGATATGCCATTGGAAAGTACCTCCTTTCCCAAACGTCCCCAAACACACACAGCTTATAGAAAGTAGCCAGTTCTTTTTGATGTTTACTGCAGTGGTTCTGAAATTAATATAAATGGATGTGTGACGTGCAAATAGGAGAGCCTGGAACTAATTCTGTTTTATAGAATACAAACCCTTCAGCAATTGGGGTACCTAATTATTTTGATGATAGGTGAAATTTTGCCTTGATCACACAGTACCCAGCTGTGAATATGTTTTATAACAGAAAATTTCACAGCATGTAACTGGTCTTTAAAATTACACTGTAAACATGCAAACACATGGCACCACTAAAATAAGCATGTTTTTAAAAAGCGTTTTTTCCAGTAAGCATTCTGAGAAAGGCTGAATGAAAAAGAAGAAAAATGTAAGTAAGCAACTCTACAAAGAGATTTCATTTACTATGTAATTCTTTTAACGTATTTCTGATCTATGGAAAGATTAACTACATTTTTCCAGAATAGCTCACATTTTTAAAGAAACTAAAAGAGATGGACTGAATTATTTAACTCTTCTTAGGGATTAATCTAAAAGTTGCTTCCTCTTCATTGTTACTTACACTACAGCTGTGCTCAAACTCCTTTTCATTTAGAAAAAAAAGTTTAAATTTTGTGCCTGCACACACTATGGTTCCACATTCCAACAGCTTCCTCCCAGTCCTCTGCCAGCATCTGCTATTGAAGACTAGTTCCAATTTACAATAAACAGCTTTTCCAGACCAGAACACTTGAAATTCAGTCCTTCTTGACTGCTTTTCCCATTCAATCTCCCTATTCACCATTTCAAGGAGAAAACTGTTCTGCCAATTATTACACATCTGGAAAAAATGCATGTATAAGCTGAAATGCTCTCAGCAGAAAGTTTCAGCTTTCTGCATATGGTCACAGCAGGATTTTATGGGCCACTGACCAGGCCAAAGTCTAAGTTTTCCCATCTTTCTCTTCCCCCTCATTTCTGCCCACCCCTCACCCAACCCTCTAATTGGAAACCCATAGCAGGTGCAGGTTGCCTGCCACCTTTTCCTCTATGAGGATCACTAGTAGTTTTTTTTTCTTGATAGATATTAATCTAACAGTACGGTTTTTAACTCAGCAGGCTCCATGATAACTTAAAAGCATCAGCACAATTATATACACGTTTAAAAACATCTTTACCATCGATGCTTGTCTGTTGGTTGTTACAAGGCTAGATGCTCCATAATTTGAGTTCAGGCTCCCAATTGGCCCATTGTGGGATGGTCCCAGTAAGCTATGTATGTCTCCATGGCCACCTGATAGACTTGTTGAAGGCCCCACAGCATGATTTCGTAGTACATGAATGGCATCATCGAGTCTGTCCAAGCGATCCTCCATTCGAGACTGCTGTTGGGATTGAAGAGGAACACCAACAGTCATTACTGAATAAATCTGCAGATTCATTACACTGGAACAGTTTCTACCTTGGAGACATTAAAGATAGAAGATGAAATGCAGTATCAAAAGACTTCAAAAGCACCTACCAGCACTACAAACAAACAGGAAAAAGAAAAGGTATCTGGAGATTTTGCTTGAGATAGCATTCATTCCACAAATAGGTGGCAGCTTTTAAAGTGAAGCTTATTATAAGGTTAATGTTACTTAGCTTCTATTACATGGCATGAACAAGAAAAAAGGAAGTACTACAAAACAAGCTGTCTAATACAGGACAAGAAATAATGATCATAAAATCAGCTTCACCACATTGGTAACAATTAGGAGAGGCAGTGGCTTTTTGAGAAGCTGTATTACAAAAAGACTGGACAAAAGTTATTGTTTTTCTAAAGCTGATCTTTAAACAGATTAGATATCTCAGAAATAAAACCAAATTCTATATGCTACTGCAGAACAGGTCTCTGTCTTAGATTTACTTTTATTTAAAGAGACCAAAAAAAAAAGCAAAGCAAAACATTCTGACATTGCAGCTCTCTAGAAACTGAAAGAGCAGAATGCTGGAGTCAAAAGATGGGTCATATGCTACACTAATTTAAGTTTTAATGGGGAATCTGAAGGAAGCATTAATTGAAACACAAAAAGGCACCATCTAAAGTGAAATAGTACCTCACAGACATCCTTTAAGAAGGACATTGCATCTTGCAAATGCTCGTGAAGTTGCTGTTCAACTCGATTTTTCTGGCAAAGTCAAGACAGAACAGGAAGCAAAGCACAGGTTAAGATTAATTCAAAAAAGAGGTGAGGAAACAGCTGATGTGCATGTCAGCAATAAATTGTTAGTCAAGTTAATGCAACAGAAATCTGATTATATCAAGATAAGAAAAGGCTAATATTTAACACTGCAGTTATGTTAGGATTCTAAGATGTACATATCAATTACATTTAATTGCAAAAATATTGAGAACTGATTTAGCTTAAATTTATTCTTGTTAGACAGGAAAAAAAAAAAGAAATTGTATCTGTGGAAACTAGAAATATTAACAGGTGTGTAAAACCTCTCAGTGTTCTCTCAAAATTTTCCCCTTTTCTTCCCGATGCTGTATCAGAAATTTAAGAAATTAGTCAGTAACTTAAATCCCCTGCTGAATCTTCAAATCCATCATAGTTTACAATACTGTAGATTATTTCCTGATTTTTTTTCTGAAAAATGTTTCACTAGTTAATAAATGAACATTCCTCAATAATAATAATAATAATAAAATATACTAATACTTTAATGACAGTGTAATGAAAACAAGCCCAAGGGATTACCATTTCAAGGAGAGTGGGGGAAGGACAAGTAAATGCGAAGGCATGAAGTCTTTATCTTTTCTGCAGACTGAACTTTAGATAAGAATTAGCTATGGATTTGTGAAAAGGTACCAGAATCTCGTAACAGTGCTTTAGCACCAGCTGTCCTCAGCACAGAAGCCTCATGCCCAAGGAACAGATGGTGAAAGACACACCCTGCACGTCTTATATTGTTCAACTGAACAGGCCATTTGTTAGCAAAGAATTCATTTGTAATGCTATCCTACTGCTTCCTTTAATGATATGCAGGATTTATACAAAAAGAAGCCTTCAACTCTTAAGTAAGAAGTACTATGCTGCTTTCAACAACTCTTACCAAGGAGTGTAGAGAGTTTTCATAGTTTGGAGATGAGGGGGCTTGTCCTCCACTCCTAGACCACTGACTGGCACCTGTCAAAATCGTCTAGGTTAAGTCACAGATTTATGCAGCATAAGCAGGAAACAGATGCTATATTTCTTAACATAATTAAAACCAACATATTCTGCATAAAGGTAAGCCAACATATGGGTTTACAGAGGAGAACAAATTCCTTCATTCTGCCTTATTAAGGGATAATTATTTTTTTTATCCTGGCATCTGTAGGCTTAGACACATGATTGATGACAAAGCAGTGACATCTTCAAACCACTTCAACGTTAAAAAACACACAGAGTAAACAAATACACATAGTACTTTAAATACCTGTCTTTTGCAAATCTCACCACAAGAAGACTGCTGATTTCTTTTTTCTTCAGATTACGTTCAGTATATGTAAGCATATCTTTAACAGCCTTACAATTTACATTAAAAATATGTAATGAAATCAAATGGAAATGGAATCAAGAATAACTGGAAAAACATTTTCATGTGACACCCCTCTACGAAAGAGGAAAACTTAAAACTAGATCTAAAAGCTCCTCTATCTTGTTTACTTTTCTTTTGTACAATTTCTACTTATCCATTTAGAAAAATAAATTTCAGATCATAATGCATTCCAAGTTTAAAAGAGTAAAAGTATACACAAGTTATTTCCATTCCTTACTTCAGATATACTCAAGGCAAATTGGAACAGATTTCATTTCAGTTTAAGAATCATCGTGCAAAGCCATAATTATATACGTTACCTATACACTGCAATTTCAAATACATATCAATTCTAATCTGAAAAAAACTTATCATGTAAAATTTAGAAATAATTACATGTGAAACACAATAACTAACAAAGCAGTACTTTTAAACAAAGCTTGAAGTAGTACGGTATGTATTTTTCTCACCAACTAATAATGCATCTTTTATAAAGATACTACATGAAATTCTATGTCCATTAGAGACAGCTTCCTTTCAGCCATACAAATGTAATAATAAAGCAATTACATTAATAAATTATGGACATACAATCCAAAGCAGCTCATTAAAGGAAGAGCCTGTGGGCTTGTTCTTTCAATAACAGCCAGAACTCTATGTCTGGAAAACTGGGAAAAGGTTTAATAACATTACAGTTCCTTTGTTCAGAGAGCTGCAAGTAGTTACCTTTTAAAGAAAGCGGTTTCCTTAGGAGAAGGAATAAAGCTTGCATGGCCATTAAAATACTCAAATGTTTCTTTTCCAATTAAAAAATAAAAATAACATGTCTCCAGTTTCATAGAAGACCAAAGCTGCTGTAACTGCGCTCAAATTCTCTTAAAATACAACTACATCAGGGAGTAAGGTTATAATTACAAATTTTCACTTCGCACAGCTACTCGGGGTCTGGATGTACAGTCTCCCTCTGCATTATTGTCACTCCTGAACTTGGAAATATTGCCTGGAGTCCAGCTTATTTTTGCAAAGTAGTAATGAAATAGCTTAAGAATACACTTGCTCACTGCAATGTTTGAATTGTTATTTGGTTAAAATCTCATTTTTAGAGACAAGACCACAGTTACAGCTTTAATGAGCGCTTGCTGCTAACAGCACTGGGTATGCTACTTCCTACAGCAAAGCATCCACTGAATATTAAGCAGAAAGGCAAACTGTTAAGAGCAGAAAACAAGTGACAACAGTAAGCCTGTGCACCTAGCTTGATGGTGATTTTTTTTTTTTTTAATGGAAAAAGGTACGATTTCCTTAAGGAAAACACAGAGGAAAACTGAGTGGGACTTATCACAACAAAAACAGAAATCCAAACCAAACCCCAAACTCCTCTCAAACGAACAACCCGAAGGCAACCTGCAGTTTCTCATCACACCTCTAGTAACGCTAGTGCGCTTTGCAAGCAGTGGCAGATTCTGTTTCCATGTCTGTGCAGGTTGCCAGATGGCACTGATTTCCTGCTTTCCTCATTCCACTCCCCCTCACAGAAGTTTGTGCATGAAATCCACCAATTATGTTAAAAAGCATCCTGGCACCACAAGCCCTGCAATTAACAACTGCAGCTTTTAGCGCAGCACCAACATAGCAGCATGAAAAAAAACAAATAAGCCGGGCAAGTGTTAGGATTTACAGGGGTCATCGATAGTAATCACTGTAGTATTGTTCAACCCCTCAGAATCTGCCCAGCCCTAATCCCCTCGCTCCCCTTTCAAACAAACACGCAGCAGAGGCGGCAAGGGGCTGCTTCTGCATCCTCCAAACTGCCCCAACCCCTCTGAATACCTCTGATCCTGGGAGATTCTTAGAATACCACGGCTCCCACCATCCCAATTTGTATATAAACTTCACATACGCATCACTGAAACTTGCATAGTTTTAATGATTGTGTAGAAGTTAAGCTCTAAGCCTGCTTATGTAAAATTAGAAATTAAATGAGGATACTTGGGGTTTTTCATCCTGTTGTCCTCAAGGCTTTTACTTCAATTAATAAAAAAAAATGTTAGTCCTGATGCATGCTAAGAAAAAGTCAGTAACAAAACTGCTACCTCCCTATTGTAATTTACAGTTGAGGAATAGATGAAGCAAGACTTAGTCAAAGCGAAAATACTGAGAATGCCAGGTAAACAAAGAACCAACTGTAAAATCAGGAAAATCACCGTGAAGAACAAAATGCTCCAAACTATATTATTTTAGTATACATAGGATGTTTGTTTTACCTGCAACAACTTTTTGGGTCAGGACAGAAAATGGCTACCGGGAGTATAAATAACGATAAATATAGTAGTAATTACTTCACATTGTGCTTCACTGTGTTCTTAGCGACTCATTTGAGAATAAAGATAAAAGTCCAGATTCATAAATGAAGGTAATTAACTACTGGAGCAATTTACCAAAGGCTTGATAAATTCTGTATCACTGAAATTAAAGGCGGCAGAGAAGAGGGGAGGGTGTGTAACTGTAAAGCAGATGCTAAGTTTGTGGCTGAGAAGGATTTCAGTATTTGCTTTTATAAACTACTGTCTTAGCCACCAGAATCCAGAGTAAAGAATGCAAATCAGTGTGCAAATTGTTGAGTTTTATGTTTGATAGAGGTTCCAACAAAGGCATCAACAGACAAAGGGAAACCCCACATTTTAGAGACCTCAAAACCCACACTCTAAAAATATAATTTAGGTAGCTCTTTCATGCTCTAATTTACGTGTGGTATCTAGTCAGGGAACTTAAACTGGGAGCTTCAAATTGCAAATACTTTGAAATGCTGGAACTTTTCTTCTAGCCACAGAGCTATTTACAACATTTGCTTTCATGCTAGCAAGAAAAGAATAATTTTTTTCTGGTCTGACCTGCCTTTTCAGCACAACAAGGATACAGAAGACATTTTTGTCAACAGTAATCACTAAATCAAAAACCCCATTAATCCCATCATTACTCAATTTAACATGGATTTTCCAGTTACAGGAAAAATGCCCAAAGCAGCTGTTCAGGTATGCCATGTCAGATATTCACTAATCCATTAAGTCCACAGAAAACCAGAACAGTCCTCGTTAAACACTGGCGAAATACACATGATGCAAGTTTTGAGTGTTGTTATATACACAGATACGCATATTCATACATGTATGCATATGATGGTACTTTGCATGCAATAACTTTACTGATTTATTCATCTAGATTACGTAAGTTTTCTGCTAAACTCAGTGTACATCTTTCACTACAAGTTAATTTTATTAAAAAGAAAACAAAAAACAACTCCTGCAGCACAGTGACCAACAGGCAGGCACCCGTAGGAATATGCTAAGCAACAGAGAATGGGAAATGTTTTATAAACTTTAAATTGAACTATAGGAAAGAACAGGGTTAAAGTTACATCATCTTGCTTGTAATTCTAGTTCTTTGTTAAACAACAAATTTAAGTCAATGGAGCTTTCACAGTCCTCTCTGTATGGAGAACAGCTGTTCAACTTTTACTAGACAGCTGAGGCCACAGTGTCTGTGAAAGCTGCACTACCCACTAATAGCTGTAGGCAGCTGCCCACAGTTCATCTCCACGCTGGAATGCTTCTTTCCACATTCACACCAGTAACACACAAAGCACAGGTGACAGAGGTGGCTGCAATACAGCACATTTATTTTGAAAAATGCCAGAAATTCTTCTCCTGTAGAATAAAAGCATTCATGAAAGATATGAATGAAAAGCTATCCTGTGTAAAAAATGGATGCTCTCACAGACTACTCTATTTTTCAGAGAGGGAACAAACACCTGCTGTGCTTCTCAATGCAAGTTGCCACAGTTTTTACATCTAGTTTCAAAAACTAACAACAGCAACAGAAACAACAAATAACTCATTGCTTTCTCTCCAATGGTACATATCTGTCCAGACATTATCATAGCTATGATGGTATACGGTTCCTCAATGTTTTCAAAGATTGTTTTAGTAGAGCTAATTTTCAAAGCCAGTTGCCAGGATTTAAGCGAATGCTCATAACAAAATATTTACAAATCTAGATCCAGTGCAATGGAAAAATAAACAAAATATAGAAATAATTACTCAAGGAAGCTACTGCTGATTTCATGGTGATTCCAAGGAGGCTGTGTTCAAAAAAACAAGTTATTGACAAATAGTCTCTACCTGTAAGAGGCGATGGTGACCCAACTGGTGTTGATGGATTTGATGGAAAACTACTGCTGGTATGATCAGGAGAATAAATCTAGGAACAGAAAAGATGGTTTTATATCAGTACATGTCAGAATACACAGTACAAGAGCTGTGCTTTACTACATTCTGAAAACATCTAGAGAACTTTAAGGTAGTTGTCAAAATAATCATAGCCCATATTTGATAATGACACAAAATTAGATGTAGAGCTTAGTGACATGATTTAGCGGAGGACTTGTTAGTGTTAGATCAGAGGTTGGACTCGATGATCTTGAGGTCTCTTCCAACCTTGAAATTCTGTGATTCCGTAAAAATCGGACTTCCTCCTACTTTACCAATAGCATAAACTACAGCTTTTTTTAAAAAAAATAAAAAAATTAAAAAAATCACAGAAGGGGAATTATAAATGAGTTAACAGTATACAGATAATTACAACAAACAGACTTTCACAAAATGAGGAAAAACAACTTCCCAATCTTAAGAGAGAAGATTTTATCAGTTACATTCATCTAAAAATTAAAATTAATTCTTCACAAGAGAAAATGGGGGGAAAGCACTCAGCTCTCATTACTACTGGTGCCTCTCAAATAAAAAGCACCTGAAATGTTGTTGCTGTTTCTACATATTGCAGCACATACAATTTTTCTCTCTTATTTCTTTATCAATTGCTCCCTTAAGATACTAAATCTCCAACTGCAACAATTTATTCCTTGCTATTAATGTCATAAAATGTCCTGATAAAAATACAAGACACAACATTCAAAGTTTTAATCTGAAAATTTCAAGTCTCCGGAAAATCATTTTGCAAAAGGAATTAAATAGGTTTAGAAGCTAGCTATGGACTTTAGAACATATTTTTTATGGGTTACCAGTTCAAACCTGTTTTACTTGAGCAGAGACCGGAATTTGTTAGTCATCAGATGGCAGTTAAAAAAAAAAAAAAATCTTCACTGGCAGTGTGGCTGATGTCTCTTCACACAGACAATATGACAGTTCAACATTTAGCTGACAATAAACTGGGACTTGGTTAAGTTGCATATTGTATTTTGTGAAGTGACAGAACCAGGACCCAGAAAACCACCTGCTTTGTCCTGGCCTATCACACATTAGAAAAGACCATCAACTCCCTAATGGGAACACCTCATCCCTTTCATGCATGCTACAAAAATCATACTTAGGAGAACAAACTACATCACTATAAAAGAAACCCTGGTCAGGCACTCAGTGCCAGTCTGAGAACTGTCGAGCTCCACAGACAGACAAAAAGATATTGGAAAAATAAAATTCTGTCAGAATAACAGAGGAGCTCACGCTCTGTTTGGAACTGATTGTTTTCCAGCACTTCACCTGCCCTTTTTATGTCACTGTATTTTATAAGCAGCAGCAGCAGCCACAGTAGAAGAAGCCACAAATAAAACCCGAAGTCAGAATTCATCCCGCATGCAGTCCCTGGCTGCCGTACTGTTAAATGACCAATGATGAACAACCCTGACACCTTCTGCCAGGCTTAAACGGTAACATGACTCATTTTACTGCAACAAATGAGACTCCTCCTCCCATCAGTCATGGTCCATTCCAATCAGCAGGGTGCCAATATGCCAGGGTCTAATGAAAAGGCGCTTAGACAAAAGCCACACAATTGAGAGCCTGCAGAGCCAAACCTCAGAGCTGTTAGTCCAATTTTTTAAACACTACAGTGTACATTTCAGTTAGGCTTTGTTATGCTAATGTTATTGAGTCTAAAGCAACAAAGAAACTTAATTCATGAATTACTTTTAGAAGTCAACTTCCCTACATTTTCTTTTCTTTTGTTAGGGGACCAGTGGCTATTTAACTACCCGATGGTACAAAGGCCTTTACCCTGGTTCTGAGGTAGGAATCAAAACATAAGTTATCACAAAGAGCTCTGATATCATCAACAAAGTTAAACAGTCCTCCTGTTTGATCTCCTCTAAATTAAAGACCAAGTGTTTTGATTTGGCATTAGGCAATGAAATAAACCAGATGTTTCTCCTGCCATATAACCCTCCATGGGCACAATCTTAAAGGGTTATTGTCTGGCAAATGTTCAGGGAAACACATTAGAAATGGCACGAATACCCAGATTTTCCTTTCTTTCTATCTATACTAGTTCATTATCCAAACTAATGCATAATCCACAGGGCTTTGGGAACTTTGTGTAAATACTTTCATGTACAATTCTCTTTCTTGCCTACCCTGAGATTAAGACCACAATTATCCAGGCTTAAACCTAAAATAAAAGAACCTTTGCAAATGTATTATCTGGCCTTACATGTTTAATCACATACTATTCTGTATGGTCTTTAATACCTAAACTGAAGAACAAATGTCGTATCCTCTGATGTTTCGCACATGAAAGGCCTATTGTAAGATGTGCACCAACAGCATTTTAGAACTAGAAATTCCTCTCAGCAGTTGCAGCGGTCGCGCTCCAAATCCTAGCAGAAAGCCGGACCGTGCCTTCTCCAGCAGAAGCCCGGCCAACTGCAGCATTTCACTGAAACTTTGTCCAACCGGACAAGCACCCGCGGCTTGCTACGCACCGGACTGCAGGGCAGGGGCAGGGGAGCTCCCTCCTCCCCGCAGCGGGGCCGGGCGCGCTGCCCTCCCTCCTGAAGGAGCCCAGGAAGCGTGCTGGGGGCGTGCGTGTTGGGGCGCGGGGGGAGCAGATGGATGAGGCGAGGGATTTGAAGTGTGCAGACTATGGCATGCACTGATAGAGCAGATGGAATGCATCACCATCAGCTCCGACAGAAATGATTTATGGAATGACCTGGCTGCTCCTGCCAAGCAGCAACACGGGATGACAGAAACAAGTTTCTATGACAACCAAAGCCCACCCACCAGTTAGATTAAACATTTCTGCCCTGACTTCCACTCCCAATACATTTAGAATTCTTCTCAAAACACAGCCTAGATTTCTCAAGCTAGGGACTTGGGCAAAGATACCTGGGGATCTTTCAAATAGGAAAACAATAACAAGACAAGAAAAAAATGTTAAAAAAAGGAGAGCAATGGAAAACATCACCAAGTCCCACAGGTCTTGCTGGCCAACATGTCGAACTTAACACAAATTTTGGTCGGGCTGCAGAACAACAGACATCCTAAAACATCTGTAGAGTAATGGACAGCCTAAAGTGTGAAAGCATTGCATTTCCAGGAGCCAAACTGATCCCAGTTCTTTTCTGACAGGTCTCAAACACACAAAAAGGAGTATTAGCTGCCCTCTGTGCTGTGTGTTGTTGTATACTTGCTGAAGCCCCAAAAGCAACAGAGACAACATTTTTCTCCTTGAAGCCAGCAGGTCACAGTTCTCCTACCCAATATGGACATTACAGCCATTATCAGATCTGGTGATCTTTTAACATTTGACCCTTTGAGGGATACAGAGTAATAGGATCTGCACGACTATGCACATTTCCATTTGCTGGTAGGAGGTAAGAGAAGCAGAATGCAACCCAGGAACGGTCTGTTGGGGCTGCATAGAAGTCACTTATTTCTTTTGAATCCGTCTATTTTCTAAGCACAAGTAGTACAAAGCGCTTCCGCAGTCACCACTTGTAAGTCTGAAAATTCTCATATAATGAGAATTAAGTCAGATACCGAATACAAGACCTATTTTCAAAACAATCTGTTATCAATTAATTACCTTTTCATAGAAATTATTTCTTCATTTAACTGTATTAATACAGAAGTAATCACTGTAAATACACCTATGTAAACATAGCATTACACTGTTAGCAGATCGGAGACACTTGCAATGTTTTACATGACTCCAGCAAGGGTTAAAATTCAAACTTTAAGCACATGTAGCATTTTAAAACCTGTTCCATAAGTTATAGTTATACAAGACAGCATTCAAAACCTCTCAGTTTTATAAGGCCACTGAGAATGCATTTTGAACCTTGAGGCAAGATGTGCTGTAAGAGTAACATTAGAAATATATGACTAACTAGAACTCTGTAGCAAAGAAAATTGAATTCTAAACTTTTTTATTATTATCTTTTACTTTGTATAAACAACTTTCTTTTTTCAGGAGACCAAAAAATCTAGGACAAATGCTGTTTAAAAATTAAGTCAAAACTTGTCTTCTACAAATAAAAGCATTGTTTTTCACTTGCCTTCTTGTGGATGATTATCTTGGATATGACATAGTACATTATCTTCACACATGGCCCGCCTCTCCCCCCGAATTTGGTATTACAAAATGAACACAAATAATGAAAGCTATGATCAAAATACATCATTTAAGATCTGAACATACAACTTATACTCACAGATGCCAATGCCTTTCCAAGCGCATCACCTGTCTGTGAGCTTCCAGCACCATTTCCTCTGTTTCCTGTAACATGGAAAGCAAACCAACTCTTATTTTTCAAGCTGAAAATCTCTTTCCTTCTTATTTTATTCATCACATACAGTTGAACAACCACTGTTTAAATGGAGATTCTGAGGAAGCCAGTGTGAACAGAAGCAGTTCTCATTGTACTTCAAATATTTCATTAAAACAATACATATGCTCTCCTCTTAAAAGTCAAACACAGTATCACCATAATAACTTAAGCACCAACAAGAATACGTGGTTAGAAAAAAGACCAAAATTGCCGTCTAAGATCACAGACTGATTTCAATGAAATGTGAAGAGAAAATAGAAATACTAATTTTATCATTGCAGCTTATTCTTAAACTGCTATCGCTGAAGTGCTGTACATTTCATTAACTCTAGAAGCACTGAATAGCTCCTTGCACATCTCCTTGTTCCCTTGCTCTAGTTCCCTACATGTTTATTTTAGAAAATCCCTGAAAAGATCTTAACCACCAAGCTTCTGCCACTCCTGTCATTAGTTGCACGTCAGCAGCTTGATGTGCCCTTTTGCTCCAAACACCAAAACAAGAGAATGTCTGAAGACCTAACCATTATAAACACAGGAAGGACCTGAATCCTTTGAAATATGTATAAGATAGACCCTCTAAAGTGAATCTCATTTCTGCAATAAACAACTTCTAATGTCAAAAAAAACGTATTGGATGTGAATGTGAACCATTCAAGCCAGAAACCCAAATCATCCAACACTTGCCATTTAAAATGTATTCCCAAATCCAAGCCAATACAGTCACACTAACTAAGTTCTGCTTAGTTAAAATGAAGCCTAGTGCAAATCCCATCAAACTGAAAAAGGTCACCTACAACCATTTAATTTCTACATCTGTATCTAAATAGATGTAGTGCATCATTACATCTACAATCTTCAGGGGAAAAAAAAAAAGAAAACAAAAGGCACACTGTGAATACAGGAGGCATACATTTCATTTCTTCTAACTCTTCCCAAGCTGATCAAAAGGATGAAGAAGGAAGGAGATCAAAACATGTCATATTTAAGAAAGTACAAGGAACAGCTCACCATACTATATTTCGTGCTTTCTAGGCAAGCACGGAAGAGGTTAAACCAGCCACCATACTGGCTACTCAGTAATCTCCAAATCAGTTAAGGGAGGAATTTATGATACAGTTTATAAAGCTCCCTGAAGCCCAAAGAAACAGCCTTCCTGCCTTTCTCCAGCACAGTACATTGGGGAAATGGCAGCTCTGAAAACTGTAACACCAGTACTACTTATATGAACATAATTTATTAACTTGGTGCATGTTGCAGTCCTAAATTTCATTTTCTTGTACATTAAAAAAAAAGCAGGAAGAACAATGCAGGAAGAATTTTTTACCCAGAATATTATCTGATCCGTTGACAGGTGGAGTGTGTGAGGCAGCTACATAAGGTGAACTGCTGGTACTGCCACGATGGAAGCTAGACATTGGAGGAAGACTGGCATTTATATCTGTAGGTGAGACTGAATGCGGGGGATAGCTCTAGAGAAAAGAGAAACAGACAACATTAACTTGTCTTTAAATAAATGTTGATATTTTAAGATATTAAATACACAACAGCCAGCTCTTTATTAAAGAAAGGGACTTATCCATCCTCTGAACAGACCACTACACAGACACAACTTGTACTTATACAACAAGCATAAATAAAAGAACGCTATTCTGGCATAATAAGTCATATTAAGTCAGAGTAATGACTTTTCTTTCTGACAACCGAGTTTTTAACTGATATTCATAAAGAGCAAACAAAAAACAAATTCCTGTAAATGAGATCTCCATATACAAGCACGACTACATTAACCCACGCTGCAGAACTTACCAAACGGTCATGTGTGTGCAGGCTGCCATAACTGCTGGACTGGGACATGTGGGACGAGGAGCCTCCCAGCATTCCACCGTAGCCAGGCTGGCTCATGCCATTGGATGAACTCCAGAGGTCAGAAGAGTTGTGGGTCCCATCTTTTTTTTTTTTTTTTAATACATACACACATATTTAATAACAAAGAAAAAAAAAGAATACATTTCATGAAGAGTGGTATTGAATTCTTTCTTTTACAAAATTATTTTAAAAGAATACATGGTTCAGCTACTCAGATGAACATCAGCAGGAAAATGGTGGCTAGTTTATACCGTGTTTCCTATTTTTCTATCGCCACACTGTTGCTATATTTATAAAAAACAAAACAAAAAAAACAGCAGAGGCTTTATAGCTGAAATGCAATCCAACCACAGCTGAGAAAATACCAAGTACTTCTGCTAATTACACAGACCTTCAGTAGGGCCAGATTTATATCAAGAGTGTTGATAAAAATTCCAGACTAGAAGAAATAATAAAATGGGGGTGGAAGGGAGAGAAGTTTGGCTAAGCAGAGCTCATCATAAACATACAGTGCAAAACATCTATTAATCTAAAACAAGGAACTTACAGTCTAAAATACCTTAGTACTATAAAAATATGAAAACATTTCATAATAGCAGATTTAAGCAACTGAAATTACTACATTACGTAAGCCTTAAACCCAAGCATATCAATGCAGCTTTCCTTCTGCAGTACAAACTGAAGTGCTCTGTAAATTCCCGTACTTAGAGGCCATGCTTTCAATATGCTCCAAAACCCCATCAGACTGCAGCATGAGCTACTTGTATGACGTGAGGCCAAGGAAATGAATTCTGCTCTCATTTTGTTCAATTCAATCCCCGCCCTTCCCTCCCCCCCCCTTTTTTTTGCATGCTGGATACACAAGCATTTGAGCAGTTGGACTGTTAGCTGATATTCTACAGTCAAATTCCGGAACAGTCAAGAAGCCCTCACCTCATTTTTCTCTATCACTCCGGTGTGCTGCTCTGAAGCCCCTACAAATCAAAGGATGGGGGATTCTGTCCATCTGGCCTGGTGTATAATCCCCTTAAATTTCAGTCAGCAATTAATGTCATGAGAAAAACTTTAAATCAACAGACAGCTCCCTTCATCTAACTGTTTTAGAAGTATATAAAACTTCGCCGTAAGATCTAGAACAGTATATATCACCTTTAAGTTTCCCCACTCATTCTGTGTAGCAGTGGCTAACTTCAGATTCCTGCCTAAAGGACAAGTTATACCTTACCCATATACTTAAATCTTTTTACTTACCTTGCATAAAGAAAGTGCTAGCAAACATACTGCTTGGTGGCTTAGGAGACGGGTAACTTGGAGATTCTCTGTTGAAATCATCAGAACTTGGGGATGGTGCATACACCTAAATATGGGAAAGCAGTAAAAGCATTTTAGTAATATTTGGGTGTCATACATTAAGAAACCCAGAACAGCATACACACGCAGAAAACTAAATAAAAAAAAGAACAGTGTAGCAAGCTGCAGCATTTGTTGCCCTTGTTTTATTTGCTTTTTAGCAAGTTGCCACAGTACAGTGGAACTACAGTAGAATGATCCCAACAACACGCTTTCTGGTGTGCCAACTCAGCCAGGTGGCCTGATAAAAGCTTGAATGCTGATTTTGCTTTCTAAGAGCATGACTCGCACAGACTTGTTGCTCAAGATAAAAAAAAAAAAAAAGCAGCAAGATAAAACAACTGGGCCCCAAACAAATTTACTTTAAAACAACTCAATGCCTGTTTGAATATTTAACTAGCTGGCATCCCAACAATCAGAAAGAAAAAGAACATCCAGTGACAAATGGAAGGACTTTTAACGCAACTGTTTTACCAACCATTCAAAAACTTGCACCCCTTTGTAAAGTCATCAAAAATAAACGTAAAGCAAGACTTGCAGAATAATCTTCTAACTGCAACACTGAGCTAGGTTTTTTTTTTCACACTGGCCTAGCATTAAAGAAAGCCAGCGCCATTCTTTTTTTCAGTGTAACAACACACTGGAATGACTAATCTCGACCTGCAAACAATTTTCTTAACAAATTAAAAATTTTAAGAAGCCAAATAAGCAGAACGGTTAAAAGTTTCCACTGTAGTGACTCTAAATATATGTATGTGTGCACGCGCGTGTAAAGCATATTCAGGACTAATTCTAATCAACAAAGCCGGCATTCAGGCTCAAGGACTCGACCCACAGTCCTGATTTCTCTAAGCAATGCTCTTTCTCCGTAACAGTAACGTGGTCATTATACCAAATAGTGCAGTATGACTAGCATAAGCTGAAAAGATGTATTAAAAGGGGCAAATTAATAAACATGGTAGCACTGAACATCCAAGTGCAACAGGGAATCCAAACCTTTTTTGCTACAAAGTAAAAAATGCAGGACTTCCATTGGTAAATCGTTCACCTTACTTGTAAACACAATGCTTCAGATAAAATAAACACCCTTTATTACGAATAATTTTAAAACTTCACAACCCAGAGAGCACACGGTGCCCTAACACTCCGCAGTGCACATTCCTATCCTTTCCGATGCAAATCCAAGCCTACATATGCATCTGCAACGTGCACCTCTCTCCTTTCTTTGCGGTACCCGGTGTTTACCAAGCAAGAGAAGGGAGAGGAAAAACAAGCCAGCCAACAAAAAAGCCAAGTCTGCTAAAAGAGAACTATTGTTCCCTGCAAGGGTGAATGTTCTGATACGGATATTTAGAAAGTGAAGTGGGTAAGTCCCTGCCTTCATTTGCATACCAATACCCCTCCTCCCTACTCCCAAATGCTTTCCTAGCCTGCTGTTGTCAGACCAAATGGCTGGGCATGTGCCTGCAGACAGCACTCCTTTATATTAGGGGGCTGCTTTACCACTCTCCGAGACTCGTTTTACATCAACAGAATTTCAATAAAACCCATCAAGCTGCAGTACGATGGCATCAGCGCAAGGGCGCAGGGAACTAAGCTAGGGCACGTTTGGCGATACAAACCGCGCAGTGAAACCAGCAGGTAACGAGAGAGCTGATAAAAAGGAGTCAAGTGCAAAACTTGGGACTTCTAGCTGCTGCATGTTTGTTTTTAAATTTGAATTTTGAATCAAAATAGAGGGGGGAAAAAAAAAAAAAAAAGAAAAAGAAAGCTATTTTAGGAAAGAAAGCCTTTCCGAGGAGCTTTTGTTCAATATTTTACTTGCAAATTTTAGATTTCTCGAATAAGTGTAAAATAGAGATGCTCATCAAATCTGAGTGACAGAATGACAATACGTTATAAGCAACGTTAGCAGTACATATGTATTTACTATATATGATGAATGCATGTATATTCCCTGCCTCTGACATATTTTAACAGAAATGTCACTCTGTCAAATTGTAAATACTCACAGTCGTAAGACTGCAAACATATTAGGCAAAATTGGGCTTAATTTACAAGTTCTGCTGTGCAGAATAACGCAGCATATGCTACAGCTGATGGAAAATCTATCACTGTCACAGGACAGCAGTGGAAACAAAGCTTTATGACATTTAGCACTGACAAGAAGATGTACACTGATAAATGTGAAATAATCTACAATTAGGAATTATACTTTTAAACCACGGTATCAGTGAGGTTCGTAAATGTAAGCTTCAGACTGAAATTTCAACATTTTACATTAATTTGATTTCCAACAACTGATCAAACGCCACCTCAAAAGGCAAATTGAACTGAAAACCTTGTACAAACGTATCATTTACAGATATGTACGTACAAGCCATTAACATAACAAAAATGTTATGAATTGTGTCAAAGAAAGAGAAGCCCTTTCAAACAGCTACATGAAAGTCCTCGCACAGACACACAACTTTATAGAGTTTCTGCTTGTTTTGGTATCTTAACTATAGATTGCAAAAACATCGCTGCGATGTTATGAAGCTGCACTTGTGCCAGTCTAGATCTTTCAGATCAAAGAGCTCTTGCGGCAAAACACAACTGATGTGGTCTCAAAGACTTCATCAGCTCCAGATGTGGGGAAATAGCCAGCCAATTCCACAAAAGGAGCAAGTCTCTTTTAGTTACAATCAGAACTACCCACAAATTAAAACCAGGCCTCTGATGTCATCTGATCACCTGCAGATGAGCGCCAGGTTTTTTTCTGGTTAATGACCTAATCATAATTTTTTATGTTGTGTTACTACAAACAAAATCTAAAAGCAAAGGAGAGGATTTACTAAGATTAACCTGAAGTCCATCAGATGAAAAATAACAACTTTTTTTTTTTTTTAAATTCACAAAGTTGATGATAAAAAAATGCCAGCCTATGTTGAAGTGGGGAAGCGATGTGTTCGGTTGACCAGCTCGCTGGCTCCCCAAGCCCCACTGTGGTCAGGAGCAGTCCAGCAGAACGCAGCCCGCCGGGGGCCTGGCGAGCGGCTCCGCAGCGAGGCAGCCGGTGCCCTACTTAAAGGGCTTCTCTTCCGCGACAGCTGAGTAAGGCAGTTATAAATATGACGTGGCTGCTCAAGACAGCCTCTTCTAGCTATTAAACTGATAACAGTGACATCCAGGAGGCATCAAGCCAGTTTTTCCTGGCTGACATTCCCCCAAAGACAAGGAATACTGTTAAAAGGTCACCCTGTCTCCTTGGAAGCTGGCGCTCCCCAGCAGGTAGGAGAGAGAGGAACCCACCTTCTAATCCCCTTAAATGCACTACACCCCAAGGCACAGGCTGTGCCTCTCGACTGACAAGCGCAACGCTCTCGATTATGAATGGGAAATTCCCTTCCAATAAACACATGCCAAGAAGAGTTTTTTAAATGACTTATCAAGTGGAGGACTCGACTCTTTTTGGAGCTGTGCTAGAATATACATTAATCCTCACAGGGCAGTACTTCTGGAGGGTGCATGGCCTCCGCAGAGGGAAGTAGGACAAACAGGCTGTGGAGAACATCAAAACGTAGACCCACTTCTGCCTCTTCCACACCCGGCACCATTTCACATTTCTCTAGTGGGAACGGCAGGATGATGACAAAGAGTTTTTTTTAGGGTGGGAAGCTGACTTCCAGAACGTAGCACTGAGCAGGCTGGAGCTGTACGATAGCAGTTTAGGCAAAGCCAACGCACCGTCCAGTTCTCAAATCTGCCTTTGTTCTCAACATGTTCAATGAACGCTGCCACAGAACTTAGCCCCAACCCCATGTGTCTAAGAGAAGTCAAAGGATTACACAACGTGCTTCTATTTACAAGTGCCAGTAACACAAACATTAACTTGAAGATTTGGGGTTAGCAAATTTTACTCTAAGTAAAGCTTCCAAGTCTCATTCTATAAATGCAGTTAACAAATACAACACTTTGAGTCTTCCTGTTGGCATACTCCTTCTCAGGCAATTCTCCCTTAATCTGTTTCAAATTCTTAAATATTTATCAATGTTTAATATTAATGTTAAAAGCAGATTAAAAAATAGCAACGAGGCTATCAAAGCTTACTTCTGATGAACTCATGCTATCTCAGGACCAAGTCTCCCATGGTGCATACCATTTCTGAAATTTAAGTTACGTTATTCATTTAATTCTATTTATTAACAATTCTTGGAAGTCCCGGGAAATATTTAGCAAGCTGCAGGAGAGACAATTTTTTGAATCCAGTAGAAATGGATAACCTTCCCTGTAGCTTGTAAACTCCGCTAACTAGCCCAGCTACATTCCATCAGCATCAGTCATGCACTAAGCAAGTGTGTGCCGATGAATGATTTGTACATGTGGCAAAATTTTACAGTGTATTATCTGCAGGTTTTGCCGCAAAAGCTAATTCTGCTGAAAGGCAGCTCTGAGAAAAAAAGAGACTTGTTTTCATGTTTATTATATTTCTGACAGAACCACGTACTAAAACTTCAGGAACATAGAACAGTAACTACTTTTCCCTTCACTACTTTACAGTGAGACAGAAATTGCCAAAAGCACAGCTGAATTTTTTAGTTGATATTTAAGCAAGATGATAAAATGGAGAGAAGCTCTAATATAGAAACAAGATCAGTACACCACATCCTAAATCCTGCCTTTTGTTTCCAATACCAGGTGTAAAGGCTCATATATTTTAAAACCTCTTCTCACCACCCAGAAAGAAAATAAAACAGTCCTCAATGAGAACAGAGCATCTGTCTCGCCTGCAAATCCAACCATAATTTTTAAGGATGGTATAAAATTCAAACTCCTTGAAGCAGCTAAACTGAATTCCATCTTAAATAAATGTTTACGCAGTTTAGGCGTGCTATACATGCCTATTTGGGTATTTTTGAAATGCAGAATCCTACTGCAATGATACAGGCTTCCTAGCTTCTTCCCCAGCAAGTAATAATTTTGAAGTCACGTTAAAATGTGATAGGCCAACTTACCTAAAATCCCAAAGTCGGGATACAAAAACGTTTTGGTTTGTTCTTTTGATTTTATTTTTTTAAATTGTAGTGTGAGGACAGGGGGAGGAAAAAAAAATTAAGGCGACAGGAACACCACCAAAAATAAATGTGTATGTAATGCTTGAAGATTCGTTCTCCATTTACTAGAACAGCAAAAACCTCTTCCCCACGCTTTTCTAACTTCACTGTTACTAAAGAATGCATACAACTAAGTCTTCAAAAATTCCTATTAAAAACAGATTTTCAAAGAAACAACAACAACAAAGTTGAAACAAATTAGCTTGTTTCTTAACCTGTTCCTTGTATTTCACAAAGCTTTTGTAGCTGCACTAGGAATCCCCCTCACCACCAGTGATCACAGGAAGACAGAGCAGTAGGGATACAATCCTATCTGCTGTATTTGATGATTTTTTCCCTGACCTTGCTAGTACTGTCAGTTTCTGGACTTGTGACAGACTGCTGCACTTCTACAAATGGACCTCAACGTGAATGTCATTTCGGAAAGCAAATCCATGGAACAAATGGGTGTGCTTGCATTTTGAGAAAAATAGATCCGTCCAATCCAGCACCTGAGCCCATCCCTCGCTGCTTTCATTTGCCCAAGGAAAGGGACACAACCTATGCTCCACAGCACCGATATGGCTTGCTGCAGACAAGACCCCCCTTTTGGCAGGGGCCCACTGCTCAGTACGGTGGCAGTTTAACCCAGTGGAGCAGGGAAAACTCTCGGGCTGATGCACTGAACTCGTGGTACATTTTCAGAGGAGTGGGGAGGGAAGGGGAAAAGGGAAGGGTGAGAAACAGAAGAAATCCAGCTGACCAGCGTTTCCTACCTCTCTTTATTCATTGTCCACAGCAGCGTACCCCTAGAGATTTTCCAGATGATCTTCTATTTATCCTGACTTACAAATGTTAGCTTTGACCTTGTCTAAGTTGCTGTGGGCAGCATATGGCACAGAACAGATTTAATTGTACTTTTCTCCCTGTATACTAACTGGCCCAATACTAATAAAAGCAGAATTGAATAATAATTCTTAGCACCTGGTCGCTCAAAAATTTACAAACTGAAAACATTTTCCATTGCTGTTAGGAGACGTGGTATGTTATTTATTGCATTACAGCAACAGAGAGGCATGCTGTCATGTCACCTAAGCGTTTTCCAAATTATTAAATACTTTTCTTGATGTTGTAACTCTGACAGCAATGGCTACAAGACAGCTTCTTCACTAAGGAGTACTCAATACACATCCACATAGTTGCACCTGTGTGTATTTGTCCGTATCTACACGTCACACACATGTATATACACAGACGTGTTTATAAATAACCTTTTGCTCCCAAAATTTTCAATACACAAGCTAGCTTACAAAAAACAATCACAAAGCATTACAAATATTAAAAAGTTGCATTTTGTGATTTTTTTTCTGCACTTTTTTTATAGGTATTGCAGAAATTCACTGCAAAAGATGCAGTAACTCCATCTTCGTAAAGGGATCATTGAAATCTCAGCTTATGCTGAGAAAAAGCGATGTTTACTCGCCACTAAAACACCCACAGACTGGTGTATCACATTAACCTGTACAACACGCGGCACAGAACTGCGATGTGTAACACTCAGATTTATTCTCATGTGAAATAGCCATAGATGATATAAAACGTAAGTAATGCTGTATCTTAAATTGATTTATTTTGGTGATAACTGATATTAGTGCAATCTATCTTGAAATAATTAGAGTAAGATCATCAGATCCCTGAAAAAAGGACGTTTAGAAAATAACCGATTTCCTTCTAAACTTGTAGGTGAGCTGAAAAAAATAGAAAAACTTGCATTTCAATCTATATTCTTTATGCGCAAACAAGATATAAAATTTATATTAAATATCTTTATGCCATTTCATTTTACAAAATGTAAACAAAGATGATCAGTTAATGAAGTTTCCTTAATTATTTCACTTATTATTCAAATTTTTTAAAATAATGATTTGGATTTGTGCTGTTATTTATTTTTTTTTAATTAGGATTGGATAATTTGTTTTCTTGTCTATAGCACAGCTCTTGTAGAAATGAAAGTGGAGGCAAGGTGAAAGTGAAGAACAGATTAATACAATTTTTGTCACAATTTTCAAAATTCGTCAAAGCTCCATAATAAAATTGTATAAACCTTCCATAAGCTACAAATATTTTCTATATATCAACAGGTGAAGAAGGATGAGAAAAAAAAAAATCGAGTTTAATTTTCTACTTTAATAAAAGTACTTTATTTTCCTTTATGTAACAGATTAAGGTTTTTTTTTTTCCTTTCTAAATTGGTGAGGATTCTTGAAACATATTTTTAGTAACTTGTTACACATAACAGTAAGATTTTACTCCCTGATGAGGCATTTCCATTAAAACACGACTGCTCACTTTCAAGTGTCCCTCCTAAAACATACAGAAATTCAAAAAAAAAAAACAAAACCCTCCCCTAATAGTGTTTTTTTTTTTTTTAATCAGACTTAATTTTAAAAATTTAACTTTATTTATGTGCCAGTGGACAACATCTATTGTGGTGCTTGCGTAGTTATTCTTTTGTTTAATGTTAGGCTTTCTTCTGTCTAACAAATTAAAAAAAGTTCTAAAGGAACAAACCATTCAGTAAGAAGCATAAACACACCACGTATTTTTAACACGTCATTTCCCACTTGTTTTGCCTGTGAGTGAATCAGGTTTTGTACACATCAGTAGGTACCAAGGAATGTCAGTACCCAAAATTGAGTAATTGAAATAATCTCAAAACCTCAAGCAATGAGGCACATACTATCAACTACTGACTGACTGAACAGTATAATTGAAAGCCGTAAAAATTAAGTTATACAGTGTTTCCATTACAGAAAGTTTCACGTACAGATTTGGCGTGTACACTGTGTGCTTAAAAAAAACAAACAGACAAAAACCTCCCCTCAGCTTCATATCCTCCTTCTAGATACTTAAATGAATAATTTGTTCCAACTTGCAGGATTCCTGGGAAAGAGAACACTAAAAGCCAGCAAGAAGTTAAAAAAAAAAATAAATAAAACCTTGGGCAACATGATATAGGATCATCATATGATTTGTCATCTATTTACTAACTCTTCAAGCTCATAAAGGTCACCTCTGACCCGTAACAGGCACATGCTATCAATTTTCAAGCCGTGCTCGCCTACAGTACCAGCACTTCCATCCACTATATGCCTGGAAATACTTAATAAGATCAAAGCCTTTTTTCCTGCTACAAGAACAAAGAGAAATGTTGTAATAGAGTGATCTGTGCTCTAGAAAGAATAAAATCAAAACTCCATGCAAGTTATATTCCCTTTGCTTCAGGGGTATTGTACGGTTAATTTTACTTAAGCCTTATATATATCTTCACATAAAACTTCAAACGGACTGTTTGAGCTTCGGAGCAGACATGAAAGAAAAATAATTTCATATTTGAAAGACAGCTGGCGTTGGGACCAAAGGAAATGAAACAGAGCCCGCGCGCTCTGCCTCAGCCCCCTCAGCTCCCCGCCGCTCCCTCGCGGCTCCCCGCGCAGCTCGCAGCACCCCCGGCTCCGGCAGCGCCGCGCACAAACCCGCACAAAAAGTTTGGTGCCGGAGACAAAGCTCGCGGCGGGCCGCCGGAGGAGAGGGACGAGCCCGGAACGCCGCGGGCTGAGCGGCAGCGGCTCCCCTCGGCCCCCCGGGCTGCCCGCAGCGCCCCCTCAGCTCCTCTCCCCGGGGGCCAGGGGAGCTCCGCGGCCTCCGGGCGCCGGCTGCGGGGGCCCGGGGCCGCCCTGAGGGGCCGGGGGCGCCCCCGAGCCCGGGCCGGAGGCGGAGGGCGCCGAGCGGGCCCGGCCGCGGCTCCCGGCGCCCGGTCCTGAGGCGGCGGCGGCGGCGCCCCCCCGGGTCACCCCCCCCCCTCCCCGCCCCGCCGCGGGCTGCCCGGCCGGGGAGCGGGAACAAAGGCGGGCGCCTTACCGTCTTGCCGTTGTAGTAGTACATGAGGGAGCTGCTGCCCACGCCCGGCACGGGGTAGGCGCAGTACATGGCGAGGCTGGCGCGGCGCCGGGCTGCAGCCCAAGTGCGCCGCCTCCCGCCTCCCGCCGCCGCATCCGCCCGCCGCCCGCCCGCGGCTCCCCTCCGCCGCGCACGTGGAGCCGCTGCGAGGCGGCGCATGCAAAGCAGGGCCGAACCATCGCGCCCGGCACGCGGGGGGGGGCGGCCGCAGCCCGCAGCCTGCCCCCGGCCCCAACGAGCTCCCGCCGCCGGGCGTCGCCTCAGGCGGCAACGGGCGGCGGGGAGGCGGCCGCGGGCTGCAGCTGCTGAGGGGGCGGCGGGCGCCAGGGAGGGGGAAAGCGGGCGGAAAACTTTGGGTCGCGGCACGAGCAGGGGAAACGGGCAGCGGAACAAGGCTGCTCGCCTCGGGACACGGCCAGCGCGGTGCCTGTGAGGGCACAGGGCAGGCAGGGACCGAGCACAGCCACCCTGCCGCAGGGCCTGAAGGCTCCAGCTGCCGGAGCGCCCCGGCGCTGTGACTGCGAGGAGAACTCCGCGCCCAGAAGCACGGAGCTGTGCAGGGCAGCGAGGCACAGCCCAGCTCCCTCCAGCACCACAGCCGCAGCAGCAGCCAGGCCCGCAGGAGGGCTGGCGGCTTCCTTCTGCCCCCAGGGACCGCAGAGCCCCAGTTCAGCCCCTAGAGGAGCCGTAAGCAGCGCTGATTTGCACCGCACAACGCCGTGCCTTACAGCTTCTCGCTAAGGTTCGGGACGCTGCAGATGAGATCTGCTAACACAGCTCCACATCTCTGCACGTGCTGCTTCTCAAAGGGCACTGGGCTCATACCACTGATTTAGACGAGTGTAGAACTTAGGAAAAAAAACCCTCAACACTGGAAAATGCACTTCCAGCTTTCAAAGGAGGGGAGAAGTAAGGACACCCCCCTCCCCTCTTTTTTTTTTTTTTCTTTTTTCCTAAAATAAATCAAGCACACAAACTCTTAAATCATTAAAATACACTTCCAGGTGACTACATCCATTTCTTTCAAGTAAAGGCTGTCATCAACACCTTTGTAATTGCTACTGTTCCTCCACATACACATGCTCAATGTTCAAAATAGGTTTATTTGAGAAGAAGAGCATGATAAAGACCCCCCTCCGAGACTAAGCATTATCCACCTGTATTAGAAATAGCTGGGTAAAAACATTCAGTAGGAAAACTACCTCCTCAGTGTGGCACTCAGTGTGCACACTTCACATCACAACCATCCAATACCTGTACAGAGCAACTGTAATGAAAAGTGCATAGGTAATGGTAACTGGTAATATTTACTAACACAATTAACATTTACCAGTACAGAGGAATTATTGACGTTGTTCGCCAACACATGGCTAAGACAACAACAACAAGGACAACAATAAAACTGAATAATGCCACTGCAAATGCTGTTTGTAGACAAACTGGTTTAATGGCTGGTACCTCCGTAACGATTCAATAAACGAATTTGTTCCTGGTATTACTTCCCCACAAATCAAACGGGTACCAATTTCATTTTACTGAAAAGCGAATTAGTTGTCCTACCCTCAATGACATCAATGTGAATAAAATCTTCGTGTCCAATACTTGAAATTCATCACTGTACTTGTTCTACATTTGCTATGCCATTATTCCTCACAGTACTTTGTTAGGTCAGTTCACGTTACGGGTTCAAATCATAATTCAAGCATATCAAACTAACCCTCAGATGTTTACTTAGAGCAGAATATATGAAAAACAGACCTAAAATGGACTAATTTGAAAAGCTGGGCACAAAACTGTGATATCATTACCACTAACTCTGTATTTGTAGGAACTACAACCAGATAACAATTCCAAGAACTTCTGAAGTCCCAAGTAAATTTGGGTTTTGTGGTCGCATTTTTTTTTTAATCCCCATTTAAGCTAAGCAACAGCTGCTCTGAAATTTGTTTTCTTAAGAGACATTACAGTGAAATGAATCGGGGCTGGATCAGTGATACTATACTCAGTACAGTTGTTTACTCCATTTTCCTTGGTGACAAGTCAAGGGTTAATCTGATGACTCAGCCTGACAAAACAAGTCAGCTGGAGACAGGGCCAATTTTTTAAACTTGATTTCAGACAGACATGCCGTCAGCAGAGGAGTGCTGAACTGACATGCACTTTGTAGCCCGAATTGTTTCCACTCATGACCCTGTACTGTGTGTCAAAAACAATAAGCTGCCTGTTTCTAAAGTATATAAAGAGATTATGAAATCTGATGCAAAGTGAAATACTGTCCTAATAATAAACCAAGCTACCTGTATCAGAATAAAGATTTTAACAATAAGAGGTTTTGTGAATGAACTGTATGTTCTTCCTAAAATCAATCTTTTATGTGAAACGCATTTTTGTCCAATTTGTCAGAGCCACAAAGCAAATACACAGTAAGCATATGTAACCCAGCACTTGAGTCTATGAAAAAAATAAACATAATTGCTCCAGATCACTGAAAATTATCCTCATACCACATAAAAGGTAATTATGTAAGTGCCTCAATGGACAAGAGCCATCCTCTGGTCAAATATATGCCATAACAACACTGCAGTATCATAATACTTGAAAAATGTTACTGCTTTTTAATCACAGCTTTATTATTTCAAATGGGTCTGTTCAAACACAAGCAGCAAAAACTTTTACAATAATTTTGAGTCAGACATAATTCAAAGTTCCCTTTTCACCAAAAGAAGCAACTGTGATGTGTAAGCCTTGAGTTTCCTCACAGAGATCTGGCATAAATCTTTCTGAAAAACAGTAACCTAATACAACCCCAAACCTGCTATCGATGAGGACGCCAATTCTGTTCTTCTTCCTAATTTGTTTCATTTCTGAGGGGCTAGGTTAGCCTTATTTCCAAAGGCAGCAGGCTAAGACAACTGCCCTAGAAGGCTCTCCCTTTATCCCCACTCTGCGCAGGGTTGGAAGTTTTTATCAACTTCAGCCACGTTTGAAAAAGGCACAGATGTTTCAGAAGTGATTAAGCTCTTATCAGCGCTACAAAAACCTGAAACTGAGACAGAGGAGACTGACCCCAACCAACGCCTCCCTGAAGTAAAGACAAGGAATGGGGAATAAAGGAGAAAAGACAAATTCTTGGAAAGTCATCTGATACTGAACAGCCAGTTACTAACTAAAATACACACACGTATATATGTATCCGTATGTGTAAATGTGTGTATAACATATAAATATCAACTTTGAGCTACTAGCGGTATTTCAGAAAAAAATTCTATGCACCTCAGGACTCCTAGCAGGATGCACTTCACAGCCAAACATTTATTAGGATTAACCACAGCAAGGCCGGTGTCAGTGTGATCTGTAAGTGCACACCGAGCACAGCGCAGCTCTTCCAGCAGACAAGACCAAAAGCCTCAGGAAGCAGCCCTTACTGCTTTAGGTGGAAATCACGTTGTTAATTACATGGTAACAAAGCAAGAAAACTACGAACAAATACCAGTGTAACTGAGATTAAACCCTACCCAGTGCTTTTATGTAGCTATATTGCAAGATTTTTTGATTTTTTTTTTAATTTGATTTTAGGAGAAAATTCCCGCTAGCTGTAAGTTAAAAATAAAAATAAAAAAAATAAAATAAAAAAGTACGAGCACTGCCCCTGCTCAGCCCCCTGCGCTGTGGGCCCGAGCTCTCCTCAGCCCGCGGCCGAGCCCCGAGCCCCTCCCAGCGGCCGCCGGGCGCGGCGCGCGGCGGGGGCGCCCCCTGCTGGCAGAGCCCCCGCAGCGCCCCCTGCGCGGCCCCCCGAGGCGGCTCCGCCCCCGGCGCTGCGCGGGCTGGGGGCAGCCGCGGCCGCGCCGCCATTTGCTGCCCGCCCGGGGCTCTCCCATCCTGCGGGCTGGCGGCCCTGCCTGCTCCCCCCGAGGGGAGGAGAGGACAAAAAGCCGCTCTCCTGAGCTGTGTGTGTGAAGTGCCACGCTCTAGTTTGTGGTAACGGGAGCGTTCGTCTGTCTTCCCGGTGAAGCACAAGTTGGAGCAGCCCCGCGCAACTTCTCAGCAGTTGACGAGCTGCTTGCTGCTCTGTCACCTCGCCCCTCAGAAGGCAGCCTCACCGCCGGGCGCTGCCTTTACATTCTCCTGTGCAGATCTACACTACTTTAGGAGCATCTACTGTGCTCATTTTGCTATGCTGTGGAAGTGTAAAGAAAACTAAAAAATCTACCAGTAAATCCACCGTGCATGTGAGGGATTTTCACAGAGAAGATGTCTCAGTAAAGCAACCTCACAGTGGCCTACGCCACAGCCCGGCAGCAGGCCAGCAGCCCTGGAGCCACCACGTGCCCACGGTCAGGGGCTGCTGTGAAGAGAGGGGCACACACATCACGTCCCTCACCTCACCTCACGCAGCGAGAACGCCACCTGAGCTCACAGCACAACAGCAGCTTAGCTGTTCAGTGCCAGCAGACTGGTTTTCACTTCACGTGCACAGCAAAGGGCAGGTGGGATGCTCTAATCTTAACTCACTGCTCTTTTCAGATCTATTTCAACTAAGTCCGTTCCCTAAAAGCATCAGACTTTGAATCTGATGGCCAAAGAATAAGCATCAAGCAGAAGGAAGACTGACTCACAAGGAAGAAACCACAAGTTCTGCGTTGCATTATCCATAGGGATTCATTTGCTCACTTTCGTTATTTAAAATGCCTTATAAAACACAGCACAGCATCAGAGGCAAGGGTCGGGGTTACTCATGTCCCCGCGTGTTACATGCTGAAGGCGGACAGTTGAATGCATCACTCGACTGCACCAGGCAACTCAGAAGTGCTCTGAACAAACTCTAAATACCACTTTTTACATTTTGGCACCATTTCTCACTGACATGTTCTGTGGGAATAAATCTTATGAAGAAAATTAAACAATTAGACACAACGTCACACTCAGTTCAACACCATCCAGGCAGGATGCTCCAAAGGTTTTACTCAGACATACTTCTCAGAAAAGAGACCCTGACTTCATAAAACTATTCCAAGGATGTTGATTTACACCAGGCTACTTCAATACATACTGAACTTGTTAATTGTGAGGATAATTCTCTAAAGCAGGTCTGCTCACATTAGATTGTATTAAAAATACAACATTCGCTAAATATTAAAATCTCAAAAACTGGGTTTCAGATAAACAGACAGCCAGATCACTTCCACCCCCTACTTCAGGTACTCTCTTTTAACCCTGGGAAGGAGTGGAAGTAGGAAGGATTACAAAAAGGAGTAAGACCAATTATTTATTTATTTATTTATTATTATTTTGTACTTCTCAAGCTCATTCTTTAAAAGGCTAGTATATTAGAAAAGAGGCCCTTTAGTTTGTCAGAGGTAATTCTACATACAAAAACCAAGTTTCCTCTCTCCGTGCTTAGTAAAGAGTTCAAATTTAGGAGAGAGATCTCTGCCGATGGAAAATGTCTATTTGACAATCTGATTAAATAGGTGGCAATCAAAAGTTTAATATTAACTGATAGCCTTGGGTGCTATGGAAAATCTAAAATGCTCAAAATAGTTATTAGAAATGGCACTACACAGAAAACATTTGTCACAGAATTCTCTGTAACAACAACAACAAAAATCAACACACGAGTATTTATACTCTCTGATGTAAGACCAATTAAGTGGCAAAGGAAAAATGACAAATATATACGATATTTCTCTTACAATTATGACACAACAGCTATTGCTCATGGTGCTAATGATAAATATTGATCTGAAATATTTTTTGACAACACACGTAAACAGTACCATGTTTCTGCTCATAGCACATTGGTAATTTGATTACAAACTCGTTGCACATTTCCAAGCAAGCCTTACTGTTCTCCCTCTGCAGATCAAGAAGTTCTTTGAAAGCACTGACTCTCTATAGGTAACTCGTGCCCCACCAATTAGTTACAATTGGTTTTGAGTCACATGATGTTATTAATGTTTCTTGGATTAGTTAGGACAACTCCTACAGTCTGAGAAATTCTCAGAAATACTGCAAGAGTTTAGAATCTCTGCGAATGCAACTGCCACTGAAAAAAAAATATACATTTTATCTGTTAGTAAAAAATCAACGGCTCAAAAATCTCAGTTCAAGTTTGAGCTAATTAAGAAAGTAAATCACTGATTTTTAGTTTTTATCCTTCTCCCAAAGCTTTACATTTAGTAGTTAATAGCTCAACACAAACACTTGCATGTCAGCATCAAAAATGTTTTGGGGCAATGACTCACCACTTAGCCAACTTGAGATAGCAGAACTTAAAAATACACTCCTTTGGTGCAATTAGTTTTCACAGTAAAAGGACAAATCCGGATTCCAAGTCGCATTCCAGAAGGTAACTAAACAATTAATTAGCACTTCTCTATGTAACTAGTTTTACTTTGGGCCTGATAGAAACACATGAAGAATGGTAAGTCTGAAAGCAAGCAATTTCAGAAAATACCATGCATATCCAAGAGCAAAAGAAACAAAGTAGAATTAAAGAAATCATCATATCTGAATTAGTTACCTAGACAATTAACTACTGAATTAGTTACCTAGACAATTACTAGACTACCCATTGCCATAGTCGCCCCATACTAACACAAAACCATTAGAGAAAACTGTAAAATATATAAAAAAAATCCAGATCCTTTTATCGTGTCACATTAAGAATCCACTATCTTTCTTGTGACCTCCCATACTATAATTACACTTCTCTGCACTACCTATCAGCTAAAACAATTTTATCTTTGCCACCATACATTGATTTCTTACCAAAGTCTAGTTAAAATAAGTAAAGACAACACTTGAATAATTATCAACTCAATTTAAGTTTCCTATGATGGCCAGTAAATTTTAGTTTTGTGCCGCATGCTAAACAAAACATCTCAGAGCACTTTTTTTCATAATCTGTCATCTTTCTTCATGGCTCTATTCAGCACCGAAAGCATTTAAACGGAGAAACGGTGCTTTAAAAAAGCAGCATAGAAATCTTTGATTCTTCACAGAAACTGTGCTTCACTGCTCCGACCGGTACAGTGTTAATACAAATAAAATTTAATCAGCATTTTGTTGTCTTCATTCAAAAGAAAAATTAAATGAAAAACATTTGAAAAATACTGCTTCTTAAAATTAATGCCTAGTAAGAGAAATGAGATAAATTTTTCATTCACTAAAATGATCTCTTTACCTGGCTAATGCTACTAAATATTAAACATGTAATGCAAGTTTTATTACTCTCCTAGAATTACAGTAATAAATTACATGGAAACTGCACTGCTACGTGTTTTAGCTTCTCTGACATTTTTAATATATTTTTGTTAATCTAGCAGAAATCATCTGCTAGACTGTAAAGCCACCCTACATAACACACAACTGTTAAAATGTAAATTGCCAAACTATTTTTAGCTGCTGCTGAAGGAGGGAAAGAAAGGAGAGAAAAAAAGGCAGAAGAAGAATATTCCTGGCCTCGGGAATAATGATTTGAGGCATTGTGTTCATTTTGTTTATCAAGCAGCTATTCAGCCTCTAGTGGGGCCCAAGTGCTTATGCAAGCAAAAGCTTTTAAGAGTGCCTGCAGCTGCAATCCTGGCTTCCAGGTAGGCTGCAGGTTCAGAGCACAGCTGCCCCAGGCTATCTGCGCTATCTCAGCTCCATCTGGAAGTATGGTTAAAATAGGATTTCAGATCCCGGTTTCCGTATGCACCACCGTGAGCAGGGGGAGGGAGAAGGGCAAGAGAGGGAGGAGAGACCGGGGGAGATGCAAGGACTGGAAGACACCAGCCATGCCTCAGCCTTAATACAGAATAAAAAGCTCAGAGCCATTTCGCTCCCGCTCTATTACCGCTGCCCGTGCCGTGCGCTATTCAGCCTATCCGGCTTTGAGTTATGACTCATCCAAGTGCACCTGCGCCCATGTGTTAAGTACTGCCAAATAAAAGCCCAACATCCATTTACACAACAAAGAGATGTACCCCGCAAGGCAGCAGCGCTTCCCCCTCCCCTCCTGTTTGTTCTGAGCAGGGAGAAAAATAATTCTGTCCTTCACTTCACTGGGGATTTTTCACTTCACGTGGATCTTTAAATGCAGATTCATTTATAAACAATTTTCTTCCTTTTAAGAATAAAGCATATTTAATACCACAAAACACCCCTATAGCATTAGATTATCACAGCCATTAATGATTTTTCCACCAAAACCCTTCCAACCTTTTTCATCAAAGCCCTTTATTCTCGAAGGATAAATTTTCAAGCGAAGAGGGATCAACAAACTAGTTGCTTGAAAGCTTTCCTGATGCTAGGCTGAAGTTAGGAAAGGCTTAATGAAGGCTTTAAAATCCACCAGGGCTTCACAATGAACATCTGACTCGGTGATTTATGCATATTAATAACCTCAGTCCTACTGAGGCAAGCTGAGCTGTACATGTCCTCCGAATCTTAATGTCTTCAGCTCCACTGGGATTATTACAAATGTAAATTTCTAAGATTCTCAGCTATTAATCTCTGTCTGTCCTCCTGTTCAGCAACATAATGACTAATTAAACATCAAAAGACCTGTACAGGAGATCTTCTTTGACAGCTCCTGGCCCAGCTCTCTTCCCAAGAGAGGAATTCAAATGACAGGGACAAGTGGGTAGGAGCATATGAGCAAGCTACAAATCACCGCTATGAAATCTAAAAATTACACATCAAATGTGTATTTAGTCCTCGAGAACCACTCCCAATTGCCTACCCTAGCTGTTCATGTCCAGTGGACACCCTCCCTAACGATAAGTTGAATAATTAGTGCGTCAGGTACATAAAACCCAGCCTGAGCCCACTTTACTTACTATAAGTAAAAAATGTCATACTTACAGAAGAAGGCAAACCTGGGGGCACCTTTCTTACTTTCTTTGTCTGCAGAGGATCTGTACGTAGAGAAACAACACATTTGATCAAGCATCTATGCTGCAGATGGAAAATAACAACTATCCACTCCATACAGTTTTTCTTTCCACAGCAGATTTCTTTTTAAATCCATTCTTTGTTTTTAATTTTGCGCCAATTAAATTTGTATCTCTCATCAATGCAAGAAGGTGCTTAAATAGGTAACATGCAAGTGATCTTTTCTAATATAAAGCTTTCCTAAACAATTACTTTCAAATCCTAAGAACACTAACATTGCAGGATATGTTGATGCCATTATACACTTGGTAAGAAACAAAAGAAAGATTTTGAGATAACCATGAAGAAAACCAGACTGATTAGCAATAAACATTCTCTCCCCTTCTGCATTTCAGAGTAAAGACAGAACTATGAAAAAGGAATTTATGAAACATTATGTGCTAAAAATACAAACATGATGTAAATTTCTATAGCATTTAGTCTATAGAAAGGTTGTAAATAATAGGATATGCAATGACCTAAATACTTAAGTAGAAGTTAATGCAACTCATTTTTTTTTCATGTTACATTAAAGATAGAAGGAGGCTAGTTATGTATCTACCAATAATAATTTTAACAACACAGAAGTAGTCAGCAATTTCACTATCTAAATCAAGAACCTGAACCAGTTTAGTTAGCTGCTAATGAAATTAATCTGAATGCTTACTATACGTGCAAATTAGAAGTTAACGGATGTTCTGTGCTGGGTATCTGGCAATGTTATCGTTTCTACAGTTGACTGATTGAGTCTTCAATTAAAATACAGAACTCCTATTTTTCTGTTTTCATTCAGAAGAGTATAATAACAGTTTCAGTATAAGATATGACAAGATAAAAACTAATTACTCATTCCCATGTGTAATAAACCCACACAACTACTGGAAAAATATTTGCTGGATATCTTCACTCAGATCATGCCATAGGAGGTGTTTGAAAAGAAAGAAAAAACACTTCTGTGAGAGGTATTTACACTGCACACAAAGCATGACCTAGAAGGGCACACTGGATGATTTCAACAATCTTAAAGTAGCAAATATAAATAAAGTTTGTTAAAAATCCTGGCAATGCCCTAATTCAACTTTTCTTTAAATTATTAGCCAGGAGTTCTATACCATTTAACTACACCACTTAAAAAATAGCAGAAAGTATTTCAGGCCTGCTTTCTCTAGCTGCTGGAAATGAGACTCGAGATACAATTTCACTTTTCTGGGACTTGGGGAAAAACTTGAAATTCATAAATTTGTAAGCCCCACCTTCCCATGTCCCAGTTACAGCCTGGCAGAGTCAGCCTCGACAGAAAGAGGAAGTTTGAAAAGGGTAATATACCTCGAGTTTCTCCTTCAACCAAAAATAAACATGAGCACTACTCTGAGAACACCATGCTTACCTTCATTATGTCTAATTTAATACCTGGAACTTCAGCTCTATACAGTTTGCACCAGAAACTGTAAGTTAATCACTGAGGGAGAATCCTAAACCAGGTTGTCTAATTTATATTACGTCCTTGAATACGTGGTTGTTTCATACACCTTCTCAACTTTTCTTCCCACTTAACGTCACTCTGTCCAGCCTTCAAAGTCATGGTGTAACAGACACCCTGGTGTCCATAACCATAGCAAGTTACTATTACATCAGTTTCTCACTACAACTGATTCAATGGAGGCTAATAACAATTAATTATTGTTACTGTGTTATTACAAGTCTTTTCTATGGAAGTTTAACCAACCTTCCAAAAAGCAAACAAAATATTTCACTTAACTTTCACTGAATATATCACTGAACTTTCCTTAGATTGTTCCTCTTCTAAAACAGACTTGAAGAATGTCTGCATTTGGTTCTCATATTCTAAGGAACATGAATACTTTCAAGCATTTGTAAAGAAAGGCAACCCCAGATTAAATGGTGGTTGTCTTGACAACATGTTAAATAAACTACATGAAAATGTATTTATATGTACATATAGGTAAAGTTCCAAAGTCACATTTTTATAATTATAGGTTTAAAAAAAAAAAAAAACAAGCATGTTCAGGACTATTTTAATGTCCAAAGGTTTTGCAATTTCTAGTTAATACTCAAGTTACTTCAAGAAACAATTTGCATTTGATAAAAACGAAATTTTGGGTAAAGTATGGTTTAAGTTACATGGTTCCAACAAGCAAAATTTTCATAACAAATGTAAGTGCTATACAAAATAAAGGACATTCAAAAAATACGCAAAACTAGAGCAATCACAACGACATAAAATGCCAACACTGAAATATGGTAGCTTTTAAACTGGAATATCAAGTTACAGTCTCTCTTTTTGTACTTTTTTTTTTTTAAAAAAAAAAAAAAAAAAAAAACAAACTACCGTGCATACCAAATTATTTAGGATACTCCTACTGCAGAAATGATAGAACAGCTGGCTCATTCTTGATTCCCTACTTCAACAAAAAGACTTTAGAGCTATGAAATATTACCAGTGACTACGATTGAGAAGAAAAGCTTTATTTATCAAAAAGTATCTCCAGAATACAAATCCTGTTGTAGTATAACTACTTCAAGCAAGTTCTTGCCTGCTTATTTGCAAGGTAGTTGGATTTTAGAGTAAACTACTAGTCTCCAGTTTCTAAGAACTTTAAAGGCATGTTGAACCAATTACAATGAACTATGTATTGCCCTAAATAAAGTTACTTTTAGCATATAAAAGGATAATTGTTTCCCCTTTGTGTCTTTCCCCTACTAAATAATGGTAATGACCTCAAGGTCAGGCATTTCCAGGAGTTAATGATGGCATGGGTTAAGGGCACTCAGCTGGTCATCAACTCCTATCCATCTGTCATTATTGCTTTTGCAATTAAGGTTTTTATTGGAGTTTCTTGTTTGTTTTATAAGCAATACTGATCAGTATAGAATTCACACCAGCATCTCAAAGAAAATTTCTGTAATTCTGCTTTCTCTCTCTTATACAGCAGTTTGCTGTAATTTGAATTGCTCAGTAAAGAGCAATTACCGGTATACAAACTGAGCTGTCACAGAAAATAATAAAGTCTGCAGAAACACATCACGAATGAAAGTTTAAAAACTGTCTGTATTACTCACCAAGAGCTGGTGAGTCATGAAGTGGTCTTCGGCGCTGATTGGTACCAGAGAAAGGGTAGTAGGCTGTTCCAGGTTTTCCCGAGGATGACAGCTGACCTGGGCTTCCAAGACCCATATCTGACCGAAGCAGGCTAGACTGCAAAATACACAGACAGAAGTAAAATTAAGCTCTGTAATAATTAAGCTGTTAATATACCAGGCTAACAAACTATTCACTGTACATATTCTGCTTGCCATTTATAGGAATTTACTAGGTTTTCAGTGAAGGCCTTTGAATTCAAAGGAGTCAACTTCTTAAAATTAGCATTTAGAAAATACACGGCTGTGTAATTCAGAAAGGTGGAGAGAGTTTTGCTGTGAGCCTCCAAACAGAACCATTTCTGTTTATGAGGTCTGAAAGAAACAATTCATACTTAAATTACAAATAAAAATTGTAATACTTTGTTTAGTTTGCAATGTCACACCATCTACTATACAATATAAACATAATTGATAAAAACTGCTGAAAGTTTATGGTTTAACATTGGGTTTTAGCACATGCTTAGAAATTCAAAACTATATTACATTCATAAAAACATGGAAGAATCATCCCAAAATATCAAACAAACAAAAGAGATAACAGATTAATGCACAGAATATAAAACATTATGACATTTTAAAAACTACAACAATGTAGTTGAATGCTTTTTGTTTCCTTTTCATGCAGTAAATACGAACACATTCTGAACTGTTAACAAGTGCATTATGTATTATTTGGCCTCACAGTATTTGGATTTCTGTGAAACTGAAACGAACACAGGTGATTTATGGGAACCTAGTTTTTTCCATGGCCAGTAACATACTTAGCCTTGTTTTAGTTGAAAAATCCCCTAAGCTTTTTCACCTAAGGGGTGAAACTCTAAGAAGTGTTTGTACAGGGAATATAATGCTACCAAGCAGTAAAAAGGCATTCGCTGCAGCTTTAGCACTGGATGTTGCATACAACTTTCCTCCTACACCAACATGCATTCGGTATTACACACAGCTCAAGTCTCTTTACTTTGCTTTTTATATATTTAGGAAAATCAGATGGTGTTTTATGGTCACCATGGAACCAACAGTCTTCAGATCCAAATAATTTGCTTCTCATTTCTTCATACCAGGTCACTCTGCAGCCCAGTCCTCGCACTGTGGGTGAGGTAGAACACGCGGCTGTTGGATGGCAGGATTACAAATGGTGTTTGCCGGCATTCAAACTGTGCTAACATTTCAATTACTAGATGATGCAAGACAAAAACTTATGGGATTAACATTTACACCAACATAAGCCAGAAGTGTCACCTCCTTTCAGCCAAGCCAACTTTCCTCGTCCTCTCAAACCACTCTTGCAGACAAAGTTGCTGCACACGGCAGGTTCCCCAGGCCATCAGACAGGCACATCTACAGGCTGGGTAACGGCAACAACTGCTTCAACACCGCGGCTTCATAGGGCTGCAGCAGCTCTCTGGAACGTGAGCAGGCAGCATTGCTGCCAATTCGCCTCACCTTTCATATTAAGGCCTGAATAGGAAACCTCTATCTTGTGAAAAGCACTGCTTTCAAGCCAACGCCGTCTAAAAGAAAATGTGAAACTAATTCTGTTCTTATCCTAAGAATTAACCAAAAAGTAAAACTCGACCTTCAGCCCAGGAACATCCAGGACTGAAGGAAAGCTTCTTTGCACAGCCCTTGGGGAAGAAGCACTGTGATAGTTATTTCATGTTGCAGAAAGAAGGCCCCACTGACAGCAGCAGAAAAGCTGAGGCTGGAAGGGACCTCTGGAGGTCACCTCGTCCAGCCCCTGCTTGCTCAGAGCAGCTGTCAAACACAATTAGGAACTACAGCCCACTCGCACTGAAGACAACGCTCCCCGCTCCCTTCCAGCATCTTCCCAGCACTAGCAGGGACTTCGGAAATACAATGGGATCCATACAGACACCTCCAAGAAGGAAGAAGGAGAGCTTAGTTCCTATATTCACAAGGGGCAGGCAAGGACAGAGATGGACACAACAAAAAACAGTAGAAAGTCTTCAATTCACTTCCACCAAGCCATTCCAAAAGCCACGTATCTGTGCCTTTTCCCAACTTCACCTCAAGGCTTCACCTCGTACTATTTGCCACCCTTGCTTTTGTTCTATGTGTTCCAGTTCTTGACATTTTCACATTTCCATTGGAACCCGAATTTCAAAGAAATACGACTACTATGAAGATAAAATAAGTGCGTAGGTAATATACATATCCAGTACATCCCAAACCGTGCAACCCCAGCCTATAACCTATTTCATTATGAATTTTTATTCCTCCTCTCCCTCTTGGAAGACAAAAAAGGACAAAAACCCCAACCAAACAAAAAAGGCCGAACCAATTAAACGAAAACACCACCAAAAAAAAGCATAACCTTTGTCTGCCATTCCCACCATCAAATGAGGCATCTGTTTAAAATTTCGTAATTATTCCTCAGTCTTCCCGAACAAAATAAAAATAGATGTCATTAGTTCATCTTATTGATTTTTCTGCCTGTCTGAACCAATTGAGAAGCAATATTGATTAGGACTGATCCTTTCCTAAGGGCATCTGATAAAGAAAGGAATACAAAATACCACTGAGGATAGCAAAAAAGCTTTGTATTATCAACACCAGGCTTCTCCTGCCTAACTGCCTGGGGTCCCTGCGCAGAGGCGGATCGCTTCCACACGTCGGCTGCGACGTTCCCCATAGAGAACGCTCTCACCCCGCCGAACCTCATCTGCCAGGCACGGATCCAATTACTACAGAATAATCAATGACTGGTTATTCTGAACACTGCCCAGTCCTGTTTGGATTACGATTATAAACAAACGGGCATCATTCCTAAAAACAAATAAATAAATAAAAAGCCTCTTCAGATTTTAAGACCTTTCCAACTTCAATAGACAGGAACTTATTTAAAGCAGCATTTTTCCCTAGGGAATGTGTATTCAATAAGCAATCCAAAGAAAAAAATAAAAAAGGCTTTTATTACAATAAACTACGAACACAACAATCCTAATTCTAAAGAGGCTGGAACAGAGAAAAGAGGTAAACATGACTGCTTTACTTTTCAAGTTCATCTCTTGCAGCAAAATAACAACAAACAGTTTTGACAGCCTCAGGGGAAACGGCATGACCTGAGTCCAAAAATAAAAGACTTTTTTTTCCCCCCAAACAAAAACCACAAGGGCCAGTATCTAGACAAGTGCTTTGAAGGGGTGCCTTTTCTGAAAAGTATTCTCAGAAAAATGAACCGCAGGGAAGTCAGGTATACAAACGCTGCAACGGTGAGGTGGTGGAAGAAGAATCCTATCTTCATATGATGGTGGGGCAACATGACTCTGTCTGGGTGTATTTATGTGTCTTAGTCACAGAAATCCAGAAATATTGCATTGCAGCTGCCCTTGCCTGTATGCAAAGTTAGCTTCCATTCAAACTAACCAGATATACCAAAATGGTATGGCTGCAGTACAAAAAAGAGCACGCTCCTTGCTCAAGATATTTTAATTTATTATTTTAAGTTCATTCTTCCAAAGAAATTCAGAATAAGAGAAAATTTGACTACTTTGGAAGTTGTCTTTTACACAGCCCAACTCTTCCAACCTCTAGGATCCCAGTGATACAACCTGCTGCCAAAACACCCCTCTGCCTACAGTGAACTTGCAGGACACCAGCCAGCACAACTCCAGCACGTTGGGAAACAGTTCTCTGATTTTCTTGCTTCAATATATAAAAACAACTGTGGCCATCTCCTTACACAACACTCCTTGAAGCTCTCAAATGCTTGGAAAGCCCAGATACATGAAAGCAAACTACAGGAACGTTTTTAATGAACCCTCTCCATAGGCTTCACTACTACATGGAAGGCTTTGCCATTTCAAAATATCTGTCTGTTCTAGGCACTTGGCCTTGTGATTCCCTCAAGCAATCAGCATTTCTAGTAGTCTAAATCTTGCTAACCTTGTTTTTTAAATGCAAGCACATTAGGAAATAATTTATTAATGTAGCTATAGCCAAGTTATGCACTAGTGCAATCCAACTACAACTGCATGCCTTTACATTATTATTTTCTATCAAAATAATAATATGGTTGAGAATAAAAACATTGGATTATTCTATGCAAGCAGATATGACAGGGACTTTGTGTTGGCATTGTGCTGTGGAAGTGAACGAAGAGTTGCAACTTACAAACAAGCTTAGGTCTTCACACCTCCTCCTTCCCCTGCACCCCCAAAAAACTGCCAACTCGTTAGCATTTCTCCTAGCTTTTGGAACTATTTGGAACTTTTTGGAACTTTTCAACAAGTTTATGGAAGTAGTCCCAGTAGTCAGGCTGCCTCTACTTAAGGGAGGCAAACAACCGAAGTACTTACTTAACCCAAGCGTTTAGGTAACAACTGGGGCTTGGCTACATTACTTCATTACAGTAAAAGGACAGAACAGCTCTCATCTCAACCTAATCCCCCCATTTCTTGACTAGCCTGCAGAAGGCAACTAGACCAATTCTGTGAAAGAGAGACACGCTTGTAGACAAAGTTCCTCAGCATTTCCCAGAATTACACAGAACAGGCAGCAAGTGCACTCCTTGCCTTCCTATACACATGAAATCCTGCACTGGCACAGCAGAAGTTTGATGTTCTGTTGCTTTTATTCAGCAAGCCATTTGGGTGAAGACTTAAAGAACATATATGACGTGTCTTAGTATTTTATATGTCTTGTTTTACAGCTAAATCTGACAATTTGCATGGACTAGTTTCAAAGAAAGCAGCAAAATGGAGAAGTCAAACTCCCCTAAACTTGCAAGGTCCCCCGCTAAGTTGTGCACGTGGTTGCTGCGACGTCAAAGGACAAGCTAGCACGAAAGTAAAACACTCTAATAATTGCTCTGTGAAATACTGGTACGGTACAGAGCTTTGGGCTGCAGAAAAACCATTCATCCAAGTTTCATGTCATCCAGTTTAAGCCATATATATAACCAAGATACAAAATGTTGAATTGCACTTCACTCAACTCTGCAATCTTTGGCAACTGTAATGAATATGCACTTCAAGATAGAGCTGAACTTGGGAAAAAACTGACATATGATGTAAATTCATTTTAAATTTAAATTCTGGAGATATGTTTGCAATTATCAGCGTGTTACTAAAGAATCTCATCCTGAGAATATCATCAAATAGTAATGTGAAATACAGTGTTACCATTTTGAGAACAAAGGGACCCTGAATGAGTAATCAATAGCAACTGGCAGAAAATGAGGCATTAATTATGATCCTCTCTAGTGTTTTGTCTCAAACAAGGTTTCATTAAATATATTGTGCTAACCTGTACCTCTCCAAGCCATTACCGATAGATTTGATCAGATACATTTTTGGTCTGATTCAGGAGTAGCAACATATCAGAATTAAGAAAAAAATTGTCTGAAGTGTTATATGATAACTTAGGCATTTTTTCTTGATCAATTTGAAGGAAATCAGGGGTTGTAAATAAAACATCCCAGGAGAGGATTCTCTAACAACGTGTCGATAATTGCAAACATATTTCTCATTTTAAAAAAATATTCAGATCTTATAATCTTAATGTAGTCTCTTGAAAATTTAATTATCACCTCCTATACCTAAAGTATCATGCAGGTTTGAGAAGATAATGACAGTCATCCATCAACTGCATCCTGCCAGTGTAATCAGGCTAATCTAGCTCGCTGGAGTAAAAAACAGCTACCTAGGGTACTGAACACCGAAGTGATGCAACATCGTAAACAAAATAACACAGATTTAGCTTAACTGTCTTCCTAATTAACATTAACTCCGAAAAATATCAAGGTATCGATATATTGCTTGTTGATACATTGCAATAATATATCAATAAAGGTTTTTCTGGATCATTAGGATCTAGATACGCACATTATTCTGTGCATATGCCTAAGCAAAATCTGCTAGCACGGCTAATTCTGTTTGTGTGCATGCAGTGTTACTGGGACTGAGCATGGGGACAGGGAGGGGGAAGAGGATATCATGGGAAGAAGTTATATATGATTCTAACGATGTTCTTTTAGGCAGTGGGAGAGAGAAAGATCAAATGCAAAGGGATGGAAACTGTGTGTTTCTTTGGCATCCAAATGGCTTCAAAGCACCCAATTAATACCAGGATGTAGAACGAATACCTTTTTCCCCTCCTATGTGACAGCGGCTCCCCCGCACTGCCACCACATATTGGCAAGACTACAAATTCTGTCTTCCACTTGTAAAAGCAGCGCCCTGCTGATGTTGGTGTCCAATCCCCGAGGTTACGCTGGCTCAGCTTGTCTTTGCTCATTCCCCGGGGCAAGGTATTTTTGCCTTGCTCACTGAATTCTAGGAAGGCATTACTAAGCATTGTGATTACAGGTCAGGCTCCCCTCCCTTTGCCTTTGAATCTCTTTGCTACATTATGAAAACAGTAATTTGAACAGCTTCCTTACTGTGATTATACAGAAGCAGAAGGTTTGTGGAGAACTGCAAAATGTCAGAAAAGAAGCAGCTGAGGGTTTATTCATCTATTCTTTAATTTTATTTATTTATTTTTTGGTACCAGCCTTCTTGCCTTTTTCTATGATTACAACATACAAGCATGAAAAATCAATATTATAATAAAAGCTTCTATGCTGAATCTTATTTACAGAAGCCAAACTAAAAAGGATACTGTAAAGCTCAAAGTATCCTTGCATCTGCTTCTCCCCCTGCATTTTCAGCAAAATTCTTATAAAAGATTCTATACGATTAGTATAGTTTCGTGTATATGGCGTGGAAGCTGTGCTATCTCCTCTCCCACACAAACAAGAGAAAAAATCTCAAGACACCAGAAAGTCAGAAAATGCGTAATATAGCAATGGCTCAGGAACTGTCGTTAATACAGCAACCAGATAACTGTTAGGACTTAACATGGAAGACCCGTATGTTTTCACATACAATAAAGCCAAAGTTAATCCCTATTAAGCCAGGGGTTACCAAATGGACAGTCAAACCCTGTGAATATTTATCTTAGGCTACAGTCCTGCCCTCTCCCCAACTCCTGAATGAATGTCGTCCTTCTCCCCCTGCTATTTAGAGACCCGTGGCATTAGGAGCACTATCGCCTTGAAAAGCACTCTGTGACACACCTGAACCCAATCCAAGATGGATAGCTTAGTTCCATGGAAGTGGAATCAAAATGGCAAATCTGCACATCTTCTTTACATCCCATCTACTGCCTGCCTCAGGCTCAAGCTCCAGTCTTTGCGAGCCCATCCCAGGCAGCAAATGCCAAGTCACACACTGCTTACACTATTCTGAACTCCCCTGCCCAGTTCCTTTCAGGACCTGTGTTCATCTTGAGAGCAGTAATCTGTGAAGCTAAAGAGTTTGAGATGGGACTTGCTCTCTGAAGAAAGAAAGGAAAAGTAAATGGGGGCTCAAGAGGTTAGACAGAAAGAATAAACACTGCAAGAAAATCCAAAGGGCACTCCAGCTCATTAAATCGAGGAACGGCTGGGAGAAGACAAGTGAGCTCATCTTTTCCCAATCCTGCAATTATACCATAAACACATAATTGAGAAGCACCCAACTTTGGCAGTAAGATAAGCTAAAGGCAAATAGCATCTGACAAAAAAAATACATATATGGACTTAACTGGATGCTTCTTTCTTCCTTATGCAGCAACATAGAAAATATTACACATATTGATGTAGAGGATATTAATTACCTCAAACACAACCAAACTATCAAAAATTAAAAGGAAGGAAGAAAATTTGCTGATCATGAATAGCGTGAGAAAGAAAGACAAACACAAGTAACAGTTTGTCTGCTTTAAAACATTCAAAATGCTTCCTCCCCGAACTGTTCCCTTTTTATAAATAGCATCCCCCCCACCTATAACTGATTCCCAACACCTGCTACCCACTTCCTTCGAGGGGATGTCTTCCCTGATTAACTTCAGGTGGTCACCTCTAGCTCTGGAAAAAGAAATTACATTTGTGTCCAGTACATTTTTTAGGTTCTGCGTATGAGCAGGCTCCCTATCTGCTGAGAGGCAGGAGATATTTTCCCAGTAGCACAAGAAATAATTCAGTTCTAATAAATCATAATCAAGAGAAAATTAATATCACTCGATTTTACTTGAGAAGTAAAATGGAGCAAAATTAAACTCACATTTGGATATCCCACCTGCCCTTAAATATGTATATCCCATCTCATATCCTTCTAAGACAACATCAGCTAGCAGAACCCAGAGCTGCTGCTTCAGTTCACATTGTGTCTGCCTTTCCTTCAGAAGCCACGTTTCTAGGAAACTGATAGTTCAGCTGTAAAAACCTGTTTTGGGGAGACACTTGATATCAAAGGTGTCAGAGAGGAGGAGATTAAAAGGAGAAAATTTACAAAATAAAATCAGTTTGTCAGCTTTTAAGTTATTCTGGTGTTAAAAAACTCCACAACACTAAATTTTGTTTTCAATGCTTCTGTAACTCTGTATTACTTGGATTTAAACAGACACTATGGTCTCTAAATGGTTCCTTAAACTATATGAGTTCAGAAAACAAGTAACTAGCACTACTACTTGTAGTCTTGTAAGATCCCACAAATAAGAAATGTCCAGCTCATCACATACTTCTCTGCCTCTCGGGAAGATCCATCCAAAGCAGCTCCAAACACACTGCCAACAGCGAGTAGGAAAAGCTTTCTTATGGCTGTTTAATAGACATGTTGATTTAAAAAAAAAAAAAAAAAGTAAAAGTATTTTGTATACACAGCTGATGCAACTCGACATCTTTCATTAGCACTAAATTCTAATTTATTTTTTTTAATTATGAAATGGTAGCCCCTCTGCAGCACCTGTGTTTTCTCATTAGCTTAAAGTGTGCATATTTTCTTATTATAAACACTTGTACTGATAGGTATATTCTATACATTCTTTCAATATCTAATAAAAACAACTAGTAACTCATTCTACCAGTAGCTATTCCAAAACAGCAAAAAAAAAACAGACAGGATCTGATACACACAATGTGCTTAACATTCTTCAGAGAGGATTATTCATATTCTAGCATCCCTTCTCCTAGAATATTATTTTCCTTTACGTTCTACTGCCTAGGTACGATCTAAATATGCCTACTACTGTTATTCCTGAGACAGTTATTTAAATTTCTATTAATTTAAACCCTTTAATTTAGTTCACACACACACATATATACATATACATATATATATATATATATACACATAAATCTTTTCAATAACACTACAGTACCATAGGAGCAGATGGTGCAGCCTCAACACAGAGTAACCATCTGATTATTTCTCCCAAGGAAGCTGAAGAGGGACGGAAGTGTTACAGACAAGCAATAAAAAAAAATAAAAAAAAATGTTTCAGGATATGAACAGAGTTCCTGCAGAAAGAAATGAAAACTCCTGAAACTCTGTTAGTGAGCATGAGAAGACAACACTTGCACACGCAAACTTCAGACGTGCATCAGGTTACCAGGAAGAAACTAAGAAGCTCTCACTAGGACGATGAAGATACACCTAACCTGTCTGTTCTGCACACTTGTCCATTACTTTTCATCTTCTAACAAGATCACCAGCGTTCAGTATTCCTTAACATATAATGCCAAGGTGAAGCATGTTAGCAGACTGGTAGAACAGCCCTTGTATTAGAGTAATGAATTGTTAGAAACTTGGCAAACAAAATTCAGAAGCAATTGCAAAGAGCATTCACACTGCTATTTGAGAGCTACACCTGCAGCTGGAGGAAGATTTGTTTGGAGACCTTCATACACATGTAAAGAACAGACATTTTAAACTGTGATTTGCTCCAAACACATTTTTCTTCCTTGACTCACACATTTTAAGTAACATTGCAGCCATCAGATACCACTAAAATGCTATTCTATCCCAGTATTCACACTCACTCAGTTCTTTCACTCTTGCTCATTCCAAGTTTTGTTCTTGCACAATGCATATTTCAAATTTCATTCTTCATAAAGTTCATTTTTCCATTTTTGTCAGTAAACCTGATTTTTGACTCACATATTTTGACTCGGAACTTCTGATATGCATATTTTTGTCTTGTGCTTCCACATGTTCCATACTACTTGATACTTTACTAAAAAAGTTAAATCATCTGCATTTTACTATATATATGTCTTATAATTACATACTTTACGAATATATTAAAAATACTTCTCAGTTTGTGCTAGTCACAACTTTATTCATTTTCTTTAAACAGCAAGTTAGCATCTACATCCTTCTACAGATACTTGCTTGCATATCACTCACCACTTCATCAGTAACACAAATTGGCTTTTTTTGCCTACGCACATTAGGAGAGAGCTCTTATGTTCTCTCCAGACAACTTACATTTCCCATCACAATAACTAGGCAGTGAGTGGCAATGCTGAAAAACTTTCAGTACACCGCTTACTTTCCCAGTCACAATTTACATCACACAGGCTCTCCAGTTTGTGACTTACGCACAGCTTTGCTCAATGGTACTTCTTCCCATTAACTAGATTTTTTATTTTTAAATAATACAACAGCTTACATCATCTGTGGATTTAGAATTAAATATTCACATACCAAAGGCAATCACAGGCGATGTGGAACAAAAATGAGAACATCACATTCTCAGGTAGTCTTTTATTCTTTAAGTTTTCTCATTTTTATTGTGGTTGAAATTCCTCTCTACATTAATTTTGCCTTGACAGTAATGTTACTTTCTGGAGTTGCTCAACTTTTGTAACACTTCCTCTTCATGCAAGATAGCTGCTGGAATGTCCTGTGAGACACTACTTTGCGCAGCACCATACATGTAGTAATACAATGTTTGTATTACTCTTGCTTGTATTCTGCTCAAATGGCTTAAAACTCGTTGAATTTGAAGGAGGCAAATTTCTTTCTATGCAAATGCAAAGTAACATATACTTGCAAACATTACTTTTGCCAAAGTGATCCGTTAAATTGTCCAAAAATAGGTTTTAAAGGCATTTTTTGGTTTATTTCCAAGTTCTTGTAGTGCATTTGGTAAGAACCATCATAATTATTTTTTTTTTGTACAAAACTAAAACAACTTTTTTGGTGTGTGAAGGATGTTAAATACGATAAACTTCCAATCATGAAAAACTATATTTGTTCTTTAATACATTGCTAAAACTTGCAGACAAGATGCAAACCTCTTAAAGTCTCATTCAGTTGTGAAGAAAGTTATTCTGAAATGAACACAGAAAGGTCAGGAATTTTTGTAAAAACAAAACAACCCCAAAACTGCCAACCGTATTAAGTGCCATTGCTCAGCCCTATACTATATTAAATTCTGTAATGCTTTTTAGCACAAGTGAGTCAGGCATATATAAATTTAGCTCTGAGTGGTATCCAGATGATGAGAATGTTTCTGTGTTGAATCATAGCAAAGGTGAAAGATGGATAAGTTTGTTCCAAGTCAACTTGCAATGATACAATAAGCTAACTTCTTCTCCAAGGTACTACTCAAGTAACAGCATACATTTAATTCAATTTATGAAACACAAAACATGCTCTAAAGATGCACAAAGGCTACTCTCTCTCTCAATATTCTGTTGAAGCATTTATTTTCTTCCTGATAAACAAGAAAGGGGGAAATCCTGAAAAGCAATCTGAAATAAGTCTTATTATGTTTACTTGAAATATATTCCCATAAGGAACACTAAATATGGTGTTAATGTGCATAAAAAGTTACTGTCATCCTGCAAAATTCAGGCTAATTTAATAATGCTTGATGTGCCTTACATCATGTTCCAGTGATGCAATAATACGTTGCTAAATGAGTCACCTCGCAGCAGCCTCACAGGAACAGCAGAGCTGATGGCTACTGAAGGGAAAATGGTGCAGCAATATTACTGGAAACATTGATGGATCTTTTTTTTTTAATTATTATTCATGCAAAAACAAAGATTCTAAAGTAGCCCTATTTATTACCAATAGACACAAAACTTACAATAATAGTAACAGCCAGAAATGAGTTAAAAAGCTATCTGCTACTACTGAATTAAATACATTTATAATATACACCATAACATAAATACTTCATATACTCTTTACATAGTACTCTATATTTCACATTGCATGAAATATATGGTAGTGTATGTGTATTTCATAGGCTATAGAGCAGTACACATTTCATGCAGTATTATGTATATAATTTTACATATATTAAGTGAAGTATATTTAAGGCCAGTATAATCCACAACTCCTTCTAGCAGTCACATAATTTACAGGTTTATTGTCAATTAAGTTTTCTAAGTGAGTTTTATAACATTTAAAGTGTCCTATCATCATATAAAATATAAACACTAGTGTAAATTTGTCTACGAAGAAGATACGCTTCAAACAAAAACAGGTGAATGCTGCCTCTTGGGCTCCTAACATCTACCCTATTTAGCATTCCATTTTCTCTCGCATTGGATACTTGAAATTACCATGAAGGAACTGAAAACGTGTTATTTGCACATGTTCAAAAATCTATAATGCCTACTTCTTATGCATGATTTTTTAGAATTAAATAGAACATTAAGAGGAAGTCACAAACAATTTACTCTCTTCAGCCTAGTGATGCCCATCTCCTTACACCTCCTCTACAGTCAGTGGCGAGAGGGAGAAACCCATCCAGCACAGAAGACCAGCCACTGCTGGGTTAAAGGAGTCTGCCAATTTGGCTGGGAACTGCGAGACATCAGGCTCACGAGGATGGTTCGTTACTGTGATCTTCACAAAAGCTATTAGAAAAAAGTTAGTCTAACAGTTACCCAAGTATTCCCCATTTACATCATTTTCATTTAAAATATTACGCAGATTCTTGGCATCCTTACGGATCAGAGCTGTCAAAGCAAAGTGCAATGACAGCTGGAGAACTTTTGGATGATACTGTAAATACAGTCATGTGTTCAAGATCTAAAGTCTAATCTCATTCCTTTTACATAAGCTACAGTGTTCAGTATTGTAGTTACATAGCAAAGAAAACCCTCTTTATAAAAGAAGCTTTCTGAAAAGTTAATCTATAACCAGTTTAACATTTGTTAAAGGATGCCCTTCGCAAATCTTCAATTATACAGCCAGCAGAAACGGTGGAATTGCATGCAAAAACCACCAACGAGCCTCCAGCCTCCAATTCAGACACAAATATAGATGTTGCGTCAAGTCACATAGCACACATTTCATTCTGGTAGCAAAACACGGCCTTTATATCTCTTCTAAAAGCTGTCAATTCTTGGTGCAAGTACACATTTTTAACCTTCATCTAAACAACATCTGTGTAAGCCTTAATTCATCATGTTACCCATCCGTTTAACGTGCACATACGCTATGAATCATTAGAAGGAAACCAAACAGAAGTAGTACTAGTTGGAAAGGTGCAGGATGTAGGGGTGACCTGGCAGAAGGAGAGAGCATGCGGTAAGGTACAAATGAAGGCAAACAAGAAAGAATTCAGAACCTGATGGCAAAGCCCCAGACAAGCACAAGTTATAATGTAGGACACAGACATACACCATTAACCATTAAACACACTAAATTGCATAAACATAGCTTAAGACAAATAAAACTCCTTACTCTACAGTATTACTTGCATGAATGGGTCCAGTGTAAAATGCTATCCAGGGATGTTTCTTTTTCATTTGTTTAAAACACCTGATGGAAATACATTTTGCAAGTATGTACTCCCTGTCTGATACAATATTTTTCAGTTAGCCATATTCACATCCTCGCTACTGTTATAACAGTAGCACCCTTATTTGGCAGCAGAAGTTTCATGAAAACACTTTCTATATATTTGATTTCACATCAAAACTTCTGGAAGTGCCTAAGTTGTTTCGATTTCTAAGCTACACTGAAAATTGATCAAACTTAAGCTCCTACCGCCAAAGTACTGAAAAACCAATCAACTTTCTTGTTGAGATTATACATACATACATATATATGTATAAAACAGAAATCCCAACACTTCCTAGTTAGCAAATGATTTCAAGCAGCCAGGTATGACTGGTACGATGAAATTGAACTAAATTTCAAATTGAATTAAAATTGAATTGAAAGTTAATTCCACCTACATTTCCATGATCCTAAATATAAAACCAAGTGACATTTACCTACAATGACATTTTCCCATATACTAAGAATGTTTAAGAATAAACTGCAGGAGCAGAAATAGTAGGGAGCATATCAAAGTAATAAACAGAAATAAAATTGATGTTAATAGAAACAAATGTGTAAGATTTTGACTTTGAAATAACTACATATAAAAAATATATTAAATGGTGCTAAATATAAGCAATTAGTAGATATAGAAGCACTTTCCTCAGTGAGAACCTAAACAACAGAAATTACACTCATTACCACAAATCAAAAGAGAATTTTATGCAAAGTTAACATAAATCTGCTTTGTAATACAGAACATGAACTTAATGAAGGAGTAACGTGGAAATGAGTTTGCTTCCAAACTTACGTCAAGTTTAAAACATTACGTTTAAGAATAATACATATGGAGTTATTTGAACAACGCTAATAACATTAATACAATATTTCACTGTCTAGATTGGCAATAATGTCATGTCCCTAACTCAAACTGAAGAGCTACACCACTTTTTGTGACTTCTTGATACTGAAAGCTCACCTATATAGTTGCAAAGGGGTCTTGGTTTGTCACAGCTACAACAGCTGTGAGGATGATCATTCCTTAATAAGGGAAGCTGTGTCAGGACCTGCATTACCACATGGTGCTGCCCATTCACACTTCCCAAACTATCAGTGGAGAGACTTGAAAACGAAATGGCAAATTCAAATCCTATTTCATCTTCCAGAAGAATGATGTTATCAAAGACATCGGTTGATGACTCAGAGTCAGGAGAAAGTTTTCCTAATTTAACAACCATATCAAAACCACAAATTGTTATTACATTGGATAACTCGTTAAAAATTGAAAGCCCAACAGTTTTCCTTAAAAGATGCACACCAGCTCCGGTAGGAGTAACACAGCTCCCTAGTAGACTATATTCAGTGACTGTATTTTTTGAGAAACAAAAAGATCAAAAAGTAAGCCATCCAGTCATTTCAGTCAGAAAGACATGGTCTATACTAGCAGCAAAAATGCAAACTGCGTATTGGAAAGCCTCTTCTTGCTTAGTAGAGCGGTTGCCTGGAAGACACGGGGAAGAGCTAGAAGCAACACAGAAGAAACCACGACTCAGAAGGAGCACTGATCCCTGGTGGACAGTGTGTAAGCTCTACCCCTCCAGAACATTCTGTTCTTATTCCTAGTCCAAGCCCATGACAAACTTCCTCCTGTCTCTTCATAATGTGCTGGAAAACAACCAGACAAGGGTCTAACTTGTCAAGGCAGAACTGATTGTAATCCTCCACTACGTCAAAATAATTTAGGAGGAAAACATTATCTGCATAATTTTATTGCCAACAGCACCCAAATCAGTTAAATTCATGATGACAGTGAAGTCTAAAATACACTTATATTCTCCTTTTCTTGGCAGTCTGGGACAATGAGCCTGGTAGATGTGTCTAAGCTCAACTATCTCATACTTCAAAGTCTACTGACGCACAGAAATCTGTTCAGGTGAAATTTAAAACCAAACCAAACCAACAACAACCACCAAAAAAAAAAAAAAAAAAAAGAAGGCAAGGCAGAGATTTTCAAACTGCTAATTCTGAACACCGACTTCTGGATGCACTCCCCAAGATACTTGAAAATAATTCTCAGTAGTGATATCTTCCTCGTGATTCCCACGGTTCAAGCACAAAATCTGCTCTCTCACTGCATTGCAGCAAGTATCCTACTCGGAAGCAAGCAGCAGAGGAAATAGCATGGTTTTCTGACTCTTCTCTTGTCTGCTCTTCACAGGTCCATGCAACTGAAATAGGAACTCTTTCTATTACTGTTTGGATGTGGAAATGGAAGTGTAAATGGAAGTTTCTAGTCTCTCCTATATCAGTAGATTTATCATTCACAGGTGAGAAATATCTCTTTTATTCAGAAAAATAATAGTAGTAATACAAACCGAAATTAAAATGAAACATGAACAATTATTCAAAAAATAGTCAACTTAATGACATTCCTGCTCCCTCCCCCCAATAGGTAAAGAAATAAAAGCAATAAATAAATAAATAAATAAAAAACAGTGAGTCTCTCTTATGCAACTGATTTGTTGTCCCTCCTGGCAAAATGGTAGTCTTTGCAGCTTACTCCTCTGTATCCAAAGAGAGCTTACAGATGAGCCTCTGTCAGAGAGACCACCAAAAAAGATAGGCTCCTGTTAGACATTTCTATCAGACAACACATTTGGATGTATCTCCAGAATCCTCAGATTTACAAATGCATTTATATTAAAGTAAGTCTCATTCTTGTATTTATTCCATAAACAATTCCTTGTTTCAACAAGGAAGACTGGTTGAATTAATGTCATTAGTGCATTACCGACTTGATCGTGACAAGACACAGTGCCAATTCTTCTCTTTGAGATGAATTATCTCTACCACCACCATGTTCTGACACTATGATGTTAAGAATCAGGAGAGCAACAGCTGTTAAAAACACTGTCACTTTCAAAAATCTCTCTTATTAAAAACATAGGATTTCACTCTCATGGATACAGAAATAGTTCCACTTTTACACAGCAAGACAATCTCCTCTAAGTGTATGCATATACGTACACGATAATTGGACAACACAGAAGCCAGAGAACTCATTCTGCAATTCATGGAACATGTTCTTGCTTACATCTGGTAATCTGAACTTTAATTGAAATTATTCCATTTGCTTTCAATCACCACCATACTTACTTGACAGCCTGGTAACCCCGTATCTCTACCATACAGTGGAAATGGACCTCTATCTGAGGCTTTTCCTATAAAAGAAAGACATGTGAAATTAGAATCTTTTTAAAGTTGATTGTGCATACATAAAATTTATAAATGTATATTCTAGAAAATCTGCTAGCAGAGTAATGTTACAAAAATTAAGTTACATAAATACAAGTAGGCTTCTAGATCTGTGCTTATCACAAACAGCACTACTGTAGTAGACGACATACTTACCAGATTCCATTTCTTACACAGCCAATCAGTAAGAACAAACTACTGCAATTTTTTGGTTGTTGCTAAGTTACCCCATCACTGTGTTGAAATAATAAGGGCAGAGGCTCAATACAACTTTACTTCCAATATCGATGAGCAAAGGTTGGAACACTTTTAGACATTTCTCCTTCCTTCACAGAACTAACACACAGACAGTACCATCTTAGGTGATACATAACCTAAGCAATAAAATTTAAAAAATACATAGGCACAAGAAAAAGGAACAAAACCAAATTCAGAATGAAAAAACACACGCTAAACTTAAACCACAGTTGAATCATTGAGTTCTCAATACTCATAACCCCTTAAATCCTCAAAGATCTCATCACATGTAAATGAAATTTGTAGCGGCCCTCAGATGTTGCTAGATTATAAAACATTAGTAATATGTTTGCCAATTTGGAAAAACTACTTAGTGCTGTATTTGTTGGTTGGGCCACCAAACTGAAATGTTTGTATATTCAAGTACAGTGTGAAAGCTCTCCAGCAGAGCTCACAGCTTTATCCATCTTCACTTTTCTTTTTTTTTTTTTTTTAAAAAAAAAAAAAAACTCTCCACTCAATCATGTCAGGAATCAGGCAGTCATCAAATATGCATGTAATAGAAAATAGCAACTGCATGGAACGCCCTCAATTATGACACTGAACCTAAGAACCCCCCCAGCATATTACCCAAAGGCAAGCATTAATAAACCATGCTACCTATCTATTCAAAGCTGCAAAATATTTGAAAGATTTCAAAACAAATGCCATCTTAGCCAAGGAGGAATTGCCTTTTCCTGGATATGGATATATGGCTATGTAAGCTGTCCAGTCCTCCTAAGAAGAACAAGGAGCCTTTCTTAGACACGTCCACTTCAGTGGTAAATAGCTCCATCCTACTGCATTTGCACTTCTGGAACAGGGCCTCATTTTCTTTTCCGGATTTTTTATCTTATTGCCAAAAATTCCTGCCACTTCATAAGTGGGAATACTAAAGTTTACTGTTTACTTAAAAAGTACAGCTTGGGTAAGTGAATTTGGCGCTCTTAGAGCAACATCTCTGCAGGACTCTGGTCTCGCTAACTACAGGTGGCCTGGTCAACAACAGCTTGCTGGAAAACACGGCAGTACTGCTGGAACAAAGGGAAGGAAAAAGTGAACATTTTTCTGCTGCAGCAATTTGCCTCTAACTACCGGGCACCAAGCAAATAAAATACCTAGCATGCGAAATTATATGAGTAGCATGAATCATGCTGTTCAGATTAACCGAACTCAGCATTTTCTTTCCAGAAAATGAGAATCTTATATCACATGATAAACAACTTCGACTGCAGTATGCAGTATTCCAGGCAGGTTTTAAAGCAAGTATTTGTACAAGAGTCAATTTCAGAGATTAGAAAAAAAATGATTTAAATTATCATTTGCATAACAAGCCAGAAATTGCTAGATAAGAACACCCAAAATTGTGTTATTTCAATTTTACCACTTTAAAAGTTTGGTAGTTCCATTCTAAAGAAAGAAGCTGCCTCTAATATCCCTAGCTATGATCAGTTTGGTTCTAAAAAATAATCCAGAGATGTCAAGGCTCCCTGATGCTGCGCTGCCTAAGTATTTATCAAGAATTACTGCTAGAGCAAGTTAACATTTAACCTGTGCTCCAGCAGCTAACCTTTTCAATTATGAGTTTGGAAAGCAACCTAGGATCAAGTACAAGACTGTATCCCAAGCAGACACCCAGTACAAGCACTCAGGTACAACTCCAGCCTGCAGCAGTTCTGTGCCATCATTGCAGAAGCGAAAGCTCTGCCTCTCTTACAAGGCAGCACCGCTTCACTTGTCACCAGGTTACATACACGTGGGCTCTGTATGCCAGAGGTTTGCTTTCCATCCAGATTTGAATTATACAGACACTGTTGAGCTGTCTGTATATATAACCAACTCAAAATAATTGAGTTGGTTACATACACAAGTCTTAATCTGCCTAGGTCAGCTCACAAATCATTTGACTCTTTCAGTAACTTGGCATCCATTTGCCTTTTTATTTTTTTCTAGTAAATTTTCAACAACCCAAACTTCCATGATCTAATTGCTACCTAACAGGCTTACAGACCAGCAACTACAGATTTAAAAGAAACTAAATCAAGAAAATCCCACTAAGCATTATAACCACACATCTCCTAACTTTATCAACTTAAACCCTTGACACATTCGGTACCAATTCCAGCATTAATAGGCATTTAGTAAATAATTGTTTTTCTCCTGTTTAAATACGCTATGCTCACAACTTCATACGGCTTTTGAATACTGCAGAAGGAGCTGCAGTCCACCATAAATCTATCTGTGGAACAGCTGTGCAGCCTAAATACTCTTAACACCGAATGAACTGAAACAGCAAGATGCAAAGTGACAGTCAACTGCAGACAGCACTACATTAACTCAGCTGAGGGCTGCTCCGAGTGAATGTGCTATAAATGCCTGCCAGTAGTGAAACGGCATTCACCCACTGTTTCTAGATAATGCTTGGTTTACGAGAGGATGACAGAACATAACTCTGCAAAAAATTACTTCGATTCACACAGAATTAACCCGTTAGAGACTACAGAGCTGTGCACTTCACAAGAACGGATTTGCTCAGCAGCATGTAAAGTGCCAACGTTTTTTAAACGAAGCCACGTCTGCCATCCAGTACGAAATGAATGCCACAGTGACCACAGCTGGCAGCTGCTCCACTTGTCAGGCAAGAAGCACGTACCCACCTTGCACACAGAACAAGTTTTCAGTGATTTCTGAAACAAATTTTAAATCACGCTTCTTCCTCATTTCATCACTGATCACACTTAACTGGCCCAGCAGACAGCCTGCCCAAAGCCACTTTCTAACAGGATATTCTCAATACCTCGGAGGATCTCCCCCTATCGGGTGCATGTTTTTGTTTCTGCACTGAAGTATTTCACACAAACACATGCCCGCATGTCTCAGGTCTATGTTGGCAACAGCTTCCTGGTTGCAAGGATAAAGAGAAGGCCAGCTTTTCAAACACCCAAAAGAATTTCATCGTTATCAATCACTACCTTGAATCTTAAAAAATTCCCACATGGCTAAAATGCTACCAAGTTGGTGTTGGGAGACTCAGAAATCCATTTTTACAGTGCTTTCCCCCACCTCCCTGCCCAGTAACTGAGTGTCTTTGTTACCCACAGAATTAACACATTCAAATCATTTTTCGTATTCAGATCCACAACAAGCAGGAAATTGCAGGAACTGTACTGGCAGGTGCATATGGATGACGTAAGAAAAATGTTCAACACAATATTTAAATACAGTTTCCACACTTCATATTATTCCCAACTCATCACAAAATGGAAATGAAGTATGAAAAATATACAGAATACCATCCTTGCTGCTACAGTACAGATACAGTTTTTGAATTTTATTATTTTTTTTAGCATTAAATAAAATTCTGACTCAAGAATTATTTCAGTAGGGTGATAAAATTTGATTTTAAAAAAAGCACAAAAACAGCCTCACTCCTAAAGTTTTGTTTCCTGCCTTCTTCTTAGAGGTAAGAATGACTGACGCTTGCAGGCAAAAATTACTACTACATAGAAATTCTGTGATTCTGTGATATCTGGACATTTCCCCCAGCACTGGAGGAATCATTTCTTCATTTTCTACAGGCCTCCTCATTCTTAGAGGATTTCACACTTCTAATATCTATATTCCATCTACAATCTTTTCCCTAGTATTTTAAAAGTACACATTCCACATCCATACACAAGGATTACAGGCTTTTTTTCCCCTCACAATGCTTGTGACCGAAGCTCACAGAAACGAAACAGATCTGAAGCAACGCAATTTGAAGAAGGTGCTTACAACAAATGACCTCCTATTCTCGTCACAACAATTTGTTCAAGTGTTATTGGCTAACGTGTGCCAAGCACGCTGCTGGCGACACTGAAGATGTTTAACAAGGCAGTGCCAACAAGTGCAGCTGCTGGACTAGCAGCACCCTCCTCCTGTTCATCCCAAGCCAAATTACTCACTCGGCTATGAACAATGAAGCAGCAACACAGGAAAATGCCAAGTGCTAGTGAGATTAGTGATAAACTACAGGATCCCTGCAGAGGTCAGTGATTAGCAGGTCCCCGCTTGTAATCACTTTCCTAACCCAGCCTTTATCTCATCACACGCTCCATCTTAACTCAGGCTTCTTGTGACTGGAAGCAACTTCCCAATCAATAATCCTTGAACTCTTGGCAAACACATCCATGCTGTCTTAGCTTTTCATAAAGTAAACCTACAAAACATCAATTGCCTGAAAATGTTCAAAGTTTTTGTATTGGGAGTTAAGATTAATAAGCCTTTCATGTGTAACAAAATCACTTCACTGGAAACTCTCGTAATAAAGTAGCAGATCAGAGGAAAAGTACGAACATTTTTAGCCAGGAATGCCATGCCAAAGTGCTGATCAGCATTGCAGTCTACACAGGTAATGGTAAGACTGTCAGTCTACATGTTTCAGAACAACGGATAAGCAAATTGCATGCTTATCAGACTTGAACTAGGGGAAACATATGTTTTAGATTTTTCCCCCCTTTTCTCCCTGCTGTAATACCTTCTGAAACCAAGTTTCCCAGAAGGGACGTGATAGGGTTTAGCAAAGCTTGTTTTTAATACTAGATTTGCCCCTTCCTTCTTTCTTTGCTCAAAATTTTGAAGGTCCGTGATCCTACAGAACAACTGTAACATTCCACAAGAAGTAAAAGATTATGGTTTGCAGTGAGATTTATTCAATTTACATGCCCAGTCTCATATCTGCCAGAAGTTTCCTGTGATTCTCCATGCCATACATTTTCTTTTGTAAGACAGCTTTATACTTGTATTATGCAGTTCTATTACTATCTTGTCGTATTTGGAGCAAATATTTTTATACCTACATGATGCAAAGTATGGGGAATCTGAAGCTGGAGTTACCTGGAGTCAACTTCCCATTGTAACAGCTGGAATTCAGGAACAACGCTTTAGATAGCAAAAACTAAATTACTGCTTTCATTGACATTTGGAAAGGACCATTTGGAAAAAAGCATTTTTTTCCCTGTGCTTTCCAAGGATTAGAAAAGTTCAGACGTTTTTATACTTAAAATTGTGAGGGCATTTGCAGATGTCTTTCACTGTAAGAACTGTACTGATTGAACTGACCAGGCAATAAGTCTGGGTACTTGAGGCATTAAGCACAGAAACCAAGGGATTTCTCACAACTTCTTTAATGCAATAATTTAAAAAGAAATAATGTCAGTGTGTGAAGTGGCATTAAAGAACCTGCTGCACAAAGACATGCCTTTGACACTTTTATCCCATTGATTTGTAAGTACTTCTAAGAGAAGATGGAATACTTTGTCAGTTTGAAAAGTACTCACAGATCTTATGCTACAAAAACAATTTATTAACACTCATATGTACTTCAAATACACAGGAGCTAAAGGTAGACTAAATCACACGTGGTATTTGGACTGACCCTGTGAACTAGTAATTCATATGCTCGTGTCAAACTGAGAAGGTTTGTCCCATCAGTGGCTGATGTATGCAGGCTCCTTCCTCAGCACCACTCCTATCCCCCCACTCACGAGGCTGACGCTGTCCTAAATAACAGATCAAATCTTTGCAATGCTGTAAGGGACCGAAGTCTGGCAAGAAGATACACATGAGTAACTGAAGACAAGGGGGAAAAGAGGGAGTATAAACCTCTTAAACGAAGAAAGAGCTTTCTTCTTCTCCCCTGAGCACGCGTGCTATCTGTGAACCAAATAATTCTCGAATAGCTGTTCAACATACATGTATCTACTTTCAATTCTCCATGACTAGACTTACCCTAAGCCTTATCTTAAATAATGTTACCGCTCTATTAACCTGTAAATTTATAGACATATCATCCAGTGGGAGAAACACACTAACCATTACTGCGCTAAAATGCTAAAATTTTACTCAAAATTCAGGAAATTGGGAACGTACGATACCTAGAAGACCATAACCAAATGGTGTACGCGCGTGAGTACACACACGTTTCCCAGAAGTGACAGGAAGGTGTTTTGTACCCACCTCATCTGCCACCCCATGTATTCCAGAATATCCAAACACCTGCATGCTGTCTACTGAAGTACTACTCTGTTTGCTGTCTTCTTCATCTCATTCCTAAGGATTTAAAGTTCTCAGGCACCAACCAAAGTTACCACCTACAGCTAACTTGAAACACATTCCCTTCTCTCCTGGTATGGAAAAAAATTAATCAGGTTCCATCAGTGACTTTGAACATCAGGTAGGTTCTTAAGTCTAAAGTGAAGAGGACTTAAATATGTATATGTGTATATATATATACACATATATATATTTTGATTTATTTATTTTTAATTGGGAATTAATAGAGAATCCACACTTCACAACAGAATGCTACACCTGTTTTTGATTAAAAGATTTTGGTAACACTACATGCTACAAATTGCTATATTTCCTTTTTTTTTAAAAAAAAAAAAAAATAAAAATGTAAAAGTTACTTCTGGAGGTATCTACAGTTCCTCTCACATCCAAGATCTATTCATTCTCATTAAACTTGACAAATTAGCTTTGTCAACAAAGATTTTCTCTCCCCCCATTCTCTCTCCATAAACACATGCACAAACTCGGTAAGCATTTATAACTGTCTTCCATACGACAAGGGGCAAACACATACAGTAGCACACTGTTGTACAAAAGTTTTGGAAGTACTTATTTGGATGATTTGCTCAACTTATTGATGCTTCACCCATCACAAGCAATAAATCCAATCCAATCACAGAGGTTTATAAATTGGGTATTCCTAGATTGTGGTCTCCAGATTAACAGCAGCTGCTGGATTGTAAAACAAAACAAAACTAAACTAAAACAAACAAAAAAAGAAGAGCAGAAAAACGACAACAAAGCACTCATGCTAAAATCGCATGCAGTTTTCTTAAGAAATCCAACGCTTTCCCCAGTACTACTATTTCACGAGAACAAGTTCTTCAGGCACCACAAAGCAAATTATCTGTTAAAACAGGAGGAGCAAAGACTGTTTGAAATCATATCAAACAGTTGAAGGAAAACATGTGCTCACTGTTTATTTTTGGAGGTGAGACAAGTAGCATTCTTGATAGAGAAAGAAAAAAAACATTTCCATTAGATATCATAACACTCGTGGGAATGTGCCTGAAGAAATGTTAACAATAATATCCCAGGTCCAGACATAGCCAAGGTGAAAGCAAGTCCCCTATTTAAAAACACCAAGGAACTTGGTGTGCTGCTCAAAGTACTAAAGAATACAACTTCTCACACAGCAGATTTTTGTAAAGTACCTGACTTGATACACTAAAATATTTTTACCAAAAAAGCCCGACTCAATAAAGACATTATTATTTTAAAATAATAATACATTAAGGGATTAACAGTCAGGCACCAGACAAGGCTTTAGAATACAATTGTGAACAGAGAACCATCACTAAATATTTCTCAGTGACTTGAGCATGACTCAGAACTCGTCTTCATATTTAGTGGTGATGTTTCGGGGGTATGTGTCAGGGTGTGTGCACATGGTTGTTTTTTTTTGGTTTATTTGTTTTGTTTATCTTGATGTTTTAAATGAGTTCCTGTAAATTCAGAGGTGGTTGGCAGCATAAAACAACTGAAGACTGATACAGAGTGTTCTGAACTGCACTGTAGGAAGCAAGGTGCCTTTCTATTCGGCCAAGTGCAAAAAGACACCCACAGGACAGAGCCATGGGCCTCCAGCCTCCTGTTTTCTAGCTAGATTTACCTTGGGGAGGAGGGTGCCTGCAGGAAGTTGCCATGTTCCAGCATTTCCCTAATCCTTCCTGTTGGCAAGCCTCAGAAGCCTTCACCAGGCACACCAGCTTTCACAAATCCCATGGGGAATCTGCCCAGGCATTGAACAGGAAAGCTCAAATGGTTAACTTGGGGTTAGGAACATGTGGTAATGGTATCTTTAGGCAGGGCTTGCTTCACCTGCAGAAGAAATGGTATCAGAGAGACCTGATAGCAACGGCCTCCATACCTAACTAGGAGCTTCCAAGACAGGCAGACAGCTCCTTCACTGAAGTACAGTGCTGGGAGGACAAGAAAACCCACACAAATGGAAACAAGGAGCAGTTCAGGCTTGCTATAAACTCGGAGGTGCTGTGCATCCTCCACCCTTACAGGATTTCAAGGCATGACTGAAAAAAGCCCTGAGGAACCTGATCTGACCTCAAACTTGACCGTGCTTTGAGCAGGACAAGGATCTGGAGCCCTGCTGAGCCCCCTTTCAATCTGAATGATTCTGTGATTTTATGGTTGCTGTGATCACCTTCTCTTCGCTGAAATCTACAGAACTGTTGCCTTCAGCACAGCACTTTCCACCATGGTTTCTTTAAATACCTAGATTCAAAGACATCACATAGACCAGGATGATCCTCCAAAGCAAGCATTCTAGTATTAAAACAACAAAGTAAAGAAGTCAGCAAGAAGGATTCCCACTGGCTTCGCTAGACACTGAAATGGGCCTTGCAGTAACCCTTGATTCTGAAATCCTGCAACAGGCAAATCCTTCCAACGTTCTCTCACTCAAGTCAAATTACTTCTCCTCCAATTCCGGTTCTCAGCCCCCTCCCAGACAACGACTTTATACTTCTGTTCCTGTATTACTTTCTCTTTACCTCAAAATCCCATACTTAATTTTTCCTCAACAACACAACGTAAGCAAACCAAACTAATTTTAAGACTTCCAATTGAACTGAATTAATTCCCTTCCTTCATTACCTCATACAACTTACTCATACTGACTGCAAACGCAGCGGTGGATTAAAGCAGACTGTGTATTGAACTGTACCAACTGGCAGCTCCGTGCTCCTTTTCTGCCTTGAGAGCTCTCAAATATCCGTTCTCTGCAGCAAGTTTGGTCATTTTTGCTATGCTGTGTGGAACAGCAAATGACGCTGAATAACGACCTAAACTATTGTGCTCAGAGCAAGCCATCTGAAAAGGAAAGGCAACAGACAGGACTACAACTGTTACGATACATGTAGGCCTCTCCATTTTCAGATTAAAAATTGCACAGTGAAACATGGACTGAGAGGCATTCCACGCTACAATTATATTTTACAACTCTCACTACTTCTACATTAAGTTAATTCACATGTGTATTCTAATACAAAACCGAAGTAGTACTGAGGTCATTTAAATTGTTGCACTTTTACTTTTAGGGTTATATTCACAAAGTCTATTTTAAGAACTGCTTTGGAAGCAACTGATGTTTTATGCAGCGAGCTGCTATTTTCCCAGATGAATAGAATATCCATTCTTTGGCTCACAGTTTCCATGACACTAAAAACAAAACACTCATCGGCACCAACTTTGTGTTTGATGGTAAATGCAGCTGCAGCTCGCAACGGCTCGCCGTGTACCTCAGCCCGCCTCTAGTGAACAGAGGCACCGTATTTCCCCAACGCAATTTCATTGTTTTACAGACAAGCCCTTTCTTGCCAACCTCAAACATTTCAAACCCTGCTGGTGTTCTGTCTCGAAATGAGGAGTTATTCAGTTCTGCGAGTAGTGATACTAATGTGAAGTTTTCCAAATTACTGAACAAAGTATCAAAACCTTGGGTAACAGGAGCTGTTGCCCCTATAGTAATGAGGGAATTTTTAGCCTAAGAATGACAAAACTCCCACTATTGCAATTCAAACTCACTTGCTTCAAGTGAAATGCTGAATAAAAATATTGAGGGGACCATTCTAAATCTGGTAAATGGAACAAGTCACCTGGCAGTTCAGCAACTGGGAACAGAGCTCAGCCTTCAGTCCTGCTGCTTTCCCCTACAGGAGCTCTGAAGTGCACACACATCTTCAGAATGAAGGACACCATGAGGAGACGGTCTGCTTCTTTGGAGAAGACTCCTATGAGCTAAAAATCTAATCCTACCCCACATCATACAGCTCTTCATCCGCTGTAGATTTAGCTGAAGTACATTGTGACTCATCTTTTCACACCGTGTAGCACAAACCTTGACTCAATCACAGTTGTTTGATTCTAAAAACCATGTTGAAAACAGGAGCTAAACAATTCTCCATACTTATTAGAAGTATTTTTAGGCACCAATTCAGTAAAGCAATTAAGCACTTACGTACTTAGAAATATATGAATGAACTAAATTCAGCAGGGACAGCTCATATAATTTAAACTATCCACTTCTGAGAATACTGGTGGACTGACGACTGATTAGAGAAATCTGGCAGGAAAATAGGATGTGTCATCTCATTAAGTCTACTGAAGGTACTTCTAAAAAAAAATTCAATGTAACATATCAATAACAACCATTTTACAACTCAAGGGAAACGCTATTTTATTTAAGACAGAAACTAATTGCTTTAAAAACTTACAGACCAAGATCCTTTTCCATTTTTGCCATAAAACACAATGGTAATGTACCCTCCTCAAGCAAGGAAACAGAGTCCTGGTCACAGCATTGTGTTCAAGGACAAGAAATTGGACAAAATTTCCATCTCTAATATTGAAATATGGCAAAGAGAACTTCCCAAAGAGAGGAAGGAACAGGCATGGGGGCGTCCTCAGCCCATGCAGTGCCCCACCTGCCTTCCCAGACTGCTATCCCCATGTGGGGCAGGAGCCCGTCATGGGCACTGCAAGAGACGCAAGGTCCCATGGAAAGCATCCCCACCGTTACACAAATAAAGCAACGGGAGCTCTAAGCTAGAGGCATTTCCTCCTCTCAAGAGGAAAAGACTCCCCCCCAACCCACCCCAACCATGGTCTGCAAAAGTATGTAACAGTGAGAGCTATTAAGTGGCAGAAAGGCTGTAGCAACACTCATTAATGAATTACATCAGCAAACCAAAAAAATAAAGCTCCTTACACCCAAACCTCTGACTGCAGCTTGAGGCTGAGCAGGCCCCTCAGGATCAGCGTCACAGCGGCTTCCTTTCAGAGCCCAGGGGCAGGCACAACCCAGCTCTGCTCCGTACGTTGCTGTAGATGGCCCTTCTGCTGAAGGCCTGCTGGACTTCTGCAACACCTTTACACTAAAGCATTAACAGGACTGGATCATCAGTGTGCTCCCTACAGGCCTACAACCCTACAGATGTCAGAGAAGTGATGCCTGCTTTTGGAGCTTTTCCAGAAGGTAAATAAAAACCACACACACACACACACAGTTTTCTCATTGCCAATGCAGTACTTGCAGATTCCCAGAATATTGCTGCCTGTGTAACTACTAGCTGTAAATCCTACTAACTGGAGTGTAACTATGATGCAGGTAGTCATTACCGTAACCTAGGAAGAACAGCCATGCTATTTTGTAAATACAGTCCTGTAGAAATTCCTCGGTGGGTCAGCAACTACCAATACAGAACGTACATACTGTCTGTGAAGTTTCAGTTTTATTAAGTGTTGGGTGAGGCTTTGACTCTTACTTTCCTTGTGAAGCCAACAGAGAGACGAGAAGTCCAGAAGCTGGTAGAAAGTCAACTTCCTTTACTGGTCCTGGAAAGAATTTCCTTATCTACAGGTTTTAATTCTTCAAATTTACAGCAACACTGGTACATATTTCCCTACCTTCTTGTTTCCAAACAGTGAGCCATAAATTAGAGGGATCCAATAGCCAACTGGCATACTAGGTATGATGCTGTGCTTCTCCTAATTCCAGTATGGAAGAAGGTAGCGGTGTTGATTTTTTTAAATGTTGAAAACCTATCTTGTGTTTTCCTGGGATTGCCCATCCACAACTGCAGTGGTAAATGAGACTTCATAATAAGAATATAACCAATAATTTAAGTCCATAGGAAACTGCCACCTGGCTGTGATTACCACACATTGAGCCTGTTATGCAGGAGGAAGATGAATGAACCCAGAGCTTTTTGCAGTATGATGTGCAGCATCAAAAACTAAAAGAAACCCTGTATCTTCAGCTAACGCAGATCTTAAAAGGTCCATAGTCAATGATCCTTTTTATTCCTCCCTCCTCAAAAGGAGACACTTCCTGGCTGTTTACCTGCTCAAACTCTGGATGATGATTAGAGACATCAAACTGGGATGCCAACCTGTGAAGTCAGCAGTGGGGCACATAGACTGGACAGACACACAGTATCGATGAACACAGCCAGTATCCCTCTTCCCAAGTCAGGAATCACGTGTCAGGAACCACATCCTCTCCATCTGCTTAGGTACTTACCTCAAAAGCTAATTAAATAATTAACAAATTCATACCCATGTGATAGCGGTTCAAAGGAAAAAAAAACAAAACACAACTATTTTGGATAAGGAAGGTCAACTAGTAAAGGTCCCAGACTGCTGTTTTAAATGACTGTCCCAAACAGATATTCAAAAGATGCCTGCTTTTCAGGCAGCAAACCACCTGACATTACTTGGAGTGTAACTCAATCACAAGCACACAGGAACATGAAGCCACCCTGTGTAGCTCCATCTGAAATCCTAAATGTGGATTTATGGCCCTGATCCTTCACACAGCCACATACGTGCTTAACGGGATTATGCGTGCCTCAAGTCTCACGGATGGTGAAGTATTTGTAAAATTCAGAGACAAAACTTAGGCACACAAATCATTCAAGTGCAAAACATCAGACTTGTGCAAATGTTATGAAGTGTAAACAAAAACTAGTATAATTCCCACTGTATCAGATAATCACTGAAATGAACTATTTTAACAGCATTTTACTTGCTTGCATCACAAAAGGATTTCAGATTTTTTTCCCCCTTCTAAAAGAAAACAGAGTACCATCAGAGCATCACCGAAGTAGCAGAGTGCTAATTAGAGAAGCGCTCACTTTGCTTAAGATAAAAAAGCCATCATTATTCAGTAAAATAACAGAACTGGTTCAAAGAGCTTTTTTTACATTATCTTAAAGCCTTATGTATTTCTGGAACTGGAGATACACTGAAATATTTTGAGAAGTGAAGCCAGTTCAGGTATTATTTGAACAATTGTGTATGTGCGTGTGCACATGGAACAACTCCACCTATGTTTTAGCATATCCCAAACAGTTCACCTGTGCATATGCAGTTCCACGGAGATTTTACTCATCTGAATAAGACCCATTCTTTGTTTACTACTTTTTAGTCTTTTTTTTTTTTTTTCTTCCTCCCCCAATTTCAGGCAGGAAATAAAAAGAAAAGCAACTCTTTTATGTAAAGTAAATCCATCTGGATGTTTGCTGCATCCTATATTATAAACTTGTGATCCCCAACCAGAATGAGTTATAGTGAAGCTGCAGGCAAAATTGTCTCCATATACCACAATCCATTATCCCTGTCAAGTTAATGTTCCATGTTGAGCCATATGGCGTGGGTACGCACTCAACAAAGGAAATTCCTTAAACTTGTTATAATCAGCACTTACAGTCGTCCAAAAAAACTGACATAAACAGCTTTATTGTGTTTTGTGCATTTCAGTTGATATCCATGACAAAAAGAGGAAGCTTCAGGAAAAAGAGGGAAGGGAGGGGGTGGGGGGGGTAAAGTTGCAGTAGTAAAAGGGGGGAGGGAGAGAGACTGTACATTTCATAATTACACATTTTCCTTAGCAAGTGATTTTCAATTACAATGAAGCTCAAGGCTCCTGACACTGATACACTGAACCAGATTAACAAATAAATGAGAACCCTACCTCGATACCTCATATTCAGCGCACAGAAGAAATGCTATAGTTTCAAAGTGCCTGACTCACATACAGATTCTCAATTAAAAAAAATTCTATCATTTTTATTCCTGACTTTGGAGAAAAGGTTTTCCTTCAGCTGTTGTATAATTACTACAAATTTAACAATCCTTCATTAACAATACAGCAATTTAACTAAAATATCTTTCTATGCATTAAGCATAGGTCACAGCTGAATTAAGGACTCCCAGAAGCCTCTGCTACCTGGCACAACCCATCACATCAAGCCTAAGTCAAGGTACAAGTAGAGCAGAACTTCATTCCAGCCCCCGCAGTGACAACAATAAAACGCTGAGAAAACACACTATCAAATACTGAACTCAGCATCAATTTCTGTTAATTACAGCCTTGTCAGCAACGTGATTATTCAAACAGCTCATGCAAATGTTAATGAGTCCTTATTTGCATATTTATTTTTTCCTTTGTTGAAATGTCATTGATTATTACATTCTACAATGATGAATGCTGCTGATGATGTGCTCTGATATGTAATTAGTCATTAAGTGGAATGAATAGATCAATTATGAAAAAGGAGTGAGATTAAGAAATATCAAACAAGACCGCCCAATGTAACTATAGAATTTTTTTTAAAGGAACTAAAATAATTTCTTGGCATTTAAAGTGCAACATCAGTAGTTTTCAATAAATAAACTACTACTTTTCGGAGGTTAAATAAGATCTTCCACATGCACTGCTACTTTGATAATCTAATTACAATAGCAAAGCGCTTTTGTAAAGCACTAAGAATTCTGCAAAGTAATGCACAGGTTTGGGGGGCTGGTCCCTCCTCGGTTTTTTGTTCTTCTGTGGGTGTTTTGTGCTCCCCCCCAAGCACAACACAGACTATCTGGTCTTTTACCAGAACTGAACAAGAACGCGAGGACTTGCAGCAACTCCACTTTGTTCTGAAGGCAAAGGCTCGGCTGCCTTTCGCGACTGCTTGCTCTAACTACCCACCAGCGCTCGCTATTTGCGGATGAAGGGGAAATAGGAGAGAAGAGGAAGGAAGGAAAAAAAAAAAAAAAGGCAACAAAAAACCACATTACTGCAGACCAGATGGGAACATTCCACATGACCAAACCAATCAATCACCTCGGTGGGGCGCAGGTGCAGCACAGCCGTGGAGCAACACACCATTTCACAGTCTATCGGGCACAAACACATGGTCACCAATCAATGGCACCCCGAGGACCTGGGGGGGCTCTCTCGAGCCTTACTGGTCCATGCCTGATGACTTCATAATCACACATCATTTCATTCACTGGAGGATACGAACCAGCATTCTAATAACCTTCCCTGGAACCCGCCACGTCGCGCATATTAATAGAGCGCCGGGAGAGCTGCGGCTGCCTTCCCGCTGCAGCCCGAGCAGGGCGGGCGAGGAGGAGGCAACCTGGAGCTGAGAACTTCTGCTTCAGACCAGGATCAGTGGCAGCACCGCTCCTCTCGCTGAAATAAGCTGTGTATAACGCTCACGCCTTCCGCACGGCGACTGTTAAACAATAGGAGGCGAGCCGAGAAAAAGGACATAGCAGGAGGAAAATCAATGCAATAATGGGCTTCTGCATTTGGCGATGTGGTAGATAAAATTCTGCAATGAGCAGAACCCCCATTAATGAAAAAATCAAAGTTAAAACTAAAATCTATATGCTTTCCAATGCGTCTAATGAAAGAAAGGGTTTAATTTCTTTTTGAAGCAAACATTACAGATGAGGTTAAAAACAAATAAGGAGAATTACACAATTTGACGTGTTCAGGCCATATTTAGACTTGAATCCGAGCACTGTTTTTGACTAGATTTTGGGATAATTTGAAAATCACAAATGTTTGTTTGCATTTGTATTCCTGATGAGCATAATACACGTTACCGAGAAAAGGATGTGGAGGGATTTCGGCCAGAGTTTATCACACTGTAACACGACATACTGTCACTGTTAAAAAGATATTCAGGAAACAGATGTGATAGAGTGCATCGCCTCTTGCCATTACATTTTGGTTTGGGGCTGCAAGTCCCATGAGTTACAACCGAAATGTAAAAAAAATGTACTATTAATATGCTGTTTTCAGGTGCAGAATTCTGCAAGCACCCAGGCAGTTTGGACTCGGCCATGGGATATCAAAGCCAAGAGCTTAGCCTTGGTTTTGTTTGTATTAAGTTGAGTATAGAAACAGCAGACTCCAAATTATACATCCAAATCATGCAAGTTTGATGTGCAAACCACACCAACTTTTATGCTTTCAGGCATAAATTGCTGAGAACTATTTGCAGAAATAACTGAATCCTCTACTCCAAAAACTGCACGTGCCAAAAAGGCAGATTCACACTCACTGCTGTCAGACAGCAGAACACACAAGGGTTAAAGAACAAACACGAGTAACATCAAAGGAATATTCACCTCCTTTTGCAGAATATATGTCGGCCAACAGCAGTTCAGGAAGTGTTCCCTCTCACCAGAATACAAAACCCATTAATCAATAAATCATTAAATTAAGGGCCTGATGCCCAGTTCTATTCTGGGCACTTACAGAATGCTAATTACTGGCGTATCTGGGGGAACATACAGCATTAAGACCAGAATATATTATTTAGTACAGTAAGTATTAGATTAAATTTAGCTTTTTTTTTTTTTCAAAGCCAGTGGAAAAAAAAATTAAAAATGCAATCTAATGAATTAAGTACTAATATTAGTCACACTTCATATGCAACACGAGGGCAAGCTGATGGTTGCGCTACAAGACTTGACATTGCCTTTTCAAAGACAGAAACCTAACAGCTGGAGACATTCACAACAGAAAGGACTACGAGAAGTTTGACAAAATCTCATCCAAAATGAAAAAAACACACCACACTTGGGAAAGCTTGAAGTTACCTGCCAACGTTAAGCACCAGGGAGAACAAGGGGACAGCTAGCACAAGTGTGCAGGCCAGTCTGCACCTCGCACCTGCTTGCCCTGTGTGAAACACTACATGAGCAAACCCAAGGAAGCACAAGCAAACTGTAAATCCCTGTGCTTCTGTGTCAGCAGTCATAGGTACACCCAGATATTAAACCTCCTGTGGTCATTAAACAAAACTGAGCCTCTTTTCTCACTTACTACCGTGGGAAAGTAGTGAGGTTTTACTTTAGCATGTGATATTATACCCAAAAAAGCTAAGATGGCTCAGCTCAACACGTGGAAACCAGAGCATAAAAGGTAAGATTTTAAGAGAATCTTCTAAAGAAAGAGTTCTGTAAGATAGCAAAAGGTATTAGTACTTGCTAGCAAGAGGATTTCTACTAAAAAAAAAAAAAAAAAAGCATGAAATGCACCAGAAAAAAAATTAAGTGAACTTCTGAAAACAATTTAAAAGAAACGCATGGCATAAGTACCAGGGATCCAAATGTTCAGGATATACAAATTATAGCATAGACTGTAAGGACATCAAGAAAACAAAAAAGGATTTAAACTAGTTTATTCAATAAATGAGGGAGTTGGATTGGAATTTTAATCTGTAAACTAAACAATGCACAGTTCCAAGACATTTCCTAGAGCAAAGGGCTCCTGTGAAGATGTGCTTATACTATGATTCTTATCCCTGTAATACACAGAAACAAAATTGAGAAAAACATGATATATAACTCAAAAGTGTATCATATATACATTAATAAAAAATATTTTTAAGATGTTGCTTTCATTTATTTACTGAGTAAAACTAGAGAAGCAGCAGCACTGTGTTTGGAAAACAGAGACACAAGTTAATGAGTAAAACAGTTACCAAAAATTTCATCATGGGAGCACAATGGTAACTGGCTGTACAGTTAACATGAAATAGCTTTCTGTAAGAAGCATTCACTTACAACACCAGAAATACAGCAAAATTAGTATTTCTAATAGAGGTAAAGTGTGCCAGAACTAGCTTATGACAGTTGATAGCTAAGACAAAGAATTTCACGATTTTGTGATAACAAACGGGTTAATAAGACAAGGTCAACGTATATATTACCATTGTAAGCGAAAGATTATCATTTGCTGGGTATTTAAGAAAAAGCTTTACAAAACACATACAGCAATTAAAATAACAAAACCAAACCATAGCTACAATTACATACGCATTTCCCTCAGTAAATTCAAATCTTAAATATTCACATCCAAAGAAAATCTGTAACATTACTAAGAATGTTCTTTAACTACTATAGAAATGCACAAACCCAGCTAAAACTGATGCTTTTAAGTTTAGATACAAGCTACTACTTCACTGGTCCCTTTTACTTTATCACCTACACCAACATTACTCAACTTCATCCATGGTCAACAGAAGCTACTCATTTTCTGTTTTCCTTAACTGCATTCCTTACGGTCAGCTGTTAGTATCAATCTGTCTGATTTCCATTCAAGCCCCACAGCTAGATTCATTAGAAAATATATATGTATTAAACCTTGGGCGGGCATAACTGGCTTTGACTTCAAAATAAGTATTTCTATTACTCATCACACTGCACTTTCACGTATTACACACAATTTTCATACCAATACAATTTCTTCAGTGTGACACAGATGACACATACTCAAGAGTTGTCAGATACTAAGTAGCAGATACTAAAAAAAAAAAAAAGCTAAAAAAAATTAAGAAGCTAATAAAAGCAAAAACTTTTAATGAGAAAAACATTCTGGAAAAGGACTAAGAAAGCATCCTCCATCAGTTAAAGTTTCATTGCAAAGAAAAGTTCAAATTACGCTGAGACTAATTTAAAAAAATAAAAAGTACAAGGAGCATTTTTTTAATATTTTATTATAATGTATACTGAGCTGGTTCTTAAAAAGAGTTGTTATCTCTTATATTCTCAACAAAAAGAAGGGTTTTTACATTACAATAGATATGGTACGTATGCTACTCAGAGATGTTCTCTATTTGAAAGCTGTTCTTGGTGAAGATTTTTTTTTTTTTTTTGGAATACTACCCTTCTTGCAGAAAACAAACAGAAACAGTAATAGCCCTGAAAAAAAATAGGGAGGAAAAAAAGTCTGTGGAAAAACGTTTATTTAGATCTGTCTTCCAAACCTGAAAATAAATGATGAGCTCTTCTGGCAATGCCTATTTAAGGAAAAAAAAAAAAAAAAAAAAAAGGGTAACAGGACAGAAAGGCGAAAGGCAGCACAAGTTAGGAAAGGATTTTCTGTGTGCTAAAGTGGATGAAATACAGCCATCCAGTAATGCACGGTTACATTTCTGTCCCCTTTTTAAGTCACTGCAACAGTCTAGTCAAGAAGAACAGGAGGATTTTCTTAAACGGAGTGAGTAACGAAGGCAAACAGCTACCTCTTCCTCCAAAACATCATGACAATAGATATTGAACATGCTACAGAGGCAGTTAGAGACCCTGTTCTTCAGCGATCACATAGGAATAAAACAACAACACATACGTATCGTCAAAAAGACAATGAAAAGCAAAGAGGAAGGAAGGACAGGAAAACAAATAGGATAAATAAGGAAAAAAAAAAAAAAGAAGAAAACTCAACATTTATTTGCTCTTTCCTAAGCCTCGCTGCTGACATACTGTTTCTAAACATTCGCAAACATAGTGAGGATGCATCTTACCATAACAAAAGTCAGTGTATCTAGTGTTAGACCACTGAATGGGAAAGCTGAAGAACTGGATATTAATTTAAGTTTGCCTGCTACAGATTTTGATCCATTGAAAAAACAAATTGCATTAAATGCTACAAACATCAGGCTACATTTTAAAAATCTTCCTAGTATGGTCCCCCAGGCTCCCTATACCAAAGTAACCGAACACTTTATGGAAACTGTTGACCAGATACCTGTTTAGCATCTTGATACTTCAGTTTGTATCACCAGCCATCACTAACCCCATCTTACAGGCCAATGCAACCAACGAATACCCAAATGGAGACACAGTCAGAAAAGCCATGAAAATTAGTACCTTTTTTTTTCCTCTCTTTTCTGTGTGTTTTGTTTTCGCGACAGAAAAAGAGAAAAAAGGCAGGAACACATATATGAGATAGCATCCTGCAGTTACAATCACTTGACGTGATTCTTGTAACAAATTAAGCAGAAAGAAGTTTAAAATGATATTGGCTTTTTAAAGTCAAGCTGATCCTCTTTGTGCCTTACTTCTGATTTTGGTCAGCAGTAACCTTGGCATATGTACTCATATGATGCACCTCCTCTTCACACTTTACTCCTAAACATAAAAATAAAATGTGAAAAAGTTTGGATTTAGTACTTTCTGAACTGGTCACACAACAGTAAGCTCAGATGGCTAGCCCAACCAAACATCCCTAGGGAGACACAGAATTACCCTTGAGACTTTGTGAGCAGAAAATCTTGAGGCAAAGTGATTCATCATGTGTGGCAAGATGACTGTGACATCTAAAGCTTCTTGCCTTGAGCAGCATGGTACATGCTACAAGGGATCGCACACATTCTGAAAAGCATCCACGGCACATCTCTGAAGCCTCAGTAAAAGAGACACGCTTTAAATAACAAAATAGTGGACACTACAAAAAAGCCTACGTAAATTTGTTTTTTTCCAGTGGGAAAGTATGAAGTCACCCTTCAGCATATGTGAACCCATGCTGCTGTTCTAACCACAAAAACAAGCTTTTTTTTTTAAACCCCTTTTGCAGTCAAACTTACTCTTTCAGTCTCCTCCAGTGTTACTAAGCCATAGCCTTGCACATTTGTTTAGCCATTGGCTGTCAATAAATGATCATTTTTCCCATTTCAAGCTTTTATTATCCCCTAGTTTTTCTAACACAGACCACGTTATTACACCTCCATTGCAACATGAGAACAAACAGCTTTGATCTTCCAGACCCAGCTTGCAGTCATCTGTCCTTCCAAGCAGGACACTGTTCTGCACGGCCCCTGCTCAGAACAGGCACTTAATGACCACTTCTAGGATGCAAAAACACTTAAGCCAGAACAGAAGCAAGACTTATCTACGTAACCCGCCCACAGCATTGACCAGTAACAGGGGTACAGAGAAAAAAAAAACACCTTGAACATGAAGAATGGCAGATATGCACTGAATTTCACGTCAGATGTTATGTCCAAGTAAGTGCCATGCAGCAACAAGAGTACACTACCACCAGATGTACAAATATTTTCGTTATATTTAAGATGAAGGAAATAAACAGAAAATGTACCTACTAAGAGCAATACAACCGCACAAAAATAAAAAAAGCCCTTAAAAGTCAGAAAAAGGAAGAAAGGAGGAAAACAACGCCAGGAAAAATGCTGACGGGCACCTGACTGCGGAGCCTGCTGGAACCGCTGCAATGGAAGCAGCGTACGGATCCAGGGGACAAACGGTGCAGGTTTAACTGCACAGTACAGCTACCACAAGAATTACACTGTATAGATCTGAGGATAAACGATTCTGTCCAGAATATACACATATACTGAACAGAAGTATTTATTACTGTTGTGCACGTGGCTTCGTGCCAGATAGCTGTCAAACAACACAACAACATCGTACAGTTGTTCGGCACTCCAGCCTGAAATCATTGTGAAACATGCACTGTTTAGAAATGGTCACTGAGAAATAAAAGCAGCGAACAAAAAATTAAAGGAAATGCAACCAAGCACCACAAAGACAAGCCCTTCTCCTACCACCCTCCATTATCAATAAAATACTGCCCCAAGCCATGTGCCACTGGGCAAGAAGAACGCAGCAGCACGAGGTGAACCGAGCGAGGCATGATCTAGGAAATCCAGATTGTGCTCTCACAGCTTACCCATCTGAGTGCAGAAACGGGATACAAACTCAGATGCCTGAAAAAAGAACTGGCATGTGGACTTCTCCACTTTGTTATTTATGAAGGAATATTTTAAACACTAGTAACTCCAGTGACATTTATCTTAAGCTTAAAAACATCAATCCCAGAAGATGTAAGGAACAGTTGTTTCAGCGATGGTAAAGTATCTGAACAGATCATTTACCACAGAACACAGCACTCCCCCCCAAAAAAAAACCAACAATCTCTCTCCTGTCATTGGGAGGAAAGATTTGATTCACTTCAGGCAAAAGGATGACATTTCCAAGTCCAAATACAGACAGAACTATCACAGAAAATAAGCGAGAGTATAGTTTCTCATCCTCCGTAGCTGCATGAATTTCACTACCTTCCATAGTTGAAGCTCTGTAACAACACAACACAATGACCTGGAAATAAAAATGCCTCTAAAATTAAAGAAAAACAAAAACTGGAGGAAGCTACGAATATGAAAAAAATCTCCTTTTTTGGACCAGTAGATAGAACATTACGGTGTTCTAAATGATTTCGACGGTCTAACAAGCAGATGAGCTTCTGCAAACTCCTCAGCAGTGTGAAGACAATGTGATCAGAATATTCTTTGCAATATTTTGTGAGACGATGATACTTTTAAGATAAAAGGCATTTCAAAGTTTGATTCTGTAATGAACTTCATTTTCTTAAATTTCTATTAAAGCAGGCCAATCTGCCTGTAGCTTACTGGGAAATACCTGAGGACTCCAAATAAGTACATAAGTAAATAAAATCTGAGGTGACAGCTTGTAATGGACTTGCAATTTGCGAAACAAATAAATGATGCCATAGGAAAAAGATTTTACTCTAGATACAAAATACTATTTACCTGAGATAAATAGTGAAGCAAAACTTTCCTTTGCCCTCATTATGCGGAAAATGTACTTAAAACTGTAGTACCATGATAAAAGAACGTACAAGTACACTTTCATATCTCTGCAGAACTTTTTCAACGTGCTATGAATGTATTTATGCTGCAGTCATACACTCAGGTATTCAATGTACACCCCGGGGATCAGTCTTGAAGTTATAACTCCAGCAGCGTTACCAAGTCATGCCTTACTCTCGAGTCCTTGGCCTTCTCTGCCCCTTTAACCAGAGGAGAAATTTTAAGATGTTTTATTTGTACTGCATTTGTGCCTAAGTGCCAAGTTTAGTGTACAGGGCCCTATCACACTGGGAAGCAAACTAAATTTTGTTACAGCTGTTGTGATGATAGTACTGTTTTTGCACATGGGTTGTACAATCCCAATTCCTTAGATGAGAAGTCTGACTAACCACAGAGCATATTACTTGGGATTTCGCCTGCAGGATTTGCTAGTACAATGAGAACATATTTTCCACGCTTCCTGTAGGATTGTGTTTTTTTTTTCCCTTGTCTGTATACTAGGCACAAAGAAACGTTCCCAGGAAAACAACAGGAACCATAAATCCCAGCCATCAAATCTCAGGTGTTGTCTGCCAGACAGGCAGCAGGTAGGTGAGAGGACAGGAGAGAGGAAGCCCAGAGAGCCCCCCGCAGGTGCCTGGCACAAGCTGAGCCACTGGCAGCAGAGCAGAGAAGGAGGGCAGGTGGTGGCAGAAAAAGGGACCAGGTACTGCGAGCAGACTTCCCTATAGAAGCACGTGGGTGGTTTGTAAGGGTAGCCTGAAATACACAGCTGAAAGGAACAGACACACAGCTTCCATCACCTGTTCAACAGCTGAGAACATGTGTGGTGATGTGATTCGGTTATCACAACTGCATCGTGGCCACTGCTGTCCAGCAGCCCGATGCCCTTTAAGTCATAGGATCACAGAATATCCTGAGCTGGAAGGGACCTACACGAAGCATTGAGTCCAAGCCCTGGAGCTCCAGCCACCTGTGGACAGGACTACACAATCGGATTGACAGGCATTTCCAAGAGGAAAAATGCTTCTTGTGGACAAAGTTAAGGAAGAACAGGAGAAAAAAATTCCAAGGAGTAAAAAGCAAGACTCTGTACAGATAAAAAAAAAATTGCAGGACACGTGACAGAAACCACAAGCTTAGCATTTGTTCTCCTTCAGCAGGAGACTGGGAGGCAGTGAGCAGCTGAGGCACAGCCCCACGTGGAACAAGGTACGTACGAAAGCTGATCCTGAGAGCTTTCCTCAACAGAAGGTCAGCCAACAGTTCGCACTTGCACCCAGCATTGGAATGGGCACATTAGTGAGAACTTCCAAGGCAGAACTGGTTGTAGCAAACATACAAGATGATTCTGTGCTCTTGGTTCTCACCTATCTTTACGACTTATGAAGAGCTCATGGCCAGAGCTCAGCAGTTCTAACAAAGACAGTAGAGTCCATCTCAACTTGCTTCTAAAGCAAATGCTGTCATTTCTTTCCCCTTTCAATTAATTTTTATTTATTTATTCACTGTTGAACATAAGGCTACTGGTTTCTTCAAAGGAATCCCAGCAGCAGGAATCCCACCCGTTTCTTTGAGCCTGTATATTCACCTGTATGCTGGTGATACAGAGAAGGATAACGAGGCTTAGAGTTCTCAAATAACCAAGCCCGTGGTCCTCAAAGCGACCCTGCATCTGGATGCCCAAGAAATGACTGCTGGGAATTTCCAGCTGCCTTGCTGGGATACGGACATGCATGAGAGTGACAGGAGCCAAACACCCATTTGAAAGCAACAGTGCTGCTTGCCTTTAGAAAGCCATGAAGAGCCAGCAACCAGCAAAGCCTCGCACATAAAGCAAGATCTTGTTGTCGCTTAACACAAATGATGCTGATGCATGAGGAAGAGATGCATGTTTCTCTGGTCTTCAGCACATTTCTGTTGCAAGATTTTCATACGCTTGCTTTTCAGAAAGCGAACTTTGGTGCAATACTGAGCTGAAGTGGAGGCGTCCAGATACTATTATCTGAAGCATTGCACACCTACGCTGGCCTATAAGCCTAGAGAAAAGTGCAGTGGCCCCTCACAAAACCAACAGTATTACAGGCCATATACCAAAAGGTATGTAAAAAATCAAATTTTATCTGTTGAGCAATGGCTTGGTCAATTTGATCCTTTTTGCTTTTCCCTCTGAGGTATCTATGTATCTAAACAAAGGCAGGTTTCCAGCAGCAACAAACATTTGACTCACAAAAACCAAGTCTCTAAGGAAAACTATTAACAACTTTAAATATTAATGCAAATACTGTAATGCTCCAAATCACAAAAGCCACTTGTTTTGGCACAAGCAGCCTAGTTACAGCATCGTGGTTGATCAGTTCAGAATTTAATCGCTGGACACAGGCGGCTGAATTTGTTAAAAACTGGACTGCTAGCAACTGACAGGCTACAGCTACATGCACGCGAGAATGAAAAAATAATGGCATGAAATGGAGAGCAAGTAAATGATTTGTATGCACCTGGCGATGAACAAACATCTTCATTGCAAGACAAAGACAAGCCATGAAAAATTACAAAATTATCTTTTAATCACCAATGAGCGTTCTACAGTCTCCTATTTGAACAGGATAATAGTTATTATGTAGATCCCTAAGCAAGTGCCTCATGGGGAAGTTACATCAGCAGTACAGGAAAGAATCCTCCCCTCCTCCCTTGTCCCTAGAAAGGAGCTTGGCGCCTTCAGACAGACTGAAATTTAAAATCCTACGGCTTCACCCAGCTGATCCCATGCACTGGAACACATCTACAAGAGCCCAGGGATGGCAAGAACCACAGGAGAGAAATATGCCCTTTCAGCATTTCATGCACTGATGAGCCTTGTAACAGATAAACATACCCTACAGGAGCTCAACTGACATGTTATAACAAAGAGGAAATGCAACACTTAAAATTTTCATCAGATTACTATTTATTCCCCTTTTCAGAGTCTGAGTACACTGTGAATAAATCAACGTTCAATGTATCAGATTGTGTTAGCTAAAACCCACGTTTCTCAGTATAATTTTCTCTAAACTGAAATATTTCAACATTTAAAAACCATGGACTCGCATATTGAAATTCCCAGACCAGCAATTCAGAAACAGTTAGTATGACAAAAATGCTAGTTTCAGCTGTAAATGAAACCTTCTCAAAGATGACATTTCATCTTCCTCTGACACAACACCAGGGCACAGTTTTTTCCCTGTTACCGTACCATACGCACAGTGCCACTGCCAACCAGAACCCCAAGCTCTGCTTGGGGGAGATGCTGGAGACCTGCAGAGACTCGGGGTCCTGGTCCTGGCAGCATCCAGTGAAGAGGCACCACCAACTCTCCCTAGCACAGCGTTAAACAGTACAAAGGATTTTCAAGGACAGATTTCCTCACTTTCCTGAAAGAAAACCTGTTTATTTCCCCTTGACCCACAGCATTGCAGACTAAGCTTGCAAACGACTCCCACACTGATTGAGAGATTTTCTCATCTGTTAAACTTGCACAATACCAACCCTACTCGGTAGGGATAAACCAGCTGAGCGCTCAGGCACGGTTGCAAATGCAGCGCACGGCTGCTGGGGAGCCAGCTCTGCAGCTGCCCACCCCTCACCTTCCTGCCCTCGATGCCTGGCCGCTGCTGACGGCAGCCCGGGGCCCACCAGCGGCTGCAGCTGAGGTGAGGCCGGCCAGGCAGGGAGGCAGCTGCAGCCACGCACGTACCTGGCACTGCCACACCTGAGCACCACCTGAGGAGGCTTGCTCCTGCCCTGCTGCCACAGCTGCTGCCTGGGAGGAAGACTGAGATCTCCAGGGGGAGAGAGTACGAACGGACACCTGCTACAGCCAAACACAAAGGACACGGCGCTCTGCTGCGTCTGCGGGAAGCCTTGAGGTATTAGTGTATTTAAAGAAGTGTTAGGAAAGCTATTTGATTGAAATATTACTGTAAACAGAAGGGGAAATTAAGCTTAACACACACTCTTGTGAGCAAAAACCCAAGGGTAAGAATGCCCCACACTTAGCACTGTCACTAAATGACTGTGTAATTTAATTTCCCAGAAACCCATTAGCTTTCACAAAAGGAAAATGAAGAGCAGATGAGAGCAATTCTTCGGTGTGAGCAGAATTTATTTAATGTAATACCTGGGGAAAAAAAAATAATAATCTGAAACTGAACCAACAGATATGAAACATCACAACTCTATAAAGCTGCAGAGTAGGGCCGCGCAGGCTGCTCCGTGCCGGCAGCACACAGGACGCCACGGCTGAGCTTTTACAGGTACCAGCACAAGGAGCTGAGGCTGCTCACACACTCAGCCACAGGCACAACCCAGCTGGCTGCACAGAAACCCCAGAGCAAAGGAACGCACACTACCCTGGTATTAAGGGAAAAAAAAAGGAAGAGTAAAGGGGACGGCGTGAACAACTTAAAAATACCTTCCCTCAACTTCTTTGTGGAGATTTTATATATTCAGATTTGAACTAAATGATATGTACAATCTGGAAGAAGGAAGACATCAGCAAAGTTTAACTTAAAACATTAAGCTTTTATCATAAGCAACAAAATACTACAAGATTCACATTTGATTTTGGCTAGTCTAGAACACTATATAAAAAACAGTGCCAAACAAGCAGTTAAGCACAATAACATGACCCCAAAATAAAGCAGACGTTCTTAAAAGGAAAATTAAACATCAGCCTTACATTTACCAATTAATTTTATGTAATACTTTGGACAAAATCTAATTTGCGATGAAGACATGCCTATCTGAAGCAACAAAACAGTTTTACTGGGGTGAAGCAATGGCAAGATTTACCTCCGGAAAAGGAGCCATGATGAATTACATACAGATGAATCTGCATAAAAATAGTCCGGCCGATTTTTCCCTACTATTTTCTTCTACAGATCAACTGAGGATACTTACATAAGCCGAGAATGGAAGCATGTTCAGTCCTCATATTTTTAGCTTCAATAATCAAGGCATTAAGTGATTTAATAAAACATAAATATAATGCCATGAAATTGACTGATGCCACTTACTGTGAAGCAAAATTAAAAGAACTTTTCCAGCAGAGGAAGTTTACAGCCTATTGGCTTGTGGTGCGCCTGTGTCTTACAGCGGGAGACTTGTACCCCTAACTATCGTACCCACGGATGACCTTGACATTGCTGCATCTTCTCCAAGAAAAACTTTTTGCTGCACTCTTGGCTGCAGTAATATTTGACAGATAATTATGCACAATGTGAAGCTTATTAGCTATCGTTTTTCAAGCTGTGTTCATCATACTGCCCTTCTCCTGTAAAGCAGAATGAACTGAAGCACTTGTAATGTTTGTCATGTCTTTATTTTGTCTTTTTCTTCTTTCAATGTTTGCCTTTCTTTCTAGTGAATTGTTTGAATGATACAAAATATTCTTCCGACCATTTTCCAAGTTAACACTAATGTAATAAGTTAATACTGATGTGTATAAATTACTTCACATCAATCTTGCCATTACTCATGTCTCTAGAGATCATTTCCATTATGATGCTTTTTTTTTTTTTCCATGTGTTAAATTAGTGATGACTACAGAAGATGATTCAAAGAAACGTATTTGGGACAAACACACAGTCTGCCAACTCACTGTTTGCACCTGCCCTCTCCCTTCCTGAAAGGTAGTTAAAACAGGATTCTTAGAAAAAAAATGTAATGGCATCATTCTTAACATTTGCCATTTTAATAATTATTTAGCTTTGCTGGTTTCCTTCTATTGCCTTCACCAAGATAAAATCATTTAATCTTCGGCTCTCTATAATTTCAAAATTGTTTTTATTGAAGTGCTACTGAGTTAAAAAATAAAAATAAAACAAACAAACAAAAAATATAATAACAACAAACCTAGCACAAAAGATTGGTTAGCGCCTTAACTGAGAAAGAATTCAGATTCATACCTTCTTATAATTGCATTTTACAGTCCAAAACCATCTCCTTTTACTGAAAACCATTCCCAAAATTCAGGTTTAAATACTTGCATCACCCTTTGAGCACAGTATCAATACTCGAAAGCTCACCGAGGTTTCAGTTATTTACCACATTGCTTCAATAAAGTACTTGTCACTCCACCCAAGCCAACTGGAGTGCTTACCTTACAAATCAAGCAAGAGATTTTACAATAAAAATTAGACATAGTAACTTCACTAGTTTGAAAGAAGCACTGACAGAGAGACAACCATTCTTACACACCTGAAGAATGAGTCAAGCAAGTCAATTAACTGATCAGCAATGCTAAATCCAAACCCATCAAAATCCAGGTATTGATTGCTCATTATATGAATAACCCACAAAATTAGTTTTTAGTCTTACAGTAATTCAAAAAAAAAAAAAAAAAAACACCTTTGAAACTTTTGTGTAATCTGGCCTCAACCCATCAAGCACCTTCCTTCTGCCACCCTTTGCATGGCAAAACCTGAACCACTTACAACACTAATTATTGTAACAAGCTTCTACTCCCTCCATCGTAAATCCTGCCTGAGGTATGCCTTCATTCCCCTGCACTGTCAGGTCCTCCATACTCTTCACAGTGGTCAAAGAAATTATCATGGCCATAGCTAGCATGAAGCAGAAGGCAGCTTGTTAGGAAGAGGTGCACAGTCACCACCTCATTAGAATACTAACGAGGTAAATGCTACAACATCAATGGATGATATGAAATACACCATTACCTACAACCTCTACAACTGGATCCACTAGCGCCAGTGAGTAGGTAAGGTCAGGAAGTTGCAAATGATCTAAAATACTCCGTATGTGCCAGTCCCACACATTGAGTTTCTAATTATGACAGTTGCAAATTATCTCAGTTGACCGATCTCCTAAAATTCAATCCAATTAAACCGTAGAACAAGTAGATAACTAATGGGAAAACAAGGAAGTACACTTGAAAGAAAACTTGAAAGAATAATCTCTTTCAACTCAAAGCAATAGAATTTTGTATTTTAAATTCAAGCTTATATTCAACCACCACCTTTTCACTCACCATCAACTAATTTTTTCCTGACTTTTTGTCACGTACAGGCCTGTGGAACTGCTCAGTACGTAAGTGCTTTGCTTTTATTCTTCCTATTCCTCATGGAAAGGCACAAACGCACAACAAAAGTCGCCCACTTCTAATTTTCAGGAACAACTAACACAAAAACACTTGAAAGCTATATTCAGGAGCAATATGTTTCCTTTCTTCTCAAGCAAAAGCAGAAGAGTTCAATACAACAAAGTTTGGGGAACAGTGCAACAGAGGATACAATATCATATGCTTGAAGGGTCCTAGTAAAAACTGACCTCTGCAAGTACAGAGGACTAAAAGGCAGCATAATTACAGAGGAAGGAATCCGGTCTCCTCGCTAATAGCTTTCTAGAATGTAATTAAACCGGAAAGTGTTGAATAAGCAAAGATTATCAAGTCTGGATGGAGCTGCAATACAACCAATATATCTTAGCCTGATTTCCTACGTATCGCTATGGATACTAACAGACTATGCTGGTGCCAAGAGAATTCAGTGGTTTTACTTAAAATACAAGCAACAGCCCTTCCTTTTTCATACTAACAAATCAACAGGATAATTCTGGAATTCATTAGTGAAGAACACTAACCAATCCAACATAATAGCTTCACTTCCTCTGCAAAACACTTCAAAAATATCTAAATGAATATGGAAATGCATCTTTCTGTGGCAAATTGTTCATTATTGAATCATTATCAACTCTTGTTAGACAAAATTTCTCTCTTTTGCAATGTACAAGATCATTAAAATGTTTGAGAGCTCCATCATGAAAGACAGTGGCACTTTATAATCCGCTATCTCTTCAGGCAAATATGCTTACGGCTGAACATAATACACAAAATAACAACATCCCCTTGACACACAATTCTTTCTTTTAATGGTGCTCTTAAGCGTTGACAGCAATGGTGAAATATGTTGTTGCTCGCTCTTTTTTTTATATATATAAATAGTTGTGTTTTTGTTTTTTTTTTTTTAAACTATTTCAGAGATGCATTTCAGTCATGATTAAATGTTGAGGAGCGTGTCTTAGGCCTTCAGTGTGGGACCCCAGGCACTCCACCACTCCCATTAGCCTACTGAGCTATTTCCTGTAAGGTCATCAAGTGTATATTCTAGGCCTCCAGCTCCTTTCAGCCTCTGAAGATTCAATGAAGATCAATCAAAGCACTTATCTAGTAACTAACAAAATGGATGTTTTCATTCTGTTGAAGGAAATGCGTCTCCAGCTTAATATGAGCTGTATAACTTTTTTTGTCTGAAATAACTAAGGAGGAATTTTTTTCTTCTCAGCGATAGAAAAAAAAAACACAATATATCCAGCTACTAAATATGAAACTACTCCTCACTGTTTTTATGGAGCTTTTATTATTCCTCTCTCCAAACTTTCACCTTCACATACTTCACCAAAATTCATAATGTCGAAGTACAATATACAAAGCTGCATACTATGCTGTAACTTAACTAAAATTAACTGTTTTGCTACGACAAGGCAAAAAAATAATGGGCAAAATACTTTTAAATTAACCTTTTAGAGTTTTGAGTTGCTAAACTTCTTAGAGGTATAGAATAAAAGCTTTCTCTAATTCTTTGCTGCATAGAGGAAGCAAGTGCTATTGCTTCAGCAAAACAAAATCCTTCAGAACAGCTAGCCATAAAGCATTACAATACCATTTCAGTTAACAGCTGCTGTAGGCAAGTGATTGACATACACACATCTTGCAATTCATTAATTCTCCCTACAAAGCAATCTCAATGGAGGCTTCTTTGCAAATCTCTACTAATGATGTAATTTTATTATGCCTAATGGAATCACCTAGTCATCTCTTCAATAAAACGTAAAAACTAGGAGGATATAGTTGCACCACAGATTTTCTTTTTCTATTTAAAGCATATATGGGTTAGAAATTATTCAAAAGGCGAGAACAAATAGCTTGCTTTTGGTAATATAACACAAAAATCAAACTGTGGTACTTATTTTTGTAAAACAAAATCAGTACCAGCTCCAAAGTCTCGAGCCATTCCATACATGCTACCGATCAAAATATTGGAAAGGCAATTGAGATATCTTGTCTTTTTAGTCTCCTGTATTTAAAAAAAAAAAAAAGACAACATTTGAAATAGCGTTGAGGTGGGCAGCGAAGAAAACTGTTAAAAAATGGAGACTACATTTTAACCTTACTTCAGATATAAGTATCACTGATAATTGACATGAACTCTTTCCATATACCGACTACAGAGGCACTCATTTTAAAATTACACATTTTCAGGTTCATGTAGGAAGGTTTCAATGAAATTCCATTTCAGCAGTAGCTTCACTTTGCCTCCATTTCAGAGAAAATTAAAGTAGTAAACAAAGATTGAGCAAAGTAGAAAGATTTCCAAAAGAAATTGCAGACCACCAGGATTTGGATTTAGGTAATCCACTTAGATTACCATGGCTATGTCTTAAAAGGACAATACTAAGATCACAAAATAGGTCATGTCTGCAAGAAGCAGAATATATAAGTGAAACAATTTCAAGTTTACAAATTCAAAACCAACATTCAGAATCACCCCTATGTTAAAAATACAAGAAAGACTGTCCCAAGGCCACATTTTGCCCAACAGTACATATTTTGCAACTGACAGTTTTATGCCCCAAACTGGAATAAGGGTGACGAGTTTCGGACAACCATTAGTACATTAATACGTTTCAGGTAACAGTAGAATCCAGGCAAAGAAGCACTGAAAAAAAACATTATCTAAAATATATGAAAAAACAATATCTAAGCCAACCATCTAATACATGCTTTTGGGGGGTGCTTGCTTGCTTTTCCAGTTTCAATAGCAGAAAAAAAAAAGTTGCGCACCCAAAAACCTGGAAACAGTAACAGTTTTTGCCCAGCTAAATAGGAGTTTGAAAGTATTTCTTAGAAGTGACAACGTTTCTAAGGAAACAAATAAAAAAAAATAAATTAGAAAACGTAAAAAGAGTTTATGTAAAAGACTTAAAAAGTTGGTGGTTCTCTTTTTTTGAGGTGCAAAAAATAAAGATTACTATTGGTGTCTTTGCAGCAAAAGTTAGAAAAACAGTTTTAAAATCACTTTGATTTCACTAGAGAAATGCAAAAATCAAAGTAAAATATATTAACTTTCTAGATCAACTTGACAATATGTAGATAGTTCTTTCTTCTAGAACATCAGACAACGGTCTTTATGATGATTTTGCCAAACATTCAAATAATTCAACAGGAAAGTCAGTGTTGCTGTGAGAAACAAAGCAACTTCCAGATGCTTGACATGTCAGGCCTAGACAAGGGGATGAAAAATGTCTCTTTCTGACCAAAGAGGCTTTGAGGGGATACTCGTAAAGAATTACCTACTTACCCATCAGATTTGAGTTCATGAAAGGTGTCGGGGACAATCCTTCATGGGGCCCTAATCGACTGTCATTCAAGTGATCACTGTAATGAGGACTGTCTGCAAAACCCTAGAGAAAAAAAGACCAGAGTATTAAACAGATTATTTGGCAGCCCTGCTAATTGAGTGTAATGACACTTCCCTAATTAAATGTGCAGAGTCACAATTGGTCATTCATCACAAAAGTTGGCTTTGAGGTCTATCGCTCAGAAATCACTCTCTGCCCACATTTTACTTTCTATCCCTCTTTTCATTCTCTCCATCAAAAATAAATCACCATTTCTTAGCAAGCTGTGTCCTCATAGAACGTATTCCTAAAAATTGCATACTACTGAGATATATTGATATTTGAATCTTCTTAGTGTTACATCACTAAGCGTTGTGAGAGTAAAATTGATCTGAAGAAGTCACAACTCATTTTCTTTTTTTTTTTTTTTTTAAATGTTTGTTTGCATTAACAAAACACCACAGTAAGAAGTTCATAATGAGCCACAGATGTTCAGAAAAAACGTTGGTGCAAATGCATAGAAATTCCATAGTTTCAGATTCACACACATTTGAACACTATCACATTGCTGAACAGCACAGCTCACTGACAACAGGTTTACTTTCAAATACTGATCAAATAATTTTGCCATCTAATTTTCAAAGCAACATTCAAACTGAAACACTGTTTTGCACTTCTCTAACATTGAGATAGCCAACTTAAAAGTCTGGAATGACCCTTAGGCAGTCTGGAAACACTGGTAAAAGAGACAGATAGAAAACACAGAAGCACAAGGATATGCATATTATTTAATTAAACCAATTACTTAAATTTTCTTTTGTACAGTTCAAAATGCTTTCAGCTTTTGTGTATAAAGGCATGAATATGGTATTTGCCAGTTAAGACTGCTCAGATGTGCACTGAATCACTTACACCGTATCAAAACCTGACAGACTTCGCACTGAAAATTGCACCTCCTTTGTAACCGAAGTTTTGAACCACATTTTGTAAACCTTAGCTTACAATTCCTGATCATTCATTCCTTTAAGCCTCTTTAGACTAAAATCTAGAGAGAAATCCAAAGCTGGGGCCTAATTAAGGGACAGAGGAAAATTGCTCAGGCTCACAGCTCCTAGAAGCCATCCCAAGTCCCCCAGGACTATAAAATCATCAATCACTGAACATTTATCATTTTTTCAGACCGCAGGCTCCCATTCAAGACAACATTAATGGGGCTGAAACAGGCCTCACTATCTTTGCAGGCGTGCTGTCAGTTCAACCAAAGGGCTGGTAACTGAGGGCTAAATAACTGTCACATCACCACCAACTGCTTACGGATGCGTGTCACAACTCTCCCCGCTATTCTGCTTTAAAAGAAATCTTCCGGGAGTCCCAGCTCCCAAATGAATCTTTGGCTGACTTTATCTACTTCAGAATCAGTGATACACAAGTGATAGGCATTCGGGAGCAGCCTTCGTGACATTTACAGCTTGGTTATGACCACGAGGGTGTCCTCTGGTGAGCACGACCCGGCCCGTCTGTCAGGCAGGCAGCGTGCAGCAGCAGCTGCCGAGGAAATGGGGAGCCGGAGCGGCTCCTGGCTAAGGTCACCACATGGGGTTGGTTTTAAGTTGAAAGGAAACAAAAAAGAAATTCAACCTGCTGAATAAAGGAACAAAAGGGTGCAAACAGAGAACTTTATTTTATTTAAAAAACAAAGCACACAAAAAGAAAACCCAAGAAAGTAAGGACAGTATTAATGAGGGGTGAAAGAATCCCGATCTCAAGCATTCGTGAAGCAGTGCCTAGATGAGCCCCAGAGACCAAAGTCTTCAGGAGATCTTTATTGACAAAATAAATATTTAAACTACTGAATATATTACAAGAGTAAGACTCATTTCACACACGGTTACACACCATGCAACACACTCAACCTAACACACAGGATTAATAACGCTCTCCCCCAGGTTCATATTGCACATTCCCTCAGTCCCCTCAAAAACAGTGGGATTTGAGAACTGGGGGGATGAGAGAACAGAACGCTCACCCTCCTACCATCGGGCTTCCTTCAGCCAACCCTTTACAGCACGCTCTTTTCATACACCTTCTCCGTTCCCCAGAACACACTGGTGTGCAATTATCCAAGCGTCCAAGCTGTATTTCTACACCAGTGGACAAATCAACCACTTCAGCCAGCTGAAAAAAGCTCTAAGATTTCCTTTGCAACACTAAAAGCCACAGAAAACATAGGAAATGTTCCAAGATGAGGAAAAAAAATGTACTAATGCATATGCAAGCACTACAGATAGAATAGGTTTTCTGTCTTTGTCATGCTTTGCAGAATGCACACTCGTGCTGAGTGTCTCCTCTCCTCCACCTCCACAGGGGACCCACGTACAGAGGTCTGAACTTGGCCTCCATCCCTGACACCAGGTCCTCAGCCTTCGCAGTGAGTTACGAGCTATCAGCTCAGGCAGCAGTTTTTTGGTCGGCACTAGAAATGCTGCATTGATTCCCACATATAGCCCACCCACAGGAATACAAAATAATCACAACCATGCACAGCTTTGATTTACCAAACTTCTTTTCCACTTCACAAAAGCAAATTAAGCCAAATGAGAAGAGTGCTAAGGACAATGATCTAAATTAGAGTTATTTCAGAGCATTCTTCACATTCAAGCTGTACTTCAAATAAAACTGCATTCCTGATACCATTTCTTGCTTTTACATCTGTACTGTTTACTTACATAATGAATAGCATCAAGTCCTACTGGAAAGAACTTTAGTCAAGCACAGATGAGACTTTTAGAGGCTTCCAATAGCTTCTTTTCCAAAAAGCTACTGGAAGCTGTTAGTAGTACAGTCGGAGCTTAAAGATTTAGGAAATATGATAGTGCAAACTGAAAACATATTTACTGCTTAAAAGAAGAATGCAGTTGAGAGCTTTAAAACGTCTGTCTGCTACAGCAATAAAGACTGATTTATTAAAAGGTACATCCCACCTGTATGACTACATTTCAGAGGAAATACTGTGCAGCTGGCAACTGAATGGATCCCTCATGGCAAAGGCAACAGGTGGTGGGGTAGAGGCAGTATGTAAACCTATTCCAGAGCCCTCTTTTCAAATTATCATAGAATCATAGAATATCCTGAGTCGGAAGGGACCCATAAGGATCATCAAGCCCAACTCCGACACCACACGGCTCTATCCAAAATTTTAGACCATGTGACTAAGTGCACAGTCCAAACGCTTCTTAAATTCCGAAAGGCTTGGTGCTGTGACTTCTGTGAATTATGCTTTAAAAAAAAAAAAAAAAATCAGTAATATGTCCTCCCCAGATGTGAAAAAGGGTAGCCTAGGGTGTTTCCATTTCATCCTCTCTTTCTGAGGCAGAAAAGAAATTCCAGTACATGGCAATTTTGAAGATTATTCTACCTGCCTCCAGAAGTGGACTCAGTTGATCACAGTTTGACTGATAAAAGCTTCAAGCATAAACAGGAGCTAACTAGTTATGCCAAAAGCTCTTCTCCCTCTGGGAAGCACTATTCAGTGATCTATACTCTGACCTTGCCCTCCTCGAGCAGGTTGGTGATCCCATCCTTTGGGCCATAGGTGGCCTTCCTGCTACTTCCCGTTAGCTGTGAGGCAGGTTTGACATAGGAAAGCAGGAGGGCAGCTTTCCATTCCCAGCACACACCCTCATTTCTGCCACCTTCATTCCTCAGCAAGCGTACCGATCAGCATGCATCAGAGGGCACGGTTTGAGTATTTAGCAAATAGCTGGTGAGAAGTCTGCAAAATAGACTTATTAGACAATTTATTTTCTTTTATGACCACGCTATTGCAAAGGGACAGCAGACAGCTCAGACAGGGCGTTTTTCTATCTACACAAAGAAAACTGGTTTTGAGTAAGACCGTTTGTATGCCATAGCTGTAAACACCAAACCATACTGTTTGTTCCAACTTGTTACACGAGTAATACCCAAGACAGCTTTACCCTTTACAAAGGGAGGCAAAACTTCTGTTTTATTACAGTCCCAATTCAGCCTAATGGAGGCTAATGCCAACTGTTCCCTTACAGCATTTTCTAACATTGAGACTGTTCATTTTGCCTGTTGCAAAATGCCTGTTAGCCTCTCCGAAACTTCAGTCTCACTCTATGTCTGCATTCAGAAAGACAAAAATCAGATATGTCTGCAAACAAAAGCAACAAGTATCATAAACTAATAATGCCTGGCATGAAATGCAGCTGGAGGACTATTACTAATTAGTGCTGCAATTTAATTGCAGAGTGTAGGCACTCTCAAGGTTGAATGCTCTAACATTTTATTCATTTTTTACGTTTCATTGGATTAAAGTGAAGTTCTCTAATCATTCCAGTAACTGAACTCTATCAATTAAAACACAAAAAATATAATCAGTTGTAATACTTTTCATTCCCACCTTTTCTGGGTAAGACTCCTCAAGTAATTTAGGCTTTGCCTGTTACCAAGAGGATTTTCCATCTACACAGGTGCTAGTACAGCTACACCAACTGAAAATCTGAGACTATTTACAAAAATCTTACGTAATAGCATACAAAACACCTGAAAATTATCTTATAGAATTAACTGTTCTGGTAACCGTGAAAGAGGAAATGAAAGCAAACCAACAACAGAGAAACAACATTCCATACCAGGCACGTTTATCCTAGTAACCCATAAGTAACCCCGACACAATGAGTCTCTGCCTCATTACCATGACCATAAGGTCAGTACTTCATGATTAGAGGTGTAGGAAAACTAAGTTAAAATTGCTAAAGCATATGCTGAAAGACAATTCACGTTCGTTTACACAAGACAGAATAACGACTAACTTCAATCTGCTTGGAAAAGAAGAACACAGACACAGATTGATCCCCTCCCTTTTCATTCTACCTCAAACAGAAAACTACTCTCCTTTAATCATTATTGTCTAAAGTCACACCACGGTTTGTCCATGCATAAGAAAAACCACACTCCTGCCACTAGCTCATGCTGTGGACTTGTTTAGTTATATTATATACATGTAACTATTTTTTAATATATATTTATGTATAGACATACTTATTTTTTTTTAATTAATGCATAACATCCTATTTTTATTTCACAGTTTCCCTTTGAAAAATGAAGGAGGCACTGTAACGACAAGGTAGCTTTTAGGCAGCACAGCACATGATTTTCCTATGCATTTATTGACTTCCTTAAATAATTTATTCCTGTATTCTAAGTACTGCACAGCCTTTTATTTTGCTCAAGTCCACCATACTAGAGAAAACAGACTTAATTTGTTCTTCTTCCCTTATCCTCAACACCTCTCTCCAATGCAAGTACCTGTACCTGGGAACAAACCAAAAATCAGTCCCAGCTGTAGCTCATAAGCAAGCTGCTAGACCAGTAAGTGACTATTTGCAACTTAGCAACTTAAAATACAGATCAATTATTTCCACTAAAGTTAAGATACTTAAAATTCCACTAAAAGGAATGGTTAACTTCACAGTTCGACTTGATTACAGACTAAAAGATTAAATTTAATGAATACTGCTTCTAATTCCTTACCTTTTATGGTTTGGCTGACCTTAGCTAACAAATATTAATCATTTAACATCTATGAACTTTTAGATCCCTTCCAAGCTAAACTCTGCTATCCGATCAATCCAAGAGAAGCCACCTGAATGTATAATATGTAAATGAACAGTAGATCTACTGCTGAAATCCACTTCGGTTTGGGTTATCTGCTCTTCCAAATGATTTGAGTTCTAAAATAAACTAAAGAGAAAAAAAAAAAAAGGGGGAAAAGGGATGGGGTGTTACAGAGATGTTGAGACAGCAAGAGAGAGACAGACGGACTGTACTGTACCTGTGAGCTTTGTGGTTGTGATCACTGAGAGAAAATGAGATAAGCAGCTTCTGGAAGACATACCAATGTGTCCTACCTACTTTGAAAGGTTATGGTCTATGTGATCATGTAGGTTTATAGAAATAAACAAACGTTTTGGAAAGAAAACTCATCAAATCTAGGTATTTGTCAGTGGCTCCAAGAAGAAAGACTACAGAGCCAAAACCTTGCTGAGTCTACTGTGAATTAGCTGTGAACACACTGCTAAGAATGAACATTACAAAAAAGAAAGGAAGTTAAAAATAAATCCAAAGGAAAAAAAAAACAAAACAAAACAAAAAAAAAAACAAACAACAAAACAAAACAAAATATATATATATATATATATATATATATATATTCTCAGAAAGGAGTGCTTCAAGGATCCAGAGAAGTCAGAACTCACCCTGGAAGCATAGAAATTCTTATGGTATAACAGGTACCCACTACAAGAGAGCTTCAATTTATATTATCCTCATGATGGATATATGGTGGTTTAAGTTTTCATTCAGATTCACCAAAAACTGAGATACAAACAATAATATCAGTTTCATCTTAAAACTTAAGTTATTTACATGTAGACTATTAACTTGGATGCTGCAACTGCGCTTCATGTTTAAAATTGTATGGGCCAGAGTAAAGAGACTTCTCTGTGAACACGCGAAATTTGTGACTGAACACAACACACTGAACAAGGAATCTGTTCTCCAATAATCAGTGTTTTCTCCAGTTCTAAATCCATTTCCAGGAAATTAACATAGTGAATAACGGATCTGATTTTAAACAACTAAACCAAACAGCCAATTACACCTCTCCGAATTCTTGTGAGACAAGTATCAACGCAACATGCAATAAGACATTTCTTTGACCACACAGAAAGCTCATTTGAAATCATATTCCAACACTAATTTCCATCTAATAGGGAGATGCAATAAAAAAAAACAAAACAAAACACAACTCTCCTACAATAATAACTTATGACTGAAAACAGATTTCTCCAGCTCTTATCTAAACTATAAATCAGGAAATAAAATAACACAAGTGAGGCCAACATACTGGCATGAACAAGCTTGAAAATAATACTTAAAAAACCTATCTAGAGAGTGTGCTTAAAATTCTGGAACCTGTTTTAAATAGAGCTGCCCATAAGTTAAATTACAAAGTAAGCTGCATTTGTGGAAACATCCTGTGCGCTAAATACGGGATACTGAATTTAGGCTTTGGTTTCACACTGTATCATCTGCTTACTTATAGAATACATCAGGAAAAGCAAATAATCAGCAGAACCACCACCAATCTCCCTCCCCCAACAACAACAATAAAAAAAATAAGAATAAAAATAAAAAAACAAAAAGAAACCAGAGGACAAAAAGGACACAAGTACAACAGACTTGATAACACTTACTGTATTTCTGTGTCCCTCTTGTCTTGTTTTGCTATTTAACAGCTTCCTTTCTTGTAATGTACCTGAGATTAAGAGGTATAAAATACTATTTCAAAACCTGCTATCTCATTACTATTGTTTTTTTGACTTCTTTGCAAATTAAAGTTCTACTGGTGGGAGGGGCGTAAAAAGAATAGAATGGGCAAATAGTATTTTCGGCTCCAATGTATATCTAAGTCTTTTATATACACGTAGGGCATAACCTGTTGACTGGTGCTACAATGTTATCTATGTCTAGCAGCGGTACCGTGAATGGTTCAACTCTGACTTCAAATAGATATATAAGAGTTACGCAACTCAACAGGAGAGAATAAACTGCATACTCAGTGCTGAAACAGGTCAAAACGTACATTTACAGCTTTTATTGCAATATAAATGCTGGAAAATACTTCAAGCACCCATGGTAGAAATTTTGTAACAAAAATATTGCTGCTAACTTATTTTAAAAAAGTTAAAATTACCACATAAGTATGCATTAGAAAAAAAAAATGAAAAAATATCTAGCAAGGAAATGTCTTATTTTTTAAAAAAGTATTTTATGTATTTTTCTCTTTTGGAAAGAGCAATTTAAATAGATAAAAACCTTGTTCCTTTTTTTGTTTTCCGAAGAGTGTTGTAACAAAATCAAAAATATGAAAGAAAATCTCAGAGCAGCATGATTCACAAAATAAAAGCCACTATTAACCATGCTACAATAGAAAGAAAAACTTCATTAAAAGTTTATATTTATCCAAAAAGAATAAATATACCAACTTGTTGCTAGGTTATGCAAATCAATGACAACTCCCAGACAAAGTGGAAAGCCAGAATTTTGGAAGCATCTCACACCAGGAAAACAAAATTTTCAAGAGCTATAGGGCAAGACATTACCAAGTAACAATCAAACTGCTACTTGCTTCAGTACCTCTGAATTGGCTTCGAAGAGCTCAGTAGAGCAAGGCTTTAAAAAGCAGCTTTCCAATTCTCTGCAGCATATGCTAAGAGACAGCTACCCTTCTAATGCAAGGGATTATGAACACATGCAAAAATCTCTAGCTCTACATCGCTCAGACAAGGGAGAGACTTGCATACATTAATCAAAAGATAGCAATCCGAAAACCACCACAGTTGCCCAGATCAAGGTAAAATCAAGATTGAATAGTCAGAAAAAAAGAAAGCACCCCAACTGATGGCAAATTTGACACAGTATTGTAAATGGACTTCATTACAATCATTCGAGATTAAAGCAGACATCAGCATTCTGTAGAATTCGACTGACCTGCTAATTAGCTCCCCTGAATTATTCCTCTAAAAATAAAGCTTTCCTACTTTTTATTTTCCACTATAGATATATTTTCAAGTGGTTCATTTTTCTAGCAAAACATTCGCTCTATGCAAGAGATTTCGCACACAGATGTCACTGATTCATACCTTTTCACGAATTTAAGATCATCACAGCCGATTCTAAATATACAAATACCCACTAATCCTCCAGTGCTAGAATATTTAGCGTTATTAGGCAATGAAAAACAAGGCTATTATATAAGGTTTTCTCAAGTCTACAGTAATTCTCAGACTTTCCAACTTTAATGCTAGTTCAAAACACTACCAAAAGAGAGAGTCAAGTAAACTAAAATGTTATGGGATGTGAGAAGGACTTCTGTGAATTTATTACTGATCAATAGATTAAAAGACAAAACACCCCACCCCAAGCACAGGAATATCGCCCAGTTTTCATAGTGAAAGGAAGTTACCAATGTGTTTTCCCCATTTCCCCAAAAAAGCTGTACTCAGATCAACATTCTTCAACAGCTGCATGAATAAATAGAGAAGACTGGGTAAACAGAGAGATGGCAAAATTTATTGATAACAAAAAATGTTTTAAAACATCCTTACTAAATATTAGTGCAGAATTATAAAGCAAGTTCCCTACAAAATTTGCAATGAAATAGTAAATAATGTTTGGTGTAAACACAAAAGAAACATGAGAAACGTGCTTAAAGAAATAATTGTGACAGTACAAGGTGGGAACTACTGCAGAGTATTAGGAAAAAATCTCGGTATCCCATATAGTTTTTAAAACAATGTCACTTCAGAGCTCAGGGACAGTCAAAAAGTGCAAGACTTAGGAACAAGTAAGAAAAGAACAGAGAAGTATTTTTGTCATGCAGAAACGGACAGCATACCCTCATGTTGACTAGCACATGTAGCAGTAATCAACCCAATTCTAAGTTATGCAGAAAAATTCAGAGATTGGTACCAAGAACTAACCGAACTAGAAGCTAGGTAAAGTTACTATATAAGAGACCAGTAGATTATGATTGCTCAGTTTGGTGGAGGAGACACATGTGACTGGCATGTACAACAAAGATGTTCATGAAAAAAAAAAAAAAGAAAAAATATGAAGTACGTAAGTAACAACTAATCACCACTCATCAAAACACAGGAACATGGTAGAAATCAGTTAAAATCACTGGTCAGCACACAACCATCAGTATTTTTGCCACAGAATATTCGCTATTTTTGCCAAAACTATAATCACAGTCAAAAAAATTCACAACTCTCAGAGAACAAGTCCACCAGTAGCTATAAGAACAACGTCCATAAGATTGGCTCTGTCCAGAAAGTCTCCTAAATCGCTAAGTGCTGGGCTTCACCAGGACTGTACATCAGTAAAGGCGGCAAAATAATTGCCCTGCATTTATACTCTTTCCTTAAGCATTACTACTAGATACAAACAGACCTGTAGCAGGAGGGGAGAAAGGAGATCAGAGGAAGATCTCCCTTTACCCCGTCTTCCACCATCTTACTTAATGATCCTGTGAAAGGTACACATTTAACTACCATTAATTCCCAATCTATTATGTGCCTCTGGAAATTCCAGCCAGTATTTTGCCAATGATTTAAACTATTAAACAATTCCATCACTGTACTGTGACTTCTAAGGAAAAAACTCCAGTAGTCAGCTGCAGGCAGATTTAAAATAAGTAAATAAATAAACAAGCCACCACACACACAATATAAAGAAGAGAAATTGGTACCTCTTGCGGTTTCAACTTCTCTATGTCCGTGGAGAGGTCTGAGCTTTTTCCATGAAGACTGCCATTTTCCTGTAAACAAGGAAGTCGTAAGAACAATTACGACAAGATTAACATTCTATACTGAAATTGAGAAAGCACTGCATTCTGAAGCATTAAAGCCAAACATATTAGCAAGATCATTTTGACTTATTTAAATACTAAATGTTAGTCATCAGAAGATGTAACGGAGAAACACAAAAGGAAAAGTCCATCACTTGCCCTGCTGACTGTGAACTACTGATGATCTATACTCCTGCAATACAGATCCCCACACTCATTTTTATCTATTCTGGTCAGCGTATGAAGCAGTAGCCAGGAGTTACCTATATTCAAAATTCTAAATAAGTATCATTGCAAGCCTCGTTAGTTGAAAGAAAAACAAGAAATAAATGACAATAAATCTTACCCAAAACATATGCACACAAACTTGGTTTAGACTCATAAATGAAGTCTGGTGCTTTTCCTGGGATTTCAATGCCAAAGACCATTTCCTGTGTTCTACTTTTTTTTTTTTTTCCTCCAGAAAAACCTGGCCACGGAATGAATTGATTTGTACCTCTTTATCATTACAAATCCTATATCCAGACAACATACATTTCTATTGTTCATAACCTTTTAGGGGAAAACACAAGAATAGTGTTTTCCTTTAAGAGGAATTCAATTTTTCCTTAAACAAAGCTGTTATTTAAATGACATCCCGGACAACCATTCTTTATTGTTTCATGCAGGGCTCTACAGAAAGTTTGCTTTTCCTGTCCCATTATCTAGCGTCAAGGTGTACTGAAAACCCAGACAAAGATTTAAATACCCTCTGAATTCCTTCGGGTATCCATTTCACATCAATTCTGCAAGAAAATCTATTCCAATCCTATGGGACACGCCCTTCTTATTACTACTCTGTGCTTGAAGATGATATACTCCATAAAACCAAGGAGATTTTTTGCAGTCTTTCAAAAACAAGCCACCTAAGACAAGCCTCCTAAGACAACCAACCACACAGGGCCCAAAGGACAATCTAAACCTACCGTCACCCACCAGCTGGTGTCTGATCTGCCAGGAGCCATTGCCATACCAGCTCCACAGCTGCCAACAGCTCGCAGATAAGGTCACTCCATGAAGAAATTTATGGGCAGACTAACATCATGTTCCATGCTAACCTAAGGCTTGCCCTTATGTTTATATATTTTAGCAAGCTTTCTGAAAAAAAGTAGTGTAGAAAAACATCTGTAAAAATATTCAATGCACAGGAGTCTGTCATTAACTTCAGTACTTTTTCCCCACACAGGATTTTTGTTGTCTTTAAGATTAAAAAAAGAAAAATCCCCTAATGAAGTGAAAGAAACTTTACCACCTCAACATTACAAGTACATGAACAATTTAAGAAATAGCCTTTTTTATTGAGCAGGATTACTTCACTTTCAACAACATTGCGTAATTGCTTGCTGAGAGGACTTTTTTTAAAATATAAATTATTTTAAGTCCAAAGTTATAAATGCTGGGAGTAGGGAGATACGTGACAAGTGCAAAAATTTACCTTTTTTTTTTTTTTTTTTTTACTTGAATCCTTCCACAGGGATCAAGACAAGTTTATATTGTCCTTCCATAGGGATCAAGACAAGTTTATATTGACAACTGTTTTACTGTTTTTAATGATAGACGCAAACAGTACTAACCTGTTCCTATGATTTCTAGCTTCTGGTATACCTTTATTAAAGCACCAACACCTGCCTTATGTTTTGTTTTTTTTTTTTTCTTTTTACCAACTTTAATATATGATTTCTGATGGTTTTACTTTTGGACCGTGTATTAATTTCCCAGTTGTGAACTTGAATCATAACTCAAATTCCGGTTAGGTCAGCTTGATTCATTACTGACTAATATTGATCAGCAATTTCATAGATGAGTGTCAAAACACTGAACACTTACAGTAAGAATACCAAATAGTAAAAGCTGTGTAGTAAGATTCCGTTGCAAACGAAGAAAAGGCATCTAAAGGCTGGGCTTCCTGCCTCAAGTTATTCAGGATGTTTTTAAGGATACCCAATTTCTACATTGCACAGAAATACTTCTGCAACCCATTTTTTTTTTCCACCCATTTACTGTAGCTTATTTACTGAAGATCAATGGGGAAAAATAAAACTTCATAGAGAGTCTTCCTAATGTTCTCCTCCGAAGTCAGATGCAGGTTTTTGCAACATCCACCTGGACAAGACCTTGTAGCCCACCCACTACATTCCACAGCAGGAGAAAGCTGCTAACAGCTCTCTGGGTCGACAGTAGTGAATTCAGAACAGATTATTTAGATCAGGGTTAACTATTATGCTGTGCATTTCTATTAATTCATCAGGTACTTAACTCACTAGCTCTTTAGGGAGTATGTATTCATAAAAGGAAAACTGAGTAGATAAAAGGTAATGTGATTTACTACAGGAAAAGCTGGCTTTTAACCACTGAGTTGGGTTTTAACAAGATGGTATTATTGTCAGATACAAGATACTACCAAAAAACTTGGGATCCGTATGTGGGGTGGATGAAGCTACAACAGGAACAGAAGAAAGCCACTGAAAAAGTGAAGCCTCTCTCCAACACCATAACGCAGCACATACTTCAACTGGGTAATGTCAATGGAAAGGCTAGAGCTCCATGTACTTTGCCAATACATCTCTGCTCCTGAACAAATAACATGACTTCTGTTTTCATTTTCTGATGATACAGTAAATAAAATGCATGCTGATCATACAAGTATACAGGTACGTACGGTTTATTTTCATAAATACTAAACATACAAATCTTTTAGCCTTAGAAATCTGAATTGCTATTGCAGCATTTCAAAGTCATTAGAATCTCTGAAAAGATGCTAACTTTTTTAAAGGAGCTTACCCTTAAAAATATGGCCAGATCACCTGCTGATTTTCTCTGTACATTCTCATAAACTTTATTATCAATTATAATGTGGGAACCTTACCCTTGAAGATTCATATGAAGGACTTGGCTGACCACTTGTTCCCCATGATGTGGCACCTGTTCGCTCATCCATACCTAGCAATAAAAAGAAAAGCACAAACCTATAATAAGAGATAGCAAAGTCAGCTATGTTCTCTGATGTAACCTGAAAGCAAATTCCATCTCTTAAGATAGTATTTCTAAAAGCAAAATTTAACATGAACAATTTCCTTGATAACGAAGCTGGATACAAAGCAACCTACTCATTTACACACCTGCAGCTGCTGAAAACAGGAGCAAAAAAAAGTTAAGATTTGCAGATCTGTAGTGCCAGCCCTACATAACCTGTAAGAAGTTTACCCAAGTAACAAACAAGCTCAGCCACATTAGGCTGGCTTTTTGCACAGCATGATTTATCCTGCATCTTTAGCACAGAATATTGTAGTACATACTGTGAAATGTACACTTGTTATTACTCTTCGCTCTCATGTCTTACTTGAGTATTGTAAAGCCTGTGAAATTATTTTCCCTATTTGGTCTTCATATTACATGAAAGATATTTTAGCATAAGGGAGAAAAAGGCAAGACAGAGTGCTTTATATTTCAATTGCCTAACAAAAAAAAGAAAAACCACAAAGACTCATGATGTCTGCTCTTCTAAAAGAGGAATCTTTTTTAATTCTGTAACGGTTCTTTTAGAATCAGTTCTCTTTATGCAAATCAAGGTTACAGCTCAAAAGAGAAAGGGGAAGGAAAAAATAGGGAGAGCTTTAAAATCAGTATCAGAATATATATCCTGTGTATTATCTAGCCAACAATACCATTGCCAGCACTTGCCTCAATTACTTTCTATTCAACATTAACTGGCTAAACTATCTTTTAAACCACATTCCAAAACAACTAATTGCCATAGTACTCCTACAGTAAATTCATTCACACAGGGCAAGATCACTATTCTAGCAATTGTGCCACTGATCATATACAGAGAGAGCACAAGACTTTTTATTTTTGAAGGAAGGAACAATTCCATCCTAAATGCACGTTGGCCTACAAAACACAACCAATTACTTTTTTCTCCCCCTCTCAACCAGACTTATCCCATAAGGGTTCTGAAAATATAGTATAAATGCCTAATATGTTATGTAGTATAAATCACGAAGCTTTATAGCACCACAATTTAGAAAAAAGACTTCAGTGCAAGTTACTCCACACCATCATTCTTAAGTCCAAACTTTATATTGCAAATTTGTTTTCGCTAATGTATCTCAGACTGGCCACATTACAAAATAAAATGCAAGAAAATACAAGCTGGTATTTAAGTAGCTACTTACACAGTGATAGCATTCTAATCATTATTTCCTTAAGGAACATGCTTTATGAAGTTATAAAATACTGTTTTAACAAAGACAGCCTGCACAAGGCATGTTAAACTGAAAGTACAGTCCACCACCCAGATGAAAACTATGGACTCCTTTCTTGTACTGCAGGAAGAACCCTCTTTGTAAATGCAAAAATTTCCCTATATTGAGCCAAGTTTGTGGAAGTTTGCTGCATTTTGCAGCTGACAGCATTGTTGTTGTTTTATTGTAATTGATCCAGGAGCTGAGTAAAAAGTCGTGGCTGGCAGTGACAAAGGCCAAAGTAATCTTTTGGCACAAGTGACTCTTCTCTGCCAGAAACAACAGCACCAGTAATCCTATGAGAATCACAACAAGTCCTCCATTGCTTTAGTTGCAGAAGACATATAGTAGGAGGAAGAAAAAAATCTTACCCTCACATAAGTGTGAAAGTTTAAGATGATACATAATAATCTATACAGGAAACAAGTCAGGAGATAATGGTTATGCATGGAGTGTTTAGACCCCTAATCGGGAAAACGTGTTACTTGTTTAAAAATTAAAAACTTGTGTCAGTGAGACACAAGGACTTATGTTAAGGTTCTGCTAATTAGCATATGCACAGCTAAAAATTCCCATATTTTCATTCTACCATTTGAATTATGCATATAGATTGATCAAACAAACATCTCTAAAACAAAAATATAACATTTTAAGGTTAGAAGGAAAACTATGTTTTAAATTCTTCACAAAATTCCTTTTTCTAAAAAAGCCTGTACAGTTAGCTAGAGTAGTCAGGAGTATCAAAACTTTTTTTTTAAACCAGGTGTTTCTCCTATTTTTTCATGGGTCATTTTTTCCTTTTCTAAAAGCCAAAAGTAGGCTTATAGCTAGATCAACTGTTTAATACGAATTTGCATGTGAGGCATACACATTCTCACTTTAAACCTCCTTGAAGATTGCATGGAATTATTTCATATACCACATAAAGAACACATACGCTGTGACTTACTGCTACAAGATGTTTTGATTTCACTTGGAACGATACCCCTGCTGCCCCCTGGCCCCCCAGGCAAAATAGCACATGCCAGACGAATTAAGAACTGGCTACCCAACAATTCCCAGCCAGGAAATCAGATACATATTTATGCTGGTGCTTAAGGAACCTGTTCTGCTTTTTACACTATTATTTTTTCCCACTGATGATATAGACAAGAAAAAATCTCTGACTCTGCAAGAGCCAGAGACTCAGATAAACTCTAGCAGGCTGGGCATAAACTAACAATATTGCATACTTCAGTATAGCCAAAGGTATTTATGCATGAATGAACCAGAAGCATAAGATAAACCTTCCAGATGGGGGTGGGAAGGTGGACACAGAGGATATAAAATAGGAGCAGTAATCCCAAAAGAACATGGGAATCACCCTTGGTAGTATCAATTTAATATGTCTCAAAGGAATGGTGCCACTGAAGGGGCTCAAGCATTTTCCTGGGAAACCCAAGACAGAGCAGAACTGGGCAGACCCTCACCTTCGTAGAACCCCTGCCACGAGGGAAGCTGGTGACCAATCCCAGCATCTAGTAATTCATCAAGGAAGTTAGCGGAGACAGAGAAGATGTAAGTGTTCAGAGAGCACTGAAAAATGTGTCACACGTAGAAACGCTCCAGTATCTCAGTCTGTTTACGTAATCCAAAGAGGCATATAAGGGTCTAATAATACAGATACATATATACATATAATGCAGATATATGCAGTCCGGCAAGCAGAAGTATAACAAGGTTCTACCCCTTCCTCTTTTTTTTCCTCCTTTAAAGCGCACTAGGCAGTGAGGATAGTAAGGCACTGAAAATGCCGCGTGCTCATTTCATAGCCTTCCACCAAAATCAGTTCCTGCTGTAGTAGATACGCCATAATTTATCCAGGGAATAATTCAGTGATTTTTGCAGTTGCTGCAGATGATTCAGCCAGCAGTTGGTGGCCTGGTTCTGGCTCACAAAGCAATTCTGTTTCAGGCTCTACCTCTGCCACCCCTGCCCTCAGTTGCCCTGGAAGTGGTCTCTGCAGCTCTGCGACCTGCAAGCGCAGCCCAGGCCCCAGGAAAGAAAGGCTGCCTGTTCCTCTGTCACCTCAGCAAGATCAGGCCAAACAGGTGCAAGAATACACTCCAGCTTTAAAAATTGAACTCTAAAAATATTTTAAGGTTTGGGTTAATGTCACTGTTAAGATGGCAGTGTGAGCATTTCAAGCTCTTTTAGAAGAGAGGTTGAAGAAGCCTGTTGTGTTACTACTTCAACATATGTATTCATCCTGAAGAAACAGGTCCAAACATTCATTTAATAAAAAAATTGATTTTACAAATAAACTGAAATGAAAGTTGGTGTTCTTGCTGGTTTAAGACAAAGAAGACCGTATTTAAACTTGTTTCAAGAGACTTGAGCTCTAATGTATGTGTAAGCAAGATAATATACTTTATAGGGTTACCATCTGCTCAAAAAATGATTTGACCCCAAAAAAATCACATTGTAGATTGTTATACTAGGTACTCAAGCTATGAGTTTCTATCTTTTATAGCTTCTTTATCCAATTTTGTTTCACAGTAATGATATTCCTTCAGATCAGATTCAGCAACTGAAATCAATTGCAAAAATACCTAGAGCACAAACTGTAAAAGCACAGATTGTGTTTTGCATCTTAGACACCCAAGCAAACCGATCTGTTCTTAGACCCCATACTGCACCAGTCTATTGTGAAGTATGATACAAATTATGACCTGAAATATCATTTTAGACATAAGTGGAAACAAAAGGAAATCAGTTTTCCTTTGTCAAAGCAATATCAATTAAAAATTTTAAGTCTCAATAGGTTAGAGTAGTTCTCAGCCTCTTCTTGTTGATCCCAAATAGAAAACATTTCTCATATTATGGTAGACCTAATGTTTCTAATAGAATATACACGATTTTATTCTTTTAAGAACGCACTTAGACTTCATAAGCCAGATAAACAAGAAAATATACTTCTACATATTGCCATAAAAATTACTTAAAACCAAAAGCAGCTTAGACAGTACATGTCATTTGGTGATCTTAAAATAAACAAAGCATGAATCAAATGGAGAGGAGAAATGAAACCTAGGCAAGCTAAGAGCAGCATAGATACTTAAGTGCCATTTCGATAAATTCAGATGCAACACTAATTCGGTAGAAGGCAAAACACTTTCGTTTCAAACGCTACAGAGCTTTCTCTATACCCCCCACGCCAAAAAGGAAAGGCAAGGGGAAACATTTCAAGCATGAAAATATATTCATGAGAAACTTCAAATCTCAATCTGTAATGATCAGAGGCAAGCCAATGATAACTGAAAGCTAAACAGAACACCACAATTTAAGTGGACTTCAGTACTCCTTCTCATTCATCGTTCTTGGAGAAAAATGGAGGAGATCCCATTATGGTACACTTAGTCCCACCCTTGACAAAGAGTTTCTAACAATTCCAGCCTTCTACCTCAACCAGAGGGTTGCTCAAACATCTGTCTCAAAATTGACTTGTGCTCTGAATGTAACAGCTTTATTTTGATTGCTTTGTTTTGATCCAAGTGAGATTTTCCTGATCAGATCCTGCAGTTCTCTCCAGTCCTTCAAATCAGAAAGGAAGTTTTCCCAATGCTAACGCAATAACCAGTATTTCTGCTTACTAAAGAACCAGTGGGGGTAGTAAAAAAGTATCCCTTTTTGTACCTTTTGTTCGGGAGAATAAGTTAGGGTAAAAACTACCTTGAATCTTGAACCAAAATCACCTGGTACGAACTCCAGACTCCACAAGTCCTTTTGGAAACTTCCTGGGATCATTTTATGATGCATGACCCCCCTGTATTGAACCACAGAATCTGAGGTTGAACACCTAATCCATTTTGTGGTCTAAAAGTGAGGTTCTCCTATGCTTGACTGCTTCAATATCCTAACCTACCTGCCCAGTCAGGTTTACAAGCGTGAGAGTAAAGGCTGTTTGCTACCAACGTTTAATAACAGAAATCCAAAAGCACATTGAGGCACTACAGAGATTGATGCTACCCTGAATAGGCATCACGTATCTTAATTATGACCCATAAAATATTAGCTTCCATTTGGTTATTTATATTTGCAAAGACCAGTTTGTAAGATCAGTTTCCAACACCAACAGTAATCATGAATAGTAGTAAATAAATTAATTTGCATGTTTGAAACATTGTTTATCCTGAAGAATCCAAGAGCATACGATTGCTTACCTTACACAGCAAAGAAAAAGCTCCTGCTATGCAAGTTATTTTGGAAGTTATTTTAAGAATAAGAGGTTAACTACACAAAGTTAATTTCCATCCCCAGAATAAGCAACCACAATTAAAACTTCAGAATAAAGTTAATCAAATGGGAGTAATGGACAGCAAGTATACAACTTGCCTGGGTAATAACCAAAGCTTGGACCAAAAGTAGTATTGACAGGTGTTAAAAATGAGTTTTAACCTCAAAACTATCAGCAACTTGAATTCTCTTTATGGAAAACTTTAAAAAAAATATGTACTTCGGTGGAGAAAATCTGCAAGAACAGTATATTCTCAAGTCAGAAGACAAAGTCAGTGTACACTGCAACTTTTGCTAACAACAAAATACTTGCACTGTATAAAGTCAGAAGAAATTGGTAAAAAAAAATCTGGTTCTAGTAAAACTGGTTTAAAGCTTCAATTTATTTTAACAATGTGTATTCAAATTGTAACTTGGTACCAGCAATACAGCTGTCTAACTATCAAGTATGTTTCTGCTTTTTTTTTTTCCTCCACTCATTACCTAATATAATTTGATATAGGATGTAAAAGAAAAAAGCAATTACTACTTTTAACTTAATTTCACAAACAATCCTATTCATTCCTTGTAATAATGCCCATGTATTCTCTACATAAAGGAACATTAGTTTATTAATTTCTGTAGTAGCAGCACTCTCAAAATGTCATTTGTTGTCTACTTTCCCTTCTTTATATTGTACACTTCCTAGACTCTAAATCAAGTCACTGAACAAACCAAATGCCTTGACATAACCTAGACACTTCAGGTACAACACAACCTGCTCAAGATAGAATTGGAATTGGCATTTCCCACCCAAATTGTCCTATAACAGAAAATGGCATACTGCTACACCCTTCTTACCAAGAAAAAAAAAAAAATAGAAAAAATCAGGTTCAGTTCAAAGACGAGGGCATATTTAGTGTATGTAATACAACGCAAGTAAAACATTTGTTATTTCTGTTAACTCAAACAGTAAAAACACAAGCCAGTAGAAAAACTATAAATAACAGCATTTAAACTAGAGAGAAAAAAAATGCAATTTCTTTACAAAGCCCTAGAGGTACTTTGTGAACTAAGGAGTAAAGCTGATCTTTGCCCGTGAGCATAAGTACTACCATTTACTACAACAAACCTTAACACAATTCTTCCATCCAATTTAAGCCTAGATTTCTGAAAGAAAAATAAAAATGCTGTTATTTACAGATTATATGCTGCATATAAATAATAGTTACGTGTTTGTGCACACAGACTATGTTTTGAAACTTCCTTGGTTGCAAAGGTGAACAAAGCAAACAAGCTCAGAGATCAAGCTTTGAGCAGGGCTACAAGCCAGAGCTTACAGCAAACACACACACAGTTAACTGCTATTAAATTAAATTGCATCACGCTGCTGAGTCTCCTCCCTGTATCGAACCATGCAGGAGCAGATTGAACAGCTCCAACAAGCAAGTCTGTCTGAAGATACTAGCTATCAGAATGATCTATTCTACTGGCAAATTTGCCTGTGGTTACTTCAGTTATGTCTCAACAGCTTTATATAACCACACACCCTTTAAAATATACGTATTTATATACAAAACAAATCATGGCCAGCGTCACAAGATCGAGCACACCAGGCCAAAAATACTCAAATATAGTCCCAGAGGCAGCAGCTACTGTTACCAGTTGCGTTACAACATTTCCCAAAACTGCCAATTGGAGCAACAGAGCATAAAACAATCCAAGTTACCCAGCGTACAACTGAGATGCTAATTCTAATGAGCAAAGCGAGAAGTCCAAGTGTGACAGCTTTTCTAAAAGTAAGTCTAAAACGGTTAAGAAGTACGTTCAGTCATTCACTGTATCACACAGCATCCAGCAAGCTTTGATCCCCCTGAAAGCATATCAGTAAACAGACTAAATTGTGAACACAAAGAGCAAAGGCACTGTTCTTGGAGTGGTACAAACCAAGATCAACTTGAGGTCAGTATCTTTTCACGCTGTAGATTATTGTCACACGTTTTTAAACAAGCACAATTAAAATACAATTTAAATTACCCAGTTGCAACAAATTAGAAGTGATCTGCTGATATTTAGAAGATCAATAATGCATTAATTAACAATCAGATGTTTGAAGGAAAGAAGAAAAAACAATTTAAGAGCAAAGGAGAAGCCATGCTGAAAAGTCATCACATTTGTACAAAATAGCATGCTTTCCATTTCCTAGTTCATAGATGAGCCAAATGGAAAATATCAGACAAAACATTGTCACCTTAGAGATTCAGTATTTTGAGCTTTAAGTAAGATGACAGGTACAGAATACAGCACCACAAAGAAGAGGCCAACACAATCCCACATTTACACTTCTGTGATTTTAAATAATTACAGACATGCAGTCACGATCACAGAAATCTGGGTCTGATCTTTAGAAGATCTAAACCAAGTCCTTTTCCTAAAAGCACGTGGAGGAACACTTAGATTACAATAATGTGTACTTTAGGAAAGTATAAGTTCTTTGGCTATCCAAAACTTCTGTGATCTGTAGACCGCCTATTAACAGCAGCACAGCATCTTATACCGAATGAAGCAGCATGCTAACATTTTCAGCTTTTCATACAACAAAAAAAGCAGAATACAAAGAAACTGAAGAGGTTTTCATGTTTACCTCAGATAGGCATATATTAGAAAAAAGAACATTTATAACATTTATCACAACTACTTGCTCTGAAGAGCACATTTAACAGACTCACTCGCAGAGAGGGCTTAACTCTCGTTACTGAACAGGAGCGCAGTTACGCAGCAGAGCTGTCTGCAGCCAGGTCCAGCACGGAACCTTCCTAACAGAATTCTCTTCCTGACGACTCAGCTGGGAACTGCTTTCTATTATACGAACATGCCAGCATTAATCATCATCTTGTAACTCTAAAAAAGAAGTTTAGCTGTTCAGTATTTAAAAGAGTGAAGAAAGGTTAATGGATAAATACAAGCACTGCATGTATCTGCTCATCTAGGCCAGAGAAGCAGTAGGCTAGCTCTACAGCACATGTGAACAAACAAAAGGAAAAATATGGGATATACCAACTTAGGTAATTACTACAATCTGGCTCATTTAGCACCCTTCTTCTTTCACAAAACAAAAATAAAATCAAGATTTTTTTTTTATTTTTTTTTAATCCAAGCAAGAAGCTTTTGCAAGGTTAGAACTTCACTGTTGGCCCTGCAGCACAATGAAGTCCTGATGGCTGCTTGATAATAGCATCTATTAATCTGCCTGAGCAAAATGTGGCTGCTTCTGTCTATTATTTCAGGCATGGAGGAGAAAAAAAAAAATAAAAATAGGCCTTAAGTTAACTATTAAAAGCTTTCAGAAGTCCTCTCTTCCTGCATTTATAAAGTCCAGAACTTTAGCTGCGGAAGTCAGCACTGCCCTACCAGTATCCAATATTACTTTCTTCCAGTATGGATCCTGTACTGGTACTTCCTCCTCCATAAGCTCCCTGGAATGTAATCCAACTCTTGCCAAACGTTCTCCTTTCACAGAGGCTTAAAGCCAACAATTCTCAATAATTTGGTTACTTCCAAAAGTCATTGTCAGATTCCAGTCTGAACCAACTACAAAGATCTGGCACAGCCTGTGCTGCCAGCAGGGCTCTCAGACACTTAATCAACTAAACAAACTAAAACCCCCACTTTTTCCTTCCTCAGCTTAGAAATATACACTTCTTCCAACTTGTTTGACAGGGATTTTATTGCTTTTTTTGAGACACATTCTCAAGGTAAGAAAATGTAATGTTATCCATCAAAGGAGAGAGATAAATCCGTCTTGAAACTTCATAGATACCATTATATCTGCCCAAATATTTGCCAAATCAAGCTCCTTGCTGCTTGGGCTGTTCGCTGCCTGCTGAGTCAGGCAGGCAGGCTTTGTGTTGACAGCTCCCTTAGTATGAGTGGCATTAAATGATGGCATGCCCACAATGATAGAAAGCTGATGCGATGCAGTGCAGTCTGCTACATCAACAGACAAGCTGGAAGGATGATTGCTCTCCGATGTTAATGGGCCTTGCACCAGTACACAGCAGTACTTCAGCAACAGAGATGTCTGAGGGAGCCTCGTTACTTTCAATCCCTGAAAACATTTGTTTCCGTTCATTGTGTGTTTTCACTAGCTCCTTTTATTAAAATGCTGTTCCTCGCATTTAACAAAGATGAATCGCCTCAGTAGTAAGCTGCCTGATACTTGCATTCACTGGTTTCTTCCTTCATAGCTACCAGGTATTTAAGCAACCTACTGATTTCTGCTCTACTTCCAGATCATCCAAGTTTTAACATTTTTCTACTAATACAGCCATGTTGCTACAGCACTGAAGTCTGAAAGGATTACCTTCCGAAAACAAAATTACACCTTTAGAGGATCACTAACACAGAAGTAACAATTCTAGAAGAGTCAAAACTCCCTGCTCAGCACTGTGGTATTTAAATGACTAAGAGTAATTACAACAATTTAACACTGTTAATTAGAAGAAACATCCACGTATCCCAAACTGAACGAAGTATTATCACTCTAGCTACAAAAACAACTTACTTTTCTATCCCAAAAATAACTACTAAATCTGATGGGATCTGATTCGAGAAATACCTAAAGTTTCTAGCAAAGAGGCTAAGATTTCTCTACCTTGAGTTCTTACCCAAGAGACAGACTTACTTTTTTTTCTCCATTTTGAAGACTTGACTACCCTTCTTTCTATTTCTCCTTGTAGCTTTTCATTCGGTACTCCATAGCTCAGCTGGGCTGTGCAGCATTTCTTGATTGCTTAAATCCTAAATACCATACTTTCTACAGAAATGAGTTTTCAATGCTTTTCTTGGAACAAGTTTTATATGAGCTGAAATAGCATTAATAAAATGCATTTTAGAAACCACACACACTTTAGAAGCAGAATTTAATGGAGAAGTTAGAACTGGAATTTATATTCAAATAACCCAATTTTTAATTGGCTTCACTTTCTAACACTACACCTGGAACTTACATACCTGTTATTGTTAACAGATTTTTTTTTTTTAATAAATGAGGACAAGTAGCACTTTGAATAAACAAAAATTTTGCTGCAGCTTCTCAAAGTATGCTGTTACAGCAGTTCTGTAGGTTATAGCTGGAAAATGCTGAAAGCCGACAAAATGCAGAAGACAGCCTTTCTGTGGTGAAAAGCATCCTTACCTTATTATGTAATTATCCTTCCTAAGGTAATAATACAGCATTAAACACTTCCAAACATTAACTTGCGTGTTCTCTAGTCAAGCCACAAGTAGCAATCAATAACCAATTATTTTCTTAAATTTCTCCTCCCAGAATGTTTTGAAGTCTTTCATTCTACAAAGCCATAAAACATTCTCACAATTTCATTCCTATAAAGCTTGCACCTCAAAATTAAAACCAGATTTCTAGGGGTATTTAATGAGAACACAGAAAAAATGGTTTTACATTAAAATTAAGACAAATACCGTACAGTTTACTATTACAGGTAAGCAAGAATAAGAACTGAAAGGATATTGAAAAACCTACAATTCCTTAGCGCTGCAGAAAGGAGGTAACCATCAGTCTTCTAAGCACGGCTTCCAACCAGAGCTGTTAGGCATGTGCAACTAATATTAACATGAAATCTCCTCATGCAAAGTAAGCCTTCAAACAGTAACGTTTACCAACTTCTCACAAGGGATTTTGATAGAGGAACCATTGCCAAACAACAGCTTATGAGTCAAGTTTTCTGTATGCAAACACAAGCCTGTCTTACTAACAGCTAAGGGCTGGCTGCCACCCAAAGCAGGCCATGCTGCTTCCCTTAACACTTCGCTGTCCCCACTGCCCATATCCCTGCGTACGTTTCTTCCATCCCCATACTGGTACCAATGCTCTGTAGGTTCACAAAGAAGCTAGGAGAAAACAACCACGAAAAACAAACCTGGTTAGTTTCTGGCCAGATTAGCTGACAGAAGTATCTCACCACAGGGCCAGAAGAACACCAGTGCTGGCAGAAGAGAAGGGGAGAGAGCACAAGAGTAAGGCAAGGCCAAAGTCAGGGTTGGGGGAAGGGCCAGGGAAGCAAGCCCTTCGCTTCTTTCAGCATTTGCTAATGTGAGACTGACTATTCAAACTGTTTTGAAACTGATCTGAAACCAGAGTGAGTGCTTGGGAGCAGGAGGCAGGGGCAAGACCTCACTGTGAAGTGATGCATGAAATTCTACTTTAGGACTACTGGCTTTATCAGGCCCTCTTACCACAGCAGTGTGTCAGAAAATAACCAAGTGCACATTGGAATTATCAAACATCTGATGTTTTTAAGTTTTTTTTCATTTGTTTGTTTTTAAATAAAGGTTGTAGAACTGCTCACTGTTAGGGAACAAACAGACTACCCAAAGGTTCACCATCACCAGAACACTCACTCTCATACTTTTCCGTTCACTTGCTAGAATTTTTGCCAAAATTTAGAGGAAGAGTAAGTTACTTCAGGATAAAAAGCAACCAAAACCAGGAATTTTCCTTCCATTTCTTCTGCAATTAAAGACAATAAATAAATAAATAAATAAATAAATAAAGCACTTTATTCAAAAATTTAAGTACTTTGTTAATTTCAGCCAAAACAAGTCTCGGGCTCCATGTACCAAACAAGCAGTATTTATGAATTCTTATAGCCCATTTTCTCTTTTGTGTTTTATGACCTAAGTACTGCCAAAACAAGCCAATTTAAAACATCACCTCTCCAGGTGGTGGCTTCAGGTTTAAGTTTTCTTGGCCTTAAATCATGCGCTCAGTTCTCTTTATGTTACTGCTTATGTTTTATGTCTGACAACAACTTTCAGACTTTGCTTCACTTTGTACTTTACTTTTGCATATTCCAACACTCCAATACAATAAAATCTGTTTAAAGTGCTCAGCTTTCGCTAAGCCAGTGAAAATAGTGTGACCATTCTTAAGGATTGTCAAATGTTTTTACAGAAGACAGACTACTCACTATCAGTTTAATACTCAAACTATCCATAATTAAAGAACAGCTTGTGCCTTTTGAAAGGGACAACCATGACTTTGTATCTGGGAAGGAATTTATTGTATTCCAACCACAGAGAACATAACTAGCTTTAAAAATTGTTGTTGTTTTGTTTTTTTTTTATAGACTCCATTATTTGAGGGTTCTAAAGGCATCAAGTGTCTCTCCACACAGCTTGTTTGAAAAATTACTGACGTAAGTTCAGAAAAAAGACACTGACCTGCTAGATAGCATTCTGAAGATTCACTCACATAACGAATGAGGCAATTCAGACTAAATATCGTACATAGCTTTGAAAAAAGTTTTCACTGACTAAGCATGCAGAGCATATTTCTTCAGAAGAAGCAGGCTCATACTTGTAAAAAAAAATGTAGGAATACTTCTAAAATGAAGTGAATTCATAACTGAACTCTTCATGTTAATGCAAACGGATGTGAACGGAAGGTCTAGACAGTGTTCATGTCCTTTTGTGCCTTTCCACAGACCTATCAGGGATTTCCCTCAGACAGCCGCACCAACACGTTCACAAGTACTTTACAGAGTTTTCAAAAGTGATATGAAAGCCCAGCAAATTAAACAAATGCACATTGAGGCACCTGGCAGGATGCTAGTGAACTGAACAGAAAAACTCAAGTACAAAAAGCTTCAGTAGCAATTCTTCTTTACTTCACTACATATATCTTAAGATATAAAGCTTAAAAGGAAGTACACACATATCACACTCAGGTATGTATATCGGCAATTTGGACTTAAAAAAAAAACAACAACATGTATTGCTGATTATAATATCAACTTCAGTATTAAAGAACACAGATTGCCTTCAGGATTTTAATTCCTCGGTTGGTTTTACTTTAAAAAGCAAGAAGTAAGTTTCAAGCCGCATCCATTTACCTTTTCAACTTCATTGAATTTTTAAACATCCTTGTTTTAAGCCTTGAATAAGACATTAACCCTTAATCACTTACCAAGAAACCGTAACACTGAGTATGTTTCAGCCCCTAAGCTGAAAACCCTTTAGCATGGTTTTCGTTTTCCTGAAGAACTGAAAGTATAACAGTATCTTAATGCTGAACCCATTATGGGAGAAACAAGTGGGGAAAAAAATACCATCAAATACTGTATCTAATAGACTACAAAACAATATATAAAAGACAGCATGGAGAAATAATCTCTACCTGCTTTCTGTTAAGAGAGTTCAAAGTGGAACAAAATATCACGCGTGGTGGGACCTCTTAAGATCTGTGAAGCCTCTAAATTGTCCCAGCCCTGGCTTGGTTTTTAAGACTTCTTTAAGCTTGAAGACACCAATGCATTCTATTCCTACAGGATTTCAATCAAACAGCTTAACTCTTTCATTGTAAAACCAGAGTTTAGCACTTCACAAAGAGTCTGGTAACATAGATGAAGCTAAGCTACTTCATTTCCTTTTCCATTAGTGATGAAATACATTTGAAGACTAAATTCTATACTCACTGCACTTGATTAAATCCAGAGTAATGCCATCTACAATGCTAGCCACAGACAAGTAACAGAAGAATTTGATGTGATGCCTGTACTGATCTAGTGCTGTACTTAGCATGTTTTCAAGTAAGACTCAACTACATCTCAACTACATCCCTCATTCTAATAGTAAGCTTTAGAAAAATTCTTGTAAGCCTCATAACGAAATTTCTACTGAACAGAAAATCAAAAAAAAAAAATAGAAGGACACATCTCTCCCTCGAACAGGTGTATCAGACTCAATATTTGGTCTAACAGAAATCCTACAAATATAACTGTGTACTTATTATGTGTATGTCATTTTTTACACAAAAAAAAATCACTCAGCCAGACATTTTCAAAACAGCTCCAAAATTAGTCTGTAACTGCAGCAATCGTAACTCAGTTAAGCTTCCAGACTGCAGCCAGTTCACAGCAGGTCTGAGTAGCTCAGTTGTTAACAGCAGCCGAAAGCTCCAAATTAAATCATATCAAGCAGCTCATAGCACAGGTACAAGTAGTTCATCCTAAAAACATACTGAAAGAATATAAAACAACAATGTTTCCACTGACAGTATTTATTGAAACAACAGAAGTTTCAAGAACAAATCTAGAAATCAACTTCACAAGTATGTGAGTGATCACAAGTATGGCTGTAGCCCTGAAAAGTTTGGAGAGACAGAATATACTACTGACGAGAGATAGGGTAAGGGTAAGAACCACCAGCTTTAGGTAGCTTTTTACTATTATTTCTTCTTTCTTTGGTGGTGTCAGCCTCATTTGAAAGGGAAATCTCTCTGCAGAACACATTGCAATTGAGAAGTAAATGAAATAAGAGTAATTCAAGGTCACCAGCAGTATAAAAAATGAAGAATGAACCACCTGTAGAGGTCAGTATTCTAAAAGTGTATCAGCAAAAATGAAGCTGCATACGTCAAGTTCCCTATTTAGGATGAGCCATGAGTTCATGCTGTTGAACAGGCAATAATCTAACGCGCTATACACATCCGCATATTCTTCCTTGTCCTCCTGACAAACAGCACAGGAATGATTTTGCTTTAACGTAACGTGGAGGCAGATGAAAACCACCTATAATTCAGAAAGTAACTGTTTCATCACAGGAGTAGTACTTGAGTAAACTGTTTTTCTGCAGCAGAAGATATCCACCACTGTGATCGGCTGTTTAATAAATTTAATGTCAAGAACTCCTACACAGAATTACTTATAAAAAAATCACAGATACTCTAAGTCTACTATAGCTCAAAAAATTTAAAGTGCGCACTGTACTACAATTCAAATCTCTTATTATTAAAACATTAAAAATTGGTCAGATGTAAAAGAAAATGTATTATTAACACACTACATAGTGAAAAGGATAATGAGAATTAATATCATTGTATCTGTCCTCTGAAAGCATGAGACACACCAGACAAGATACCAGTTTTAATCTAAACTTTCTGTTGATGTCAGCAAGAAACTAGAACAGAAAACACCTGCTACATAAAACGATTTGTTTCTCTGACATATATTTAATTCTGCTATGTTGACCCAGACATTTCAGAGGCAGTTGCTCCTTGAATGAAAGAGTAACAACTCAATTTTAAGTTATAAAACTGAAAGTTCTTACGTTCTCAGGAAAAAAGCCAAAAAAATAAAAATCCAATGAGGCTCCAACAAACTCACTGTTTTTTAAATACTTAACCTCATTATCTCATATTTGTTTGCTGTTGTATTTGATTTTAGGATAGGCTACAGATGATTACTTCCTGTCTGCCAATACTTCCCTTTGGAACACTGTTTTCACTGTGGTTCTCCAAGTTTTCATCCTCTTCAGTACATACCCAGGTACTGTACGTGGATCCGGCTGTCCATTATATAAACAGTTCAGACTCCATCTAATTACTCACACAACACACGCCAGCAATAATGGTCAATGGGTTGATCTAACAAAGCATTTGTTTAGGAACCTGCTTGTGACAAGTCATATTCTTGCATGTTTGATTTTTTTTTCATTAAAATTTTTTTTTGCATCTACTAATCCATCTACTAATCCAGAACACTCACATTATCAATTATGCAGACAAAGCAAGCAAGAGGTTCTTTGAATAACAAAACCTTTGAAAAAGATCTTATCAGCAGAACTCCCTGCACCAAAGAACCCTGTACTCTTCAGCCTATTTACTTAAGAGTATGAAGGAATTACTTTAGTACATGATCAGAGTATTTGATGTGTCACTCTGTTCATATGCATAAGTGGGGGTATCAAATAACAGAGAAACTATCTCAGAGCAAAGCTTTATTTGCTGTCACCATTGCAAATACCGAAAGAGCAGCATCGTCACGTTTTTCAGCCTACAAACTACTTTGAATTGTCTACCTGTTTAGAACACCATTATAGTTAAGAAACTACGCAATATATTTCCGTGTCACTGCCAGGATCATCATAGGCAGTGACAGAAACCATTTCCCTACAACTTCAGGACCTTCTAATATTAGGACACTCTCATTTCTGATCTTCAAGGGGATCAGGATTTTCAACAACTTCTTTGGGATCCTATCTTACAAATGAAGTTTTCTGTAAGCAGACCTAGATCAAACTCATGAAGTCATTATGGAACTGCAGAGATTTAAGATTTATAAAAAGAATTTTCTAATGCATACTTGTTCCAACAGCGCCTTAAGTCAAACTACTGTAATGTTACAGTTTCTTTTTGACATGGCAAAATCATATACAGGGATAAAAACTTGATGAAGCAGTATCTAGGTATATACTTAATGGTTATAAACAGCAGATAAGATTTTTAAGACTAGCTAAAAGAAATATTGAAGTTCTCAGAGAAATAAACTGAGATTTGAGTCTTCACCGGTTAGGAAAAATTTTATAAGAGCCTTAATCAGCACTGTGACTGTTTTGAGAGGCCAGTTTGAAGTATTAAAAAAACAACTTTCTTCTCTCAAGTGGGCTTAAAATGTGTGTCCAACGCCCATACCACTGGAATAAGAGTACAAGTGAAAGTCATTTGAAATTTCTTCAACTGAATGTCTTAAACTGAAAAATACTTGCAGCCACTGTGCTAGAAATGGCACAAACCTCAGACAGAAGGCGCAATTTCCTTGTCAACAGATTTTCACGGCATGGCCACATCTGTAATATGTGGTAGCAAAGGCAGACAAGCAAAAAAAAAAAAAAAAAAACAGGAAAAAGAAAAAGAGGAAAACATAAGAGCCTGAAATGGCTCCACAGTCCAGAAAGCAAATATAAGCACGTGTATATGAACTACTTGACCAAATAAATCACAAAATGAATCGCTTCTTCTTTTAGTCATTCAAGTTCAAATATCCTGGGTAAAAACAGAAAGGAAAAATAAAGATCTCTGGAAATCACGAGTAATTCTAAACCTGCAGGAGATATTTTTCTAAAAATACAAAACCAACACCACGAGCCAAACAGAGCACATTTCAGTAGGTTTGATGCCCATTGCGACAATCTGGCATTTAACCATGGAGATCCATCTTAAAGTCACCAATTTCTCTGAGAATGCTGTGTGTTCCAGCACAGTGCCACCACGAAACTTTCATTGCTATGTTTGTCTCAGCACTTTGAAAGAGTGCACCCCAGCATCTTCTCTACAGAAGCAGCTCTAGACTGACACAAAGAGGTAAATTTTGCTGAAACCAATCAAGTGCCACCTCTACCAAAGACTGAGAAAAGCTGACTGCCTTCACAATGAAGTAAAATTCTGTTACTCTTTTTACTGTTTTCCCAAATGCATACAAAGAATTTTCTAACACAGATGTAGCAAGAAACGTCTGACAGGAGTTAAGAGTAAAAAGAGTTTTAAAGACAATTTAAAAACATTTAAGCAAAGTTACTTTAAACACACATTAAATTTGAACTTAGAATCTACAGATACTGTGAGCTGATTATTTTTTTTTCCATTTCTAAGTTACAGTCAACAGGCATTATTCTCTGCCATACTAGGAAAAATCTCACTTGAGAAATCGATAGCTGCATCACTGCAGGATTTCTTCTGACTTTTTAGCTAGAAATTTCAGGAGAAGCAATTTACTCATAACAGAAGTCATGGTAGAAGACTATCACACTTTTTTTTTTTTTTTTTTTTAAAAGAAACACACTTCAACATACTAAAAAGAAAAGAACTCTGCAACAAGACTCCTCCAGTGACTGATGAAATACTGATGAAGTGATTGAAGAATCAAGTGACACTGACATTTAATTCCAGAAAAAGAGTTAGTCTGTTTTTTAAATATTCCCACTGAATGTTCGCATTTGGGCAACAGAATCAGCAAAATGTCCACAATACAATTGTCCAGATAAACACAGCTACCTATGATTGAGAAATACAATCAACTGCAAGTTTTCATTACCTGCTACAGCAGTGTATTAGTGTTTAATAAAGCATAACATTGAATATTTTAATATATGTATGTGAAAGGCTTGGGGTGACAACAAACTGTGTACACTGAGATGTTGAAGGGTAAGATTAAGGGAGAGAAAGCACAAGAGGTATTCATCCAGCATTCCAGATGCCTGACACTAACATCCAATCCTTTAAAAGGAGACACAGGGGAAAGTACAACTTGGTTTTTACTTCAAGGTTGGCAGATCTGCATTGAATCATACTTACGGGAATGCAAAATTTATTTCAGAAATTGTTTCATTTTAAACACTGATACCAAAACTAACCAAACCAAAATTTTTAAAAGCAGGTATGCAAAAGCAGCATTTTCTTATACTTTTCAGACAGATATTCAAATCTGATCAATGTAAGATCGAAGAACTAGATGAGGTAGCAATACTTCACAGAATATGTCCTCAACCCTGCAATCAGGAATTAAATATTAGTTGCAGCAGTGCTTACATTCTTCATACCATTTCATCCAAGAACAGGATCCTAACTCTTCTCTGGCATCCTTATACTACAATGGCAAAGAGATGTTTGGATGTTCACAGCACTGGTATGACCTTCATATGATCAGCTTGAACTGCTGCATCATGACATTTCAAAAACTAGCTATCAGTTAAAGAACTAAAGTAAAACCTGCAGTTTTTCCTTAATTTAACTCTCTGAAGCAGCCTTTAGGGGCACAGAGAAGTCAATCTGCAAAACAGTCACTTCCGCATCCCATTTCTAAACAATCTGAAACCTAGCAGAGATCAAGGAGCTGATTATTCACAGCTTTCAGTACACAAAATTGTGCAATATTACAGAGTTCTGTAATATTACAGACAGGTCTCAGTGCCTAGAACTACTACATTGCGCAATTCAAAAGGTAAAGAAGATGTAATCTTGTCCACAAGTTTACAGCCAAATCATGAAGCTTAGACTTTGCTTCTTACAGGAAACTATTCCATTGAACTGCCTGAAAAAAAAAAAAAAAGAAAGAAAAAAAAAGAAAAAAAAACACAACCTCTACTTAATAGCAAATAAGAATTATAATCTTCCAATAAATAATGCCTAAAACAGCGATCAAAAATAGTCCCTATGGTTCCTCTGTAAAGATGGGTACCTCTCTACCCTAGCAAACAGCACTCAGCATGAACAACATGAAAAGTTTCTCACCAGTTAAAGCCCAGTCTGAAAGAGCTATTTAAGCCCTGTTACTTTCAGCTGGGACAGTCTCTAGATGCGGAGTCTCTACATCTCCACATAGAGCATTTATTAAAGGAATAAACAATAACGTGACTCTATACAGATTTTTATGTGGACTTGCTATTTTCAGTGGACACACGCTGGTTTATGCTATCATAATTGTTTTTAATATGATAGTAACTGTAGCATTTGTATTGGAAAGCACAGGCATGATAAAATATCTAAAATGGTAAGTAAAGATCGGGCTTGATTATACTGATGGATGTAAGTTTACCTACAAACTAACAGTTACCTGTGCCATATCTGTGTCACTGTAGTACAATTTTAAATATTACATGCAGCTTTTGCATGGAAAACATTTTCAATGAATGTATTAAGCTTATGTAGTTCTCTTCTACTTTTACATCTACTGCATTTATCTTTTGAAACAAAACGGGAAAAGGTAAGAATCACTTCACCAGATATTTTTTCACACAAATGTAAAGGTCCCATCTAGACTAATAAATAGGAAACATCAGGTGTTATTATTGACTGATAGAAACAAAATTATAAATGCAGGATAGGAACTACTGACTGCATTACAAATGAGAGGACTTCTTGGGAGTGGGATGGGCTGGGTGGGAGAACAAACAAGTAAAGGATAAAGAAAAATAAAAGCCAGATATAAACAAAGTGAGAATATTTGAACACCAAAGAGTAGGTGTGTATCACTTTAAGAGAACCTGACAAAGATAAAATGTTTTCTAATAAGCAGCATATGCACACGCACAGACACGCAGAGCTCCCTGCCCTTTCCTCTTCCTGACCGTTTCAGCGAACGCGCCATGGGAACATTTCAGATGAACAGCCCTGCCTCTGAGCATGCAGGCATGTGGCCCACAAACAACTTGCAGTAGGCAGGGCTCCCTGCAAGCTCAGAGCCTGCAGCTATGCCACCAGGTGGGAGCTGCTACACGGATGCTGGGCTTCCTCCTAACTGAAATATGGGGAGAGTCAGCCTCTATTTGTTCCTACCCAAGCAAGACTACTTATTTGGATGACAAATAAGGAAGATGGTCACGTTACAACCTTGAATAGATTTGGCTTTAAGAAGAAAAACAAAACACACACACACCTCACACATTTAAGTCAAGAGCAGAAAGGAAAATTAGAGCAGACTTGACTAGGACAGATGTAAAGGAAAGGGACAACTGTCCTCAAAAGCAGACTCCACTCTGTGATTCAGGTGCCACAATAACATCCCTTTTCCAACTTAAAAGGAGCTGATCATGTTACAGAAGATCAAGTTAACAGTAGCAGGCAATGTCAGGTTATGAATGCCACAACCTCACCGAAAGGAGAAGAGTATTTAAGCATGATATTGCCATTACCTTACTTAAATCTTACCAAGTCACACATGCAGAAGTCTGCTCTTTTTAAAGAAGCTAATATATTAATAGTAAATGGATTAATTAATGGACTACAAAGGAACAATATCATAAATTAATTCTGATACATCTCAGCAAAGTTGCTGAAAAAGGAAAAAAAAGAGAGAAAAGATAATAAAAAAAGAGATCAGCATTCTACAAGTATCCCTGGGGGAAAGCAGCAGCCGATCATGGCACACATTACCTCTGCCCCTTGTTCATCCATCTGCTGCACCCCAAGGAATGCCACAGGGAAAGCAAACATGTGGAGCACAGCTAATAACAGCAATTCTGTCCATATTAGAAACTAATTATCACCCTTTCCTATCAGGATCAGTGCTTCCAGAATTATAAGCAATTTACCCTACTAAACACAGTCTAGAATTTAACACTCAATAACTCTATAGCTTAATTTTAAAAATGCTGATTTGGAGCTATATATAATACAGATGATATTTTCTTTTCCTTCTAGACAACCTGCTCTCCTGCAATGGAAGGCTTTTTTTTCTTTATAGTGAAGGAATGAAGAGAAAAAAGAACTCCGCTTAAACACAACCCTGTGCATTTGTAACTCTCAGCTCAGAACTGCACAATAGCTGTGATTAAGTCTATGCAAATGTAGCTGAAACAAAAACATTGGTTTTCTTTTGTATTAGCAATCCTCTGGAAATAACAGCATGAAATCTCATTGCTGCTCCCTAACAAATATATTACTTTTCATTAGACACACAGACCATAAAACTACAAAATGAGATAAAAAGCTGTGAATAGCATTTTATATACTGACCTTGCAAACAGAAATCAGTTTCTCCTTGCTCTACTGTTGTTCTACAAAACTAAAAATTAACAGCTTAAAGAACTGCTGAGATCCCTCTGCGTTATACTCCTTGGTAAGAGAGTTATTATTTCCTTCAAAATAATTCACTGTGCTGCAAAGTGTTTGGACCACTTTTGTGCAAAATTAGTGCCTCAAATAGGTGATATTAATTAAAACAGTCAAACGAAGAAACGAGTAACAGGTAACACCGAGGAAAATTACACTATGAGTGCTAAGACATGACTAAAGAGCATCAGGTATGGATCAAAACAGTGCTTCTCTCACAGCGATCTTCAGTCCTGTTTGTTTTCTATCTACTCTGAGTCAAGTACTTCTTCAGCCCTTCTAACCCCGAAATTTTGTACTGCAGCCTAGCAAGACCAAAGGACCCTTGTCCGAATTCATTCTATACCCCTCCTGGTTAGCCAGCAGGTGCTACTTTTTGAAGCAGACAAGGTCAACATTCCCCTAAGGATTTGAGCAAAATACCTCCTTGAGCAAGCAGGCTGGGATTCGAACGCTGGGTCTACTCGCTTGAGATTGCACATGCTGGCTCAATGCCTTGAGGTAGCAATGTCAAGAACTGTTAAAGAAAGCTTTACAGAGAAGTCTCAAAGATGTAAATGGAAAGTATTCAAATTAAAATCACAGTCAAACTATTTTGTTTGTACCTTTGAAGAAGAGACATGGATATTACCCTATAAAAGGTTTTTAGAAGCAAAACACTCCCCAAAATATTTAATTCAAAAGCAAGTACAGCTCAGAGCCAGATGCTGTAAGTATATAGTAGCACATTACCTTTTGTACCCAGCCAAATGCAAGACCAGCATGCTTCTTAAGTATTTATAAAGCTACAACTAAATCTTTTATTTTTATTAAAATCGAGAACACTCGATACGGTATTTATGATCAACGATACCCTTCGGCACGAAGGGATACAAAGAACAAACCTGACACAAAACACCAGCAACTTGACCTAATAAGATTACAGTACATTACAAGGTGCTCATAAGCATTTTCTATAAATGAAATGCAAAGCCTGATGACTTCATATGATCCAGAAGACCAGCCTAAGCTCCTAACAAAGGTATTGTGACAAAGCTTAGTACCTGAAACACCAACCAAAGAGAATTTCTGATGTAGCAGAAAACTTTACGTGGGTTATAAAAGCCATTTTCAAGTGACTAGTTTTAGGGTAGAACTAGAATGCTAGCTACTATGATCCATGTAAAGGTTTTAACATATATAATAATAGGGTTATTCTAGTGGAGAATATTATTTCTCCCTACAAATCTCACTTGAGAGAGTATTTACAGTATAATAGCATGTGACTGGAAAAATCTAAGCCATGTACATCAAACACACTTGTAAAAAAAAAAATCAGTAATATTATATGCATGTCTGACCCTGCACAAACGAGTCTATTTTTCTTTAAGGCAATGAAAAACGGATGATATTATGAACTTCTAAGGGAAAAGCAAGCTGGCATAATAAATGAATATCAAGAACAGTATCGATTAATTTATTCAGTAATAGCTGGAAAAAGAGGAGAAAAACCAGAATGCAACAGCCCTGCACTCCAATCACACAAGCTTTCTACCAATACACAGCAGCAGGTACTGTAGTGAAACAATAAGTATCAATAATAATATAATAAATAAGCAAATTCAGTTTCATTTTTTCCCCTCACTCTTGCAATTTTGAATCTTTCAGCATGCTTAACCCCACCACTATCACACACACAGCCATTCTTTATCACTGTCACTTACATTCCTCCAGAAAAGAAAACAATCCTATAGAACATAACCTAAACTACTAATGACACCAATTTCCCAGAGTAAACTTATCAGCAGAGAGAAACTGCCTATGAACTTCTCCACTAACATCCTACTCTTAGCTAGATCCCATAACTAAATTTACATTAAAATAACTGTATAGCTGTACTTCAGCATACAAGAAATACTGTATTGCTTAGGATCTCATTATTAGTTGTCTCCATACTTAATTATATATACATGAAGTATAAAACAAAAGGCAACATCATCTGACTTCACACCTGCTTGTCTGTCCATTCCAAGTATCCATTAAGTTAATATCAGTTAAGATCTTTAATTCTCTCAGCCCCAAATCATAGAAACACAGATAAATTCTGTTCTATTTAGAAGAGGTATCAGGAGGTACCTGTGCATGTCCCATGTATATAGCACACTAAGGAAGAAGACCTAAAATAAGGATACTTGTACTCAAGCTGGTTAACCTTTCTTGCTAACATCTTCATTAAAAAGGATCAAAGGATCTCTTCTATAATCTGAAGTACTTAAAAGGTTTTTGTTTTTCTTGATTAAAAAAAAAAAAAGTTCTGCAAAAAATACTGTTTTTTAATTAGCATTTGAAAGACACGCAGACCTTTCAAAAACCTACAACTAGTGCCCATTTCCAGTATCTCTGATATTAAAAGCAGATTTTTAAGCAGAACTCCTTTCTGAAAGACTATTGCGTCCTTAAACACTCATAACTTGTCCCGGGACATGACATAAAACCGAAAGGCAAACATGACAATTAATTCAAAAGTTTCCCGTTCCCAGCTCCAGTTACATTTTACAGACAATATTCTTTTAAAGACACATCATTATTGAATTCCACTTCACACAAACCAACACAAGAGTCTCCCTAGAACTATTTTCATGACCTCTAATACTAGGGAACACTAAGGGAAGTCAAAAACACAAAAAAGAGAATCAAAAGAGCAAAAAGGCCAAAATGCATTACATCCTGGCAATTGGCTTTCTCTAAAGCAGCTAAGCTCAAGCCACCACGTGCACAGTACAGGCTGCACGAGCAAACAGCTGCCTGACAACTTGACTCCTCTTGGTCTCATGCAGGAAGAAGATCAGGCAGGGCACTTGAGCAAGGACTTGTTCACTGCTAGATTTATCTGCACAAATGGAGCCATTATGCCAATAACCTCTGTTCACTGACATTTTATTTTATTTTTTTTTTTTTTTTTTACACACAGAAATCCACAGTTACCTTCCCTCAGAGGAAAGGGTTAAGGCAGAGAGATAATTTGAATACACAGCAATATTCCCAAATGGCTGATACGATGAGAATTTATATAGAAGTTTGCTAAGGGAACAGTAAGAACTGCCAGCAATCATCTTCAGTACAGACATAGTACGGACCTGTAAATCCAGCATCCAAACCAAATTAACAAATTCCAACAATGATAACCAGTTCTATAACGGTAATGATACTACCGAGTGTACTAAACCAAGTATGACATTCACCAGCTTATAGGAACTTTTACAACGTCAGTACTTCTCCAGTCTATCATTCAAATGAAAATCCCCAATTAAACCAGGTATTGAGGTGTTTGACTTCTAACCATACAAATGATATTGCTGACACGTGCACTGGTCTAAAGACAAAATTTTTGTTGAACTGAATTAAATGTCAATGAATCTGTTCAGGAAAACAAAGAAAAAAACTAACTGCCCAAACTCTACAGAGAATACTAACACTACGTTATCTGGCAAAATTTAAAAGAACTTGAAAGCCTCACCATCATATTGTACTTCAGTGATAGCGCTACAGATCGTCTAGGTGGAAGTAACAAAATTAACAAAAAGTAGCAATTTCACTGAAGTAACAAACGCTGAAATTCCATGTGTCTACAAATAATCAAATCACAAAGACTGGAAACGTTTTGGATAACCAAAAAGGAGACATTATTTCTCCTGAGAAAAGAGATTATATGAGAACTAAAGATTTGGCAACCCAAATCACAGCCTCAGGCCATTTGCATGCTGTGATAGAACAGTACCAAGGAGAAAGGGTGGCTAATACTTCACTCTGAATCCAAACGGGACAGAAGATGCTTCTACTGCTTCTTCATTCCTAGTTGTTCATTGTGACTACTTTCAGAAGAGTAAGTATGCCTTAAATTAAGTGGGTGATCTGTTTTAACAGAGCAGATACCACTACCAAATCGATGTTTCACAAAGCCACCTTGTCTTTGAAAATCCTGGGCATCAGATAACTGGGCAATTCAGTCATTCCATATCTCAGTTACATCTTTTCAGAGCACGTGCAACATGAAGTTGACAAGGAGATTTTAAAAGAAGTAAAATAATATTTCTAATTCTTACATAACGAAGCAGAAATTATTATTAGGATGATCCAAACTCCTTAAGAAGTAGTTTTAATATTTTAATTCCAAATGCACGGCAATTCTATACCTTGTGTATTTCAAGGATCATAGCACCAAAAGGGCTAGAAACTTCCTATTTTTAAAATATGCCTGCATTTAAGTTAAATCAATCATGAAGCTTCTGAGGAAAAAGAAGTAGACAAAAAACATGTTTAAAAGCCTATTTTAGCCTCCTAAGATTGCATGATCTCAAAAAACACTGAACTCGTCACTGATTCGGGGGGTGATTACAGACAACGCTGTGCTTCCCATTACATTTTCAGTTGCACATTTTCAGAAATACATGTGGTAAGAAATGTTGTGACAAGTGATTTTTGAAAAGAAAAAGGTTTGAAACTACTGAAAGGCCTGATATGTAACAATCTTAGTTTGAGGGATTCTGGAAGAATACACATAGGGTGTATGTATGGATACATAAAATATGAATCAAAATATACATCAGGATTCACTATTCATAATATTTACTGCTCCATGTATCATGTACCCATTCCTTGTCCAATCCACTAAAAAAGTAAAAAGCCTTTTCTGCAAGACATCATCGTAACAAGAATCACAGCACCAGGAAAAACAATGAAATCGGAAGTCCCTGAACTGTCCCTGGGCATTTTGTCCATCAAGATGTGTTAGAAAGATTAACTAAAAGTGAAAAACAACACGGAACACAGCATTCGGGGCTGGCATTCATTTGGTTCATACTGTATAAATGCCTGGAGAAATCACATGCTCCCAGAATCAGTTAACTATATTAACGACACGGATAAAAGCAAGTCTAAGACAATACAAGTGACCAAATCAACGTCAAAAAATATTACGCTTCAGCTGAACACCCAAATTGTAATCTACCTTATGCAAAAAACAAGTTAACTTCACTGGATTTCTCACTACCCAACTGCAATTATATTAGGAAAATTTGAGTTAAGACATTAATACTTAATATGAGAAGCAAAATCATTACAAAAACAATGGAACATACACACTGCACATAGCAGCAAATGAAGTGGCTAAGAATCCCTTCAAGTTTCTTGCATTTCAAGCAGGTGGAGCAGTGAATACCCTAACTCCAGCAAGTTACATCTGAATCAATAATCCACACTCTCCCCTAAGATACCTCTACATCCTGATTCCCCCAGCTTCATGTATCTGTTCAGATGCCAGCCTCAGTGCAAACCTCTTAATTCTCACTAAAAATATTGTCAACTTTAAAGTGTGTCAAATCAGTTGAACTACAAAAACATGAGAAAGCAGACAAAAAAATAATAAAAACACATTCCCCAAAACAAGTATCATATTTAGATGTTGTTGAAATGTAAGCTATAAATTAGGGTGAATCCTAAAGGAATGCACAATCATTAAATTGGTTCCCACTCTCTCCCCCTCAGTGTTTTCCTAAAACATCATTCCTAACAGCTGTATCAAAAATTCTATTTAAAAAAAAAGAAGGGAGAATAAAGTTATAGTTTCTTGAATATTAGTTTTCATCTCAATCTGGTGTATTTCACCGAAGTTTATACGATATAAATCAATTTTCCCTCAAAGCTAGAGCCAAATACAACACGCTGCAGTTTGACAAAGCATATTAGTTTAACTTCATGTCACAACGGACTGTTCCAAGGCACTATCTTGTTGTTAAAGGGTATTTACATTCAATGCAGGTTTTACTAGTCAAACGTAGTCCAGATCAAAGCCCTCTATCTATTCAGCACACAATAAAGAATTTATTTCCAAAATATCTGCTGCACTTCAAGCCTTTCCCTTTGACATGTATTGACTCATCAGTTACTACTTAAACCTCACCTCACATACCAAAATCATGATATAGGAATTGTGTATTGCACAGAAGGCTCTGTTTAACAGTACACAACTCTTTTTACGACAGAAGAAATAAACAAGTTAAAAAGCACTTGAGGGAAAGGAGAAATTAATGTTTTGAAACTAAGTTCTTTGTGACCATTAGGTTAGATCAAATTTGTTTTGCTACTTTAAAATACATGCTGTTGTAGCACAATCAGCTTTTCCACCTCTGTTAAAGCGTAGGTTCTGTCTACATCCCAAAGGGTATTTATTAAGTATTCAGAATACAAGCACGGTAGCAAATGTAGTCACATTTAACACAGCCTCATTTCTTGTTTCAGTCACAGTACGTTTTGTCAAGAAAAACACTTGATTACTGAATCTTTTTAGACGACTTGTTACCATATCCATGATTATTAGATCATGGCCATAGGCTAGACACTGGTACATATATCTAGCTGTCAAAGTGAATTTAATCCATTAAATACAAAGGATAGCTATGGACAGGGCTGTTTTCTGTTTATGTACCAGGAAAACGTTTTAGGCTAGTAATTTTCTTCCTTAAAGAAATGTAGGCAAATATCTCTCCCCATGCTTTCTTGTTTGGATTAGCTTCAAATAAAATTTGCAGAAATGAGAAGCATATGTAATTTGTGAAGGTGTGTAGAAACAGCGTTGAAATAACAAGAGGCCTTTTTTTTCTAGAACATTGCTACAAGTCCTACACTGAAATTTGCATTTCCCATTTTCAAACAACATTGAGAACAGATGTAGATACAGTAAAAACTAAACTGAAAAAGAAAAACCCAAAAATTACCAATGTAAATAAAAAATTAAATGAAGTTCATGAAGCCATATAAATTATACACAAAAGGAGAGAGTAGAAATTTGAAATACATGCAAGCTACTTTAACACTGCTTAAGTCATACGGAATTATTCTTATTAATCTATTATTCCAAGTCAACTATCTCCATGAACTGAGGAAGTTTTCAATGTATGAGTGCTTTCGTTAGCCCTCACTGTACAGCTGAGTAAACCTACAAACAGGGGGAGAGAAGAGGAACACAGGAACTACGCAGTAAGATATGAACAGAAATTTTGTTGCTTAGCTGTGTCCTTGAAAGCTCATTATTATTCTATTTTCATTAAGTAATATTACAAATTTGTCAAAAGATTTAGATGGAGATATTGACTGGTTTAGCTTATATAATTAAAAAAATCAAACATAACTAATCAAGTGTTTTCATGAAAAATACTAAGATAAAAAAATATTTTTAGAAACTCACATTTCGTTCATGATTTCGGTACTTCATACCGTTAGAATTTAACTGATCTGATAAAACAGAGTAGCTGGAAACAAAACCAGTGGATATTGAAGAGTATTGATTATCTCAAGATGGAAGCTTGTTACATGAATTACATGAACTACTCATTTGGTTTTAGAACCAGTCAGCCAATTAAAAAAAAAAAATCAGAGTTAGAATTTCAAGAGATAACTACCCAGCTATTCACACTGAAATCATTTTAAATGTTATCTTTGCTAAGCCTGATGAAATAAGGCCAGTGTTAATACATACAAACATATTCAGAATGAGTTTATCTCAGTGCATTTTAGTTAACCTATTGCCGCAATACCAAAACCGGTGCCTACTCATCAGTATTGACTGACTCGAGGCTAAGAAACACATAAATAGAACTTCTGTTGGAGCCCTGAAAGAGCTTTTTCCCCAATTGTGACTTGAGACCCAACTGGCAAAACACTTCAAGGAAACCTGGGTTATTAATGTTATGTTTGTTCCCAAGGATGGCTAGAGAGCAGCAGTATATACCTGCTGACAGAGCATTAAATTTGCTTAAAAAGGGGAAAACAAAGAACAGACACCTTGCAGAGTAATCCCCTTGGATCACATTCTCAGCATAATCAATACTGACCTCTCCTTGCTACAGTATCCGGTCAGCTTGCCAAGGTCACTTAAACCATGACTTGTCTGTCCAGGTTACACCAACGCATGCAAAAACCCCAAGTACCAAGACACGTCTAAACTGCTTAGAGCAGCAACTCAGTAACGCTTCCCAAGGCCAGGCCGAGCCAAGCTGGAGCTATGCTTCTTTCCTACTCTGAGAAACGGGAAAGAGTGGGCAAGGATTAACAAACAAAAACAAGCTGAAGATCACGAGTATGGCATGTACTGAACTGCTACAGAAGGCAAAAAGTGATTTTCAACTATTATTTCATTCGTAATTTTATTTGGAAGGAAAAAATAAGATGTTTGCTTAGTTCTCATCTGAATATGCATTCAAGCTAAATATTCCATGTAAGAATCGTTCACAGCATAAAGTTTTAAAAAGCTTTAGCTTGATGAACAAGGGTTTAACCAACTATTAGCTGCAAAAACAGAAATTCACATATTTAAAGAAATCTGTTCTTCCCATTCTTTCTACTGCAGTTCTGTGCTGATACGGACAAGGTACTTTCAGATCAACACACCAAGCACTTCAGGAGATGCAACAGCTCTGCCAAGAATTCTGCCTTCAGAAGGACTTGCATTGCTATGGCAACAGCATGTTCCTCAGTCTCGAGTCAGAGACAACCTATGACACATACATGAGAGATGTCCAAACTCTGACTGATTCCCCACTGCAGCACAAGCCACATTACCATATACATGCCAATCTTCACTTACAGAAATGTAAGGTATGGAACAGGGATTTTTGATGGTAGTTCATAGAGCACTTAAGTTACCTAAAAGTAAGTGGCAGCATTAAGGAGGAAAATGCCATTTGCTTTGCAAAACAAATACAGACCATTCAAAGGCCAAAAGGAATATATTTACGAATAAAAACCACGTTACAGACCATCTTCCATATTCAGGCCTCTATCTCCTCCTCACTCCCAATTCCCCCTAACAGGATGGGGAAAAAAACAAAAATGGAAATACTAGTGCATGGGGAGTAAGCTGCCATTCAGTACTCAGCAAGTATCTTGAAAACAAAAGTGGATTTAATTCGTATGAAGGACATACACAGATATAAACTCTGGTTGTACTGTATCACTCTACAGATGTAACAGAATTCTCCACTACCTGCCCAGAAATGAATTCATGCACACACAGCCTCAATGAGTCTTTAAATTTTTTTTTCCCCTAACATGAAGTTTTAAGACTCTGCACTACCTTACACTCCTCTGATACCTGCCAGACTTTGTATACAACTACACAGGAACTAGCCGGTTTTTCAAGACATTAAAAAGGATAAGAAGGAAGTGTAAGTTACATATCCACTTCTGCACTTTCGTTACATGACAGTTTACAAAAAGTAGACTAAAACCAGCCTGTTGCGGCTCAAAGATCATTCATCCCAGATGGACAGACACATCTTTCCTGTAACACAAGGAGAAGTGTAACAACATGATCGCATTCTTCACATCCGTGGCAAACCTAAAATAGCTGAGCAAACTAAGATGTACCTCTGGTGCTCATAGTAAGCACTACAGAAAAAAAATCTACTTTTATTTTATAGAATCAAAACTTCACTTAAGTTTTGATGCAAGAAAGAAGATCAGGTGAACCTTTGTAGAACTTCACTACTGCCCACTTTAAAGGAGTTGGCTTACAAGGAGGAAAAAATCAAGTCCCTTCTGTTGACTTACAAAGGCCTGAAAGACACATGGGAGAATATGCTCTGGAGAGGGTAAGGTCTCACATCCTTTAAAGCCTCCCTCTACTTCCTTATGAAGTATCAGGTGATATCTAACTCACTTTACTCAAGGAGTAATATGATACATTATTTTAAGAAATCAAAGTAAACTAATGAACAACGAACAGGAAAAAAGACTTCTTTATGGTACGATGTTTGTCTGTTCTAAGCTAAATTTATTCAGTTGATAAGTTTTGTTTTGTTTTTTAAATTCAGCATTTTACAAGCACATGAAGGAAAAATATCTTATTTGGACATTCCTGCCACAAGAATATTGACTCGGTTCACATTCCTTTTTTTTTTTGATGTGCTTTTCACTATCCTGTAGGAAGGACAGTGAATACAATATCAGAGACATTTTCAAGGTTACCAAATAAAAAGCCAAAACAAATACTACCAAAATAAAAGTCTTACACAGACCAGAGAATACATGTGTATAATGACAAGTAATGTCAGAAATAAAGTGACATCGATGTGCATTTATTTTATAAATCAAACTAAGGGGAAAGATATTTGATTTACTGTATTACTCGATCACCCTGGCATCTAAGCACTACAAGCGCTAATCTTGCAAAGACATACCACAAAATATAGCCACTGGAACTGCTGTAGTAAGCACCACGCATCATTTGTAGGAATATACAAAAGCTTTTCATTACTCCAAAACTCGGTCATCTTCATTAAATCATCATCTCTTCATAAAAGCCTTAGCCTCATTTAACATTCAGAAGATGAAAGAGCAGCTACTCTCCTTATGGATTACTTCTCTATTACAAGAAAATGTTTTGCATGTCGAAAGCAAACATTAAAGGATTAAATGATATCGTCATTTCAGCTCTTGTTTATTTGCAGTGGGCAGTGAATGGAATTGCGAAGAAACAATCAGTGATTATTTTAAGCTGTGTTCTTTACTAAGGATTATGACTCATGGTGTCACTGCATGAAGAAACTGGAATAGGTAGAGGTGTCACACTGAAAATCATCAAAACGTCACAATATAGAGAATGTCCAACAAGCAAAGCTGTCTGCTTTAAACATTTCAGAGTAGCCATAACAGCAGCTTGCATTCAAATAAAAAATTAAACAGTGAATTCCAGTCTCCTACAGAAAACTAAAAACACTTGAAAATTTTCTGAGGTATGTTCATCTCCCCAGCATCATACTAACACAGAAATAGAAAATTCAAGAGATATTTGATTACAAGATGCAAAAGTACCTACAGTACGCAAAGAGGATGAAGTCCTCTTTGACTTCACCCTGGATTCACCTGTACTTTTTAGGCTTTAACCATGTTTCCCAACTTAACTAGATAAAACCAAGTTTGTAAAGCAACAATATTTTAAATGAGATTCTTTACAGTTTGCTGACACATTGTATTCTAACAAGTATGAATCACACTAAGATTTATGTTTGCCTAAGTCTTCTGTCCGGTTCCATTCTAATTGCCTCATTCAAGTAAAAGAACAGTTTATCTTGTACTTCTGTATAGATGTTAAAAATAGAAAACACCCATCTGCATACAGTTTTGCTTTTAGATAAGTCCTGGAACCACTCAATGCACTGAAGACTGTAAAACCTGAACAAGGTAGAAGACAGGAGGATTAAAAATCAATTCCTGCTTCAAAGACAATGACATACATGTTAAAAATTAACAACATATTTTGGTCATGGTCTAAAATTAATAAAAACAGATACTGGGTAATGCTACAGACCAAGCTCTTCTTTGCATCGAATTAAGTGTAAACTTTGGTTTATACTGGACTACGTTGAACCACACTCCGAACATGCACATCAGTCAGCATGTGTACAAAATGTACGCAGCTAGAAACGACCGAATCTGCGGTGTTTTACTAGATTAGTTTTCCCAACAGCTAGTCCTGTCTATTTATCTTAATATTTTAAAAGGGGGGGAATATATTAAAGTGTTATTTTCACAAAAAAAAAGGCTCAGAACACGCTTCCACATAACAAGTTCCTCTATTACCAATGCTTCAGCCTCATCAACAGCAAAGAGTCCTGAGACAAGACAAACGCTGTACTGCAGTTTTGTGCAAAGGAAAGCAGAACAGTGAAAGCACGCAGTTAAACTTGCTATGAGAACTCCACGCTATTTTTGACTTATCAAGACAAAGAAATTTTGTGTAACACCAAAATTTAGTACACTTCTTACCTTCTTTTTTAAACGCAATTCTATAGCATGAGCAGTTTTTAAAAGTTCCCCATAGTGCTACTATGGAAGTATAAAACCACCCTGTCCACCAAGATAAACCTTAGTTTTAGGAGCACTCCTAGAGAGCACTACACTACTAATTGGTCTGTAAAGGAAACCTTTTTTATCAAGTCTCTTCCTCTTCCACCTTCCATCCCAAGCACTTCTTTAAAAGGAACACCAGCAACGGTGCCTTCAACCTGATCTATCACAATTTTTTTCCTGCATTACATCACTAAGAACATGAACATTGTTTTCTTGGCAGCAATTTCAGCTCCTTCACACACACAGAGACCACAAATAAAATAAAATCACATCCCTTGCACAGAGGACTAACAAAGTCCTAAAGATTGGTTGGGTACATTTTAGCCTGATTATCCTTTGAAAACAGTGGGACATTATTAAATATAACAAAAGCTGCTCTTTCTGATCATTCTTGGTATTCAGTTAACATCTTCACCAAAGAAGTATGCCCTTTATGTTTTTCAATGTTGTGTTTACAAACATAGCTTTGTTTCACCAATGAAAAAAACAAGGCTTTCATTCAAGACATTAAAAAAAATTATCATTATCTCATCTTAGACTCATAATAGGAAAAAAAAGCATGGTCCTACAACCGTTAGTAAATAACCGATTGTAGCATTTTAAAAAGTCTACAAGTGCTTCCAAATCATCAGGTTGAGGCATTCAATATAAACTCTGAACTTCTAGACTCTCATACTAAGAAAGAAAAAACAAACTGAAGTGGACATTACTTCTTAAGACAGACATAAGAAGATTAAAAATACACGTCCTTCCTTAGAACAGTAATTGTGCACTGAAATAATACTTCTTCTTTTCTTACAATGCTTAATACCAAAACCATTATACATTAAGATGTACCCCATAATACTAGTTAAGAGTATTCACTAATAAATCTGCATCAAATAATTCACATGCAGAAGTAAACAATGCCTTTTTTTTTTTCCCTTTATTTCCTACTTCAGTGACTCCTCCCAGGACTAATCAAATTTTGCTATATACTTCTGAAGATGTGTAAGAAGTACTTTCTGAAGAAGTAACGTGCTACATTAAATTAGACAGGGGCTCTAAAAGAGGTCTTTAGAAAACATAATTTATATTGAATACATTTATTTATTGAAACTGAATTTTCAAACTTAATAACTTAATATTTATTTTGAAGGAAATTTAAGATAGGAGGTTTAGTATATCATATAGATTACAACAGGCTCTATAGGTAATTTGAGAAGCTTTACAAAGTCTTTAAAAATACCCAACCCTCCTAATCCCAAACAATATAGTCCTTCCAAATTACAGTTAAAAAAAAAAAAAAAAGTAATATATATCTTGGTCAATACAAGCCAGCTCTTGTTCTTCTGTTCATAAATAAAATTTTCAACTGTGAATATTGAATATTTACAATCTGCCTTTAGAAAATTCAAAGGAAGAAAGCTTATATATGAAGTTTATAGTGTAATATATACCAGATTCATAGAAATGAATGTAACAGTATCTATAGTCTCAACTATGGATAAAACAGAACTGAGACAAACAGCTGTCACACTGATTTGATAGCAAAATTACTAAGGGGCTCAGTCCTCTTGGTGTGACAGCTGGAAAGAAGTTATGGGAAAGGGGAACTTGATCATTTTTATGTATGACTAACAAATCTTTAACATCAAATTCTCTTCTCAAAGACCAAAGAAAAAAATCCCACAAATCAACCAACCAACCCTCAAAAAAACTTAGCAGCAGCTATACCAGTTCTCCAGTAATTCAGGAACTAAGTACAAGTTCAGCTGTGATTACAGAGCACACAAATACGTAAGAATCTCATCTAAACAAATCTTTAAAGAAAAAAAAAATAAAAAATAAAAAAAACTCAGGTAACATGCAATTTCTCCTCTGACCCTTCTCAGGATTCTTACTCCACTTGACCCACATCTTTTGCCTTCATGTTTACATTTCTGTCAATACTGCTGTCCAAATAAATCCAAAATATAACAGGCCACTTCAAATCACATTCCTTCCACCACGTCATAAAGACCACTTTCCAAACCATCTGGATACTTCTCATCACTTACTAACGACTAGGTCATTAAAATTTGGCAGATCAAAGAGCTACTAGCTGGGCTGGGAGGAGGTGTCCCCCACCGGGTACTTCCACATCAGGAAAGGGTAAGGTCTGAGTCCTGAGGTTCTCAAGTCAGAAGGAAATAACACCGCAGCCATCTTCCTTGTGTTGTGACACAGCAATGTTTATACACGTACTGGAAGTCATATGCTACGCTTGTTAACACAGTTGTCACAGCACTGCTCTCGTCCAGAGAAAACTAACTGCTGGAAATACCAAATTCATTTTTTGAAGTAATGCTTTCTACATGCCAATACAGCAAGTTGTAGTCTCCCTTATTAACAAGGTCAAGTATCTCTCTAAACAGAAGACAGGCCAAATGCTACTAAAATCCCAGAATTAGTTACTGGGAAGACAGCAAGGCATTTCTGACCAACTGACGTTATCATCGCCTTAAGTGATAACAGCCATGTTTTCAAAAACATAGCTAACAGCAATAGATTGGCAGACACCTACTTAGCCCGTCAACAGGCTAGACTCAGAACACCTACCTTTCCAGGAACTTGATTCTTTTTTGTTGTTGTTGCTTTAAAAAAAATCACAAAAAACACTGTGTGACCATAAACACCTTTGTGAGAGATTGTCTGTTTGAAGCTGAGTTATCCATTCCCTCCGTTTGTCCAGCATTTTTTATTTGGCACTCGTCAGACCCAGGATGAACTACCAGGTTACTAGACCCGCTGGTTCACTTTTAAGGGAGCTGACAGACAAGCTAGATATTAAAAACAATTTCAAAGCTACATAGCTGCATGATCTAATGTTTATTTTAGCAGGGCACTCTAGATTTTTGGCATTAACACACAGTAAGCTTACTTTGTTTCAAATAGCAAACAAAAAAAAACAGGATTGCAACACACTTTTAATGACAAAACCAGAAATACAGATCAAATCTCTCCAACACTTCTATTTCATCTTTTTCATTGATAAAATATCATGTCAAATATTACTGCAGGACCAGACTGTGTTACTATGCAGAATCTCTTGTCAACACCTTAATTCAGGGATAAGGAGGAGGCACTAGGAATTTCCTGTGCCTCAAAAGGAGACTGTACCAGAAACACATTATGTATCAGGGAATTGATCCTTATTACGAATTAATGTATTGATAAAAACAAAAATAAAATACTATACTCTGAAAGGCTACAAGTACTTTTCATACCCGGAAGTTTTATCTTCCTGCAGTTTTCTCCTTGACTATAATTTGATTATCACATCTACGAGTACCTACCATATTGAACGCTTCCTGTAGATGAATGTACGCAGCATTTTAAACGTCGCCTACTGAGCTAACTCCCAAGACTTGGGTTTTGTGTTGTTTGTTTGTTTTAGGAAGGAACTGCTCACTCGATACTAAAAACAAGATAACTGACAAACAGTAACCAAGTCTCACTAGTTTTGGGAACACTGTTTGGTAATAACGTAACAGACCTGCTAAAGCAGAATTGCCACTGAGTGCAGCCTCAAGACAGAAGGGACACTCGGGTTAATGGCAGGCTATCAACTTCAATGGCCTTAGCATCCAGCCAGTAATCAGTGGACTAACGCACTGCATTCCTCACTAACCGTGTAGATTAGTAGACAAGTGGAAAGGGCAACCTCATGAATTTGCAAATAAGGGAACCAAACTGATAGAGACAGGTATCTAAACAGATTTGTCCTGAAGGGGCTTTTTGCATATGAACCCAGCATGGGAAATGTCTAAACACGCACAAGATTTGTGCCCAAAGCTGTCGGTGCACAAATGCACATACTTATTTTTCAAGTATTTCAGAAGAAATCTTACAAGCAGCAGAACCATCATATTTTGACTACTCAGCTCTTGAACTGTTCCTCTTAAACTCTTAACTTTTCATTTTTCGTTAGACATCCACATTACCTTACTTCTCGGTTTTTGGGCTGATACCTCACACGCATGCACACATCCACACAAAAATAGTGCTATTACTAGCATGAGGAAGCTACATGAATTAAAGATAGTAAGCCATATATGAGAACATTGTCTCCGATATTATGTTTTTTTTTTTTTTTAAAAACATCTACAAAGTTCTGCATGGAAGTAGTAAAATGGGTTTTATTGTAGTGTACCACACCTGAGGGAAAAAAAAAAATCAATCACATGAAAAAATGAAACATAAGTCAAACCTGCTGGGAAACACATGAAAACCACAATATTATTGTCTACAGCAGGCATCTGAATATTCTACCTGGATTTTTAATCAAGCTCGTGTAAAAAGTAAAGAGAATAGGGCAAAATAGCTAACTATCCAGGTCTGTATGGGCATACACAGTATTATTTTGACAGAAACAAAAGAAAGCAACATTTCAATGTGAATAATAAATGCTGCTATTAATCATAGTAGCAACATGGAAATTCTTCATTTGAAATAAAATCTGCAAGAACGCCTAACTAATTACATTAGAAACCTGATAAAGAGTACCTCTGACCTTTGCCTTCTGCTTTTACGATTTCTAAGACAGAAATCGCTTTATCTTCTTCCTCCTCCCAAACCAACTTGGGAAAAGGCAAGTTCTGTTTTAAACAACATGCAATTTTAACAGCAACGACAAGGAATAGTTTGTGGCTTAACTCAGACCTACATATCGGGTTACTTTTCCAATATATTTGTTTTCACTAGTAGTCTGACCAAGTTATTTGACTTCAACAGCAGCTTTCATGACTTATTGTCATAAGATACTGTCGTTCATCAGATCAGTTCACCTATCTCATCTGCAGCTTTCACTCATAACCGAGTGACCAGTAGAAAGCCAGCTTCCCCAACACCAAAAATTCCTGAAGACTTTCTCTCTTTCAATCAAAACACAACATTCACGTATGAATCCACTCAAGCATTTTCTTACAAACTGTAGCTGTCACAATAGCTGCTTTAGTTATGCAATCCAGTGACCTGTATTTTACAGCATAAACACCAGAAATACTGCTGATTTACACCAGATCAAGCTTGTTACTTCAGACTTCGTACTGTACACCATAGTATTCCCCACACTTCATAAAGCCACACCTTAAATACAAATACAATTTAACCATCCTTAAACAGTAACTAATTTGTTCTTTTATGCTTGGGGGGCGGTGGGGGAGAGGAGGAGAGAAGATAATGAATATTTCTTTCCAATTTAGATTTCCTAGAAATGTACAGATTTAAATGCCATTCAGACAAGCAACTGATTTTCAACTACTTAATTGGGGCCATCTCAAGCTGCATCTCAAAGCACTGATAGCTTTGGGAGGGAAGAGTTGTTTTCTGGATAATGATTATTACTACTTATAAAGTTTAAATGAGGAAAAAGGAGGCTCTACAGTATCAAGAAATAAACTCCAACTAGGAAGAGGAAACCATTTTCCTTTCGTATGCAAAGATGTCATTAAAAACAACAATCAAAAAGTGGTGTTTAACAGGAAAGATATTGAACCAAGTTGCACAGCTGCACCTACTGTCAAAATCACAAAGTCTGTGTAGGAGAAGAGGTAGTATCACCCTGTAGTCAACGAAAAAAATCTGTGCATGCTGTGCATTTTGTTAACAGATAGTTCTAAGGAATAAATACTTTGTCCTTTCATGTTTCGCTTTAAAAAGCGGCCTCTTGCAGTTAAAAAATAAAAAAATAAAAAAATGAAAAAAGTGTTCAAACATCCTATAAGCTACAGAATACTTGAAATTAAACCAAGATCACAATTAAATCAGAGTGCTGGCAATGCCTGTACTTCATCAGCGAGCTCATCAAGGTCTTTCTGTAACAGTCAACACTGATTCAGAACACAATATAGAAGTTTGTCACTTCTCACTCCTGCAGAGCAATCCCCCTAGGTCAAGGCTTCGGTTGCTGTAACATTACAAGAATTAGGGTATATAATTCCACCAAGCAGTAAATCTCTACAACTAGAAATGTTTTGAATTAAAACCCATGGCTATATACCATTATCTTCTCCAAAGGGAATTCATTTGAGGTTGTAGCTTATGAGACAGCTGCAGCATATTGCTCATGATCAGTATCTGTGTTGATATACTGTATCACTACAGGAATTCAAGGAAATTTACTTTCTCTCACCAAAAGCTAAGTATTTGGCATTCTCTCTTTTCCTGATCCAGCCAAGAAAAGCACGGGAAACATCATTCTACCTGTTCAGGAAGAGCAAGGTATAGGAGGGGATGGGGGGTTGAGCTCTGCACAGTAAGTTTTAGCTGTCTGGACATCCTTTAAAACACATTTTTGAAAAATAAGTCTAGAATATTTGCTTGAAAAAGAAAAAAAGATTAACTATGATGCATATTATAGGAATTGCTGTCTTACTTTTGCCAGTAATTTAAACTTAATTGTAAAGAGCAAGTGGAAACCACTTACATATTTCAGGAGAAAGAAGTAGAATACTTCCTCATATGCCATATTTACTATGTGATTTTATTAATCAATGTGGTAGATAGTCTCTGAAGAGTCTGCAAAATTACACAACTCAAGTTTTAAAATATTTTTAAAAATAAAAATTCTAATGTGTCACTAAAATTCAAGGTATCCTTTGAACTCTCAAAAGAACGATTCTGACACCGTAGGAAGTGAACAGGCAATGGTACTGCACAACCTCAAGAAGCAACTTCATTCCTCTATCAGCATTCTAAAAATGTTTTAATTAGCCTTAACTGAAAACACAACCATCACTTCCTTGTATTCATAAAAACAAAAATATCACTTTGTTGTATTCCTACAAAATACATATACATAGAATGGAAAATAAAGGAACTTTCTGATAATGTGGTTTGCTGTTAGTTCTTAAATTTCTCCTTCGGAAACGTTAATAAATATAAATACACCCTGACAAAGAATAATATAATAAAAAGCATCTTTTAAAATACTACTCTTATTTTGTATTACAGGCTCAGCTAAAATGTCTCTGAAAACAGACATCAAGTGTACGTCAACGAAAACAGCAGGCAACAAAATGCAACACGTAACACTAGCTATTTGTTTACATGATGCACCGATATAGGTTCAATGCAAGAAAAATGTCAAAATTTTGACAACTACACAGCACTGGAAAATTATATTACTGTGTACTGAACTAGGCTCCCAGAGGAGAGAGCAGAAGAGAACATAAAAATACAAGCATTTTCTTCTTTATGTATTATTTTGTTGAACTAGACACATGATGCTATGATCAACAAGGACTTGTGCATGTGCCAGTAAACAGCTTCTGACAAATCACTACAATAATACAGTAGAATAATTCAGATCTAACTTAGATCTAGGAACTAGTGGTATCTAGCCAGGAATCCTTAAAATTCTAAGCCTTGGGTTGTGGTGTGCGTTTGTTTTGCTCGTTTCTTTTTAAGAAGTTAGTCACCACATCATACATGCTCCTTAAGAACTGAATTCTAGAATATATCCTTGCATCAGGAGTACTTTGTTACCTGGTATTTTCCTTGAGTGTTTTCCTCTTTTATACAGGTGCTAGGAAATACTTATTGAACAGGTGGGCTTTTATCAAACAGCAACAAAGAAAGCCTTCATTTGAAATGCAATAGATCAATAAACAATTTGCATGTCAGTATGACTAGAGATACTTAACACTTGGCTGTACTAGAACACGTAGGCTAAGGCACAGAGGAAAACTGGTTAAAGTTAAGAACAAGATATATTACGAAGTCAGATCGAAACAGGACATCTCCAATTTTAAATGAGAATACGTACAAGCGAAAGATTACCATCCAAGCACATTAAAAGTAACCTGAAACATCAAATCCTGGTTACATGACTTCTATGTATCTCAGATGCACCTTACCTGATCCACTGAACTGACTGCTTCCCAGCGTGGTTGGTCTGGTTTTCCCGCTATTAACAGGTGGGGAAAACATCTGCAAAACAAGAAGATGTGTATAAGCTGGCTTTGAACTCCCATGTTCAATTATGAAGCTGGTCTGCAGACTTAAAACAAAGTTCATAGGAAACGACTATTTGATTCCTATTTCTATTAGAAAATAAACAGAATGTAGGATGCACGTTCAGAGCCATAAAGGCAAAGTATTCCTTCCAATTTATTTGTACCATTACACTCTTTTGTGCATGAACACAGCTTAAAATAAAAAATAAAGGCCTAATACTACCACGACAATTTAAAATATGCATTCAATTTAAATTTTACTACTAAAAATATATTCCTTGTGGATTTATGAAATTAAAGTCACTAGATAAAGTCAACTCTTGAAAGGTAGCAGTTTTCGATTACATCCATAAGTCCAACATTCTTCAAGATCTGTTAAAACAAAAGTATCAAAAAGAAAACACCTATAATTTTCTGAGACCGAGTTACTTACAGACGTTAAGCGTTCTTTTGGTTTAAAGACAAAAACAAACCGAGAGGAAGAAGGCATCTTGGTGCCACACGCCAGCTTAACAAATGTTGATTATTAGATTATGCCACCACTGGGTCAGCCTGATTTTAACCAGTTAAACCAATTGACCCAGCTGGTATTACGGTATTAAATCTGGACGTCTAGACATTACATCAAAGTTCAGGTGTCCAACTTGGCTGTGAGGAAGGCAGCCCAGCCCCGCACGCTGCCGCCCTTACTCCTCCGTTTAGCACGGCGCAGCGACAAGAAGCCCTGGAAGCATGTCCTACCGCGCTGAAGTCCAGCAAGTCGCTCAGCTCCTTGTCAGTTCCTATCGCGGCCATCCTCTGCTGCTGGGAATTCATCTTCAAACGCTGCGATCGCGTCCTGGGGCACGGGAGAAGGGGCACAGGGAGCGCTTCGCCTCGACAGCAGCCCGGGGGCAGCCCCCCTGCACCGGCCGCACCGACGGGGTCAGCGCCGGCCCCGACCCGCCCAACTCCTGCCAAGTGTCCCGGGGCTCATCCCCCTCCCTCCCTCCCGCCCTCCCTCCCTCCCTGTCCCGGCCCGAGGGCTGACACGCAGCGGGGAGCGCTCAGCGAGCCGCCAGCGCGGCCAACAATGGGGCTGCAGCGGGGGCGGCGGCGCGGGGCCGGCGGGGCCTCGGCACAGCCATGGCCGCCCGAGCGGGACCGCCGGCTCCCGGCCCCCTCCCGCCTCCTCCTCCTCCTCCCCCCGCAACGCCGGGGGGGCGGGAGCGGAATGCGCGTGCGGCGGGAGGGAGGGAGGGAGGCAGGGAGGGGGCGTGCGCGCGCTCGCGGCGGGAGGAGGAGGAGGAGGAGGAGGAGGAGGGGGTGCGGGGGGGGGGGTGGGCGCCTTCCCTTGTGCCCGGCGGGCGGCGCGGGGGAGCGGCGGCCCCGCTCCCTGCAACTTGCGGCCCCCTCAGGGCCGCTGCGAGCCCCGCGCCGCCCAGCGCGGCCCCGCCGCCGCCCGCGAGGGGGGGCTCCGAGGGGGGGGCTCGGCGCCGCCCGGCCCCGCCGCCGCCCCCCGGGCTCACCCCCACGTACACCCCCCCCACACTCCCCTCAGCCCCGGTGGCGGCCCGGTCCCCCCGCCCCGGGCGGCCCCGCTGCCTCCCTCCCTCCTTCCCCCCCTCCCGCCCGGCCGCCGCCGCCTCAGCCCCGCCGCGCTCCCGGCCGCCGCCGCTCCCCCGGCCCGGCCGCTGTCCGCCAACTTGTGCCGGGCCCCCCCCGCCGGTACCTGGTGCCCCCCGGGCGCTGCGCTGCGCGGGGCCGGGCGGGCGGCGGCGAGCCGAGCGCTCCCCCCCCGCTGGAAGGAACTTGTGGGCTCCCCTCAGGCAGACATTTTTTTGCTTACGGAGCCTCAGCACCACGTTCGCGGCCCCGGCTCCGTATCCCTCCGCGCCGAGCGCCGCCGCCGCCGCCTTAACCCTTGCCGCGCCGCGCCGGGGGCGGGACGAAGGAGCCGCCGGCCCCAAGCAGCGCCCGGCGACGACGGCGGCGGCGGCGGGGCAGGAGCCGGGGGGGCGGCGCGGGGCGGCCTCCCGGTAACGCAGCCGCCCCCCCCCCCCCGGTGCCCTCCGGAGCCGGGCAGCCCTCGAGGCGCGGCACGTGCTGTGTGAGGCTGTGTGAGGCTGTGTGAGGCGTCGCAGCGCCCCGCAGCGCGCATCCTCTGCGGGGGGGCGGCCCCGTGAGCGCCCCGAGCTCGGAGCGGGCCCCGGCCGCCCCCTCCCCAACCCCGCTCCCCCCCCGCTGCAGCGCGCAGCCCCCGGGGCTCGGCACGGAGCGGCGCTGCCCCTGCCCCTGCCCCTGCCCCTGCCCCGCGGGGAGCCCCCCGGGCCGGGCAGCTGCTGGGCCCGGTGCTCGCTGCCCGTCTCCCGAGCCTGCAGAGCCCCCAGGTGGCACCTCCTCGCCACCACCTGGCCGCTGGCCCGCTCCGCGCCACGCAGCGCTGCTGGGGTTTGACCCCAGGTACTGAGGGCGACCTGCCCTAAGGGAAGAATTGAAAGCGATAAAGAAAAGAAGCTACTGACACGTTAGTCCTTTGGAGCAAGGGGACTTGGAACACGCAATGGCAGGGAAAAAGGGTTCCTAAAATCCTGGAGAACCTCAAACACTTGAGGGAGACAGCAAGCGGGCTGCCCGCAAGCCTTCCTCCCTGCCAGGCTGCCGGGCGGGCAGCACAGCCCCGGGGGTCTCCCCAGCCCCATGCCCACCCCCAGACCCCAACCGTGACATCTTCCGGAGGAAGGGGGGGGTGAGCCCAAACTTATCCCCCCCTGGGCAAAATGGCGGCTCTGGAGCCTTCAGGCCTCTTCCTCCATTTTGCTGCCATAGATGCCACGTTCTGGATGATCATCTGGCCTTGGGATTCTGTGAATATTCATAGATCTGCCACCTAGAAATGCAGGAAGCAATTTGTATTAAAATATCAACACAATGCCTTCCATTCTCTGTGCCCCTGAGGAACATAAATATGTACTTTTCCCTTTGTAGTGTAAATAAGACTTCATCCAACGACAGGGATCATTGTATATTTCACAAGGACTCATCTGACACGTGTTACAAGGAAGACCCCTTATTTATATACAGTGAAAATATTTTTGTTTCTCTCCAAGGACTACATTTGAAGACTCACCGGTATTGGTACTTAGTATCAATTGCTACAGCAGCTACACTCACAAGCATTGATTAGTAAACAGACTAAATCGAATGAATTGGAAGCAACAATGCCAACAGTTACTTGTACTGAAGTGTAACTGTATTAAAATTAAAACTTAATTTAAAAAAATAGAACTTTTTATTTGCCCTCAGACCTAGGGTTTTACAGTTCACATTTGTAGGCTTTTATTTGTAGTTACAAAGTTTGAGTGGAAGATAATGCATCCACATAATCCATGATGTATGCTTTTTATATATATATGTATCTCCAGAAGGTATTTCCTTTGGTCCAAATGTCACTTTCTGATGCAGCTGCTGGCACCACGCATGCTCATTACCAAAACTCACTTCATAGCAGCCATTCTTCTGCACTGCAGCTCTACGGAGTTGACAACCCTCTTTGAAAAACTTCATTTTCAGACACCTGCAATGATCCGAACACAAAGTTTGCAGAAATGATGCCAGACAGCAAGTACCCAAGGCCTCATGGAAGGTGTGCTTTGGCCCAAAACATACTGTGAGCCTGACCTAATCTGACCTAATTTAACCTATTTTTTTCTGGATACCAAACATCTTCTGCCATGCTGGCCAGATTTGGAACCTTTAACCTCTTCACCCCTCTTTAGTCAAAATTGATCAAAATAACAAGGACACTCAAACATGAAGGAACAATACTCTACATCCACGTAATACTGTCTTTCACCTATTCTCAATCTCCAACCCCTTTTTCAAGCTGCTGCTTACCTACTAGCCTTTCTTCTCTGCCAGTCCCTCTAAATTCCTCCTATTCCTTGCAAGGGATAATAGGTTAAAATAACCAATTAATGCATTACGTTATCCTTATCATAGGTACATAGAGATAAGGAAACAGAAACCACTGTGGTCAACATTAAAAAAGAAGAAAAAGAAAAAATAAAAGTTCTCTGCTTTGAGCTAACTGCAGGCTTTTTGAGAAAATACAGCCAAGTGAGACTTTACAAACATTTCAAAATATCTAATGAAAAGCCATCGGAAACCTGCTGGCTCAGACAACTACTAGTTTTCATTCACAACAAAGAAAATACCTCTGGTTCTGTTCCTGCTTCAATCCATACTTGTGGTACACAACTCATACAAAAATGAAGAGCTTTCAGCTTTGTTATGACACTACAGGACTTTTCCTTGCTCATGGAAGGTTGAAGTGCCAGTGCCTTCTGCAACTGTTCTGCCCTTTTTTCTTTCACTTCTTCAAACATAACAGGTTTTCAGTACCTGGGGAGCAATGGATAGGACGGATGGCAGAGAAATGTAGGAGCAATCATAAACGCCAGTCATTTGCTAGTGATTTCACTAGCAAGAACTCCAGCAATCAGGGCTGAATTCCTGCAAACACTTTCCCATAATACTATCATCAGCAAATTTTCTATTGCAATTAACACACCTTTTAGTTTTACGGATGAGTACCCTTCCCTTTGCGAATTTTCAGGTGTGTCACGAAGTAGGGCAGGGGGCAGGCATTTGAACCCCTTCATACAAAGGCATCAGTGAACTCTGGGCTGTGGCAGAGCACACAGCACAACTGTAAATCTGTACGCTAACAGCCCTGACAGCTGATCCACCAACATCAATATGGTCAGCTACCAACCACAGCACTCAGGGAATTGCTAGGTGCCAGATGGCGATGGCAGCATTCTTCTGCATGCTTCAACGTGGCCATGAAAGCAATGAAGAATTGCATCCAGGACATAAAAAAATTAAGAGGAATATAAAAACCGAATCACTTGAGCACAAAACCCTGAATATAATCACACACGCACACACTGCTTCCAGTCTTCATGAATTGATTTCCATCCACTCCTTATAGGAAAAACATTTGATACAGCAGACAGCTGTTGTGCATTCAGGGATGTAAGAAAATGTATTCTGTATTATTATTTAATGTATCATGCCTGTGTGAATAAAATCATTAAGCTTGCATGTCTCCTTTTGTTTTATTTATTCTTATTTTTACACACATTGCATTAATTCACCACTGCCACCCAAAATGTATGAGCTCCTAGCGTGTTCCCCACCAGCATTTGACCCACAATGGAGGTTTTACTGGCACGGCTCCTTCAAATTAAACATGCACGCACCCAACCTGCATCCACAGCCAGCCACTTATCCATGAAAAACGCTATTGCTCAGCAAATCCATAGCCCTGGAGAGAAGTCAGCAAACCTCCTTCTCTGCTCCACAGGCAAACTCTTACCCTCACCTAAGCCACCGAATCCTTTCTACTGCTTCCAGGAGGCTCCCCAGGACAGGCAGCAATGCCCACGGAGTCAGTACTAAGGAAACACAACCTTGTGTCCTGCACTAAGGCAGGCAAAGCGCCTGTGCTAGGGGTCGCCTGGGATCTGATTCCATCAGAAATAAAGATTTTCGTCACCAGTGCTTCAAGTGAAGCTCCTGAGGACACGCTGTGCTCTTCCTACACCTCCTCCTAAAGTAAACTTTGGAAAAAGCATCCTACAAATGAGCATACACCTCTGCTATGCCCAAGCCTCCTGGTCGCAGTGCTGCTGTCAGCACGGCCCACCTCACTGATATCTCGGGTTGCTGCCTCCCATATTTGCCTGATGGTAATTAAAATTATATAACGTACACATTATATAACGTTCCCCAACAGGAAAGACTTGGGACGTTTGCAGGAAGCGGTCACGGTGAAACCGCTGACCAAGTACCGCTGCTTGTTTGTTTGTTTGGGGGCGGGCAGGGCGGGCAGTTTCACTCCTGTTAAGTCGAAAACTGCGTCTGTGGGGGCTGCGATCAACGTGCTGCTGCCGCTCACAAAGCGCCCACCGGCGAGGACCTGTGGCTGAGCGGGTAAAGCTCGAGCTCGCCCCGCAGGACGCTGTGAGGAGAGGGAACTCCTCCAGAAAGCCGCCAGGAGAAGCCCCAGAGCGGGGCGCCCCGAAATGGCCGCCCCCGCTCCCCGCGGCAGGGCCGGGCCGGGAGGAGCGGAAAGTTGGGACGGGGCCCCGGGCCGGGCCGGGCCTCCCTTCCCCGGGGCCGGGAGCCGGGCAGGGCGAGGCAGCCACCACAAGTTGGCCGCGGCCGCCCGGACTCCCCTCAGCGGGGCGGCTCCCCGAAGTTGCTTGGCCGAACAATGCGTGAGGACTATTTGTCCTTCCGCCGGCCGGCGGCGGCGGGGCCGCTCCCCCCCTCCCCGCCCCGCCGCCCAGCCAGCGGGAGGGGCCGGGGCCGCTCCCCGCCTCGCCTCAGGCTGCCGGGGCGGGCCGCGCCGCCTCAGCCCCTGCCGAGGAAGGGCCCGTTAGGGCGGCTGCTCGGGGGAGCCGTCCCGCGGCCCCGTCCCGCCGTGCCCGGGGCCCTGGGTTCGCCGCCGCCTCACGGGGAAAGCGGGGCAGGCGGCACCGCGCCCCCTCGGGAGCCCCCGGCGAACTCAGCGCCCCGCTTACAGCCCTGACCGAGGCGGTACCTCGCTGCGGGCACCACCAACTCTTCACAAAGAGGGATTTTATGAGGCGGTTTAGGCACTTACCTTGTTCATGCCAACCTCTTAAAATCACCTAAAACCAGCTAACAACTTTAAAAGCAACATAACGTTTTCTTGCTTTAATAGCACCTTACTATCTGAAGCAAAATGTGAGGTCACGAGGTGGCTCACACTACTTTAATCTGAAATTATACTGTGTACGACTTGGGAAAGAAAAATCAGTATCATACAGAGCTTCACTTAAACACCTAAACAATCAGAGCAGATAGCCCTGGAGAACTAAGTTCCTCTTCTTGAGAGTCCTCGACCCTTTTGCTGAGCAACCCTCAGCACAGCCACACCAACTCTTTCCAAGCTGAGTACGGCCGCAGTGATGAAGCGGTGTTGGAAAGGCCCCGGCAGAATCAGGAGAGCCGGTGCCGCCAGCCGGGCGGACAGCTGGGCACGACGGCGCTGCTGCAGCTCGGACCGAGAGCCCTGGCTAAAACAGCGCAGGGCTGCACTGCTGCACCGCTTCCAAGTATCTCAGTTTAAGAAAACTTGTTTATAAACCCAGAAGACAGACTGCAACAGAAACAGACTCGTGTACCTGAAATTATAAAGGGAGTTACTTGCAGCGAGGAAGTTAATATAAACTTTTAAGTTTCTTATGTAAACTGTATGCCCTTCACTACGCATTTTATGTTAGATTGCATCATGCAGTTCACTGTGAGCAGTTTTGAAATATCCCCAGGCTAAGGGTTACTGCTGCAAGCAATTGGGGCAAAGCATCTTTCACAGCAAAAGAGGTTGGTTAGGTAGTTCAGAATGGAGTTAACTGACAGGCAGGACAAAACAGAAAAGGAGGCTGAAGGTGGCAACACTTCAGGAAACAATTTGCAAGACAACTACAGGGTGTTCACTTGGATGGATGCATTTCCCCAGTAAATCATAAACTTAGTAGCTAATTTGAACCAAGTAAAATGAGGAGATCTCATTCACACAGTAGGAATGGAAACAGGGCTTAGAGCAGGAAGATGCTGTTGGTACACCTACTGATGGAGAGACTAGCATGAGCCCAGCCATTGTCACTGACCAAAGAATTCAAGCACAGGATACAAAGCCAGAGGGACGTAACCTTGGGTAGTTCGCCTTTTTGCGGAACAACTTCTAGTATTCTGCCTGCCACTAGGAGCTGGAACCAGCTATCTGTTTTACATAGGTCTTTCTGAACATTTACCATCTCCTAAGTTTCACAGCAGCTAGAAAATAATTCCTGTAATGGAATCAAAAGCCATATAACTCAGATAAAGTTTTACATTCTAAAACCACTTTAAAGACTGTTAACTGAAGTCTTACTGCAGCTATTCATCAACTAGTCCCAGATGGGCCTCTCTCATGCATGAGATTCCCACTGAACACTAATTCCCTCCCTGGCACAGAAGGGAGCAGGTTCTATCCCTCGTACAACTAATGGACCATTAGATTATGCATTCTGGGGAACTAAGGGATGACAGAGAAGAAAGATCAAATTTACAGAGGAAAATCACAGCTTTGGAGACTGCTAGGAACTCTATACCATCCACATACAGCCACATTTTGAAAAAGCTTAATTTCTTTTATCTGCAGAATAATCATACATTGTGATTTGTATTGTATTGTCATTTTTGTTGTTGCTACATTTTTTTGTTTGTTTGTTTTAAACTTTTAGGAGGAACAAAGTTCAAAGATTAAGTTCTATATTGAAGACTACTGCAGCCTTGTCTTAGTTGGACTCTAATATGAAGAAAAATTAATATTCAAGTATTTTCATCCTCATATGTTATTATGTTATTATTATTTTGTTCAAAAACATCTTCAGAGCACAGATTAATTTCATTTTTTTTAATACAATTATGCGTAGTTTCCCTCTTACATGTATACATAATTTCATACTAATTTTAATATAAATATTTGTTAGAAATAAGGGACAATCCTACAAGTGATCTGTTCATAGAACTACCAATTGACTTCATTTAGTGTTCTTTTTATATTTATCATTTAGGATTGAGCTCCACAAAATACATCTCACTCCCCATAATTTGTCCTTACGTGGCTATTAACATACTTGTGAAAGAGGATTGAGGCGTTGACTCAATCATTCAACAACCTTGGTTAGCCAAGATCCAGAAAATCCTGGTTTTCTGAGTGAAACAAGCAGCTTCAGAAAATGTAACAGCCAGAAAGGGTTACTGTGTATAGCACATTGCTATTTGAGCATGCAGTATTTCCATGGCAGACATTCAAGGCCAAGTAACTTTGACGATGGTACCCATGCTTTTGATATACTAGTTTGCATTATCTCAGCTGCTCCCCTCTTTTATCATATGTAGGTGAGGCATCTTGTGCATTCACATGGTTTTAGCATTGTCACATGTAGATACTTCTTACAACTGCATAGCTTCCAGACGCTGCAGAACAGTACAGCATCCTATTTAACACAACAGAAATCTTACGAGTTTACACTAAAAGTTGAAACTTGCATAGAAAGTTATACATGCTACACCATGCAGGAGGTAGTTCCATACAGCTCTTGCTAGTCTAGAGATAAACTATACTTCACAGAAATTGAATTTTCTAGTTTTTAAGGTAGGGTTCTTTGTTTGTGGGAGGGGGGGAGGGGAGACCTTTATTTATTTTCTTAACAGCATATTTGTGCTTTCTGTTCTCCTATACTTATACAGCACTAGTTATAACCTTCAGAGACATCATAAATCATAGGTAATTCTACCCTAGCTGCAGGTCCTGGAGAGCTGGTGTGTGTCAAACATAAGCTTCTGAATGAAATATGACCTTTAATCAAGTTTCAACAGCTTGTAAGAACAGAGAACATAGGAAAGGCCATGTTGCTCACACCAAAGGTCCACCTAGTCCAGTAGCTTATCTCCAAAATAAAAACCCAGTATAGCATCTGTTCTTTTTAGTTAGAAAACACTGCCTTTTCCTGGTATGGCAGTGTTTCCAGAGTAAAGAAAAAATAGCCAGACTGGGAAGCTCAGGGAAGTATAAAAGAACCAGGCATGAGCAAAGTCATGCTGTATCTGGCATATTTCCACTTCTGCCAGTAAGAAATTTAAGATTTCTTGAGCAAAAAGTTACATATGGTTATCGTGCTTAATGGCTATTAAGGGCATATCCTTTATGAATTTCTTTGGCTTATTTTGAATTGTTTTAACTGCTCAGCAGTTGTCCATGTAGAGAGATCATGGAAAAAGTCAACAAGTAATGCAACCTTTAAAAACTGTCCATGGGGCAAACATATCCCATGAAGGCAATTCTTTTAAAGTCAGTACAGGAGATCCATGTCTTGAGGGGGAAGACTTGCACTTGTTTTTCATGAAAAAGTTATTTATTTTCATGAAACCTGCAGGGATTTAATTTTTTTGGATAAGTACTGTCTGTTAAGCTTGATGATTATTGGAAAATATACTCAAAAGTTGTTGCAGAGACAGGTACACAAACAGATGAACTGATAGTGAGAAAACATAATTAACATAATAAATATAATTTCAATTTAAAAAAAATGAAAGCAGTTAAAAAATGTACTTGCCATAATATTCTTACTGAAGTCTATGAATATGAAGCCACTGTTGTCAAAGGAGAACAACAGTATAGCTTGCACCATTCTCCGTCTGTAACATTTCCAGTACAAACATGAATCCATGTCAAAATAATTCATATTAAATAAGGAAATTTTTTAAGTTCTCTAAGAAAAAAAAATAAATCAAACTTGAGATTTTTCTTTCCTAACATCGTTTTGGATCAACTCATTCTTTTTCAAGCTCCACAAAAAATCCAAATTAGTTGCATTGCTCACAGCAAGTCCCAAAGTTTATATTCATTGTTGATGGTGACTGAAGTGATTGTTATTAGAGACCTGAGCAGCTGTATTGCCATCAGGGTCCTGGCTCAGATCTGAAAACTGGGGGATTGCTGAGCCCAAGCTGAAGTTCAGAACGTACTTTTATCTCTGTGAGGCAAGAATTATAGTAGAGTTTGGATTATTATTTTTTTTTCCAGCATTAGACTCAGTTTAAGTTTTTGTTTTTTTGTTTTTTTTTTTTTTTTTAATGAAAGCACGAATCAAAAATTAGTATCATGATCCCTGTTCTTACTTTTAATGTTAAGGAAAATCCTTTTACATCACGAATAAAAGACTTGGAGCAGAATCTTGCCTTCCTGAATGATCCCTAAGTTTTATATTTCTATTCAGTGGAGCTATGATTATTTTTTGTCTCTGAGCTTTCAGCTTTGCCAGTAATTAAGTAACTGCATAGGTCCATTGAATTTTCTTTATCTCAGTTGCCTCACATGTAAAAGAGTAGACAAGAACCTCTGTTACAGGGTTGCCAAGAGGAAAACTTAAACTGTATGATCTTCAAATGAAACAGAAAGAAGTCTGTAAGTAATTTAACATTTAAAATTAGCAGAATGTAATATTTCACATACCTACATAACTGTACTTGAAATTTAGATTATGGGATAGATGTACATACAAAAAAACATAGGTGATTTATACAAATTACCATTAGGGCTATGCTACCTTTAATTAAAAACCAACAAACACCTTTTGATGTTCATCTGAATGAAATAAACAAACAAAAACCCACACAACTCATTACAGTTATTTCATAAACAGAGCTTTAAAGAGATATTGTCCTACAACTTCTTTCACTATCTTTTCAAACTTCATTAAAAATATATTTTAAAATTACTTCCCATAAAAGTATCACTAGATGTACATGTATATATATGATGTGCATTTCTGAAGTTATATTTTGGGTATAGTACAGCTTTGATTCTACTCTCTGTGAAAGCAAGGGTTATATAAATATATTTTTTTTTTGTATGTGAAGAACATGAATTTAACTTCCAGCACAAAATTTTACTTAAAAAGTTTATATTACCTAATTTCTCTTAAACTGATTTAAAATGTATTAATTTTATTAGGAAAGTTTTCTGTAGTTACATCTTCTATCTAATAATATTACAATTTTATAAAACACATCTGCAACTCAGGATCTGTACAGCCTTTAAATTCTCCTTAAGTCAAATAACCAAAGAGGAACTATTAGACTATCAGTTAAGTGAGATCACTTGTTGGGGGGCAAGTGCTGATTGTTGTGCATTTTGTTTTTATGCTTCAGCTGTGTATTTGTATATTACATTTATGGTGGTTAAGCTGGAAAGGTAAAATAGCATGAGGTATCCATATCTAAAAATAATTACTTCCTGCTCAGTTTGTGAGACAAGGCTGTTTCTTTAACAACTCGATGAACAAGAAGGAAGACTTCTCCATAGCTGGAAAAGTCTATAAAATATAAAATATTTTGCTATAAAATAGCACAAGTTATTACTTAGTTACATTTGACACCTTCAGAATGTATTTTTCACCTCTTCATTATAGAATCAATTCCTAAACTGCCCAGCAGAGTGTTAACAAATCCACAAGTGTTGTATCTTGAGTAGATGCAAGTCTGGGAAGAAGGCTGTAGAATAGCTGAAGAAAGAAGTCTCCAGCTTTTACTTTCCATAGGAGAGGCTTTATTTATATGTAAGAGCACAGTTTAAGAAACTTGCAAGAATTTTCTCAAGACAAAGTTTATGCAGCTCTAGCAGCCATGACACCAGAGAATACCAGACCTGTTACCTGCATATCACGACGTTCATGGTCTTGTGACCTGATTTGTGCCACCTTCTTGGTCTGACCTAGGTCTGTTCTACCTAGCATTGTTGGTTATCTCCACATGTCATTGGGCTCATTGACCTTCTGAGGTCTGTTCCAACATGAATTATGTCATGACTTTGTGATCCTATGATTCTTCATATTAATTGCTTTAACATTTTAAGCCCTTACACTAGCAGAGAAATTGTGCTTGAAAAACTGCTATGGTAAGATCACAAAATTTTCTCATAAAGGATGGTATCACCACGGCCTTTCAACTTACAGTCAACTTTCAAAAAGGTTAGCAGGAAGGTAACAGACTCTCAAATGTAGAAAAAAAAATTAAAAACACAACAAAATGATTTGTTTAGTATGATGTAAAGCCAAATTAAAACTAGGACAGAAAGCTTTTGGGGGAATAGACACACAGTAAATAAAAGTGGCTGCTGCCACTGCCACCCTGCAGGCCTTACAAGATATCATAGAAAGTGTCAATGTGATTTATTTTTATGAATTATTCCTATGGGCATTATATATGCATTCTGAAAAGATGAAAAGGACTTGTGTCTTTAGAGACACTGCATTAAGAATCACCATAGTCTAGCTTGATTTTTTTAAATAAAAGATTCTGCTCGCTGAAGATAAATCAGTGTAATAGAATATTGCATACAAATTGCATCACAAAGCTATTTGTTAGGCTAAATATATTTTTAAAAGCCAATAAAGTTAGAAATTAGAGACAAGGCAATAAGCAAAAATGTTTTCTAGTTTTCAAACAGTATACTCAGAAACGTATTTCTTATACTGCCTGTTTTAATTTTTTTAACCCTTCAAGAATTTAGGAAGCCACTTCCACTGTTGCCCACTCTTTTTTAAGGAGACTACCAGTCTATCAGTTATCTATACAGGTATCTACTTCAAGAAAATACATAACTTCAAAAGCAAATCCATAACTCAAAAGCCCTGTTTCCAGGACTGAAGGTGGAAGACATAAAAATTATCCATATTCCCACTTTATACACAAAGCAGGTATCTATTTCTAAATCAGCAGTATCTGACATGACTCATTTTGAAGGTCACTAGTCAATGTAATACTGGACATATAAAGAGAGAGCTACCAGAACTTTTTGATTTTTCTCTTACTTTTGTTTCCCCTCCCGTGCCTTTGAGTGTGCTGGGTTTAGGGTAGAGTCTTGCTTCTTAGTATCATTTTGTTACCTTCATCATTAATTTTTTTATGGTAGATCACTTACACATGAGAATATAGCTGCACTTGTGTGTTAGTTATATACACATCTACATACGCATTCATATGCGCATCAACTACAGCATGTGGTATTTGAAAAGTTACATTATAAAAAAGTTGTTTAAAACTTTGTTTGTTTTTTTAATCAAAATTTGTTTTTAACATATGTGTCATGTACTTATTTGAGTATGAAGCCTCTATAAAATAATTTTAGTTTTAATTAAGTTAGCTTTCTAAAAATACTCAGAGACACAAAGGCAAAATAAATCAGGAAAATAGAAACTATAACATTCAGGAAACATCTATAAGGCAATTTATCAGTTATAAAGGGACTACAAAAGCTCACGAGTATTTAGGATGCTATGTATCAGAAAAGAAATCAAATTCGTAAGTGACTGACCAAATGTAGCAAGATGGGGCTGATCCTACATATCTTAGAAAGCTATTATTTATGTCTAAAGACTGTTCTAAAGTATACTGGGAATCTGGGGAATGGAAAGCAGGGGGTAACTCTTCCCCCATTTTATCTACATCTGCATTCTCATTATTTTGCTAACAGAAAAAATCTGTTGACTTCGACATCATGACACAAAGTCTCCACGTTGTGTGTTGGGACCTGGAGTGCAATAATAGGCCTTAATTAGCCTGACCAGCCTCACCTGAAGCCTCCCACAGCCTTTTACCACAGGCTCCATTTAAGCTCTGGTTCGGGGACATTTACTTCTTCCTGAACTGTGTCTTAGGCAAGCCTGCTATTAAACCTGTTCTTGAAGTGCTGCGAGGCATGCCTTGGTGGATTTTGGACTCTGTCCTACCTACTGCTCACTGGCCCATGGAGAGGCTCAGTAGCCATCCTGCTCTCCTTCCCTGTCTCTGGTGCTGTGGGACTGTCGTGTTGGTAAGGTTCTTACCCAGTCTGTGCTGTGGCCACCTATAACTCCTGACTTGCTTTTCCTTAAAGAATAGCTCTGCTCTTATTGTTCCTTGATGCTGTGCATAAACTGCTTTCCTACTAGAGGAATGATTAAAAGAATTCCTATAAAACTAGGACTGTGGGAAGTATAGATAAGTAACTGAAGTCTTCGGTACCCTCAGGGGGAGGGTAAGTTTCCGCAGGACCAATGGGCACTTTCTGGGCTTACAAATTGCATTTTATTCCCCAGAATCTTCGATAGCTCTGGAGTCTATGCAGACCAGTACGCAAGTACACAATATGTGATACCACCCAGGAAGTCACTATAAACAGTAAGAGATAACATATGCTTATTATAGCAGTTATCTCTTTATAATATTTTAGAAGACAAGCAGTGGGGCAATTATTGTAAAAGAACTAATGCAATAGATATTTCAAGACAGGCTCATATTAGCCATGAACAAAGTCTTGACCATTGTGTTACAGTCTTGTTGGGAGACAAGAAAATTAATATTGTGTTTTTTTAATAAAACGTGAACTTCTCCATATTACATCTCCAAGATTTTCAGGATTAAGGTTTATTTTGTCCATCTACTGCTCAGATGAATTTCTAATGCTTTAAAATGCTAAGTACTACTCAAAAATCTTGTGTCCACACAAAGACAGTCTCATGGAGTGATTTATTAGGGAAGTGTTAGGAATGAGCCATAACTTTATGTAATGACATTTTTCTATAATAATACAAGAGCAGGTCAAACACCTTGCCACTGAGGTTTATTAAGTCTGCAGAAAGCACTTTCTTTGAAGCATTTGCTTCAACTAACATAGCTTCAAGTCCAGTTTAGAGTTTGTCTGCTACAGTGAGTGGGAGAAAAATACTTTTCCTGCCTTAGCTCTCTGCCACGAGCACCAACAGTGTCAACTATGCTACAAGTGTTAGTGGCTGTGCCTTCAGCAGCTGTGGAGGTACTTTGCCATTCTACCTTCACCCCCAATGTCAGATCAAGGAATGATGATTCTACATTGGGATCCTCTCTAGAGGCCCCAATCTCTGTTTCATTTCTTGTATGTTATGACAGCTACTTTCTCCTCTATAGGCTAAGAGGCTTAGATGTCTACCTGAGTTTACAGCCAATTCCAGATCCATATGCTTCTGCATTGGGCAAGTGAGTGCCCTGTCTCACATATGCCACGCTGAGTATCAGAGTTGTTACTTAATGAAGTGTCACTAGAGGGGGGGGGAAGAAAAAGGCAGCTGACATTGTTATGAAAATGACCAATGTGTTGAATTTCAGTTTAGTCCAGAAGGCTATGTGAGGCTTGTATCATTAAGATCCTACTGTATAATTCAAGCTTTCATCTAGAGAATAGCCTAAACAAATGGTACAAGAACACAAGGAGACTCTAACTTATGTAAGTGGTGGTAATACCTGAAGGCATTCCCTCCTTCAGTTTTGACTACATGATTCGAAGTATGCAAGGTTTGTAGGAGTGGTGACACAATCGTTAGTTTGAGGGTTACCTTAAAACTTAGCCCTACCTGGCTTGCATCTGAAGGATTGAAGAGTCCGTATCTGAATGTTACAACAAAAAAACAACAATATTTTCATACACCCTTCTGCAGACTTCACCAGTTCTGTGGTTCGTGAGAATTAATAAAAATTGTGCTCTCTAGAAAAGATGTGTTTATTTGCTGAAGCCATAAAGATGCAGCAAGAAACTATAGAAGGAGAGGCCCAAGGCTAAAATAGCAGGTGTTTTTCAAGCAAGAGAAGAAATCAATTGACAGCACTGCATGGGGGAATCTTGCAGTCTCTTCTTCAACCCTGTTTGGTTTAAGCAAGTGCTGGTGAACATCATTTTCATGAAGTTAAAATTGTCTATCAGTTAAAAAAAAATCACTTTTCATCATGGTTTAGGAAAAAAAAAAAAGCTGGGCTTCCTAACAGTTTGGAAAAAATAATCTGGTAACTCCATGGATTCAAGCAAGAATTCATGTAACATTCTAGATCTCCTCTGAGTGTTTTGAGCAGCATATGGCTTTAAAATTAAGTCTGACTTTTTTTTTTAATGGCTCACATTTCAGTAGAAGAACTGTGGGTGGCATCAGGTGTCTAAGTTTTGCACTACTTGACAGATGTTTAATTTACTTTCTTGGGGGAGGAAAGTGAAATTTTCAACCAAATCACTAGATGCCACTTTAGCTGCAGAGCACAGTTCTTTGTGGCATTTTACTAAGCATTGGTAACTTAATTTCAAGGGGACAGCTTCTGGATTTCTGAATTTTGTACTACTTAACTACTTTGCAGGATGCAACAGCCCCTCAGCAATAACTGCTGACCTTAATAGCGGAAGCGACTTCCAAACCCTACTGTAGGGAGATGAGGGCGAAATTAGTCCTGGGGGTTATTGCAGAGTAGACAGGATTAGAGCATTCTCCAGGTTGTCAGCATCTGTTACAGCCAAAGTTACAAGAGCTCACCACTCTCACTCCTTCAATTCCTATCACCCCCCTACCTAGGGAGGTACTCATCACAGCAAATAACTGTGTACACATTTTAACAAGATTTCATGGTTGTTTTTGTTCAGGAATGTCTTTGTCCAGGAAGATGAAGGAGGAAGGCTACTGTTTAGGCTGATTGCTGTCTTTCATGCTACTCTTCATCAGTTGTTGGTTCGTTATAGGCACTGTTAACCGATGCTCAGGATGGTCAGCATGAACATTCTTCCTGTCAGCGTGACTGAAGGTTTATGCCATGGTTTCTTACCCACGTATGTGTTGTTCTGGAGCTAGGTTTTATCTCTAGTTGCTATTAAACAATTATATTTCAAATGGATCAGGCACATCCCTACTTGCTTTAAGCAGAGTAAGACCAAACTCTTCTCAGTGGTGCCCAGTGAAAGGACCATAGGCAATAAACTGAAATGCATGAAACCTAACAAATCACAAGTATTTCACATCTATCCTGACCTGAGTGCATTTAAGGGCAGATCTAAAGGAATTGGCTAACTTCCATGTGAAGATTCTGGAACTGCCCTAAATAAGAGACCACATAAGAGACCACATCTCTCCTGTTCTGCTCTGCACAGTGAGCAGCATAGGTGACAGGGCTAGCTGCCTTGCCACTGGCAGAACAGTCTGCCAGAACTCTTCCCCTCCTGCCAGCAAATGGGCAGGTGTTAACTATGAAGTCTACAACTCTCCATGAGTTGCATAGAAGAGGTACTGCAGAGAAGATTCTCTTTGGAGTCAGTGGGGTGGTTTTACTGTTTCAGAACTTTGGAAGGGAAGATATATCTTCCTCTTGTTGCACTGCATTTGTAGGTATTACTGGTTTACAGTGGGGTAACTTTAAAGAATGAGATCACAAGCACCCTGGTCAAAAACATTCTTTGTCTTTGTACATTCTAAATAAACTGTTTAAAATTCAGCTTCCTTAGATTGTTTTCTCTCACTAAAATGTCAGGGATCAAGTGTCATTTTAGATGTGTTAGAAATTAATTTATTTCCCTCCTCTTCAAAAGCTACCCATACCAAAACACTTGGCTTACCTTCAAACACAGCAGTATTAAAGGAAAAGCAAACTGCAGAATAAACAGGTTAGCAACGGCTGGACTTTAAAATGGTTGATACTTTAAAATGATTAGGGGACTGTTTTTATGTTTGTGGAAATGGAACAGGTAGAGCAGAGAGACTGTGAAAATCAAGTTTGTACTATGACTGGTTGGACTCATGAAATGTGATTAGATTATTAGCAATAAAATTTGCACAGATCAAGGAGTTAAACATTTTTACAGATGCCCTAGCTGTACTGGCTTGAAGGAGTGCACTTGCTGAACAAAGAATCCACAAACAAAACTCACTCAAAAATGTAAATGCAGAAAACTACGGATTTGATGTTATGATTCCAAATGTGAATAGAATGTCCATGTTTCCTTGAGCTTTAAGAATTGCTTTCATGGCAGGTTCTAAAAAAAAAAAAAAAAAAAAAAAAAAAAAACAACTTCTAAGCAAGTTGTTCAGTAACTTATAATGACATTGTAACTAATTGTACATATTAAATGTTTTAAATGTTAGTCTCAAAAGTGACTATGTATTTAGCCAGCCCTATCACTATAAAGTTAGAGGCATTAATACACCAGGATCCCCCTTCCCTATGCCCCAAGAACAATCACCTTTTTTGTCTGTGCAGTATAGCAAGCTCCTTGATCCATTTCCTTTTCTGGCTGCTGTTTCCACTGTTCCACTTTGATAGCTGACTGAAGTTGATGGCCAAGCCTGTTTCATACTGTAAGATTGGTGCTGTTCATAACTCCTCATTTCTGAATTGTCTCCTAATGTATATACAATATCATTATACACATGTAATTCTGGAAGTGATAGATGTGTAAAGCATGAAAAAGGCTTTTTTTTTTTTCTTTTGTGGAAAATCAAATCCTTAGGTGTTAATTCACAACAGAATTTCTTTGCACAGCATGGCTAAAACAGGTGAAGAGGACTGTTTTGTAGGTCAATATTTCTACCACAAGAAACAGGGAGAAAAATAAGTTGACAACGCTTACCAGTGGAAAGTTCTCAATCAATAGATCTATTGATGCTGTATGATACCAGTCAGTTTTAAACTGAGGTAAGAACAGTCATATTAGTTAACGCACAAATGGTGTGGGTCTAGGAGCAGAGATTATCGGCAATAGCAATTGTGCTCTACAGACAATAGGAAGCCTGGTTTGCCTGGCCATCTGGTCTGCACTCTATAGCTACAGCTGTGTTAGCTAGCTCAGAGGAGGAGCTGCAGCTGTGTAATGAATATATACACTGTAGGAGGGTGTGATATTTACAGCAAAGATGAGGACTGATAAAGAAGTAGGACTGGACAGAGACACCTTTACGTTTGGGATGTCCTTTCAAATCCTGCTATGATTCAATGCTGGGCATCAATTTCAGGTTTCTAAATGTTTTAAGGAAGAGAGATGATTTTACTTTTGCTGTAGTGTGAATAAATACCAATATTAGGAATTAATATACAAATACCCAAGTTCAATCTGCCTAAATATGTAGCTATATAAGCACAGAATTTTTCTGCCAAGCAGAACAATCAGAAGCGTTTGGTTTGATAGATTACTACTTAAGAATTAAGACTTTGTTTTAAATAGCATGGAAATGTTAACACCTTAAGCACAATTCATGGATACAAATCAAATTCAGAATTAGAGACTGTCTGGGTAGAACAACAAAGTGTCATCAACAAAACATCTTCATCAATGTAGGAGCACTTCATAGAAGTTATAACTTCTTGGTAATTACACTCTGGTAGGAGAAAAACAGAATTTTTAAAGGGACTTTTTTTACGTTTCTGTAAATATACTGATGTTAGAGATGTTCTGCCTACTGTCACTGCTACAGAGATGGTGAGTAACAAATTTGAACAAAATTGTCTAATGATATAGCTTTCTCTAGAGGGTGATATTTGGCTGTCATGGGTAAAGGTATTTGTGATGGCTCATACCTATAGAGAAGTATTAACCTGCTCACCAGTTATTAGCAGACAGGAGCTAACATGCAGCTGCCACTGCACACAGGACCAGCAGGAACTTAGCCTGTAACTGGGTGAAAAAAGAATTGCTGGAAGATTTCCTTGTTATTGAGAGAAATATACCTCAGATAGTAGGTACTGCCTTGGAAAAACATTCAGCTTAGAAGCCCTAGGATAAGGAATTAGTCACATTCCTGGTTGCTTTTCCTGTGCCTAGGAGATGTGTGCGACAAGCACAGACAAGTGTGAAAAGCTTTGATTAAAAAAAAATCCAGAGATAACATTCATCTGAAGATTTTGTGTCCCTGGAGCAAGGAAGGAAAGTATTATTCTCTAGCATTCCTTAAAACACTCAAATGAAATGGGTATTAATCTGTCTACAAAGATATTCTCAGAAATCTAATTCTATTAAGTGCTAGGGCCTTAAGAAGTACTATGAGAGTTAATGCCCTATGCCAGCAAGAAATATTTCTCAGTGAAAAAAATGGGCCATAGTAAATCCTTAGATGTAAGTGTGGAGGTAAGCAGCAGGCATTTGTTTCTAATTTGTGTTTATCTTGTTTCACTGCAAATTTTAATGCATCTCTTGCAAATGAATACGGAACATTTCATTTGCTGATATTTTGCATTAATGTGGTCAATATAATTGGAGTTGAAGCGAGCTGTTTGCCAGACTTCCTAACTGCTGCCAAGAAAAACTTGGGTGTCATTTTAGAAAAATCCATGGGTGGAGGAGGAGGAGATCATGACCATCTGTCTTTGCATCAAAGGCTAAATCATTACGGGGAAAAATAACTTCTCTGTGTTTGCCAGCCACGTTTCCCCTTCAAAGTAAGTTCAGTTAGTAACTTTTGAAGACAAACACTCAAAATTGACTTGTGGGCTCAAACAGTTCATGGAAGGAAGTCAGGGAAAATTTTCAAGGATAAAACTGCGCAGTTTGGAAGTGAATGAGATAGCAGGAGAATAATATTAAAGCAATACTGAGCAGTCTCCTTGGAATCTTCCTGAATGCTTTCTGTTGCATCCTTTTCAGTTAAATTAACGTTTAACAAAAGGACAATAGGCAGCATTTGAGAGATGTGACAGTAAATATGCACCTGGACCTACTTGAGCATTAGAACTTCTGTTGTCAGACAGGATAATAGTCTGAAAAATAAACATTCTCCAAAAAAAGTTGTAAAGAAGCTGAGGCAAACCTATAGCACAGTTAATACTTGGGTCTTTTTATTGGGTTAGTTTCTAATGGAATGCACTGCAAAATTAAAATCTTGGCATCATGGTAAAAGTGTATTTTTAAGGAGTTAAACTCCAAATGTCTGTGAAAAGCCATCAGTCCTTTAAACCAGGAGTCACTATTGCAGGAGTTCTCTGGCCTCCTTTCACAGTAGTCACTGTGACATAAAGGTCTCTATGATGAGAGTGAAATAACTAACCGAAAATGGCAGTAACCATGGGAGTTCTGTTTAGACTGCCGCTTCCAGCATTGCTGCTGCTCCAGCTCAGTCTGCTATAGTAACCGCTTTAGTTCTGTAAGTCCCAACTTTGAGCATAGTCTCTCATCAAAATATTTGCATTTTGTAGGGTATGATATGTAAGTCCAGACACTTAGTTAAAAATATTGCTCCAGTTTCTCCGAACAGGAATCCTTCATACTGTCAGTCTTCAAAGGGAAGATTTACAGTTCTTATCGGGAGTTCGGGGTTTTTCTTTGTATTGAGAATCTGAATTCTCTCCTTTGAAGATAAGAAAACTCTGCTATCACAGACTTTATCTGAATACGAATGGGTCCCTGGATTTGATAAACTGTTTAGGACTACCAGGATCAAATCCTAAAAATGTGCACATAGAGTTCAAAAGGTGAATTAATTTCCCTTCTGCTTTCTATTCTTGATTCTTGTCTTGCCTGATAGTAAGTATGAATATTATAAAATGTAACTTCTTAATATGTGATTTTTTTTTAGTTAGGCGTTGTTTCAGAATTTCAACATGAAAAAAATTATAGGCAGATCAGGGTGTGACTTCTGAGCAATAGCATATTTTTACACTTTTAATTTAAAAATCAAGCACAAGTGATTTTTGATATGTAATCAGATACCAATAGGATGTTTCATGTACTTCAAATAGAACAAACACAATTTTCACTTGCAGTGCGATTTGAACAGAGCCATAGCATTCCATCACATCTGGAGATTTTGAAGAGAGGTACATATCACAAGTTTCTTTCTAAAAGCAAGTACAAAGTATTACTTCGGCTTCAGGTAACAAAATGCCAGCATAGAAATAAACAGAAAAATCTAACTGCCTAACTATGTTTTTAAGAGGTACTGACAATTCAGATATATTAGCCTTCTATATTATCCAAGTTAAATGACATTGGAAAAAATTTAATTTGCAAGTTCCCTATAAAAATGTCAAAACTAGGTTTCTGTAATGATTTGGGTGAGTTTGCTAAGATGTTTGCATGAAGTTTCTTGCTTGAACAGTATGTTCATCTTTTTAAGTGTTTTGTCTTCAATTTTGAGTTAACACTGCAACAGGACTTGTGCTTAAAAAAAAAAGTAAAATCTAGTAATTGAGAGTTCCTGTGACCCTTGCATAGCCCCAATGCTAAAGAATTAATGGTTAATTACATACTGTTTCTGAATATTCTCCTAATTTAAAAATACAACAAAAACACAGTAGATATCTTTATGCCCCATCACTGTGTAATACCGTACACAGTCAACAACTAGTTGACCATGAATAGTAAAATTTTACTGTCTGAGCTGAATAATAGGATATCCTGTAAAGCAGGAGTGTTAGAAATCTGCATGGAGGATTGAATTGGAAGATTGCCAGAAGTTCAAGGGCCACATTTATTTTGCATAAAATGGAGCAGATGGTAGCTGACTTCATCTTTGATACCATAGTGCAGTCCACAGAGATTATAAATCCCAGCATGAAACATTCAATTTTTTGCTTACATTGAGCAGGTGATGAAGGAAGATAAAACATATCTTGCAGATATTTTGAAGCACCTACTTTAAAAATAGGCTTTATGCTGCATTATTCTCATCTAGGTTTTTCTAACAGGACTTCTGCTTTTAGCTCCCCCCAACTAATAGCATGCAATTGATTTGTAACTACAACTGTTTGGCAGTTCCTTGGCGACATTGTTGGAGCTTTGCCTACACTGGCACAGAAATGCACCCCATATCTTTTTTTCTTTGCTACTTTACATAAACATTTATAAATCTTACACTACTAAATCTGATCTATCTGACGCCATTCACATGCATAACCAGATCAACCAATAGATCAAAGGCTGTAAGTCAGTATTTGAAATTCTTAGACACTCTCCAAGAGCTTGTGGGACATTAACATATTGCTAAGGAAGGGATGTCTAAGGCTGTCCCTGAGGACCATCATCTAATAGCTTTTTAACATGCCACGAGTGTCTGAGATTATCGGCTTTTTTTTTATTGAGAAAATGAGAGATTTAGAGCCTAATTGAACAAATATTAAAATTAAAAATAGCTCTACTCATATTAAGCAAAGCAAGCAAACATTGAAAAAATTAGTATAAAAAGTCTGCATAGCATCAAAATCCCAGGAAACATGTACATATACACACAGCCTAAAGAAGCATGGTGGGAAAAAATGTCATGGATAGTATTGAATCAGTCACTATGTGTAGACATCTGTGCTGCACCATATAAAATACTAACTCTCAGATCATATCCTATGTTAAAGGATTATAACTGTTTTTAATTCTGTTGCTAAAGTTTGGGTACCTTATACTTTTCTGATGGCATTCCAGATTCAAGGAGGCTAAAATGTTAAGTCAAGCAAAATACAGAATAATTTTGCCAACTGTCCACAGCTTGAGTCAGAAATGCACTGAATGTCTGATAATGAAAACTGTTCTTCTGTCTTTTGGAAATGGTTATGCATTTTCTGACATAAGATTTAGAACACAGGTCCAACAATATACCCACACTTACAGAATATCCAACTATAGAATATTCATGGATATTCTACTTTCAGATCCTTAAATGATGCATGGATTGTAAGATTTTTGGTGCAAGTACCTTGTAAGATGATAGTTCAAATTTGATTACTGATAACCAGATTTCTTAGTAGAAAGAAGACCTAAAAAGTAACTAAAACTTGCAATTCTAGTGCTTGTATATCTATTTCCTTGAAATAAGGGAAGTGGGAAATGTTTTGACATCCAAAGTTGTAATTGTTTTTTAACATTTGTGAAGCCCAATTGTCTAACTGCATGGAGCAAACAAAGCTGGGTGCTTTATATGGTGGAGATTTCATTGCATGTCTTTCAGATCCTGCTCCAAGGAATACAGAGGCACCTACTCTCCCAAGTAGGTGCCTCTGTATTCCTTGTCAGTGTCTTTGGCTAAATCTTTAAAAACTGTTTTAGATCTGAGCGAAGTTCAGATATGTTCTCTGTTGAAGCCTGCTGGGACTGTAGCTCTCACCATTACTACAATCCCATGTCACAAGCATTTCAAATCTCATGATGTAGGAGCAACTACAGATCCAGAGTTGTATCTATCGCTGCAGCTGGAAGAGCATTAGAACTGCCTGTGATTTATGTCGGTCTGACCCAGTGCAGAACCAAAGGGGTATCACTGAAAACAAAGGGGTAGTACTGACATTCACAGCTTCTGATGAGAAGTGCTCTGAGCCTAGATAAGCAGTAATATTTCCACTTTACAGATGAAAGAACATTAGTGGGGTCAAATTATTTCTGTTACAGACAATCTAGAGTTTAGGAATAGCTGCTCTTGTCCTAATGCTGCCATATGAAAACAAAAGATCAAGGGAAAAGTAAAAACAATTGCAACTTCCTTTGAGGATTTTGTTTTTAAGTAAGGGCTTCCTCTTGCTTTTAATACTGATTTAGTCATTTTAATCAGCATGGAGTTGTTCTAATTTGTTACTTCTGTGTTCTGAATATGAAATAGAACAGAATTTTAAATATTTAATGGGAATGGGATTATTAGCCATGTGGCATTGTTGCATGCTGCGTTGTTATCCTCTTTGGTGTTATAAACTACGTAGTGTACCTGTAGCAAAGAGACCCTGGTAGAGAATACAGATGGAAATGAATTCCTAAAACAGTCATAGGTCTGCAAGTGTTACTCTCAAGATCTCCGTACTGTTGTCCTAGATTATCAGGTATTTTTCACTGGTGTTCATATGTATTTCTCCATCTTCTTTCTAACATAGTAATTCCACATTATTCAAAAATACATTCTATTCAAAGGTAAGACAAACGCTTTTAATATTCTTTGAGAGAAGTCAGAAGAAATTTTAACTCAAAATGAGTATACAGAGAAATCTTCTAATTTGAAAAGGAATATTACAAAACATTATGGTGTAAGAGTTTGAGAATCAGGTAGTGAGATCTTTTGTTCACGTGCTAAGTCACTGAATGAAGACTATTATAATACAAGTACATGGGTGGAAAGACTTCTGGATTACTCACTGCTGGTGTTGAAAAGAGAAATCCATGGTCTAGACAGAAGCAGAAAAAGCTGACAGTAGGAAAAAGGACAAGCATTTTATAACCCCTAAGATGAGGTTTTCCTGCTGAAAGCACTAATTTTAGGCTGGCACTACATTTGCAATGGTTGAAATAAAAGTTTAATGGTCGCTTGAGAAATGTAGCAAATGAATGTGGGATTTTGATATATGCAAGGAATCAAAATAAAAGAGCAGCCCAAAACTTTCACTGCTCATAGGCTTTTCTCTGCATATCTGCCCAAAATATACTAAGGGCTTTTACTGATCAAGCTCTACCAATGCTAATCTGGCTATGGGAAGATCATGACAAAGATTCTCTTTATAGAACAGCTGGTGAGACCACACAAAGTTACTCATGACAGAAATAATTAAGCAGCATCCGTAGAAGTAGGCTGCACTAAGTGGAAGTCTTTTTTTTCATAAGCGTTCACAAAAAAACATGAAATGGAACTACTTGTGAGTTGCTGGAATAAAGCAAAATGCATGACTTATCTGTAGTAAAAGCAAGAGCGCTGCCAAATGGACAACAAGCTATCAGCTTTCTTTATGCTGCCAGTTTATCCTGACCATAGCTCCAGCAGAGACAAAGATGGGGTTGGGGCAGAATGTCAGTCTCTATTTGCTACAACTTTGAATGTCTCTAATCACATCATTCCATCTGGGGCTGCTGCTGAAGTTGGTTTTTCATCTCCCTGGCATCTTTTCTCATGTGTTAGACCCTGAGACCAGCTAGGTGCTGCACTCTAGATTCTCTTCAGCCATCTCTGACTCTACTGTACCTCAGCCACTGCAGATAGAAAACATGTCAAGGGCATCTTTGAAGTGTTTTCCTCATTAACTGAGGTACTTCTTACTGTGCTCTCAGCTTCCTTTTGAGGTTGTTTCTAGCTGACAGCCATATGGCCAGGAAAGCATCTAAGATTTCCACCAGTCAAAAAAAAAAGCCTTACGTCAAAGAGCATTGCTTAAAATTCCCATTATGTACGCTTTCTGAAGAAATGTTTTTTTAAAAAGAAAGTCCAAGTGTGATTGGAAACCAAGCATAATGTTTGCATCAGAGAGGTGATATCTTTGAAAATGGTGGGGAAAAACTGTAGTTCCAAAAGGTGACCATGAAGTCTAATACAAAATCTTTGTTTTTCACTGAAATGTGGAAAACGTGCAGGGTGTTTTTAGCATGGATTGTAACAACTTGGAATTAAGCTGGGACATGCTATGTAATAATGATTGACTTTTTCCGGATTGATATTAAAAAAAAAAAAAAAATTTTGAGTGCAGATGTTACAAAAATATGTAAGAAATACTGGGAAAGAGGAAAAAAGTTAGAAAAGTAGTTTTCCACTGTGAAAAAAATTCTATATGGAATAGAACACTAACTCAATGCTGATATCATCAGCAATACTGCTATTCTGAATCTGCCTTATTTCTAGTTGCTTAATTTAGTTGTTTCTCTTCTTTAGTCAGGATTTTAATTTGTGACCTGGTATAATTTTCTTAGTAAATTCTAAAATTCAAATTTAAAGGAATAATTAGAGTTTGAATTTGGAAAACAGATTTCTACAATAGATCTCTAAAAAGAGCAGAGCGCAAACAATCATTTTATCATGTGGTTCTTACATCTGCAGGTACTGGGAATATAAACTTCAAGATATGAATATGCAGGGCTACTTTTTAAACTTTGTATTGCTAATGCAGACACTGTCAGACAGTCTGTCCCTCCACGTGGAAAACATTCCAGTTAAAAGCTCTATGGTAAAGGGGATGAATAAGTATGGAGGGTTAGGCTTAGAACTAATTTTCTTCCATCAGATCAAAATTTGTTTAAAAATATATATATATTCAGATTGTCCATTAAGCATAGTTTTTTATTAACACTATATAATCTTTAAATTTAGATTTTTTAAATTGTTAAGACAGAAACTACTAAAAGAGAAAAATTACCAGTCTTAATATGTCTTTCTTCCAAGCTATGTTTTTTCAGCCTTACATTCCTCCTGAAACTATATAACTGGAATATAACTGTTTTACTTTTGGGCAGAATCCCAGATTATTTTCTCAGAACAAGTCACTCTTTACATTTGTCTTACATTCCAGCTCCCAGTTCTCCCACAAAAAGATGAGGACTATATTCTAACAAACTAGGACTTCGATATTTTGAAACGCCTAATTTTAAAAGAATTGCATCTTCTCTTGTATTCTGATCTGAGGCCTATGTTTCTATCAGAGCCTTAGCAACCCACCTACAAGGAAAAAAGCCTGAGAAAGTGTAGGAATGCAACAATTTCCCTTTTACATAGTTGTTTTTTTTTCTAGGTCTGGACTCTCATATATTGCAGTTGTATAGCTGTAGTCTTTTCATTTCCAAAACATTCTTCACTACTCCCAGAAAGTACAAGATGAAGATCCTGATTGGTACTTCAGCCAAACTGGAAATACTCTAAATGAATTCAATGAATATGTGATTCATATTGTGGAAGCAGGATCTCATCCCCTATTGTAGATCATTAAGTGGTTAACAATGTGGATGAACATGGCTGCTTTGGCAAATCATTTCCAGTTAGTAGTTGAAACAGAGAACTTATCTGACAAACTGCTCCTGAAACTATTTCACGTTTCCCAAATGAGTACTTTGCTGTTGAACTAAAAGAGCAGTCCTGTAGCTTGAGCTATCAGAGACTGTTTATAATTAATGCCTAATTTTTCACAGGTGCATTTATTACCTATTTTGTTGGGGTACTTATATCTTACAGCTAATGCATATTTTGCCAAATGAAATTTCAGTACTAATATGCACACCATATCTTGATAGAAGCAAAGTGTGTTGTTAAATCCGTAAGTCCATCCCACTTGGTTAACTTCCAGAAGGTATTTTGTTTAAGAATTAACTTTTTGTATGTGCCAGTTGCCTCAGTTGCAAGCGCTATGTGAAAGTTCTCCAGCATCATGGTTCTGAACGGAAAGCTGCCTTTAAGTATCACTTCTCCATACATGCCACAGCTTCCTGATGTTTCATCCTTATCTTTCCTGAAAAGTAAAATATTAGCCTGTCTCAAACCTTCAAAGGGATGAGCTGTTTTTCACTGACTTGTACATGGCCTTTTAAAAAACTAATTTTGGGGATTGGCAGATCTGGTGAGTAATCCTGGCTTTTAGTAAAGGATATGCACAGTGTTCACATTAGCTTAGAAAACATGAAAAAAAATTTTTGAATCCTGTCACATGCAGATAGGCATCTGCTTATTGTGTAAGTTTAATATCTGTATTCCACCTGTCTAAATAAAAGCAAGACCAGTTGACTGATTCATTGTTCATGTTTCCCAGTGAAACCATATACTAGAAGCGGTATGCTAGAGAAAACTACTAGTCTGACATTGTTTGTAACAATGAAATTAATTACAAACCACAAATTGTTCAGGCCTTCAGCGTTTTGCTAGATAGTGACAGTCTGGAAAAATAACTTTGTACTGCATGTAGATTTGCATTAACATGTCAGGACAGTTAAAGAAATTCTCCTGAAAATGTCTGTTGCAGGCACATTTAAGAAACAGAAACCCCTTGATTGAGAAATCTGTGGGCTATAGAATGTTATGATCAAGATTTTTCACAGAACTTTGTTCAGCCTCAGCTTATCCATATTGTTTTCTAGAATAGATATTATTGTCATAGCATTGCCATATTGCTTGTTAATGTAATCTATTTTTAACTGCTGTGGCACCCAGATCACGTTTCTGTTGACCTAAGCCACAGTAATTTTCAGCTGATACCAATGCAATGCTATTAATTGTAATGTCATATGAAAATTCCCGTTTCTCTTGGTACATCAGTCAAGGATCAAAAAGCATGCATCTAACTTCACTCTACAATAACTGTCTATTATTTACAACTTAGTTTTACAGTGCTACTTTGTTCTCCACTGTTAGCCATTAATGTGGGTCCACATTATAGAACTATCATCTTTACTGTAGCTGGCATGAAAAGTAACATTGGCCAGACAGAATCTGAAGAGGAAAATGAAAGGATGTTTTCACTAGTTTTATGCATTTATGCAACACTGGCAGCTGGGGTAAAGTAATAGCAGAACATAGTGAGAAGAAACAGTGCTATGGGGCTCAGAGGAAAAGGAACAAAAAGATACCAACTTTCAGTGAGGTTAGTACAGAAATGGCGTTTTACCTCCCCCTTCTATACAATGTGTAAGGCAAGAAAGCTGTAGGTTCCAGTTTGAGACTTGAGATTATTATGTTACGAATCCCTGTAGCATGCAGAAAAGTAACACAAGTCAGCAAGAATAATTGTTTGTGATAGACAGCTAGTAAATGTTAGAGGTGATAAAATGACACAGGCTTTCCCTTAGACTCTGGTTGTGCTTTGGGAGCCGCCTCAGACACCAAATGCTCATATGCATCCATGTCCTCATCATTCAAGAGTTATTGGGATAATAATGGTGCTTTTTCATTGTTAACTCAGCTCTGTGGAATCACAAGAAATTAAATCTGACTCATTTGCAAACTTGGGTGGAAGCCACAGTTGTGGCATTTCTCTAATCTCTCTCCTATATAGAATGAGCATCTATTCATTCTAACTTCGGGTGTGGGTACTCCTTACCTACCAGTTATTTTTACAAACATTTGAAGTTCTAAATTATTTTAAAGGTATCTATCCTTTTATCAAATTTGTCTCAAATCAGCCTATGTGCTCAAAACCTATTAAAGGTACACAGAGCACACATGCTATGACAGCATAAATCTCCTTTCCTTAATAACATGGGCTAAGTACCTCTAAGAAGCCAAATGAAAGTTTAATCTTTAAGTAATGATGTTTACCAAAAAAAAATCCACTTTATATGGAAGTCCTTACCAAATTTCATGTCATTTTAATATTGCTATTCAAATGTACAGGAATAAAATCATATTCTTTGTCAGAATTCTTGACCCCTCCTCCACATTTCTATGTCAAAAACATAATTTTCAGTCAAGCCATTTAGAACACTTTCACCTGAAATGTTACACAGCAAACAGTTACCTTGTCTGCTTCAGAGCTAAGTCAATATTAACGCCAATGAAGTATGCATTACCATGGTATTCAGATGGACTTTGCATTTTGATTAGAGTACAAACATATCAGGGCTGCCAGACACATGCAGTCCAGGTAGGCAGTATACCTGGTAGGCAATAAACATTCTGTTTTGTAATTTGGTGGGGAACCATGAACTGGCTAAATTTTAGTCAACCAAACATTCAAGAATCTGGAGATGATGGAGAGCCCAACCAATATTAACTCTGTTTTAGACTTACTACTCACAGCTTGGTTTCTTAAGTTTTCTTCAAGCAGTAGGGTAGTTCCAGCTGAGAACGTTGCACACCCAACATGCAGGAGCCTGAAGGAAAGATAAACAAGTCAACTCTGCTGAATATTCAAAGAGGAAAGAGTTGTATAGATATGAGGGTCGTTGGCCAGTTGCAATCTTTATAAATAGCAGTCAGTGGATCAGAGAAAAATTCCAAAGTCATTTTAAAATAAGTTCTAATTCTCTTAAGCAAGGTATATATAATGCTATAATGGTATTGTTTTTAAGTTACTGTTTGTTCATATGCTACAGATGAACTTTGTAAAACCAAGGAGAGAATGATCTCAATAGGATATGGAAAAATGCAATTAAAGGGAAGGCAATGACATGGTATTTGCATGAAATGAAATTTTAGAGAAGCCAACACTTGACAGTTTTTGAACTTCACAGAGCAGTGTAAATGCAAAATTCTACAACTTGACTGGCTAGATCTGTAGGAAAGGGGAGTGATGGCCCCTTTCACCCAAAAGTGCAAGTACTAGTGCTTTCATCAGGGATACAGGCCACCTCTGCCTATTTCCCTCTACCGTTTGAGAAGATCTGCTCACCCAGACCAGAAGGAATTTTGGAAAAAACACTTTTGTTTTGTTTCACAGAAGTGTTCACTGAGTCAGAATGACTCAAGCCTGATGTGCAAACCAGGAATTGAGGAGGTGGGGCATCCTGGGCTTTTAATTCCTGCTCATGTGGACATTTAAACTTCTTAAAGTGGAATAGCTAAATCAGAAAAGCACCCCAAATATCCTCTACAGTGCTGATTAGATCACACCTGTGGAAAGTGTCGCTTCTAGGACTACTAAGGCATGTCTCCTTATTGACTGTAACCTAATTAGCTGTTTTTTATATTTTGTTGCTCTAGTACTTTTTTTCTTTCAGTTTAACGGCCAACCTAATGACCTTTGTCACAGATTTTTCATAATTCGTGGACATGTACTGCAGATGTGGTGACAATACCAAGAAAGCAGTTCCAGTTCTAGTTTATGAACAGCAACTGCCATGCAAATAAAATTCGTTGTAAAGAACATAAAGAAATCTAACAACTTAAAATAGTGCCGCATTCTCCATTTTCTTACTGTGATTTGTCAGCAGTGCTGATACTTCAGCAGAAATTCTGAGTAACATTCTACTAAAACAAATGTTACATGTAACAGCTTTTCTTTCTTTATTTCTGTGTTATTAGTTCCTTACGTTCAGATTATAAGAGTGCTTACCACTTAGGAGTTGCTATGTTCCTTCATTTATTCTTCAGCTATTGTTAAAATCTTCGCAATAGCACCTCATTGTGATGCAATGTAAGTTATGGTATCAAAGACGATGCATGATTTATCACCTCCCAGCACTATCTGCTGTAGTTTAAAAAGCTGCACTAGAGTATTGCATTTCTACTAGTTTTAACTCACGTTTTTCTCTTTTGGAATGAATTTATCCTTTTTTTGTCTGCCTACAACAATGTGGTTTGCTCTTGAGAGCCTATGGCTAATATTTTGCATAATAAGTTAGCTTTTACAAATAATGGAAAAGGAAGCATCAGAGGGGGGAAAATATCAAACTAACACACATGCCTCTGAATATGTTCACAATATTCTAATGAACCCGGATACCTTGGCAAAGCAATGCACTTTTCTCTAACGAAGACTGTAAGAACAAGTGAGAGGGAGAGAAACTGATCAAGTAATAGGACTCCTGCATTTCATGTCAGTATGACCTGGCAATTGCTGTCAACAGACAACTTCTGTAATACACTGACATCAGTCTCACACACCTTTTTTTTTCTTGAGCAGAAAATATGACTATAAAATTTACCCGGTAGTGTCATTTTTCAACAAGAGTCTCTAGGGCATATGTTGAATTAAGCCACTTTTCATGCTATTTAAGGCTTCTGCCAAGTATTGCAACAATTTCTGGCATCAACACAATGGAACTATGTTCTTTACTACTGAATTACTTAATTGAATAGAAATGGATTGAAAGGTTAAGCCAAATAGTTATCTACCTGGATTTCCTTACTATGTGGAGTATACTCAGTAGCAAACATTCAGGCTTGAATTTGAGGTAAATGACAAAAATGAATCAGACAAGGTGTACGTTCTGTCTCTGATGTGAGAGCTGGACAAACAGTTGCAATTGATAAACAGGCATATGTAGTATTCATTTTCTAAAATCAATTTCTTTAAAAAAAAAAAAAATAAAAGGCTTACTTCATAATGTTCATCTACTAACTCTGTTTTGTTAACCTACTAACTTCGTTTTAACCTCAGTTCACTATGAAAAACATCTGGAAGCTGAATGTTTTCTTTAAGAAATATTCCTTGGACCAGATGATGTTGGAGGTCTTTTCCAACCCTAATGATTCTATGACACTATAGCTCTTTTCCATCCAAATAAACAGAGCAGACTTGTAATAGCAATGGTTCTGTTTGCAGACATTTTTACTGTAATAGAGTTCAGCTGATTCCAACATTTCTTGTAATCTCAGGCAGTTTAGAATGTGTTCTGGCCTGATGAGTTCGAGTAATGTTGACAGGAGAATTACCTGTGCACTAAAGGGACAGTGACTTTCCTAGATGATATATATTTTTTAATCCTGCGTGATGGTGTGTTGAATGTCTTAAAACTATAATTTGTTTTGGATTGGTTCCTTTTTTGTTCATTTAAACTTTTTTTCTTCAGGGTTGCATGTCAGACTTCTCATATTGTCTCAAAAAGGAAAAAACAAACAAGTTACATATGCCTAACAAACATTATAAAATCATGTTATAAACAGAACACCCCTTAGTGTTTATACTTGTGCCAAAATCCTGAAGGTATGATACTGTAACAACAAACCACAGCCAGCTAAATGCAACCAACTATACAAGCATACCTTATGGAATACTTGAGTAAATCATACGTGTTGAATAGTGCTTGTTTTGTAGACGTTTCTGTTTGTGCATTCCTAGTTAAAGGCTTCCCGTCTGAACTTATCCATTCTAATAAAATTTTGGCAGCAGCTCCAATAACATCATCATGTGGATTGGTACTTGCTGTATGTGTGCAGTGCCTCTAAGAATAACAAATAATATTGAACAAACCCGTAACTTGAATGCTAATGAGTAAGACTTCCTCAATTTTCTATACTACTTTGCCTACATATAAAATTGCAACTAGGCGATTGCGCCTGGATTCCCTGACTGCACTTGAACAATGACACCAGACACAACATGGACTCCTCACTCAGTAAGTTTTTGTTTTTACAAAAGTTGTCATTAAGTATTGTTTGACAGTAGTTAAGCAGCACTTAATGTACCAAGTCTGCTTCTGACATGCTGGAACTTGCTCTAAAAATCTTCAGTGTTGGGGACCTCGCATTCTCCTTAGTGTACTCCATCAAAGTGAACTTTGATGATGTTAATAACAAGGCACGATTATATGTGGCTTGAATTTAACATACATTTTTTTCAGGATTCTGGTCAAGACTTCTTGGAACATACTATAAACTTATTCACTCTTCAGTCATTCTCACCAAATGTTGGTTTTGTTCACTAAACTGACAGTGAAGAAAGTATTTGGGCTCATTTTAAAATATGAACCTGAAGCTGACAATTACATAAGAGGTATTTCAGTATCAGCAGAAGGGATGCAAGTGTCTGATGGATGTACTATTGAAGTTCTAATTTTTAAAAGTTCTGTTTTCCTAAGATGGTTAAACTTAAGCTCTCCTAGTGCTCTGCTCATATTTCTATGTAGGCAAATTCAGGATCCTTAGTTAAATCCCCTGTAACTTTCTTTGTATGTTGCACTTCAACTGGTAACCTCACATATTGTTGCTGGTGCTGTGATACTGACCTCTGAGTTCTAGGCAGAGTTATTTGAGTGCTGGTGGTAGTTAAATTGATGCCTGTGTTTATGTAATCTATAAACCTACAAACTTGTAAGAAGCTTGCACGGTGGCAACTGCTGGTGCTTTAATTAAAAAATAAATCTGAATTCCCTTTTCTGGATAGTCTCCCATTTACCTCCACTGTTTGTGGAGGGAGTTAGGGAAGTAGTCTCCTTCAGTCAAATGAAATTGGTTAGGCCATCCTAGTAACAAATTGGATTTTCCAGGATGAATATCAATAGCAATAGTTCTAGGAATTTCTTTATACAATCTTAATCCAAATATAATTTGGATTGTATATCTGATTTTGTGAATCTTACCAGCATGGTTAAAGGGTCTCAGAATCAGCCTGTAACTACAGAAGAATAAAAAATGAGCTTGCTTTATGAGTTCGTGATAAGAGGTAAGGTTTATATGCCTTAAGCATACATTTTCGTATTCTTGCACAGCGAGGTTTCTAAAGTATCAACTGATATCCCCATATCTAGCTCTTTGATCTGAGAATACAAAGCAGTTCAACCTAATTGTTTGTGTAGCTTAAAACCCTGATGGAGTCTGTGTGCCTTTTGGTTACATATGGATGGGATGGCTGTGGTTAAAAATTTAAAAAGTATGGTGCTGGAGTGACAAGCAATCATCAAGCTTTTGCGCACGTTGATGCACTGTTTAAAGACATGCCAGATGAAATAGAGTATGAGGATTTTTCCCCTATTTTTTTTTTACCATAAAAGAAAAATGGATAACTTTCTTGGGAACTCTTATACTGGGCCTTTTGGCTACAGAAATCAATGACGTAGACATGTGCTGTCCCAGTGCTTTTCTAGTCTCTGTGAATCAATATGATGATTTTTTGTTTAACACTTCAGCTGAAGTAGTTGAAAGCAACTGCCACCTTATAAAGAATACCAGAGTAACTCTGTACTCTTTTCAATGAGAATCCTATCTACTGTCCATGTCATTCCCTTATAACCATAACCTGCAAGAAAATGTCTTCAGTCGTGTTTTTCCTAACAAAAAAAAAAATGGGATTGTGCTCCATCCCAGTACAATCATACAAGTTATCTAGTTTTTAATTACCCCTTGATAAGGAATGCTTTGGGCTCCCATTTGCTGCCTGCCTCCCTTGCAGAATCCTCACGGTTAGCCGATTGACACTCTGGCCTTGAAATTCCTGAACATGATAAGCAGCACTTCTTTATATTATTCTTATTTTGCTTGATATGCAAAGTGAAGTTGTTAATTGTATTCATCATTTCTCACTTAGTGTACTCCTCCCTTCTATTACCTCCTCCAGCATAAGGTCAGAGGAGTAATAAAACAGGAATTAAGTTATACGCTCTGGTGCTGTTAATATTCCAGCTACCAGTTTCTGCTATTTCTTAACAAACTTGTGTGTGCCTTCTCGAAATGAGACTAACGTAATGTCAGTGGCTGCTGAAAAGTGATGTGGGGGAACAGACCCCGGGACAGAACAGATGATAGTTTAGTTTACTGATGAACAGAAAGAACTGCAGACCACACTAGCAACATAGGGAATCTACATTTAGGATGAACCTATGAAGTGTTTTTTTTTGTTTTTTTTTTTCCTGGGGGAAAAGTACGAGAATGGCAGTGGCAAAGAGAAGTACAAATATCTAGCTGATTTTGGGTTTTGATTGAGCTTGCGGCTCTAACAGTTGCCAGAGTTGACTGAATCAATGTCTCTAGTTGCCTACATCTACAATACATGTTAGCAATGAAGTTTTTGGCTTTACAAATGCAACTCTATTTGTGTGGGGGAGAGGGGGGAGGGAGGGGTTGTTTGTTTTTTAACATGTACCTACCAAGCAACTGAAGCATTCTGGACCACTGATGGATGTCATCAATTGATCTTTCCAGCACAAATGCCTTTGAGACAAAACACAGAAACTGATGAGATACTACTGTCAGTAACTCTCAGCTGGGAAAGGAATGTCTCCTTAGTAATTTGGTTACAGGCCAATAGATCTCAGAGGTAGTAATTCACAGTAGTTAGATTTCAACTTTAATACCATAGCCAACAGTGTACTGCCCAACTGCATGAAACACATTCACTCCCTGTAATCAGCTTCTGCAAAATTTCTCTTTTAAAGTGTATCATACGTTCACAGTTTTCTAAGTTTTCAGCCATAGTCCTGCTAAAACCTTGTATTACTTTACCAGTACCTCATTTTACATACCATGCAGCCTTCCTCCACAGTAGGTAATTTTGGCTGACATCTCCAGAACTTGCCATTTTTTCAACTGTATTTGAAAATACTGAGTGTCTTCCGTCATACTGGCTTTGGCAGGATGGTACAGTTTAATAATTTTTTTAGTTACTGAACAGTGATAACCAATTGATTTAGTGGCATAATTACTAAGCAGCAATTATTTAATTACAAGATATTGTATTGTTTTTTCTTCCATTCTCTGAGATTCCAAAGAGCCTTGGAAACATCTCAAAGCTAAACATAATACTGAAAATGAACACAGTATTTTCCAGGCTAAACACAGCAATTTGATCTTTAGAGCTTAAGTTCACACAATTTTTTCTTCTGAAAAATACCTATAATTGAAAGAACTTACGCTAAATGAAGTGGGCATGTCTGAAAGAAGCTATGGCAGAGGTCAGTAAGTTGAGGTAAGTGTGGATTGAAAAGGTTGAAAGATGCAGGTCACATTTGGTTAAGTATTTTCCCATTATTTACCTTTACACTTCACCAGAAATCATAGAATCATAGAATATCCTGAGTTGGAAGGGACCCTTAAGGATCATCAAGTCCAACTCTTGACACCGCACAGGTCTACCCAAAAGTTCAGACCATGTGACTAAGTGCACAGTCCAATCTCTTCTTAAATGGTTTAATATTTTTCTAAAAAAGGACTGTACTTTATTATTTTTTTATTATTATTTTTAATTAGGGTAGAATGGACAGCAAAGCTTTGAGGAAAAAAAAAAAAAATCTAAACTCGGAAGTATTCTTAAAGAGTTGTTGAGATTATTGGAACTAATACCTGAGCTGTCCAGGATAGAAGTGCTCTATTGACCAAAAAGCATGAGGAAAAACTGAATTTTAGTTACTTTGTGGTTGTGTTCTCCACAGGTAAGCGGTAGTGATGCAGCTCTTCCTGCACCACCTTCCCGGCCGGCATTTTCCAGCCGTTTGGGCCTCGCTGTCGAGCCAAGGCCTTGCCCAGCAGCTCAGTGCCTTCCCTTGGCACCGAAGGCAGTTACTGCAGTCAGTGAGGGCCCGGGCTGCTGACACTCGGTCCCGTTGTTTAACCCACGGGGCAAACACCCCTCAGAGGCACCCTGGGCGCAGCACCCTTCCCCTGCGAGCAGCCCCCAACCCGCCATTTCCTGCCCCCAAGCTGCAGTAACACCCTTTTAACGCCGTTTTAACGCTGTTTTATGGCCGTTTGGGTCCGGTACCGCGGGGCGCAGCTCCCCTCAGGGCGGCGGCGGGGCCGTGAGGCGGCGGCACGTGAGGCCCGCCACATGGCGCCCGGCCCCGCCCCGCGGCGCTGCCCCGCGCCCTACCCGGCAGGCCCCGCGCCGGGCGCCCCCCGCCTCCTTCCCCCGGTGGCGGCGGCGCTGAGGTGGGGCGCCGCGCTCCGGCGATGTGAGGCGCGGAGCCGCTGCCAGCGCGGCTGCCTCCCTCCTTCCCTCCCTCCCAGCCCCCTCCTTGCCTTTCCCTTCCCTTCCCGTCCCTTCCATCCCCGCCCCGCCAGCCCGGGAGCGGCCCCTCCGGAGGCGCAGCACGGTAAGCCGAAGCCAGCCCGCTCCCTGCCCGCCCGCCGTGCCCCTCAGCCCCCGGGGGCGGCCCTGGCGCCGCTGCGCTGCGGGCCGCGGGGGGCTCGTCGCGGGCCGGGCCGGGCCGGCGCCATCTTAGGTCGCAGCGCGGCCTCGCAGCCCCCTCGCGGTGCCCGGAGCGCGGGGGCCGGGCCGCGAGGGCTTCTCCCGGCCGGGTGCCGGGGGTCTGCCCGCGGGGGCGTCGCGGGGAGGGCTCGCTCCGCCCGCACGGGGCCCCCGGGCTGGGCGGCGGGCGCCGGGCCTCCTCCTCCTCCTCCCCTCCGGCTGCGGCCCGCAGGCCTGGGCCCGGCCCTGAGGCGGCTCCCGGGCGGAGCGGAGCGGCCGCCGCTCGGCTGCCCTCGGGCCTCGGCGCCCTCCCTGGCTCCCTCCCGCCGCCTCGCAGCCGGCCCGGCTCGGGGGTGGGAACTGGGGGCTTGGCTGCCGAGGCAGCGGTGCCCTTCCCTAGGCGGAGCTTACGGCAGCTCCCGGCACGCAGGGCAGCGTTGGCTCCTTGGGTTTTGCTCTGTTCTTAACCCCCCCCGCTTTTTTTTTTTTTCTTTATTTCCTGAGGGGAGTTGGTTCGTGCTTCGGCTTTTTAAAACTTTCCAGGTTCAGCTTCCACTTCGTCATTGTTTCTTCGCTGCTGAAACAAACGCAGCGCCCATTCGAAATGCCATTGCTCGCCAGCCTCGCCAAGCTGCGCGCTGCACGCCTCTGCAGCTCACACCGAGCACAGGCACGGGCCGGGGGGGGCTGGCTGAAAAACGCCCTGTAGGTGCTCACCATGAGGGCTGTGTTTGAAACAACACGACTTCCCTGTTAGAACTGGAAGTGCAAAGGACTGATGGGTGAATAATTCCCTGATAGTTGTCAGGAGGAGGTGACAAGCAAGGCTAGTCTGGAAACTTTCTGGCTAATGTAAACACCCTCACTCCTGAAGTATACTACCAACCTCACACCAGTGGTTTGGTTTCAGTTACTTTAAGCCAGTCCAAAGTATCAACCATTGGAAACATTGAGTGTTGACCCTAAGTGTGGAACAAGTGAACTGCATCTGAAGAAGTAAATGGGTTTTCAGTAACTTTAAATCTCACCGCAGCTGTATTTGCCATGATTTTCCATAGAATTGATCTGAGTGTCTGTAAGGTGCACTTGGACAGATTGCTTTCTGTGGGTTTTGCTTCAGCTGTCAGTCTTGTTACATTTAGTAATGTTTGTATCGCTTCTCTTGTTTCCCTGTAAATAAGCAATTGTAAATCCCAATAGTAAAAACTGCTGTTGCTTTTTTAAGCAATCCTTTGATATTATTCTAACAACACTTTAAAATTTTTTTAAAGAGTTTGTTCACAATTTTCATAGAATCACAAAATAGCCCAAGCTGGAAGGGATCAAGTCCAATTCCTGAGTCCACGCAGAACCACCCCAAAATCAGACCATGTGTCTGAGAGCATTGCCCAGCCTTTTCTTGAGCTCCTACAGGCTTGGTGCCATGACCACTGCCCTGGGGAGTCTGTCCCAGTGCCTGGCCACCCACTCAATAAAGAGCCTTTTCCTAACACCCAGCCTGACCCTGCCCTGCAGGGAGACACTTTCTGACACTTTTTAGGTTAGAATGCTCTTTTAAACAGTTTTTTTGATTATTTATGTAGCGTTCCTTTGGAGTTTTGGACCTGCCTCAGATCTGTGGACTACTTCTGAGTAGATATGTGTGTAAATGTGTATTTGTATTTATACACATTAAAAAGAAATAGGGTAAATAAAGGTTGTTGCCAGTGGGTTTACCTTTGTTACAATGGAGTCTGCACCTCCGCTGGAAAATATTTGTGGAGAGTGGGGGAAGAAAAGAAGTCACTGTTGTTGCTGGCTTTTAGAGCAACCGCTAGAAGGATTCCTGGCATGCAGGTTCTGCTTTAATCAAGTTTAAAAAGATGAAAACTTGGAAGCTGATTGTACTCTAAAGATGGATGGAGATGTTGTCAATGATGACAATTTGAGCAGTTCCTGCATGCCTCCTGTAATCAAACCTTTTCCCCTTACTGCAGTTGTAATTCTGTAGGCCACTAATTTTTTTGACCTCTCAGTCATGCCGGTTCCACTGCTCACAGGCCAGGTTATTTTTAATCTGCATAGGTTCATGTCCTAGTCCTATGAGAAGCTGTGCTATCATGACTGAAGGAGGAGTATAGGAACAAGGCAGGAACTCATTAGGCTTAGTAAAAGCATTGCCTTAAATTCCTGTTGTTGGAATAATAATAGTAATAAAAGATCCAAAATAACTTGATACTCGCCTTTAAAAAGCGGTCCTACTTTTTGAGTCACCTTTTGAGAAAACCATTTTTATTCATAAAATGGAATTGTTCATAAGCGCAGCTAGGTGGTGTCACCTAAATGTCTATGCTTATGTTATTAAATTTACTTTTATTTGGATAAAAAAAATCAGCTGCATTCTGCTGTAACTGAAGTTACCACGCATCTTGTTAAAACTGTGCTAGTATGTAGATTGTTTGTGCCTATTCTGTTTTCTGTGTAATTTGTATGTGTTCTCATCTTCTCTAGTACATCTTGTATCCGATTACTTTTTTGAGGTCAAATAAAATTAAGTTTCTTAAATAAAAATACCCCCTACACCGTTCGTATCTGTGTTAGCAGTTCCATAAGCCAAGTGCCTGAAAATGATCTTTCATTTTGCCTTGAAGTCTCCCAAACATTGTCTCCCTGTAAGTAAAGCAAAGGCCTTCTGTGAAGGAAGAGATTGGGCCGTGACCTTCTGAGACCTGGCACGTGGCCTTTCCTACCTGCGTGAAGTGGACATCGGCTCCATGCTCTTCTTCTTGTCCTGTGACAAGAACCTAGTCTAGTGTCCTGTTCTTTTCTAGCACTTTGTTTAACTTCAGCATCCTGATCTGATGAAGGAAGCAAGTAGTAGCTCTGCAACTTGGTGTTATCCTCAAGACATGGCACACAGCCGTCCCACCCCCCTCTCACACGCTTCACTGCAAGCAGGTGGAGGATTGTTGTGGCATAAAGACTACATGGACACCAGGGCTCTTTTAGGATCAGTAACTGCTGCTACTTAATTGATGCCATAACTTCATTATCCATGTTGCATCCCCATCTTGAGGACAGGCTCCCTCCTTATACTATTCGCCCCACAGCAGTACTTTTCCACCATTCATTGGTCAACAGCTTTGCCCAGCAACTTCCAAGCCATAATGGCTGGAGAACAAGCAACGTGAGACGGCAGGGAGTCTCCTGAATCACCCTTCTTTGTTCCCTCTAAACTCTTTAAATTCCTTGATGGCCTCATCGATAAGAGTTCAATGTTATCCCCAGCCATGGGGATTGCAGACACCCATGGCCACATTCACACAGATTGTGACTGCTCCACAGTGATTTTTGATAGCAGCTCATTGCTCCTGTCCTGAAGTCGTTGACTCTTATTAGACACTTTCTCACTCCCTGTGCTGAAGACTTCCATTTTAAACACTGTTGAGAGATTATGAGTATTCTTAACTTTGCATAGTTATACTTTGAAAAAAGAAACTTAACCCAATGTTTAAAATATATGTTGCGCTTGATATACTTTTGGAAAAGAGAAGATCATGGGAAATTACACAGAAAACTGTTGACTGAACGCCCTTGACGTGTTAAAGAGGAATTGTATGGTTTAAGAAGTAGTAGTTTATGAATATAGCCTTGATTTTGTCACCTTGTGTATATACAAGTATATATGTATAGTCTTTTTTTTTTTTTTGGTAGTTACTAATGACATTATCATACATATGCTTTGTTTCTAAAAGATCTGAGCTTGATTTAGTGTAGACAGTTGATAAATAGAAAAACAGTATCAAGATTTTAGAGATGAAGTTGAATTTTGACACTAAGAGGTTTGGTGTTAGGGCTGTAGGTATTCAAGGAAAACCAAAGTCAGGGTTTGTGATACATTTCTGAAATCAACTGTACAAATAGCTCTTGCATTCAAGAATTCATAGCTACCTCTGGGCAAAAATCTGCTTGCAACTGTAGAAAACAGCAAGGCTTTTGAGTGTGTGGAGACTATAGCATCCATTAAAGGATACAAAAAAAATAGTCCCAGCACACTTCCTTAAAGTCTTTAATTATGTTAATATCGCTATTTTACTACTAATAATAGGGAAAAGTTGTTCTCGTCAACATATATGTAGTAATGGTAAAAACAGTTTGTTACTTGCGGTGTGAACAGGTCAGTTCAACTGCATGTTGCTGCTGAAAGGCAATATCCGTTTTGTCCTTCCTTGCATTGCTATTAGAGCTATGGCTGTGACATCACACCAGGTACAGGGAGTTACAGTGTCAGGCAACTATCACTGTGTAATAGAATGATTTTCAAAGTCCAGCTTCCTTAGCTAGTTTGCTTTGTAAAGTAAATATTCCATAAGCATAAGGGAAGTATTAGTAATGGTTATGTGGCTGGGGCCTGATACAAGACAAGAAATACTCTTGTATTGATTGTGGTCTTCATGAAAGAAGTTCCTTGAGTTCTGTTCTCCAGTTTTTGTCAAAGCAGTCCAGTGATGAATAGAATTTCATGTACGTAACAAAACTATTAATTAATTTCAATCAAATTCTCTCTTAGCTTGAGGTACTGTTGGCGTCATCAAGCAAAACTGAGACATCAAAGTCTGTGAAGCTCCAAGTCTTAGGAAGAGCAAATACAATTTTACTGGCATTCTGATACTGCTTATTGCTGAAGCCATCGCTTGGTTTTATGAAAATACTGGTCTTATTATAATTTATTTTACATATATGTATATTATACTCCAAATAACCTCTGTTCTTATTTCCTGAATTGTTAAGAAATGCTTTTAAGATTATCTAACAGGGGTTGTGAAAAGAAAGAGGAAAGCTTTGTTAGATGTCACGGCTTATTTAAAGACAAACAGAACCATTTGTGATTGGTAGCTCTGATGTTGATCTTTGAAGATCTACATGTATTCTAGATCAGGTCATGTTGAACCTGTATTGAACGTGGTGGGGGGAGACCATAATCTGGGAATTATTGTCAAGTGCAGTCATTTCTGTTCACAGTAAAGCATTTGTCCCACAAAAGTACTGAATATTTGTTGTTGTTTTTTCTGTCTAGTCTCGAGATGGCAGAATTATTTATGGAATGTGAAGAAGAGGAGCTAGAACCATGGCAGAAGAGAGTGAAAGAAGTGGAAGAGGATGATGATGATGATGAGCCAATCTTTGTTGGAGAAATCTCAAGCTCAAAGCCACCTAGTACATGTAAGATAACATTTTCCATAATTTAAAGAGGTATTTTAAGGTGTAAAACTTCCAACTTATATTGAAAATGGAGATTTTTAAAATCAGCGAGATTTAAGAAATTCTACATCTTAAAGCTGTTCTTTAGTTTGCTGTCTTACACTGAAAACTGGAATTTTTAGGGAATTCTGTTGTAACATCCAGGTAATGCACAGCTGTCTCTACCTGTAAACTTAAATCTCTCGAGGCAAAACAAGAACATTTGAAGGTTTTAGCACTGACAATACAGTTACAGTCCAGTACAGACGATGCTGAGACCGTGCAACAGCTCTTAATATAGTCAATATTTAAGTAGATACTTGGAAGTGTCTCTGCTAAAGTAACATGCATGAATTCAGGACTTCATGTGGCAGTCCCTCTTCCACCCCCTGCTCCTCCCCTGCTCATTTCATGTGTTGATAGAATATGTGGACATCATTTTGATAAAACGGTGGTAACTGTCCAAGTGTGTATAATAAAGGCACAAACAGGAACATCATTTAATATGAAAATAGCACAAGCCTGTCTGCTAAGTAAGAGATTTCTATTAATAAATTCATTACCTCCCTATGAAATCTGAGTTTTTTCATCAAGTTCTGTAGTTCTCTCTGATTGCAGGTAGTGCAGGGAATGAGGTTAGGTGGTTGTGATGACAGCAGATGTATCAGAATTCCATGTTTTTCCTGTGCTTGGGCTTTGGCAGGTAAGTGAAGGAGAACATAATTTTCGTTATTAAAATTAATTTAATGGAAGTTTTGGATCTCTGTGTTTGGCCATCATGTAGTCAAATGTTAGGAGGTTTTACCTAAGTATTCCCTAGTCGTCAAACACAGAAGACAGCCTGGTAAGGAGGTTCACAGCTGCATGGTTTTGTCTTGTCTCTGCTATGCTTGTATCTGAGATTTTCATAGTCATTTTCTGAACGTTTGTTGTTTGCAGTAAAGAATTTCAAGGCAAAATGTTAAACTAGGCTCTTTGCCACACTCTGCTGCATGGACTTTGGAGCTATTCTTAGCTGTTCAGTCATTTTCATTTATAGTACCTTCATCTTGCATCTGAGCTCTGTTTTACTTTGTTACTCGCTGGGATAGTAAGTCTACTTTAATACTTCTTTCACTAGCTTAAAAATGTGGAAAATAACATCTTAAGTATTTGAGAAGCATTAAAGTTGATGTTAAAGCTCTCTCACCTAAAAATAGTTCTCAATGGTTAATGTTTTTGAATACTTGAAAAATAGTCTACATCCTCTTGAACCTTTGGAAGAATGCTTGAAATTTGGTTTAAGAAGTTTTCTGAAGTTACTAATTTCTAAAAAGATTAAAAAAAAAAAAAACTAACTATTTTTTAGGAGGCCTAAAGACCTCTGGATTACTGTTGGCCATTAGCAGTAGATCATGAAAGTGAACTGTTAAAGTGCAAGACATTGGAGCAATAAATATACAAAGGTTCACTGCAGTCAGTATAAAGGTTATTTCCCAGTCAGAAGGATAGAAATACGTGTTTGAAGTGAGAGCTATGTTTGTGATATAATTCAGCAGCTTCAAGAACTTTGGTAAAAGATACAGACTTGCAATGTATGCCTCTAATTCTGCTGCCCATACTCAGTCCTGACACACATAAAAGCACTTATGATATAACTTGTTACTTTCTCTTTTCCTTCCCTTTCCCCAACTTTTCTCTTTGTAATCTCCTACTTGACTATCAAAAACAGCTATGGAAGAATGACCTCAGTTCTTCTCTGGCTTGTAAGTAGTACGTCCTGGCAGTAGTCAGGCTCCAGTCTGCAGAATCGTTGTTCGTGATAGGCAAGCCACAATGAACTCAGCTTTGCTTACTGCTACTATTTAGTTTTTGCTTGAGAAAATCCCTGTCTGATCAGATGACAAATGGAGATGTGCATATTGCTCTTAATTTTTCTGAAAGGTATGTTTTCTGCAATACATAGCAATCTTTTTAACCTTCTTCTGACAATGCAATTATCAGTTTTTATAGACTGATGTTGAAATTGGGAAGGAAATAGGTAAGGGCCCCAGCCTTGACATGCTGGCCCAGTGTTACGTATGGCAAAGTGTCTCTTCTGCCATGCTGGAGGATTAGTTAGAGTGGGATGAAAAGTAACTCTCACTTTGCTTGCTTTACTGTTTCCTGCAACTGCTTATTTCTCCTACAGTTATTGCTCATTTTTTCTTGCTTACTTTTTCATACACATAAACTTGTAATTTGTTGCTACTTTAAAATGTTATTCTCCATGCTACCGTGTTATTGTTCAGTACTGTTTTACCCAAACTGGAAAAATTAAATACTTTGAAGGGGGAGGGGAAACAGCATGTCAAGTCTATGAAGAATCAATTGTCATGTGAATCTAGTTTATTTCAAAACACTGGTTTTCTGAAATGTTTTTATGAATAGTAAACTCTACCTTTATATTTTAGGATTTGAATTGTCTGTGTATCAGACTGCCTGGAGCTGCATATCTTTTGTGAACCATAACTTTTAAGTTTTTAGGGTAGCTCTTTTTTTGTTTGCTTGTCTGTTTTTGATTTGTTCTTTTGTTGTGTTGTGTTTTTTATAGGGGGGAGGGGGAGGTAGACAAAGGTTTTTGTTTTGGCTCTGGAATTAAAATGTGGGGTATAGATTTGTTAATAAACATGAAAATATACATATTTGGGTAAATCCTGAGTTAAGTTAATCCTTGCTCATAGACTGCATCATTTGAAGTAAAAATAGTATTATTGCAGAAGTAAATTTCTCCTATCTTAAAAAATGCAAACTTGTTAGAATCTGTCGCTTGCAGCTGCTTTTTCATTAGTATGATCTAAATGCAGGTGACAGGTTGAGAGCTGTGATCTGAGCTCTGCTGCTGTTAGATTTATTTATCAACCTGGGGACTGAATACTCATGAGCTGTTGTCTGTGGAAGCAGCCTTGAGGTTATTAAGCACAATTTCCAGAAGTTTTAATACCTCGTTTGAGATCCTGATGTAATTTGACCCCGGTTTGAAAAGGTATTTTCAATCTTACTGATTTGGAACATTTACCTAATTTCATATGCATATTTTCACATGTCAGAGCAAGAAACTTGGCAGTAGCATTAAATGCATTGAGAATCTGGTGGTAGAAGAATATTGTAATTTGATCAATATTGCTGTAATATTCTGGCCTATACATTGTAATCATAGAAAAAGATGTAGATGGTTGGGGAATATTGCTGATACCGGTTAGGGAGTAAGCATTAGATCTAAGAAATTCCACTCTTTTCCAACAAGTTAGAACTCAGGTCATAGACTGCTGTGTGGGATATGTAAGAAAATCAATCTGATTGTAATACACTTCCAATATGGCTCCCGTAATTGCTGCTCTCTTCATCTCCTTTGGCACTGGGAACTTGAGATTGGTGATTGTTTAGTAACTGGTTTAAAGAAAATGATTCCTTTTCTGCAGAGCAGTTGTAGAGTTGGGGAACTTCTTTTCTATGTATGCAACAAACATTAATGAATAAATGCATTTCTTAAAATCAGCAGAGCTAAATCTTTGTGAAGTGTTCTTATTTTGCTTACACTCTTACTTGTGTCTTAATCTCCAAGAAAATAAAACCTGAGATTCTTAGGTGAGCTAGCCAAACTAAGAAAAGCAGAGTAGAAGAGCTTGTCTTAACTGGTACAAATGACATTGTGTGTTGTAAGGTTATTTGTTTTAGAAGTAATATTCTAATTCATAAGGCAGATCCTAATTGGCTTAATTAGTGGACATGAATGCTGCTTTTAATTTGCAAAGAGCTTAAGCTATTAATTTAACTGCAATTAAGATAAATGTAACTTTTGACAGATATATTGAACAGAGTCAACTTCGGCTCATCACGAAGGGGGATACAGAATGGTGCACCCAGTAGAGGTACTATATTGTCCTAATATGGTAATTAAAAAACAAACACACTCAAAAACACAAAACTTATGAAATGTCTGACCACAAAAGTATATAAAGATAACTTTGGAATCCTTTGCAACAGGTACTGTTACTACATTCAAGCCTGAAAGTCACCATTATCCGACATCTGCCTCCAGCCCCAGTGCCATGCCTGTCTCATCAGTCTTTCAGTCTGTATCCAGACCTACGACTAGCTCTGTAGCAGTTCAGCCATTGTCTAGACCAGTGAATGTTTCAGGAACTTCACAGACACTGCAGAGACCAGTTGCTGGATGTTTATCAACACAGCAGATGCCCCGGCCAAGTTCTGGAATATCACAGCCTGTTAGCAGACCTGTAACCATTCCAGTGACGACACAGCCAGTATCAAGAAATATCACAGTTCCTGTAGTGGCTCAACCTGTATCCAGGCCAGTGACTACTGTAACAACACAGCCTGTAATACTCAATCAGGTAAATTTTTATTCCCTTAAACTGTAAAATACTTAGTTTGCTTTTGAATAAATTAATGAGGAACATATGGACTCACTTAGTAGAGTTATTTGAAGACCTGCACTAAATTATTGACTACCGTTACGTACATTGTAAGGATGCATTGACCATAACCTTGCTCTGCTTAATTATTATATATATTTAAAATACTGATTTAAAAACTCTTAGTACGTTTAAAATGCGTTGCAGGGCTCAAGGATGGTAGCTTTACCTAATAACAGCAGAATTAAATGAAAAATCTTGAGCCTAGATTGATGTGGTTTAGCTAATTTGTTTAGCTTATATGTAGAAATGATGGAAAATCCCATTCTGTAAGTTTTACAGAGATGCATTCTTTTCTTAAAGACGGATCCTTCATATTGGTGAATTAATTTCATTTTGCATTTTGTGTTTAGCTTTTCCCATGTGATTTTTACAATGGCTCTCCTGGGGTATGGCTGCTTGAGAGAATGCTGTTGTGGTAGCTTCTTGGTTCGCTTGGCAGCTGTAGTGAAACTGTGGTATGAGAACGGGGGTGCAAGCAGCCATAAGTTGTAGGGTGAGTAGCTGGAAGGCTCTTACAAGATACTTGATTTTTCTTAAAAGCCCAAGGGAATTAGGTACACAAGTCATGTATTGTAGATCTTCAGGGAGAGACAGGGAACCTCAGGATTCCCTCAGATCTTCAGGGAGTCACGTTAGATGCTGGCTTTTTTGCCTTACCTGTTGGATGCTTGTGAGAGAGAGAGAGCGAAGATTGACATTTTATGTTTGTATGAGGTAAACTATGGTGTGAAAAGGCAATGTCTAGGCAATGTGACTACTATATAACTGCTGCTGTCAGGCTAAAATGAAGTGGACACCATCTCCACGATCCATGCAAATTTCCAGACCTGCAGTTGTCCTAGCTGCCAGTCTTTAGGTATAAATGAAAATCTTTCAGTCTTACTATATTCTGCTTTTACTGAACAAGGAAATCAGTATGAATAAGGCTGATAGAACATGAGAATTAGATATTCTTCTTATGATTTGTGGCAAAATCATCGGTGGTGCTGGATTTTCAGAAAAACTACAATAGAATTGTTGCCTGCATAGCTGGATCTCTGGCAGATTTGTTAGGAAGGAACTCGTACTTTCCAATGTCGAGTCTTCAGGAGTTGACTGACAATTTGCAAAGAGAACTTTTTGGGCATGTCTAGTGAAACATGTTAATTAAATGTCTGTCGTGGCATGTATGAAGGCCTAAAACAGTGATATAATTAGAAGGCCAGATGTCAGTAGGACGTGCAGATTGGCTCTAAAGTCCTCTTAAATTTGTCTTTATAAAGCAGCCTGAGTTAATACAGAAAAGTCTGCTATTTCACCTAATGTATACACATATTCCAAGTCTGTGAGTTTTATCAAGGTTTACTCATGATGTAGTATGCTTTTTCAAATCCTTCTAAAGGATGTTAGGATGTCTTGCAGAATCTCTGTTGCATGAGACAGCTTCCTCCCATACTTCTCTCACATATAAATTCTGTGTTTCTGTTCTAATAGATAAAGCTGCTAGTGGCCTCTAAAATGGTTTTATTAGGAAACCTTTGAGTAAGCAGACCTAGGAAAGCTGAGCTGCAAAACGTATATGTAAGTGGGATGTAACTCGCATGATGGTAATTTCTTCTGAAGGTTAAAGATGGTATACACACAGCACTTCTTTTTGTTGAAAGTTCTTTCTCATTTATCAAGTTTGCTTGCAACAGGAATGTCGAAGTTGACTTAAACAATTTCTTTTACTTTGCCAAAACCTGCAGGTTGTTCTTGTTACTGGTAGAGATACACCTATGTAAAGCAGTCGCAGCTAGAAATGCGGCTTTCAAGGTGCATGATGTAGGAAAGGGTCTCTAACTATGTATTAGGCTGTTCTGTCTTTATTCCAAGTTAGATCAGTGTGCTTTACAAAGCAGAGCATCCTTTTGTGGGATGCCCAGTGCATATATGTTCTGTGGTCTCTTAGAACTTACACAATTGAGACCATCTCATATTGTATGGTTTCTTTTCAGTGTTGGCATTTTGATCATGGCTTTCACAAGCTCTTTAATTTTTTAGGTTTATCCTAAGCGTGTTCTTAAGATGTTATTCTTGAGTACTGTTAGGAAGACTGTTCTGATGGTGGTTTTCTTCCTTGCTTAGAACATACTGAAGGTGACTCTTCCATCTCTTCAACTTAACTCTTCCAGATTCAGATTAGTATTTCCACTTTCAGCCTTATTTAGGATAGTTCGTTTCCTTATCCTTGTACTGTTCAGCCACTTGATTAAACCATACTTTGGGGGTGAGGGGGGAAAGGCTTGATTGTTGTGCTTTTATTTTTAATGAGGTACTGTAGTTCAGGTTCTTGGGCAGTGTTCTGTGTTTTTTAATATCACTCCTGACACAACTGTCATTTGCTCTTCTTAGTGTCATATGTATGCTACTTTTATTTTGGTTCATGTCCTTGGCTAGAATTGTCTTCATTCAAGAGCTCCTTAAGCTTTGGGTATTTTTTTCCCCGTTATCTAGTCTTCCTTCTCTGGGGACCACTGCTTTATATTAATGTTTTTCTACCTTGGGCTTTATATGACGCTTTCATTCACATGTTTTCTGTTTCTTCCCAACCTGATTCTTCTGTTTTGTGTTCTTGTTACTGCACTATTTTAAATCAGTTCCAGAAATTCTGAATTGAATTTGGCTTTGGTGGTACTGTCTACACCAGTCCTAATTAATTCAGAGCTACTGCTGTTGTATGATACTGTAAGGTTATCTTCTTCTTTAAGGCTCGTTCATTCTCAGCGATGAGGATTTTCTATGACCCAGCATTCCGAATGCCTTCCAGTAAGCCCTAGCCACTTCTGTCCATCTTTCCCGTAATGGCTAGGCACATTCCTCAGCCTGAGTGTGATTCAGGTTTCAGTTCTTCCTAGTTAAATTTTGAAAGAGCAAAGGTCCAGTACCATGCATCATTCCAGTTCTATGTGGATTTGGTTACAGATTGGCGTGTCAGTTTCTACAGTTAGGAAACCCAACATGCACATGGAGTCTAAAATTGTTACTAGTCTTCTGAAAAACAGAGTGACAATGTTTTTTTTTTTTTTTTTTTTCTTTACTTGAGCCCTCGGAACTTCATTTATAATGTTGTTGGTTTTAGACTTTCTACATGTGAGAGCACCTGTATGCGTTAATTTAGTTAATATGTTAATTTACTTAATTTTGGTTGATTTTTTTTCATTGACACGGTAAAGCTGCTCTATTTAATTATTTAAAATGTTTTTGCTTTCTAAAGTATGATAATATTTTTATATTTTTTTATTGTATGTAAAACAACAGAACCAAATTATATGAAAAGAATAGTTTTAAACAGAAGGGGACGTTGAGAAAAAAAAGAGACTGAATTTCCAGGCTTTTACTTTCTTGCTCACCAGACGAGTTTCGTATATACTAGGGAAGTGTACACATGCCATCGAAATACCTAGTGTATTGAAGAAAGCTGAAATTGTATCAGCACTTAAAAACAAACTGCAAAGTAGTAAGAGTGGCAGATTTTGTGTATATGTATTGTATTGGTCGCATTTAAAGTGGTGGTGTGCAAAGTCCTCCACCCCAGGAGCCTGCAACAGGTTTACCACCTGAGCATCAGTTGCTTCAGAACTGGGGTTTGCAGGTTAAGGGCTTCACTTGTAATTTCACTGGCTAGTCTGAAGCCATCATGGATACAGTAAAACCTGCTCTGGTAGGACTCCTGCTCATGGTTTTTACTTGTAACAAATACGGCAAAGAAATCTAGTAGTTAAATGTTTTTAGCATTATCATGATTTCAACAGCTACACCTTTGCTTAACTTACTTAGATTGAATTTGATCGCTCCGGAAGAACGGCTCTGCGTTTTCATTAGGGCCCTGCAGGGTCTCCGTTTCAGACCTCTACAACAAAAACAGGGTGGGAAGAAAAAGCTCTTGCTTTGTTCCAATCTTTTCTAGTACTTAAGAGTCCTAAAAAAAATTATCATACCTGTATGTGTATTTGTGCACTGCCTTTAGACTTGTTACCATCAAGTTTAGTCAAAATGGTGGTAGTTAAAAAGATAGCAGCTTCTACCAGGATGTTTCTACAATTGTGCTGGCTTAGTGGAGAGGGAAGCGTATTAAGAGACTTATCTTTACAGCAAAAAGCATTGTGGCCTTCGTCTCATGGATACATTGATGACAAAGTGTGTGTATGAGTGTTAGGTGATCATGTTTTAAGAAAGTGGGGCTAATTCTGTCTAGTCTTTTGTTTCACAGTACAGCTTGACAAAGTTAATGTAACTAATTGCACTATTTCAGAGTAGAAAGATGAAGTGCCAACATTTTGCCATTTATACCTCAAAATGGAGATTTAATGCAATTCTACCATAAGGTTTTTCTTAACTGATTATTGCTATTGCTGAAAATATTTCTTGTTCCAAATTGTTTTAGTTAGTATGAACAGAGATGTGAGCAATATTAATGATCTTGGCAAGTGTGTTTTTGACCTACCACAGCCTCTAAATTTGAATGTTAATAAGAACTAAATTTGATGTTTCCTTCACTCTAAACATTACCTGTTAGGTGATCAATTAAAGTGTTTAGGTGTAAGTTTCTTTGTTGCGGCTGAGAAATATAGACTCTGTTTCATTTTTTAGGTTATGGTAGTACCAAAGGGCAAACCTTTTAAGTTGAAGGGTAAAAGTATACCTGTATTTGGAGATGCTCAAAAGCATCAAGGTGCAGAGAAACACAAACCAACTTTTAGGTTAGCTGTGCTTTGAAGAGGGAGTTAAACTGTATTATTTCAAGAAATCTCTTATAAATTATCCTATATAAAAGAAAAAAAAAAAAATCCCTTAGTGATACCATAAGTTTGAGTGCCATTCACAGTCACCATGTTGTAGATACTTCCTTACTTTCATTAAAGCTTGATCACTTCATAGAATTCAACTGGTGTAATCTTATCTTTAAGAGGCTTCTGCTCGCAGCAAGTTTGTGCTACTTTCAGTTCTGTTTTCTGTTCTTTTAAAATGCAGGTAGTAGCTGTTACACAGGAGTAACAGGCAAATGTCTAAGCTTGTATTGAAGGAAGAAAGCTCTACAGTTGTCAGAACAATTCAAGTGTAATTTGAAACATCATCAGACTTTTGAACAAAAGTAATTACAATTAGCAATTCACATAGTCCTAGTAATATTTCATAAAATGGGTTTTCTTGGGTCATATGGTTGTTTTTTTTTTTTGGATATACAGCTATGACTAAATTAACCACTGATAAGAGTTGCAAACTTCTTAAAATGTCAAAAGAAACTATTTGGGGGAGATTGTAATGAACTTGGTTTAGAGATGAGTACTTATGAGTACTTGTAAGCCGTCGTATGTTTTTAAGATAAACCCTTTGAAGCCTGCAAGTAAAAAAATGTTAAACCTCAAATTTCTTTTCCCTCTTGAAAATATCTTATTAGGATTATATTATGGATTCTCCACCAGCTGCACCAGATAATACATCTGGTATACTGTTTGGTGTGAGAGAGAACTCGGGAGTTCCACAGTACCAGACTGGGCCATCAGTGAATGTAACAGGTGGGTATAACTGTAGTAGTTGATAAGAGAAAGAAACAGCGTAATGTCATTTAACTGTAGTGCAGACCTTTGGGTTATAATTTTAAATAGGATTTTTAGAATATAGTATAGCTACTTTTTTTTCTTCCCCCTGTACATAACACTATATAATGTTTAATGAATTAAACGTCAGAGCCTTGTGTTGTCAGACTTTGCTTTTCATTGCATTAGACTGACTGTAATATCAACTGATGTCTTGTAATGGTCATTTAGATGGAAAAAAAAATATTGCCAGATAAGCTACATTTTTTTTTGACAGTTAAAGGCTCATTTTCTGTATATCCAGCACTCTTCGACTAGCATGAATAGAAGCGGCTGTTAGCAAGAGAGGGGCTGTGGAACAGTGCCAGAAGAACTTCCTGAGTCTGCTGAGTGGATTCCCAATGATGATGGTCTTGGTTTCCTGACTGCTAAATATAGCAGTTGGAGTAAATGGGATCAAAAGGATCCTGTGCAAAAAGGAGGGGGAAGGAAAAGAATACAGTTTGACAACTAATTTTTTTTTTTCATCTAGCTAAACCGTATTTCAACAGGAACTATTTAACCTATCTAAACACAAACAAACAAACAATCCCTTTTTTTCATAGCAGGTGGAATAGAATTGAAGCATGCAGTGTATTCAATCTTAAACAGGCTGTAACTTGAAACTTTCCCTTTTTTTGTGAAGGATTGCACTTCTCTAATAACTGAACAGAATCCTAGGATTCAGTCTGTAAGTTATAGATGACAAACACTTCTGATTCTTCCATAAGGTAACAGGCTATCTATAATGAATGGCTTAACAGGTCATACTAAAAGTAAAACAGAATGACTGGTAGCTTCTTCTGTTGCTTGGTATGATGATTTTGCATCTCTAGCTAAGGCATTCACTGCAGCTACTGATCAATGAAGGTAGTGTATTTCTTTGCATGTGTCTATTCTGTGATCTGATTCTTGTCTTAGTGGAATAAATAGCTTTTTGTAAAGTAAATGAGGCTTTTATTTATTGCAAATGGTTCAGTATTCAACCCTAGTTCTCCAAAGCCACAGGTATTTAATTTTATTTTTCTAATTCATGACACCTGCTTGCATATTTAACAATTACTTATGTTAGGCTCTTATCAGGAAAAATGATGTACTCAAAGGCATCAAGGACTGTAATTCAAAGTAATATACCATACTTAGTCTGTATATTTCAGTAAGATACACGACAGAGAAAATAGATGAAAAGATTTATTATTTCTGTTTCAAAGTTGTGTCTCTTTCATTCCTATATGACACAGGAGGCTAATGTAATATTTAACTTAATTTCCCAAGAAGTATCTGTGTGTTTTGTGATTTGGCTGGCGTGGTGAGGTCACGTAAGGCTCTTACATTTGGTTTGGTTGTATGTGCCAATGCCTACTTGCCTGTGTTGGCATTGTGCTTCCTCTAATTCATGGGCAGCACTGCTGGCACAAAGCATTCTGGAATATGGTATTTCAAAGTGCAGTCTTAGTGGGAACCAGCCCGTGGTACTCTCTGCAGAGTAGTTGAACTTCTGCATGTGGAGTCACTGAAGAATACACAACTTTTAGCTCCACATAGCATAAATGTTTGTTTCTGAGGTCTGTGAACCAGGCAAATGAGGAACTGCTAACAGACACTAACCAACCTTTTTGCTAGGCTGCTAAACGGTGGTGAGAAGTTAAACTGTACTGATAGCTCGTACCTGGGTGTTGGATGGGCTCTGGGGATATATGTGAAACTATGCACTTGGAGGAACCAGAAAATGCCATAGCCAACAGAAAAACTGTTCTGTGGTATTCAAGAGCTGTCTGAAGTGTATGCATCCATTCGTATCACTAGGTTAATGAAAGTGTTGGTGAGGGACAGGTCTGAGAAGGCTTTCATGTCCCGATTCTGTGAATTTGATGCGATTTATCACATTACATAAACCACCTCTATTCAAGGTCACTATTTTTAATATATTTTACCGTATTGTGGCTTCTTTTTGCAGTAATTCTCAATATCATATACAGTGATGCTGTGTGTATGTTAGTAGTCAACTGTTTCATAATAACTACAAAATATTTACAGAAGTATTTACTAGTAGCGTGAAATGAAGATAATAGACTTCATAAGCAAACTGCAAAACCAAACAGCAACTGTGTGCTCTGGGCTCCAGTACCTGGAGTCCCTGACAATTTCAGCTTGTGGTATGTTGGGTGGAGCATTGGACAAACTAGCCTGGAGCATCAGTGATCTGAGGAAATTTGGTGTCAATGCACCAGACTAGAGAGGCAAGTTGAAAAGACAAATCAGTCAGAACAGGGACTGATTTGCATAGGCTAGATATTAAATAATATTTAAAATAGTTTTGTTTATTTTTCACAATATGCCTTAAAATATTTCTAATGAATAAACAGCGGAATTCAAATGCAAATATGTGTATGTTCTCCTAGTGTTATCACTTTTCTGAAAGAGGAAATTTATTAGATCAGAGATATATAAACCAAGGTAAGAATCTTTACCTGTATGAATATAGAAAACGAGCTTCAATTTTTCTGTGTGTCACAGATATGTCAAGCTTATTAAATTTCAAGTATTACCAATTTTGTTAACCTGTAAAGATTGTCTTTTTTATATATCAGGTTTTCCTTAGTAAAATTAAGTATTTTACTGAAGTTTCTTATAAAATCAGACCTTCTGTCTTAACCCAGTCCCTTCTTACACAACAACAGATATGTAATTATATTTTATTAAACTGTGCCTGCTGTGGGTTGATGGCCTGCCTGGTGCTCGAATGGCCTCAGTGATGCAGAATTCAAAAGTTATACCAGTTGTATGAAAACTTTTTGTGATCAAGGATAAGTAAATGTAAAACAAACATCTAGGAAGTAGTGTCATCTAGCAGATGACCTGTTTATTTTGTGTATGCGTTGTCTTTGGGAAACAATGCACAGGCTGAGATATTTGAGCTTAGTATGTTCATTTATGTCAGGAAGAAGTGGTTATTATGGAAGGGTATGCTCAGAAGGAGAATACTAGACTCATTAAATACATATATAACAAGTGAATTATGTTTTCCTGTATATGAGGCATAATGCGGTAAATGTCCAAATGCTCAAATACCAGCATTCCCTGCTGAGATTCTTTGGATTGAACAGGGAGACTGTTTGCTAGCTGTAGATAGCTAATACAGGATAAACACGACTTGGAGGTGAACCAGTGGCTTGGTTTTTATTTTTTCATAGTAGTTTGAATAATTTTATGTAACACAAGTTATCTCTGATCATTGGAAAGGCTTTTAAAGATAGTAGTTCATTTTTTATTACACCCAAAGAAGTCATTGGAGCAGTTAGATGGCTGGGAGGGAAATGTACAAGAGTGTCCTTCCTTGATATCATTGTGTTTGGGAGTTATTTTCTGCAAGTCTTGTCCTCCTCATAGATCATCATACTGTAAAAGCTGTCTGCCATCTGTGCTGTCACTTCAGAATTACTGAAGGCCTGTGCTGTCACCTCAGAATTACTGGTATGCAGCTGTGCTTCAGGTCTAGTTGAAGATTGAGCTCTGTATCAAGATTACATCAGTTGGATGATTCTCCAATCCAAAGATAGTTTTACAGTAACAGAGATGTTGGTTTCAGGACAAGAGAGAGACAAATACTGAAGGACCAGTTTATTAGGCACTGAAACTCTGACTTTCAGAGTTGTTTATAGTGTTTTATTTATTTCTAGAAGTACTGCAAACAATTAGTGAATCAGCATCTTCATCAGAATAGAGCAAAATAGGCATACTATGATTGTTTATTAGAAATTACAACACCATTTTCATTTTGGGTAGTATTTCCCATACAAACTGAAGTCTCAAAATGTTTTACAGAGTTAAGAATCTGTTTGAGATGAGTCTGGGTCAAGATATGAAAAGCAGGCCAAAAAATTCAGTTGGTCACAGTATGTTTTACTTGGTTTTAGAGATGGGGTTGTGTATCTTTCACCTGTACCCTTTTCTTCTCCACTGTCTGAGAAAATTCTGAGTCGGATATAGTTTTCTTAACTTCTGCATGGATTATGATGTTAGGGAAATCTTAACTGCTGTATTTGGACTTGCACATCTTTTAAAGTATAGGCATCAGTAATGTGTTTGTAATATACTATGGAAAAAAACTGAGGTTTTTTAATTTAAACCACTAGGTCTGAATGAGAGTGTTTTTGTATCTAAGCGTCCTGCTACTTCTGAAGGCAACAGTGTAACTCCAAAAAAGGCCAAGCCTAATGAGGTTGGTGCTGGAAGCAATTCAGATGTTTCACCTACAGTTAACTCTCCAACAGTAACACCATCACAAAATGTATCTTCAAAAGGTAGGGTAGATCCAATGGTCTAGCTGTCAATCCATGCGTCTGGTTCATGGAGAAAGCTAGCACTCTTGCAATGTTTAAGTTGATCATTATTCTTAGTTCTGTTAAGGCAATGTAAATAAGTAATTGTTCTGCCTTGAAATAAATAAAAAATAAAGACAGACCTTTCAGTGCAAGAATTTATATACCTTTACAAATTAATTCAACCTAAGTTACTGCATATTCAAACTTCTGGCCTTCCTTGTTCGGATGTTTGACTTCAGTGAAGTGGAGACTAGTTGAGTTGTTCAGCAGCTGTGAAAACAGACATTCAAAACAAATGCTCCTGAACTCATCTGATTTTTTTTTTAGCTCAAACAACTTAATGGGGTTGAAACTTAACCAACTAAAAATCAAGTTTGAAAGAATTTTGTGACTGATGAATTTATCAAGTAGTTAAAAGATTAGTTAAAAGGATGAAAACAATTAACTTTAGGAATGCAAGATGAGGGACTTGGACTATGGAATCTCTGTCCTTGGAGTTACTGAGAAATCAACTGGATGGCTCTGAGCATGCTGATGGGGTTGCATGTGCTTTGAGTGGGAGGCTGGACAAAAACACCTCTACACATCCCTCCTAAATTCTGTGATGCCGGTATTTGGAATAACTATTGCAAAGTGGTTTTTGCAGTTCCGACCTTTCTTTTGCAGTGGTGATTTTGATACGGTTTAAAATAGTAGTAGGAAAGGAGCAGGGGAATTTAAGTTTCAGGTTGCTCTTTGAATGAACTTCCCCTCCCTACAAGTAGAAAGGTAGTCTGGCTGTTTCAGCATATTAGTAATTAGGCACGTTTCCTCCTGAGCCAAAAGGTGCTTTCCAGCTGATTATAATAGACCAGAGCTTCTTATTGACTTTGAGGTATTTCCAGCCACATCCTCTTTCCTATAATATCAAAATGAGAAGCTACCCACATTATGATTAAATTGATTAGAATACTTTTTTTTTTGATGTCCTGTTTGCAGCTGTTCTGCTATCGTTCTCTTCCTTAGCAACCAGCAGGAAGTAGCTATAACACAGAATATTGCTGGGAAAAAAGAATTCCTACACCCTGTGTTGGGTAAAACAGATACTATGCTGCAAAACAGATACTGTGCTGCAGCTTGCAGTGTACAAAAGATAACCAGAGGATATTACTAAATTCAGTAACAAAGGAATAGATGATCATAGTTACTGAGAACCCATTTTTTTGAGTTTGTCTCTAGGCAGTTCCATGATCCCATACAAATTTCAAATGTCACAAAATCCAGCAATGAGGCACCACAGAACGTTACATTTTGCTGCAGAACATTGCAAAATTAATTTGCCCTCAGCAAACTTGTCAAAATGTTTTACAAACTTTAATACTGAAGACTTGCAGCACTGTTTTGTGGTAAATCTCTTGCATGGTCATCCACTCATTTGAAGGACTTTCTGCTTAATTACGGTTCTTAGCAGTAATGTTATCCTCATGGAAAAATACTGCTTGATCTCTGTCTACCTTGTGGATTATGCAAGATCATTTTAATGACAAAATGTATTAGGCAGTTGCGTGGTTATCTCTTAACCCATACTTTTCCGTGTTATAAGGTGGATGTATTTGTGTGTGTATTTTTTATTACATTTTTTCATAGCCCTGGCACAGTACATTTGACCCTGAAGTTAAGATATTAACACTTCTCCTGTGTTTAATCTGTTCTAAACTGCTTATTCTGCATGGAGTCCTCCAGATCTGTGAATGACTTGTAAATGCAAGAGAACTTGACCTGGAAAAGTAGCTCTCACTGTCTTTTGGCAGTTAGGAGAAAACTGGAAGCTTGGCTTTATTCATTGAAGTTTAAGATAACACAAAGGTTTTTGTTTTTAATTTGCTTGAAAAGTATTAATTTGTACTGATAAGAGAATATTCCTTCCTTCCATTCTTGGGAGTAATTATTTAGAGGATTTATTGTCCAGGTTTTCCAAAGACACCTTTGCTCAACAGGAATGATGCATCTGAATAGGCTCAGGGTTACAACTACTGCCAGAGAACTATAGTCTTACTATTGAGAATGAGATGGTGAAATTCCTTTCAAAAACAGGTATCTGAACCCTATGTGATGGTGATCAGGTCATGGCGTAAAAAGTTTTGTACAATTCTTTAAAATTAAACCTCTTTAAAAAAGAAATCACGTAATCTGTTTCGTCTGGGGGCTTAGGGGAACAGAATTAATGTTTTGTCTCCGTTGTGCTCCTATTACCCTCTCCCATTTTTTCCTTGTTATTTGCTAAGATTTTATATATGTTTATATCAAACTGAATAAAATGATTTTGGAAATTAAGAACAGTATTTAAAAGATGGTTGTAAAACCTTGCGTATGTTCACTATAGCCACATCGGTTGTAATAGTTTTTATTTCAAATAGCATGTTTTGCTAGAATAATAAATAATAATAAATCAGTCACTCTTGATTGTGAATTCTGAATCTTAATATGTTTTCCAGGTACTAATGCTACATCAAGCAATATTAAAAATGGAGGACCTTTTCCACGAGCTTGTCCAAAGTGCAATATTCATTTCAATCTTATGGATCCTTTAAAAAATCATATGAAGGTAAAATATTTTGGGGCTGATAAACTTTGTAATAAGTTTATGTGGTCTTCTGGTTGGTTATGAAAAAGAGTGCTATGTTTTGATGTGAAGATAGGCTGGCTGCTGGCTATAATCAGCCAGGGCCCAAATGTCTTGTAGTCACAGAGATAAAGAATGGAGATGGGAAGCTCCAAATGTTGCCGCTTTTGACCATATTTTCCCAATGAAATGAGGCACATGTGCTGCCTGTCTTCTTCAGCTTCAAAATACAATTAAGAAGCATACAAAATAATAATAGTAAAAAAAAAAAAAAGTTTTATCTTTATTTAATCACTGTTTGTAGAAATCGCTTTTGTACTTACTATACTAGCTGAATTAAAGAACTGTGAATTAAATAAAGTGACTTTACTTTTTTTTTTTTAATTGCATGTCAATTTACAGTATATGGGGATAAGTATACTGACTTACATTTCTACGCTAGAAGATGAACTCCGTACCAGTAGGCTTATAGAAAGTAATAATGCATAATAAGAACTGTTGTACAGCTGGAGAGAGATCTGTTCAGAAACATTCTGATTTTTTTCACTGTTGGAAACTTCACATCATTTTCTATATGAAGTAGTTCATACTTTTTAAGTTTATTATTACAGCTTCTGGGTTAAGAATTCATTATCTATGCTTTTAGGTAGAAACACATAAATAACGTGTCTTGTGTGATGTAGGATTTCTGAATTTTTCACAATGCTGGAAATAAAAATAACGCTGTTTTTAATAAATGTCCTCCCCAAAGAGGTAAAAGATAAAACATTCCATGAGGTGCTCTGTAAACTTACACTTGTCAACAAAATAGTTGCATAAAAGATTATTTTTTTTTCTTGTTAGATTTAAATTAAGTAGACAGTTTTCTAATGAGTAAGGAACCACTAGGCAACATTCGTATTCTGATTTGAATCTTAAACTCATTTTACATGAAACTATGAAAATAATCCCTCTTCGGTGTTACAAATGCATTGTATTTTATCTAAACACTACCAAAAGATCATTTCAGAGTTAAAAAAGCGTATGTGAATTTGCATGGAGTTAGTGTGACATAGAATGGAAATGGAGCTTCGCATGTAGCTCTAGTTAGCAGGTGGCTTCAGTTTTTAAAATGCTGTTGTTGATGCAGTTTGTTCAGAGCAACTGATACCTTTGTCTGTCTCTTCATCTCCCCTTTTCTATTCAGTATTGTTGTCCAGATATGATAAATAATTTCTTCCCTGGAGTGGCCAAAACAGAATGTTCAAGTACAACAAGCAAAATCAATGAATCTGAGAAAGGAAAGTTGATTATGTTAGTTAACGACTTCTATTATGGGAAACATGAAGGTGATACCCAGCAGGTACAACAGGAGCAGAAGACTCATACAACATTTAAGTGCTTCAGCTGTCTGAAAGTTCTTAAAAATAACATAAGGTATTTGAATTCACTTTCTACACGTTTTAATAATTTACAGCCTATAGCAATTAATTTCGTACATTCAAAATTTGTCTCTTTGGCATAGAAAGATTTTTGGCTCTTTGAAAACTGATAATACTGGGTAATTGAACAGAAATTGAATTAGTTTTTACTGTGTATGTCCATCCATATTTTAAACTTATTCACTGATCAGAGTACGAGTTTTAATGGTGTCTAAAGGAAATGGTTTAGTTTTAATGAGAGCAGCTGTAGGATTTGGGGTTGAAAAGGGCAAGCAAAGTATTGTACAACTTGCCATCCTGATTGATGGTGATATCAGTAGATGTGAGTGTTAATAATTTTCTTTAGGGATTTCCAGTGACTAATAGTTTGTGGTTTACTTATGTAACAACTGTTATTTTGATGGAATAATTTTTCTTCCAAATGCCACAAAAAGCTTCAGTAAGCTGTTTTAATGGGTAGACCAACTAATGTCATTGTTCATTTGGAAGTTAAGGTCATTGTACTTTTTTACATGCATTCTTCAAGGGAAGCTGAAGTAGCAGAATGTAAAACTGAAGAAAAATGAACTATTCTTTCAAAAGACACAGTCTGCAGATTAAAATGAACAGCCTTATGCTAACATTAAACCCATATTATTAAACAAAACAAATGTTTCTTGTAATTACAAACATTAAACTTGCTGTAAATCTTTAAGGATGTGTCTGAGTAAAACTGCCAATATTTCATCTTAAGCAGTTAGGAAATTTGATGTTGTCAGACGTTCAAGAGAGTTTACTGCCATGACTTAATGGTGTCAATTCCTTTCTTCTGCTAGGTATCTGGATATTTTCAGTTTTTTTTTGTTTTTGTTTTTTTGGGGGGGGTCTTTTTAAGCAACTATGTTATATTAGAAATCTGAACTCAAGTAACTATTCTCTTTATCACAGTAAGGAACTGTATTTTATTTTTTTTAAATTCCAAGGTCACCACTTTGAGAAATGTATTCCTTTTGTGAATGTGACCTACATTTAATAGCTCTTTTGGCTGTACTGAAATTAAGCCAATTCAAAATAGAACAGTTTATGAAGTTAACAGTGGTGGGTTATGCAACTAGCATGTCCTTTTGGCAATTCACTGCTCCACAGATAACTGACCTGCCAACAATGTGCGAAGTGCTTAGTCTTCTCAGGTACGTCCTCCTGCAGATAGTTGGACGTATTAATAAGGAAAAGATGGTGACTTTCAGTAGTGATGTACCACCAAGTTTCTGATAACCTGGTTATCAGCTGCACAGTGGCATTCTTTGATAACTGCCCTTTGTAACAGATCTTCAGACCTAAATACTTTATAGAAAGGTAGGTCTTGGAATGCTGTCAGTTCTGGATGGAGGTAATTTCAGATAACGCTGTGAAGGTCCTAGTTGCAGATGAGTCTTACTGCTTAATAGCTTTTAGCAGAGCTACAGTTCTGCTTGCTTCAGAATGTGGATTTGAGCCTCTAGTGGTGGTGAGGTCTGAATGTTTTGTTGCTGTTGCCTTTGACAGTTTGTGTATTTCAAGACTGGAATTTTGGCTAAACAAACATGAAAGATGCAATAGATTGCTTAGTTTTAGAGCATGTTTCAGAGATGTTGCATATTCCTTGTAATAGTCAAGATACCTTTTTTAGCTTTGAGATGTGATTTCCAGCATAGTCAGTTTGCTTAACTTCACTGATTTTTGTTTGTTTGTTTTAGATGAACACTTCCTGCTCTAACTTCTTGAAATTGAGAAGTGCTTTCCGAGCAGTTTTTCTAAGGGTTCTTGTGCATTTTGCATGGGATATGTCATGGATAGTGTTAAAATGTGGCTTTTTGCACCTGTTCACTATCATTCAAAGGTTTATGAACCACATGAAGCATCACTTAGAGCTTGAGAAGCAGAGCAGTGAAAGCTGGGAAAGCCATACCACCTGCCAGCACTGTTACCGTCAGTTTCCCACCCCATTTCAGCTGCAGTGCCACATTGAAAGTACACACACGCCTTATGAGTCGTCTAGTAAGTTGACTTATATATCACATTGAACCTTTTTGTGACCTAGAATTTTCAGATATTTTCTGACTTTTGATGGTTAATAACCTCAGAATAAAGGTATTGTATGTTAAGAGCAATAATCATGAGGTTTAATATAGAAGCTGGGCAGTCATTCAACTTATGTCATAACAATGTATCTGGAAAAAATATTTCTAAAAGCTGGGGGATGGGGAGTGGAGGCAGGCTCTCTTTTTAATGATTGAAAGCCCCTGATTTCAAGAGTTCATGTTGTTTAGGGGCCTTGCACTATGGGCTTCCTGAAGTTGTGCAGAGTGTTTAACCTGAAAAGTAGAAAGATTGTTAGATTCTTTTACCTTTATTAGAGTTCACTGTTCACATCTATGTATGTATTGATTTACTTTTGATCCTAGGCTAATTTTCTAATGTATTTTTCTTGCTTTTCACTTTTTCTAGCTATTTGTAAAATCTGTGAATTATCCTTTGAAACAGAGCAAGTTCTTTTGCAACATATGAAGGACAATCATAAGCCAGGTGAAATGCCGTATGTTTGCCAGGTATTTCAGAGTGACTGTTTTGTATTTAGATTACACCGCCCCCCCCACATAAACACTCTCTACTGTCAATAAACTTATAACGTGAAAGTCAAACTTCTTATTTTAGGTATGCAACTACAGATCCTCAGCTTTCTCTGATGTAGAAACACATTTCAGGACAGTTCATGAAAATACAAAACATTTGCTGTGCCCGTTTTGCCTCAAAGTAATAAAAATTGGAGCACCGTATATGCATCATTATATGAGGCATCAGGTAAGCAGATATTTTTCAATCCTTAATTGAAAAATGCTAAATAATTATAAAATGAATCTCTCCCTAAAATAAACAACAACAACAAATAGAACTGATTTGTATAGTCCTTAGTGGATAAGAATAGTTAATAAAGGATGAAGCCTTATAACTTCTTCTTTTGAGAAGTCTTTAAGTGATTTGTTAGACTTTGTCATGTTTTTATATGACAGAAGTTCCCTGTTTAAAAATCTCTGAATATTCTTGAAAGAATCTCTCTGCTACTTGGTTTCTTCACCAAGTCATAGTGATATGTTCTGCTTTTCTTGAAGTTAATAGCAAGGCTGTCAGTGATTTAACTAGAGAAAAGATTGTGAAGTACTGCGTTGACTTAGTTTAACTGTCAATCTCTGATTCCCTCTTACAATAATATTACATGTGTACACAGTTGTCTTGTCTTTGTACAATATTATTAAGAGTTTATCAGGTTGATTTTTAAAAATCAGATTACCATTCCTTAAGAAATTCTAGGGCTATAGTTTTGTTTATCGTAACATTCCTGCTTACTATATATTTATTTATTTTCCTTTAAGAAAAAAGGAATATACCGTTGCACTAAGTGCAGACTGCAATTTTTGACTTGCAAAGAAAAAATGGATCACAAGACTCAGCATCATCGAACATTTAGAAAACCTAAACAGTTAGAAGGATTGCCTCCTGGAACAAAGGTAAGTGTTTGTAAAGGAGAAGTAGAGGGGCAAATGAAGAAAATGCCTTGGTAGGGAAAAGGGCGAAATTAGAAAGAGATGCTTTTCTCCTTTCTTGTCCAAAGCAAAGAAATTTCTGCTGCCTCTAAAACTAAAAAATCACTTCCTTTTGGAAGAATTGTTAGGAACAGTTCATAGTTTCCTCCTGGTGATATGTATTGCTGTTCTGTTTCATTCTTCAGAAAGTTATCTGGAATAAATAGATTGGCTAATCATGAGACACATAAGACACATTTTTTTTTAAAATCCAGGAATTGATAGGTTCTTTTGATATTCTTCCTAACAGGTCTTATTATTCTGACCTTTCTGTTTCTTTTCTGCTGCTACTTCTTCTTGTTGTTTGGTTTTTGGTTTTGTTTTGTCTTGAGAACAGGATGTAGACAGTTGCAGGTCTGAAGAGAGAGCAGTGTTCTTTGTCATGGCTAATTATTTCCAGAAAAACAAACTTTTTAAGCATCCAGTTGATTAAGTTTAGCATCCAGTTGAGATTAAGTTTACTCTAGTCAACAGTATTTACCTTTTTTTGAGACAACCTTTGCTGAGGGGAATTTCATATGCTATGTGAAATTGTTAGTTCTCTCCTAAAATGGCTCAAACTTTGATGTAAACAGAAATGGGAACTTTTAGTTTAAATGGAAAAACTTTTAATTTCATACTTCTAGGTCACTATTCGAGCATCTCTTGGATCTCTTCAGTCAGGATCTTCTGTTAGTACGAGTACATCCACATTTCAGCTATCACCTAAAGCTAAAAATACAACCACTAGAAATCATAACAGATCTAATACAAATAAGTCAAAAGCAAAATCAAAACCGTCAGCTACGTCGAAGAAGCAAAATGCATGGACCAACAGCAGCAGCAAAAAAAAAAAAGTTACAAATACAGCACTGCATAATCTAAGGTAAAATATTAGCATTAAAATATATGTAAGTATGCTTTGAATATAAGTGGTCATTTCATTAATTTTTTAGTAACTCACGATATAGCAATATAGAACATTCAACCACTCCATTTTGTAGAAAGCACATACTCATGAACTTTCCACGTGTTGGTATCGTGATTATAATTCGAAACCTTCATTCTTCATAATTTTTTGGCTGGCATGTATTCTGTGTGGCTCTGACATGTATTCTGTTCTAAATTTAGAATCTTTCTCTGCACAGAGCCCCAAATAATTTAAATACTGGTACACCAGGCAGATTTACATTAAAAGTGGCCTTTGGAGGGGGAATACATCTGTTGGGGTGTTCTTTGCAAGCTTTCTTACGGAGGGAAAACTGTTTTCTTCCTTCAGCTTCTGAAGGGATTTATTTGAACCCATTATTCAAAAGGTGAAGTCTTGTCTGTCCTAGGAGGTACCTTAATTTGGGGAACTAACAAAAGAGTCAAAGTAAATGCAGACTGTGGAGAGAATACTCTCTTTATATTTACAGTGTAATGTTTTTTGCAGTCCTTGTTAATAATTTAATGGGTATTTTATGGACTTGAATATAATTTCATTGCCTAGTATGAATTCGTAGTTGTCTTTGACAAAGCTTATGGATGCCTCCATTTCAGTAAGGTGCTAATACTCACAAAACATAGCTCTTTAAGACATCCAAAAATAGCCAGCAAAACTGGGGAAGAGCAGGATTACATTCTTGATCTATAGATATTTCAAAGCTTGCAGAGAATTTTGGGTGACAGGAAAACCACATGTTCTTGTGCTCATAGTGGCAAATGAAGCATTCTTTGAAATCCTTCTGAAGTATGGAAAGATAATGCTAGCAGCTGAAATTGGAGGTTCTCACCTGCAGGATCTTGTTTACAGAAATGCCCAATAACAGATGTTTATATTAACTTGCACTTTTTTATTAAGGTCGTTAAGTTAATAATTAAAGAAAAAAAACATTTTTTTCATAAGTTCTAACGTATCCCATAATAAATATTTAACTAATACATTTTTTGAATTCTTCTTTCTTTGTTTCTTACTGTTAAAAGACTTAAAGCAAAAAGTTTGAACTAGTTATGTTCTAAAGTGTTGATGTTAACTATCAACTTTTTCATGTTACTGTTAGGTATCGTTTGGGAGCTCACAAATGCATTGAGTGTTACTCAGAAATAAAGGATTTTGCAAACCACTTTCCTACATATGTCCACTGTAGCTTATGCAGATATAATACTAGCTGTAGCAAAGCCTACGTGAATCACATGATGAGGTGAGAACTCTGCGCAGTTTTTATTGGGTTATCAAATACTTTCAAAATTCATATAAAGTGTGTTATGTGTGTGTATTAACTGAATTTTTAATTGTGTCATAGGACCAACAGGGGCATGTGTAAGGTTGGATTTTCACTTTTTGTTGAGGGCCTACATCCAGTGTTCTTGTTCATTGTTTTTGCTTCGAGTTTCTGTGAGATCTTTCATAATTTTTTCAGTCAAACTTAACAAATAATGATTGATTGTTGTATGTTCTCTGGGAAGCCAGTCTCCTGTCATTTCTCTCCTTGATGCAGTCTTGACTATTGCCCCCCTACTTTACCTCTTGCAGCCCCTAGCACCTAAGGAACAAGGGGTGATGAGAAAGAAGGCAGTTACAGGGAGGATGTTTCTGCAGCAGCCTTTGCACTCAGCTGCTTGCTTTTTGTTTCACGTGGGAGTACAGTGTTGGCACATACTTAAACTGCATGTGAAATAACTTAAGGTTTTCTGACGATGTGATTTTTATCTCATTTAAATCTATCTCTTTAGGGATCTTGAATTCAGTAAACCTTCTTCACCATATAGCTTTGCTGTGTAGCTTCAGCTACGGTGCTTCCAGACCTAAAATGTGAATGGAAGCAATGTAACATAGTAATGCAGGCAGTACTATGCCAAAAAGCTAAGTCTTGTCCCTCCCAAACTAATTTACTAAAGAACTCAGAAGGAGTAGAGATGCTAGATGTTCTTGAGGTTGTTTGTCTCTTCTGCTCTTGAACACAGTCATGTGGGCTTTTTGTTTGTTTTTGATTTTACCAGTTTTGAGCTGGAGGTGAGATTCAGAAGCCTATAAAATTTCATTAATTTATTTTTTTAGAGTAATTCAGGTCAGTAGTTGAGTATTCTATTTTCATGCCTTGTCATAAAGAAATTGCAGTACTGTGTACAGTATGTAGGGGATATGTGGAGATGTACTCAAGAAAACTAGTTTAAGTGGTAATGTTTTCTTACATTTAGTTTTCACAGTGCTCGTCCAAGTAAAAGATTTTGGATCTACAAGAAGCATTCAGAAGAGCTACGGTAATTCAGCTTTTTTCAGTTACAGAACATTATGTTTTTAGTTTTTGATAGTAAGTTAATTGATTAAATGAGATTAGATCCTCTTGAATTTCTACACTTACACAAGTTAGAGCAGAAAAGTGAAAATACTAGCTCTTTTACTAGCCGGGTTCTCTTTTGTAACAAAAATTTGTCCAAATTTGTTGACTTCTTTCTCAACGCAAGGCAGTTCAAAAAAAAAAAAGTTTTCCAATTATTCACAATGTGCAAAGTCTGAAAGGAGAGGGAGGTGGGAAAACTAAGAAACTCAAACTTTACAGATTTACAGATTTACAGAAAACCTTTACAGGTTTTCTGTCAAAAGTGGTATTCTTTGTACCACATCAAGCATGGAGATGTCCTAGTCAATGACTGAAAATTCCAGGTGCTAGTTGCAGTATAAAAAGTAAGAATACTTCTGCAAGTCGCCTCATCTATAGTTGCAAAATCAATTTTTTTCTGTATAGTCTATCCAGTAGCTGTAAGCTAAGAAAGCCAGAAGTATGTTGTGTTTATATGTACTTTTTACTTTGTCTTCTCTAGAGGTGTGACTGTAGTATGTCTTAACTGCGATTTTCTGACCGATGGTTCTGGCTTAGATAGCATGGCCACACATCTGAGTGAAAGCCACACTCATACTTGTCAAGTTATTATAGAGAATGGTGAGTACACGTAAATATAAATACTTACATGAGGATGTCTTTGTTACAGCAGTCCTTTTTCCAGTTCTGTTATCTTTATGTGCTTAGATTTGAAAATGAGTACTTGTGTATTTCCACATTTTAAAATGTTTTTAACTAAATTTTTTCATTTTTATTTTCAGTTTCTGTAGATTTGCCAACTGCTGAACAAGTATCTGAGTAAGTTTTGTTTTACCACTCAATGTTTCTTTTTTTTTTTCCTATTAATTCAGTGACAGATGGCCAAAATTTGCACTTTGAACTTGGGTTTCTTCTGAATTCATTAGAATAGAAAATGTATGGGAGGCCCATGCTTTCACTTTATGATTTTTGCTCTTGAACACATCCAGAATTGCAAGAATGGGGAGATAGTGATTAGTGAAGTCATGAAAAATAAACAGTTCTTGCAGTATTAGTACTTCTCAATCCTGACTTCTGAGTCTAGGCCTAGTGGGACTGTAAATTCAACTTACTTTTATTGCTAACTATATTAAATGAGTGTTATAATATTGTTATAAATATTAAAAAAAGAAAGTTGTGGCCTTTGTGGAAGTAGGATAAATTATTTAGAAATTATTTTCTAAATGATGTAATTATTAAATGATAAAAGATATGCTGTCTCATTAATTTTTAATGATTTGCAAAGAAAAATTAATATGGTGATTTGGGCTTTCAGTTTTTTAAGGATTTGGAAAAGAACCTGCAGTATTGTGGAGCTTGTGTTTGTCGGGTTTGGGATTTTTTTAACCTTAGAAGAATCAGGCATGCTAAGCCCTTCCTTGGTTATACTGGGACAGTACCTGAGGATTTACAATATATCTTGTGAAACTCTTTTTGCCTTAATGGAAAGTTCAGAGGTGTGTCAGCTGAAACAAATACAAGTTCTCTCTAAACTCTTTCTAAATGCAGGAATAAAGATGTTGATTAGACTACAAAGAAAGAAACTTTAAAGGTGAAAGAAAACAGTTTAACCCAGATTTAACAACAAAGTGTGATTGACTCCATATAGCCTATAGCAGGCTGTCTCTAAAAGGGATTAGAGATTCTCATGCATGAGGACTTTACCAACAAAGAGAATTTCTTATGCCTCTGAGCATAAATCAACCTTCAGTGAGTATTGTAAATATCCCCAGTAAGTTATATCTGATCTGAGGAAAGATGTCCCTGCCCGTGACAGGGAGGTTGTACTAGATGACCCTTTAGGTCTCTTCCAAACCAAACCATTCTATGATTTCATACCAGTACATTAAATATTTTCTTTCTTATTTTCCATAAAGTGGCCAGTAAGAGGAGATACAGGAATACTCTCTCATCTGATCCAAGCATAGAAATATTTTCTTCAGTTATGAATAATAGTAGAGCAAAATCTATGCTGCGAACTTCAAATCTCTAGTAGTAACTGCTTAACATGTGCTGTAGTTGAATAAAAATGATGTTCTGATGGAATGAATAATAGACGTTATTTAAAAGAATAGATGTTCTGGGAGGAATGGACAGGAGAAGGAAGTTAATTTAGGAAACCGTTCCAAAAAGCCATTTAAGAAGAAAATGAAACTTCTGATTTTGGAGCACTGCATATTGAAATCGGGCAAAACATTGGGAAGAGTCATTTAAGAGGGTGAGCTATAATTCCCTGATTAATCCAGGGTGGCTTGTGTTCTTAAACAGTTTGGATTTTGGTGAAAGTCAAACACAGGAAAAATAAGAAGTGTTGAGCTGTGATCCAACCTTAGTTTTTTCTACGTGGAGCTGTTAATAAGTATTTGGAATTAATGTGTGCTGGACTACTTGTAAGGAAAGATTCTAGGTGTATTGAACGGTGGGGAAAGGGCTACGTCTGTGGCAAGCTGTCAGTACTGCACAAGAACCTTACTCTCTTGAAAATACAGTTGAAGTGTCATAAAAATATTTTAAGGATGTTAAATATGTGAAGTGTGTTAATGTAATATTAGGCAGAAACAGGTGGGTGAGCACCAAAGGATGAGATTTGAAGTAGAGTTGAAAACATGTACAGGTTTGTTTCTGCAAGCTGTTAGTGTGTTAGATTAGGGTAGATGCAGATAGCTGTTTTTTTTGAGAGCTCTGATGTTGCTGTAAGATTAGTTAATGGTTGTACATGAGGTGATATCTGTGGTTTTGAAAACTGACATGTTGATAGACGTTAATCTCAGGAAATCTTGTCCTTTTCTATATAAGTCTGATATTTTGGACAAGAATGTATCATTGCTGAACCTAAAAGCATGAGCATATCTCTGTAGCAGATTTTTGTATTCATTATTTGCAGTACAGAGTAAACACAAATAAATGTTTGTGGTGCTCTGCATTTAGCTTCGGAAGAGGAACCTGTAAACAGTACTCATAATGTTTGCCATGTATTTTCTCAGTGATTTATGAATGTTTCTTCCCATTCCTTGACCTACACTGTGATGAGGTATAACTTGTTTGTGGGACTCTGCAGAATAACCATCATTGGACACAATAACACACACAGTACATTCTTGGAAGCTTTTGGATCTTCTCTTGCATCTTTCAGACCTTGATATCTTCTGTGACATATGAGACTATCAGTATGTGTTGTAAAACTCATCTCTATTGCTAATGACCAAACATGTTCTACAAGCTCTGTTTAGTGTTGATGACACCTGTCTTTGGACCAGAGTCCTGTCATTAGTAGTACAGATAACCTAGCTGGAGATGTTCCAGCAGGATTTTCTTTTTAAGTTGTTACTCTACATAAGTTGTTTTGTTGTTCAGTGATCTACCTTGTGCTGAGGGAATAAGGCGTAATAACTGTGCGAGCACTCTTCTTTCTTTTCTCAACTCTCTGCTTTGCGCAACATTAACATATTTTTAAATGAACTGACAGTAGACATTTTTGTTGCAGGGGAGTTGAAAGTGAGCAGGTATCCTATACTGCCTTGGCTCACTGATACATCATTGTGGAGCATCAAATTGAACCCAGTCGAGCTTGGGATTATTTTGGTATGTAAGCGAACAAGCATCTGGCCAGACCTTTTCTTTTTTCTTCATGCATTGAAGCTGTGGTATTTTTCTTTTTCTTTTTCTTTTTTTTTCCCTTTTTTTTTTTTTTTTAATGTCTTTTAGGCAGCAGGTCTGGTCTTTTCTCCCAGTACTGTAGTCTGGCAAAGGCTCTTCTGTGTTGTTACTCTGCTTTGCAGCATTAACTTACAGCTTTGGGGGGCAATACTCCTTGGAAGAGAGGCTTAGCAGTGGTTTCCTTTATGTCATGTAGTGTTTCTTTGCTGCTCATTGTCTCCTCAAGTCTGTCAGTAACATCCCAAGCTAGAGTACTGTATAAATGAGGATGTATACCTGCTAGTACCAAAGCCCATTTTGTTCTGAACTTGATCCTAGATTTTTAAAGTAAAGGGATTTGTCATTCTCTTTGGGTATTCACTAAAACATGCAAGTCCTGATCTGTTTAATATTCAAATAAGTTGCATTTTGTCTGCCAATGACTTTGCCATATACAGTAGTAAATATGCTTTCTATCACACATAACTGCATAAACTGAATCTTGGCCAAAGGAATTTATTAGCTTTACTCTAGTGGCTAAACTTCTTTTTGCTCCTAAATGGTATCGGAGGAAAGCATGTGATGGAAGCAGATATATTTATTGAGGGTGGAGCAGCCACAGTTCATTCACACCTTGTTCTTTTGGTATCATCTCTCATCTTCAAGGATGCTCTACTCAAGCTGCTAAGACATCTGCTGATTTTGATTTCACTGCTTCTGACTTCATCTGTAGTTGTAGATAATCTGTGGCAAGTTTATCCATCAACAAGTTGTCTGAATATATGATGAGCTTTCATTTTGTCATGATGAACATCTAGCATTCCTACAAATTTAACCTCGTGCTTACAGTGGACTTTTTTCTTGGTTGAATTTCTAATTTAGTGGCTTCCAGGGAACTTAGCAGATAATCTTACTCTGGCATCAGTCATTGTTACTACCTCCTCGTTGTAAGAGATTTCTAATGAATGCAAGTTGGTCTTGATTTGCAGCACTTTCTTTTTCTGCATAATCAAACTCCATGAGACTAATCTGTTTTGACTGATATTTTTGTCCTCTTCACTTTTCATATAGAAACAACAACAGTTTGGGAGATAGTGAGCTTCTGCAGCCACTGTGTTATTGCTAGTAACAGCAAAGATCTCATCATCAGTTTGTCTTTTATGCATACGTTGTGATTAAACGTCCACGCAGTCAATTAGTACTCCTAAGTCTTGTTCTTTTTGCTGCTTTTTCTTTTTATTCTGACAGAAGGTATGTTCTGTCTTGCATGCTGTTGTTCAGTTTCAACCATCAGTTACATAGCACAAGTTTTTCTTGCAGGACTTGTTTCTGTTTTGTCACAATAGCATTCAAAAAAGCGTAGTGGGATCATTATTTCATTGTGAACATGCTGTTGTAACTCAGAGGAAGTTAAATCTGTGATATCACACTTTCATTTAGGTTTTTGTCAGCAACCAAAACAGGAGTATGACTACAGATTTTTGTGGCTTTCAGAAATGTTCTCTAAGAATTTCCTGCAAATTACGGAAGATTGGTACTGTGTTTTGACATTTATGTATATTGTTTTCATAAGCAATTTATGTTTATAATCCTTGTGTATAGTTGAGCTGGGTGGCTGGAAGGTACCAGGAGCCATTTAGATAACACAAAGTTGTTAGCTCCAGCTGGGACTACTGATTTCCTAGGAAAAGTTCGTTTTGGTTAGGGATGAACAGGAAGGGTGTGTTTGGTGAACGATTCAAGCTGTTTTTTCAGTGCTGCTTACCCAAAAGAGCTGTGGGAACAACTATGTGACTGTAGGAAAACAAGACAGATCACTGGGAAGACAGTGGTTCATGATTTGAGCTCTGTATGTGCACAAATATAGATACATTTTATTATGTGAAGGCAGGCAAAGCTATGAGACTACGTGAATTTCAGAAATAATGACAATACTCTTAGCTATGTTTGGATTATGTATCTTACAGTCTGCTTTTTTCAATGACTCTAAATTTGTTCCATTAGCCCAAGCTGATTCCTTGCATATCAAACAAAGTTTCAGATCAACCTGACTTCAGATTTAAAGCATCTAAAGGAATGTTCTTAATTATCTGTCTTTTATTCTATAGTCAAAGCCTGAACTTCTTTGGTTTTGTGGCCATTACTTCCTCTTAACTATCTCAGTCAAGCTGAAATTTTGTCCTCAGCTGCTACATCTTGGGGGAATTTTTATTTGAGGGATTGATCATCAGAAGTCACTTTTCATTGTTCTTAAATTGAAGTTTATTTCTATGTATGATAATATTTGGGGAGTTTTAGAGAGGTTTCAAAATTGCTCAAAATTGTGGACCAACAGGCTGTATTTACCAGAGATGGTCAGAGACTTTGTTTTACTTTCATAAGGTTCTTCCCAGAAGTATGGCAGCTCCAGATATGTAAGAAAGGACATTGCCTTTGTTGCTTTTTGAGAACTATGGGAGACGGAACTCTTCAGAAATCGAACTGTTAGGTCCCAACCATTTAAGATTTTTTGTAAAAGTGTTAGGGACATCACAGGATGTTAGTCTTCTGTGGTTCAGTATCCACTTAGGAAACTTGTTAATTACAAATTAGAAGGAACTAAATTCTAAAACCTATTCCTAAACAGAAGTAAGGTTGAGAATATCAGTAATCCAAGGTGAACCATATTAACAAAGACGTAGTTGTCACAAAATGCTATAAACTTTGTTCACTTTAAAAGCAGTGTAAACTATCCAGTTTAAATCTGTTTTCTAAGCTATAGAAAGATAGCCACAGAAATCTATCATAATTTGATAATGTAAACTATTTTTAAAAATATATTTACAACAGTGTGTGGTTATTGGATTCAGTTCATACCTGTTTATTGTGGTGGCAAAACTTAATTTTCTCATACAACAAGAACAAATACTTCTCTTGCCCAGCGAAGCTGTGGAAGCCCATCCCTGCACGTGTTCAAGACCAGGTTGGACGAGGCCTTGGGCAACTTGCTTTAGTGGGTAACATCCCTGTCCATAGCAGGGGGTTGGAACTAAATGGCCTTTAAGGTCCCTTCCAACCCAAGCTGTTCTGTTATTCTATGCACAGCATGTCCTGTGGTGTCTGATTTCTTTGCATATAAATTGTTCTTCCTTTTCAGAAGTGAATAGTATTTGTTTTTAGACAAATTACAGTTTCCAACCTACTTGTTTAAATTCTTGCACAGAAATCATTAAAGCAGTAAAGCCAAGTTAAATATCTGGTGCTGCACCATCTTTTACCAGTATTGATGGTCATGATTCAGAGCATTTCAAGTCCCTGATCATTGTTCTTACTGGTAATTAGATGAACATTGTTACAGTGCTAAAATAGGAGTTATTGTAAAACAGACTTTTTTCCTAGTTATTTTTGCAATGGTTTATTGCAAATTACGATGTAAATAGTTGTTTATACCACAATCCAGGTAGTTGCCTACCCGCTAGACCTTTAATGTTAATCTAAGGCGTACATGGTGTGCTGAAAGTGTGTGTTAAATTCTTTAAAGGATCTGCTTTTAGCACTGCTTTTTCTTGGTTTAATGTAGCAAAATAGATGTGGTACCTAATATTAGTATACGTTTTTCATAAAATTTGAGTTGATAAAGGTGTTTCTTCTGTCAGGCATGTTGTACTTTGCACACAGCCATTAACACTTAGTGAGGTCATGAATAATTTAAGTTATGATTTATAACATTATTTAAATATAACAGAGGCAGCACCATACTGCAGCAGAGTGTTTGTCTTTAATGCAGCAATAACAAAGATGATACAGGCATTGCCAGTTTTGAGGGGATTGTTCATTTTTTTTATAGGAAACATTTGAAAGGTTAGATTTTATACTAGAAGTGATGACTTAACAAGGTTTTGTAGGAGACACACATCTTGCTATCTCTGCAGTAGCATTTACTTATATAAACACAGAAAATCAATTTTAGTGATGTTGTGATAAGTTTAATTAATGTGGTTTTAGAAGTCAATAGATTTAAATAATTAATAGCTCATCTAATATATGGACTGTACCCGTGAAGGTATTTTGAAGGAAGCATCTCCTCCAAGTTGCAGTTGGAGGTCAGTTGCAATGTTTTACAGTTGTCCTGTAAGTAAACTACAACTTTGTTCTGGGTATTTGGGATGTGGTAGATGTTTAATAAATAAATAATCTTGCTTAGAATGTAGCTTTATACACTTCTTAAAGAGTACGTTTCAACAAATTTATCACTTCAGATCTTAAATCTTCAGTTCTTGTTTAAAAGGCCTCTATGGGAAGGAGGTTATTCCTCACATATAATTGCAGTAAATTCTACCATAAAAGTACCAGTAACTTTCTTAAGACTGGTGATATTCATGAGGTGGTACAACTGGAGCAGGTTACGTGAAACAAATTTATCTCATAATTTTTGTATAACCGATAATAATTCATATTGAAATCTTGAAACACTCTTGTGGAGCTCTGAAGTACATTTAAGCTCGAAAAGAAGTATAAGCTTCATAAACTGATTTCAGGTTACCAAGTTGCTTTCGTACTATAAGCATCTTCATCCGTTTTATCTGTGTTTTAACCAGACACTATTAAAGACGTTGAATCTTAATTCATTATCCACTAGGTTAAAGAACGAAATCTGCATTCTAGAGAGGGAAGCTAAGTTGGAGGTAATGTCTATTATTTTCTCCACACAGTCCAAACAATGTCTCTGAATTTTGTAACTAGTTTGAAGACGCAAGGCAATTCTATTTTAACTATACATACACTACTACTTCACGGAGTTCTGAAGATATGCGTAGTGCAAAGAGCTAGCTTTCTGTGTTTTACCACAAAAAGGTATCACAGTGGTGGTGGGATGTCTTTATTATGTCTGCCACACAACAATTTCAAAATTTTAGTCAGTCCAATTTGGTTGATTTGTACGCCAGATTCCAGTGAAGGAATGGCTTAGTTGTCTTATGTATGTATCTTCAGTGAACCCGGAAATTGACCTGAAATATAACCTGAGAAATGTGTAAATGTTGATTCTGAACTGTGACTCTTTTCTTTTCTTTTCTTTTCTTTTCTTTTCTTTTCTTTTCTTTTCTTTTCTTTTCTTTTCTTTTCTTTTCTTTTCTTTTCTTTTCTTTTCTTTTCTTTTCTTTTCTTTTCTTTTCTTTTCTTTTCTTTTCTTTTCTTTTCTTTTCTTTTCTTTTCTTTTCTTTTCTTTTCTTTTCTTTTCTTTTCTTATTTCTTTAAAGAGGAAAATCTCTGGAAATGCCTCTTTAGGCCTGAATTACTTTCCTTCTAGGCATGTGTACAAATTTCCTCATGCTTTCTGCCTAACATAAAGCTAAATGATCTCACAGTATATACACAACTTTTTGCAAAAACATCATCTTTGGATTTAGATTTTACAGAATTTTCTTGTGTAACAAGTTGTCTTTTCTGTTGGCTTTCTAAAAAGGCAATTTGTTATGGATATTCCATCCAGTTAGAGAGCGAGAGAAGTCCTCAGACCTAGTAAAGATTGCACTTCTAATGTCGCTTGCTTATTCTCTGAAGTGGAAAAGGTTTGTATCAGCGTTTTGTATCCGAAGCAAAGATTATGTAGCAGTGTGATAAGCCTGTCCATCTTTATTCAGTGCTGTTAAGCAAAAGGATTCTGAAACACAAATAGTAGCATCGTTTCTGTCTACAGATTCCATTACCACTTTAGATGTGTTTTGCCTTTACTTTCCATCTTTCATACTTTTCCATCACATACAATGTTTGGAATGCATTTCCTGCAGGCTCAATGGGGACCACGTGTTTATGAAATCTGTATTTTTTCTTCCACAAAATTATGGTCCATAATTTTGTTTTGCATTAAAAAATACAATAAAAAAGGATGAAAAAAAGGCATGGAAAACCACCATAGTCGTTCTGGTTGGAGAAGGTGGAGAATACAGACAAAACAGGCACTTTGCTGTTAGCTCTCAGGTTGGACATGAAGTCTGAACCAGGACCTCTCAGAAAGGTGAGCTGCCTTTCACTGGGGAACTTTTGGTTATTTTTTTCCAAGATCCCATGGAGTGCTTGCTGTTTTGATGCATGCAGGTGCTTGACATTTTATTTGCCAACCCCATCAGGATCTGCCAATAACTGCATTAACTATGGTCGTCATTTTTTCCTCTGTCATGTGGAGTCAGCGGAAGTGCAGTGTGCACCCTGGCCTGTGGGAATAGGTAGCAGGAGGTCAAAGAACAAGCAGGGTGCCGAAGAACCAAAAATATAAATTGATGATTCGGGTTGTTTAGAATATAGTGTATAAAATTCAGAGAGTTAAGCCAATAAATCTTCCTTTCTATAGAGTTCCTTGGGCAGAGCAGAGGAGGATGGTGTGCAGAGAAGGAGGTCCTGTGGTAGGCCAGCTAGAGGAATACAGATCAATAATCTCCGAGATGTAGGGAAGGGCACAGAGAGTACAATAATTTGAAGTTGAAAAGTGTTTCTTATTATGGATTGTATGAGTTTTATAGGACAGAAATGTAACAAAGTATGATAGAAGTATTGTAAAGGGTATTTTAGAAGACAGAATAAGATTAAGTTTAACATACAACTTCAAAATATTAGCTGAATAGTTTGTCTTCATTGAAATAAAATACACCATCTCTGTGGGGAGAAATATACTAATAATATATAAAACTAATTATGCATTTTTTAAATACATAAGAGTTTACATATAGGAACCTCCTATTGTAAAACCAGTATTCACTTAATAGTTAAATAGTTAGACCAAAAAAATTAACAACTTAATTTTGTCACTTAAGTATTTTTTTCTGTAATGAGAGTAAGAGAATATGAGCAGAATGCCCTGTTGTATTGAAGCTTCTATAAAACTGCTTTGACCTTTTCCCAGTGGCAGTCTTCAGTCACTTTTACCTTCTGTCATTTTAAAAATTAATTTAAAAAAGCAACAACACAACTTTGTTCATGTTGTTCAGAGCTGAGAAAGTATTTCATTCAGTAACTTACATTAGACTCAAAAGTCTCTTCCGTTATAAGAGTTTTGATAAGAATCTTCCTTTTAAAATTAATGTATCAGCATCTGTAGGGTAAAACACTGCCTAAAGCTTATAAAAATATACTAACCTCAACTTTCTCTTCCTTGCTTTTCCCTTGGCTTTTTAGCAACACAAATTTAGTGGTTTTGTTTGTTTGTTTGTTTTTGTTTTTTTAACCACCAAATAAAGCACTGTTAGGACTTAACTCTCCAGATCTTATTCAGTAAGGTGTAATTGAAATGATGTACATGAAGAAAGGCTACAAGAGTTGCTTTAAAGTTCTGCTATGCTTTTTTATGCTTTTTTTTTTTTTTTTTTAACTTGGAAGACTGTTTGCAAACAACTTTGTTATGATCCATGCTCAATCTCTACTACCTAGCAGATGTATGAGAAGGTTGGTGTAAATTTGTTTCTACGAATTTATTGTAATCAATTGGTCATGGATGTAAAATAAAAGAAGTATCATTAATTATTACAGAAAAATTCAAGACCTAGTTTATCTGAAGGAAAAACAGAAACACCAACATTTAAAAGGTAAATATAATGATCAGCTACATCTTGAAATTCAAGTACACAAAATAACACATGCTGTGTTATTTCTCAGGTAATTGGGTGGAAGTATTTTAAATGATATTTTCATAATGTATATTTTCTGCGATAAAGATTTTTGAACAGCAGTCATAATGTATTTACTCAACAAGGCATTTAGAATTTAGGTTCTAAATGTCAAAATGTGTTCTTAGTAATGCTTAAACTGCAAATTAGTCAAAATTCATAAAACAAGACATAAATTGTATCAAGTGTTAAAAGAAGCATTTTGTGTAGTACTGTGTATGAATTAACAGTATCTCCAGGAAAACTGAAAGCAATTTTAGCATACAGCCCAACATGTTAGTTCATGGGGATTCATTCAGTGTCATGACCCATGTCGTTTGTAGAAAGCACACTCAACAAAATTATTAGCTTTAATTTGTTGGGTAACTGTACCAATTACCGATCTATGTAAAATAATTGAAATTGTGGATTTTTAATGTCAGTCTGGGAAAATAACTGAAATCTAATACATTGCTTTGGGCATGCAGTGCGGGCAGACTTATACATCATGTAATCAATCTAAATTACTACTTCAGGTCCTGTGGCCTGAAATCTCTTCTGCCAATTAGTAGTCTTTCACAGTTGTTGATGCAAATTTAACCTTGAAAAGCATAGTCAAAACACAACTACGGTTATTTTTTATAGGTGCACTTAGAGTGCTTTAAAAATAAAAAGGAAAACTGTCTGCTTTCAGAGTCTCTGTAGGTTACTTCTCTTTTTAGAAAGGGTTGTGTTTTTTTTCTTTGTTATAGTCTCACGCAGTGAGGCAAATCATTTGAAATTTTACTTTCATTTAAAATGCATACTGAAGAATTGAGGCTATAAAAAGGTTCAGGTATTAGAACATAACTTCATCTTTAATCTACAGATCGGTCAACAGTCGTTGTAATTCTAATTGAATATTATGTGCTACATTCTCCTATCCTTGTGTTTAAGCAGATAAAAGTCACTTTAATTTATAAACCTGTTCTGTGTTTCCTGCTAAAACTATTCATTTGATACATTTGTTGATTTTTATGACCTCTGAGACAGACATCTAGAGTATTGTAGCTCTAGTGCCAGAGGTATTCAGTCCTCAAACACTTTTTTTCAATTTTTAAGCCAACATAGCTATGTTGGTATTAACAAGTAATCAGTCTTGTAGGAGCAGATGAGTAGATCAAAGCAGTTGGTTCTGAGAAACCTACATCTTTGCCTTGTGGTCTGAAGGCATTATTTGTGGTTTGAAGAACGAGTCTTGTGTTCCCGGGACAAAATGCCTGTGCTGTGCACATATTTCAGAGCTGTGTGGAACAGCCGTTCTTGGGTGGGTTCCTGAGGACTCCACTAGGAGCTGGAGCATGGTTGGTGCACTCATGGATCAGAGCTTCCAATTCAGCTTCCTCACCTTCCATACACCAGAGCAGTTCTGTAAACCAAACCGCTATGTGGGAGCAGTCAAGGAATTTGCCTCAAAACCATGCTGTTGTTTCATACCAATATGTTAATGTGAATGTAACCACGGTACAGATTTTGTTACCTCTAAGTACAGCCCACACACTGAGGGTCTGCATGCAACTACCATGTATGCAGATGTGTGTCACTTCATACTTCTGTTCTGAAGTTGTATGATTTTCTTTATTGCAATATTTTTTCCTGAATGTTTTTAAAAGCTTAATATAAAAAAATCTAAATAATATGAAGTGAATATGCATAGCAAATTGCAGCAAAAAACTTCAAGCTTAGTAGGATTTCAAAACAAAACACACACACATGCAGAGCTGAACTTCCCTCAGCCTCACTTGACCCCCAGATCTTACATTTTCTATATAATGAGAAAAAAAGAAAAAAAATCCTCTTCATTTCTAGCCAACTCTAGCTTGGTATGTGTGTGCGTTTGCACTTAGTAGGTTCATCTCTTGTTCTCAAAGCTGTCTCTTCCACTAGTCCCCACTAGTCTTATTCTAAAGCCATGCATCATACAGGCGTACACCTGCTAGTTCCTCAGTATAGCCCAGAATTGATACTCTCTAGCCATGGTTGATGTAATGCTTTAGAAACTTCAATTCACTGATTTTGTAAAGAACAGTCAGATTTTGTATTCTAATCACTGAAATTCTTGTTTCTATATACTGTGTATGGTTTCTATATACAGTTGTTGTTCTCACATTTTCCAGGTATTCTTGATTTCTGAAATTTTAGTGTTCTTACACTGTAGCCAGTGTTTGCATGTAGAGTAGAGCATTTCATTCAAATATTAGTTAGAAGGCTGTTCTTTTTCAGCTACTAACAGAATGTTCTCTTGAAATCCCATATAATTTTTTTTTATTGCGGGTTTTAGTGCGTCACAGCTGCTGAGTTTTGCTTATTCATCAGCAGTTCTCAGCAGAGGTAAATCATTTCATTGAAGAACTGGTCAATCTAAATGAGCTTACTGATGTGTCTAGCAGTAAAATATCACTCTTTTCTGGATATTTGTTTCCGTGATGGTTATTGCTGTGCAAAAATTTGTTCGATTGGTTTTTATACTCTGTTTTATTGGTAAGAGCTTTTTTTCTGCATGAGAAATAAATATATAAAGATTTTTCTTCCTCCCCATCCCCCCACCTCCCATGCTTCACCAAAAATGAGTTGTAGTGAGAAGACTTGGTTTGGTCAAAGCTGGGGGTTGATTACTAGATGGTGAGGGAGTTTGTGATGGGTTCCCTTCAGGCGTTAAGGGAGGTTTGTCCTTCTGAGGAATTTCTCAGTGTGAAATGTGTGTGTACATACATGTAAGCCATATAGGATTCGCAGTGTGGAAACACTGTTGTTTGTGCTGATGAGGTATTAGTTATCCCTTTATTTAAAACCTTTTTTTTTTTTTCATACCTGTGTTCAAAACTGGCCAGGTAAAGCATAATATTGTGCTTAATTAACTCTGCAACTACTCCTTGCCCTCAGGCTGCTAGCTGAAAAGTAGTAGCTAAAGTAGCTCATGTATATGAGCTATATACACTCCCATAAACAGTTGACTGGATTTTCATATGAATGCATTTCTAAATATTTACTAGAATTTAAGGCTCTGTATAGCTAAGTGTTTTGCTGGAATAGGCACAGTAATTAGGAATAGGTGAAGTAAGGCTCATTATGTTAGCCATGGATGTTATGTGGTTCTGAGTGGTGATTCCTGTGCTAGAACCTAGGCTTGTGTTTTCTCTCAAATATTATGCTTTTTCCACTTTTTCTAGGAGTTTGGGAGGGAGGACAAGAATTTGGCTAGAAAAGTCTAATGGCAATTGTTGTTTATTGTTCTAGTACAATAAATGAAAAGAAAAAAACACACCTTTGTCTGGCAGTGGTAGCAAATATGTAATTGCAAATTGTAATTTAATAAAGGTTGACCTGTCCCTTGAGTTAATTCCTTATTATGAAGAAAAACTGGTGAAACAGGGTGAAAATTATTATTTTGTGGCCAATGAGATTTCACAATTCAACAGTATTTCTGTAGTCTCCTATCCCTGCTCAAAATATTCCAGTGTTATAAATTCTAAGTAGGAAATAGAATATTTCTGAATTATCCTCCTTAAGTGACAGTAAAGCTTGAAAACAGACTTATGGATGTTTGCGGTATATAGCATCTGGACCAGACTAACCATTTTCTGTGCAGCTCAGCATCACTTGGCATCTAGGTGAACCACATGAATTGTTTTAACTTCCTACATCAGTAGGAAAACATGGTTAGACTTCTCAGTGTGAAAATACATTGCAAAAACTTAATAACAGGTAGTTGGTTATTCCTCGTAAAAGTCTTTGAACTGTCTGTTGCTCATCCAGTGTTAAAGGTGGGTTTAGTCAGAAGTGACTTCAAATCATGTTTACATGAAGAAATAAAGTACGAATTATTTTTTGATTAATAAGATACTTGATGATACTATCTGTTGCATCTCTTATCTGCGTGTCACTGTTCAGAGGCTATTTTCAAGTTTCAGATTCAAAAGTTAAACTGGGAGATGTACTTGCTCCTAATTTCGCTTCCTATGTAGAATTTATATCTGAAATCAAACTCATTCTTTCATCTCCCCTCCAATCCTTCTCTTTTTTGTTTGTTTGTGTTTTTTTGTCTATCAACATCACTATTTAAGGTAATCAGAACTACTTCTCATTCAGAAAAAAAAATTGAATGGGTTTGGAATTATGTTTTTACCAAACTTAAATCTTCACAGCAAAAATAGAGCTCCTCATTAAAATAATGAGAGAAGCCAGTGGTTCCTGTAACAAATAAAAAGAAATATCAGAGTAGAATTTAGGATTTTGACTCTTATAATATAAACACATAAGCAAATTGTGTATAGCATGTGACTAGATGCTTTCTTTTATGGGTAGAGGTGGCATCTGAAATACACAGTTCAGTCTCTTTGGAGAATTTTATTCTCCCCCCTCCCTAATAACCTTAGAGGACTGCATGTGGCTTTATTGAGATAATACGAGACTTAAACTGCAGCTACTTTGTCTAAAAGTTCATACACTGTGTTTTAGATCTTATTATACAATAAGATTCTCATTCTTACTTGTATGAGTCAGTACTGTTCCTTCCTATTTTTAATCAACATGCAGTTTTACTCTGAAAAACGGTCCTCACAGATTTACTTTTTCAATGAATTCTCAAATTTCTAGCTGCTCCACTAAATTTTAGATTTAAATTAATGTTGATTTCCAACTATTCCTTTTTCTCCTGACTGCCATTAGTACTGCAGAGTTAATTTGGCAATGTAAAGGTCCGAACTGGCTTCTTTTATTTGTACATCATCAACAGAAATTCCCAAATAACTGTATTGACATCTGCATCAAAGGGGAACTTAATGGTGTATTTTGAAAAGTTCTACATCATAGAAGGGGAACAACTTTCATTTCTGGAGATGAAATGCAAGAATTGAAGAGTCCTAAGGCTGAGTTTGTAAATGGTTAAGAAAAATGCACTTGTTAAATTCAGCCCATCTTGCTATGAAAATACCAAATAGGAAATCTGCAATAACACTGAGTGTCACTTTGCAGAGCACAGCCATGTGTTGCTTTATTTTAGCTGTTATAAAAATAACATGTTTTGTTTTTTCAGCAAACAAGAGCATGAGTCTTCAGAGGAAACAAAAGAATGCAATAGAAATCAAGCTAAAAAAGTTGCATCGGTTGAAAAGAATGAAGACAACTCATCATTCTCAGATACAAAAAATGTTCCAGATTTGGAACTCCATGACAATAGCTCCAAGAATTCTTTGCATGAGAAAGGAGCATGTTGTGATTCAGATAGTAACAAACAATTAGTAGACAAAGAACAAAAATGTATTCATGGTGAAAGCGAGTTGAAAACTTGCCAAAGTTCAGATGATGGTGTCTTGACTGACCAGACTAAAGTACAAAACTTGGATGAAACTACACTTTCAGCAATGAACGCAAAGGACTTAAAACTAACATTGGGCGAAGATGTTAGTTTTGAGCAGTTCTTGAGAAAAAGAAATGAACCTGAATCCGTTAGTTCAGACATTAGTGAACAAGGCAGTATTCATTTGGAGCCTTTGACTCCATCAGAGGTGCTAGAGCATGAAGCGACTGAAATTCTTCAGAAAGGTAATGTTGCACCTTCATCAAAGAAAGCTGAACGACCCTCTGAACGAACAGATGAGACTTCTAAAGAAAGCAGTCCCAACAGAATGGAAACAACTGTAAACAAGACAGATGAAAATGAAACAAGCTGAAATTGTGTTCATTTTATTGTTTATTATAACTAATGGTAGGAACACCATGGACCATTCCTGACAAGTGTGCTCATGGTTGCTTGTAGGGTTTTTTGAGAGAGAGAAAGAGGCACAGCAGGGAAACTTTGCATATGAAGGTAGCATGTACATGTATGTACAACTGACTTAACTAAGTTTATGAAAGGTAACACATTTCAATTTGTCTGCCTGTCTGTTCTGTGTGGTATATCTTAATAAACCAACATTTGAAAGGAGGAATAAATTCTATTTTTTTAATCTCACATAAAGTGATTTGCTAGTCAAGACAAGATTTTTAAAAATCCTTAAGTGAAACGGTGGGATTCAGTATGAATTCAGTTCTGATGCTGAAGTGGAGCACACTTGTAGCAATGGTTGTTGGTCTACTGATAAATTGGGTAAACGTAAACCTTTGGATTTGGTGTCACATTCCTGTCTGTAAAAGCATGTAAACAGAATTATATGAATCTATGCACCTCTGTACAGGTGTAATCCTGCCAGACTGTAAGCTTACCTTAATAAACTTTCAGTGAAAGTGGAAATATTATGACAAAATATATATATTTGTGGGGTTTTCAATGTGCAGGCTGTGCAGAAATACCGAGCATAATTGTATAAAGTAGGACATACTGCTGAAAGTACTGTAGCTGTTAGGCTTTTACCATTGTTTTAAATATTCTTAGTAGTAGACCCATAGGAATGGTCTGTAAGTCAAACCAAAGTATGGTTTAATGTAAAAATTGTTTTAAGCAGAAAGAAGGAAAACCCCAAACTGGAAATACCAGCTGGCATAGGTTCTGCCATTTTGCAGCTGCTACTTGCTAACTGTTACAAAAAGGACACGAGAGCATAGGAGTGTACAGTTCGATTTCAGGACTTTTGTAGTCTGTTACGTACAGAAAGATAGCTGCTGTTTTTGGGTTTGTTTTTTTTTTTTCTTTATAGCTAGCAGCTAGGTATAGGAATGCAACTGACTAACAGTAGCTTGCTCTTAGGACTTCATTGCTCCATTTGAAATATTCAGAATGTGCTTTTGACTTAGTCTTATTTCTAATGAATGTTAAATGTTTTGAACAGCTGTTAAAGCACTGCTGTAAATTATTACTTTTTGAGTAAATATTTGCAACAAAATTTTGTCTTTGTGAATAATTTTATTGCTCAGCTTGAAACTTTGGGCATAGTCTTCCCACCTTTTTAAAAAAAAAGATTTATTAGCAGATTCCAGAAACTATTTCATTTCAAAATTGTGAATTTGACACTTAAGTGAATTTTTGAAATAAGCAAGTGCCTATGCATAAGCATATTTTTGTAGCCGTATATTGTGGTTAGATGCGCCAACTTTTCCAGATTATATGAAGATATTTTTCTGGGCCATCAGCATGCTACTGAACTCTGCTCTGTCCTTTTAGGTTAACTAGCTTAGCTGCTAAATGGGTCTAATTAGTAACAGTATTAAAATTTAGAGACCATTCAGCTCATTGTTGGAACTTCTAAATAAACCACATCTCAACATCTCAAAAATCGCTTCAAACTCTTAAAAAGCTATATGAATCACATGTTAAAGTGCTTCTTAATTTTCATCCATGCAGGTTTAGAAGCCTTTTAGAAAGAAAAGTGGAACGGCTTACATAGTCACAGCTCTCCAAGATCTGCTGCTTTAAGAACTCCAAATAAGAAACAAGTGAAAAAGCTGAGAACAGTAAATTGCAGTATTCTTCTGATCTTTAAATGTTGTAGTGAATTTTTTAATTTGAGGTAGTATGAACAGGTTTAGTGTCTTCATGCTTGTAGGCATGAATGATTATAAAACACAGCATCCCAAAAAGGGTATTGCAGAGTTCTAAACCAGCTGTAGAACTTGGTGTATATGTTACTGAAGGAGTTCCTGTGTTCATATAAACCAAGAGAAACCTGTACTATTTTTAATCTGAATATTAATTTTTACATGTCAATTAATTATTTTGAATAACGATCTGATATGTGGTGTTGGAAAGCATTACCTTCAGGTGGAGCCAGTTGTATGGTACTTGCTCGGAATGTCCTCACATTTGTCTTTTATTATGCAATTAAATTTTTAAAATGTTTACCATTTTAATAATACAAATGTGGATGAAAAATGTATAGTTTGAAAGCTACTGTTGAGAAAGTTTGGAAAATCAAAAATTAAAAAACCTGAGTATTTGACAAAAGTACATATGTATTCTTAGATATTTAATATGTAAACCCTTATTTATTTCAATCCATGTAGAGAATCCATATCCCTTAAAACAGTAATGTTAGGCCATAGACCCACAAATGAAATATCACCCACATATGAAATATCAGCGCTTCCAAAGGGAGAGATGAGAGAGAACTAGGTTGTTCTAGCAAGACCATGGCATAACTTTAAATAGGCAAATAAATGTATTATGAAAGCAGTAGCATGTTATTTTGTGAAGGAGAAAATCTAAGAATCCATTGCGGTTTTCCTATCTGAAGTAATTTGTTTGCTGTTTGAACGCTGCAGGTGGTTGCATAACGATGAAAATTACTGTCGTGTATTCAGTGGGTTTCCTAGAGCTAAGTTAAATTGGTGCTTTTGACTGATGTCCCTCCAGAAGATCAATTAACACTGACTGCATTCTGAGCTCTTTGAATGTGATCAGTGTACATAATTCAATTTTTTGCTTTCTGAGTGATGTAAAAGGTTTTTTTTGTTTTGTTTTGTTTCCCATCCAGCCATTGGTAGTTATTCTGTGCCACCATTCTTTGAATTTAGAAAGACATTTTACCTGAAGATTGCCTTACCAAAAAAAGTAACTTTAGGTTGGTTCTTGGTATCCATACTAGAATCACCGTTTCCCTTCTGAAGACATTTACAATATGTGCTTGAATAACAAGTTCACCTTTGTTTATATAACTGTATTTTGAAGGAAGTCACATGCCACACGTGTTCTTTATTTGCATTTAATGGAAAGCTCTTGTAATTAATAGAATATGCTCGGTAATTATACAGTCACTTGGCACTTCCTCAAGTACAGCAAATGCCTCAGTTTGTCTTGTGCGGTTTGTGAAAGAAACTTTGGTTTACCTAGAATTCAGTTCTTTCAAAGAATGCATGAATAAACCCAGGAAAATAATCAGATTGAATCATAGTTCACAGTGAGTTCCAAGAATAGGCTGATGGATTTCAAATTGCCATTCTAAGCAAAACCTAGAAGAAGCAAAACATCAAGAACATTTTTATAACAAAAGTATGTCCATTTTTACTTATTGGAAGTGGAGAGAGAAGAACCCTGGGCAATAGGTGTTAAGTCACGTTCTCTGGTGCTTTAGTGACAGAAGGCATTAGAAACTGAAGGGCTGAGTTAAGAATCCCGAGTAACACTTTTTATTCTGCAAAACCTTACATAAAAAACAAAAACCAACCAAAAAAAAAAAAAACTCAAAGCTTTTCTGCAAGTGTAAGCATTGTTATTTATATGCTAGCATGTAGAAAGCAATGAATTATTTTTTTAATGCTCTAAGGTATACTAATATTCCACCAAAGACTGTGGCCGGATGCTGTCACAGTAGAGTTTTGTAAGAGACTGTTCAGAAATTTGTGTAGAGCAGATTTTATACCTGATTGTTCTCTTGTTCTCTTTAGTGTTTTATTTTTGAGGCTTGTGAGCTGAGCTTATTTTGTGTAGTTGCACCCTGTATTTTTGATGTATGCTTAATATAATATGCCTCTAATAAAAAATTTGGTAAGTATGTTTTATGATTACTCGAATGATTTTTGCTTTTAATAAAACTTTTGCTCTAATTTTAATGTAGCTCTAAGGAACAGTGGTGATGAAGCCCAGCACGTTATCTCCTTTGAGCATTAAGTATCGAAGTATAATTTTGACTACGTATTATTTCTGTTGGTTCACCGCTTTATAAAAATGAAAATATGCTGACTGGTATTTCATATTAGTTTACAGAGGTTGCGCAGAGTTTTGTGCTGTGTTCTTTTAGGTTTCGGATCACTGTTCTTGCTTTAAAGCACTCGATTGAAATTTTTGTATTTAGTCATTTTATTGATCCAAGCTAAGCATGTGAATTTGTTTTCTTCTGTACTGCACCAGATACATATTAATAAAAAAGAAAAAGAAGCGGGGGGGAGAAGAAAATGTGGAAAATGTTTAGCTGTGAAACACTTCTTTTTGAGGGAGATTAATGTAGTTGTTATGCCTGCAAGGCATTATAAAGTGTGTTTATGGATGTAAAAATGAGCTGGTTTTGTTGAAGTTTATTTACTGTTTGAACCATTATTTCAGAGAGGCTGAGGTTTTTATGACAACCACAAGAATAACTGTGATGTTGATCTGTGTATCTGCATTTAAAGTGGGGGATTTTTTTTTTTAGAATGACCATTGCTGAACAAATGCTTTGTGTTATGAAGTTAATGTAAATAAACCTAGGGTTTTTTATTTTAGTTCACTAAATTCTCAATATTAAACATTTAATTTAAAAGAGCTGTTTTCTTTGGAACAAAACCTTTGGTGAAAGGGACAGCATACACTGGTATCTTTATAAAGGAGATTGTCTTCTCATATTGATGATGCAGCGGCCTTGGAAAATGTAGCTTTCATTCCTCAGTCAATATGTTTTTGTCTGTTTGTTCTTATGCACGGAGTACTGGGCTTCTTTCTGCCTGTGACCATCCTTTTGTATCTTGGAATGTATCTTTCTTGATGGTTGATGTATAATCAACTTTTAGGTTGTTGGATGGAGATGGAAAGCAACAGACACAGAAGAGAAGCAAAAGTAAGTTCAAAATTTTAATCATGAGCATGTTACACGCAGGACAGGTGGTTTAACCTGCTTTATCTGATAAAGTGATGTGTTTTTTTTTTACTGGTCCTAAAATTGTAGCTTGAGGAAGTAGTGCGGTTGATTTGAATGGCTCTGAAAGGTAGAAAAAAAACCTGAGATACGCCTATCAGATCAGAATTCACAAAAGGATCCTGATGTGGGGAAGCTTTTCTTGTGGTGTGTGACTGTCCTCTCTTTTCTTTCCCAGATAACTTACTGGACACTCTCAGTTGTCCTAGAGGAGACAAGTGCTTTTATGATCTTCCTTGATGGAACCAAAAAGAAGTTAGCATGTGGCATGTATGCAGTTTTATATTAATATATTAAGAAGTGACTTGACATTAAGATGTGAATAGTAGCATTTTATTCATCTGTGCTACATGAGGAAGTTCTGCCAATTCTTCCTAAGAGTGTCCTAGCACTAATACTTAATATAAACATCCTTTAAACTACAGTTTGCAACTTTTTTGTGACCTTTCCCTGAAATAGCAAGCTAATAAGTACCCCAGCAGTGAAGTGTCAAGGCAGACTGTCAGCCTCTGTTTTAAGGCTGATAAAGACTTACCTTTTCTTGAGGTTTACCTATGAAGTTTCTCCAGGTTTGCTTCAATGAACTGAACCTGTATTGTTTATATACCTGCTTGGCACTTAGTATTGGTTCAATTTAAAGTCGTAAGATGAAATTCTTAAAGCAGAACATACTTTTTAATAACCTAAAACTTCTGTCCATTCAACAAAAGAAATCCATTTACCACCAGGCTCCTCCGAAGGCAATCTTGTTGATGAAAAGGAAAATTGAAGTAAAACCTGTATTTAAAATACAGCAAGCATACCTTTTTTTTTTCTTTTTTCTTTTCTTTCCCCAGCAGACATTATGCAAGTTACTTGTGGATGGGAATGTATAATAATCCACTCTGCCCAGATCTCTTCTTCTCAGCTTTATTCAGTGAAATGCTTTCCCTTTGCAGCTGTTTATCTTTGCATATTTAAAATACTAGTGAGAGTGTAGTGCTGGTATCAAACCAGATGTAACAATGGTACCGTCTTTAAATATCAGAAGCAAGGTTTTCATTTGAGGTGTTTGAAAGATGAGTGTGGAAGTAAAATTAAAACTCTTAATAGATACTAACAACAATGGACTGAGTACAGCATAAATTTAAATATTGCAGTAAGAATTTTGTCATCATTCCACTTTTAGTTTATCCGTGGCTATTTCATAAGTGATTTCTTTTCCCTTCTGTAGATGTTAAGACCTTCCTGGTTTCTCCCCTAGCTGGTGCCTATTTGTGGTCTTCACCTGCCTTCTCTTTCAAACTGTGGAACTGATGAACATAACAGAATTCAAAATAATTATTTCCAGCTTGTACTTCGTGGTTTGTTGCTTCAGTTTCACAACCACAAGAAGGGCTGTGTACCTTAAAGCTTATCTTTCTCTTAGAGCCACAGATACAGTTGAGGTGAAAAAGATGATTCTCTTCCCTTCTAAGCCTGCATCTTGACACACTTTGGACTATTATACTGTGGGAAACTACAGCCTAAAAAAAATAACGCTTTTGGAGTAATCTGTAGGGGATTGTATACAAATTCCTATTGTGACAAGGGAAAGCATTGCCAGAAGAGGAATAAGCACAGTGAGCTTTCAGTATACCAAGCAGCTGCAAGTAATGAAGCTATTGGGTCTGTGAGACTGTCTGCTTATTAGGGCTGGGTCTCCAGAGACGTTATTAGTTTTGATCAACTGCTGTCACTAACGGTGGAAACCTTTTTTTGGAGTAAGACCTATACATCTTTCAGTGGAGTCTTTAAAGGTCATAATAAAGCTTCTGTTATTTACATGCATGTAATATTTTTTTAGATGTATGCAAATTCAATATATTTGGTTTATCCAAACAAGCATGTTGCAATATCCTATTGTAATTACAGAACATTCATTTTAAATGTGGATTCTGAATTCAAATGTTATTTGCATAGGATTTTGTTAAATAAAACCTAGTCTGCCACTCAGGAAGGTACTAATCACTCATACTTTAATTTTTATTTACTGTATAACTGAAATGTTATTACTAAATAAATCTGGGACAGAATGGAGGGACTCAACATGATTCCCCGTAGTATAAGTAATTAGAAGATTTCAGCTTGGAAGGAAACTCAGAAAAAGCTGGACTTGGTGGAGGATAAGTGGTGGTCGTATAGGAAGTCAAGTGAAGTCTTAACCACACTGAACTGTTGCTGCATTCCCACAGGTTTGCCTTGTACACACACACACGCACATCTTGTTTATGTGCAACCACATTGCAAATATGATTGGGTTTTATTTTCCCTGATGTAGATGGAGAGTTTAAAACAAACAAACAAACAAAAAACACAACACTGCAACTTATTTTTGATCATGTTAAAAAGAGGGTGGAGTTTAGCAACAATCCTTACACTCTTTTGAGCACAAACTTACCTAAACAGATTGTTGTACAATTGCCACTATACTTGATTTAGAGGATTCTGCTAATCAAAGTATGCTCCTGGCCAGGTGAGCTACCCATTGGAGGGAAATAGGATTTCATCTTCACTCTCCATAAAATAATTCATATGATCAATCAGGTTGTGCTACTGAGGTGGGGGCTACCTAAGGGCTCTGGGAAACATTGTTCCTCTCCAAGACACCTTTGCTCTCAAAATATTTGCTAGACTTGTGCATTTCCACCACGCTGAAGCTGGCCCTTCCTAGCATAGTTGTCTATAGATGCCATTATATATATATGGGAAAGGTTATTGTTGAAATCAAACCAAAACAGAGTTCCGTATAAAAGGGGATGCCTTTCTTATTCCTGACTGTGAGTTAGCACTGAGTGGTTTAACTGCACTAGGGAACTGTGGCTTAGCAGTGCTTTAACATGCTGTGACCTCCAACTGCCACTTGTATTTTGGCTGTAATAAAAATATGTTTTTTGTCTTCTCACCTCATATGTGGTTTAGATTAATGCACTCATTATTTAATGTGTTTACACACTCCTTACAAATGCATTGGTTCTTTCCACAATAACAAAATACATTGTTTGAGAGAGCTTACAATCCACTTAAACTGTGAGATTTTCTTGATTGCATCTCTTTTATATCATTTTGTATGTGACCTTCAACTCTGTAAAATAAACTGAAAAAAATGCGTTAAAAGTTGTTCTCCTGCTTATCCAAATGAGAATGGGTAAAATATATCCACCCTAAACTTCTGTCTCACTACAATAACAGGTATATCCTCTTTATTTATAGGTCGTGCTAAAGCTGGTAGGAATTCTGCTGAAGATAATCTCCAGAGAAGATACAAATCAGCAAATGAAGAGTGTCATCGGTTTGTCTAGATGCATCATTGCAATAAAAGATCATTAAGAAGCAGCAGCAAATGGGAACTTTACTGTGAGTGGTACAAAGAATGTACAGGCAAAATGTTTCTGCTTTTAGTTAATGAGAGTAGAGGACTCTGTCAAGAAATATTAGATTCTGTTCAGCTTCAGACCAAACTGTCTGTTACCTGTGGCCTCACAGCAAAAAGAAATTTGACCTGACTGTAATCTGATATTCTTGAATATAATGTACACCAATTAGGTGAAGGTCAATAATTGACAAGGTCACTCATTCTGAACTTGGGTAACTCCTGTCCATCAAGCTAAATACATTTCACTGCCAAATCTTGTTCTGGGTAGGTGAAAAGTGCTTTCTACACATCAACCACTCTTGTATCTATCTTTTATTTAATCTGCTGAAAAAAATAAGCACAGAGTAGAAAACCTTTGTTTGCTGGAGTCAGTCAGTAATGTCTTTTTATTTGTGCAGCGCATCAAATTCTGAGGATGCTGTAAAAAACAGTTTAACTATCCTGGTGTTCATAGAAAATGGACTTACTCTACTACATTGTTTACTGAACCATATCTTTATTTTTTGCGATCAGTTTAAGAGTATATATTTTAGTTATGCATAGTGAAGTTAGTAAAGCTGAGGTATAAAACCAAGGAGACTTAGAAAGAAGAAATAGGTCTATGTATTTATAGACCTAATACTCACCAATTTCATGGCACCTCTTCTATAACCCTGAACTTTTGAATACTGTGCCAAATCAGTTCCAAGATCAGGAACATTCTGAGCCTCACTGGGGGAAGAATGGTCTTTATTTTGGTGACAACTGGAATAGTAGAGAACCAAAAACAAAAATGCAGATATTAAGAAAGAAGGAAAAAAAAAAAAGGGAAAGAAAAAAAAAAAAAAAAAAGAGCCCAGCAGTCTATCTTTCCCACTGCAACAGTAGGCAGAACACTGTGACTATACAGTAATGTCACAGAGCAACTGTTCAGGCTTTTCCATTAACTGGCCAGTAGAAGCTCTAGAGGAAGTTACTGAAGCTGAAAACAGGTAAAAGAAATGCAGATCTAATCATTTAAGTCTCACAACAGCATCCTTTAAAATTCCACTGGATTCTGCTTCAGGTGGTTATATTTTTTACCATTACCATCTCCAGCAAGGTCTGTGTATGACTAGAAAAGTTATAATGTAAATGCTGATCAAAAAATTACAAAAAGAACTATTTTGTTCTGCACATAATTGTCCTAATAAACTTATTTGACTAGGAACATGTATATGTAAGGAAAGATTCCTAGTGCATGTGCTGAGCTTGAACAAAGAAGTTAGCAGCCACTCTATTTATTGCAGAAAGATTCTGTGTCTGCACATGCTGTTAAGGTGAAGCAGACAAGCCATTACGGCATGTGTATGGATAGCTACAGTAGTTGCTATAAAACAATAGCTTATTCATCTTTGCAGCCTTTTATAGACTGCTTGAATATGTGATGGAGTAAATGAATTTGCAAGGTTAACCAGCTGCATTTGTGAAATGTAGACATGTTGAACTAGATGTGATTTGAGATGTAAGAACTAAGGTCTCTACAGGCAATCCAGGCAAGGATTGCTTCTATTTCTGTAGAAGCAAGAGGGTAATTTTTTTTAACGATACAGTATATTTTCCAAAGTATGGCTGAGAATCTGGATCAAGCTCTTTAAGGTTCAACTAATTCAGTAATGAATTAAGACAGCTTGGTGTGCAGTAGCTTTACTTATAATGGAGTCTGTAACCACTACAACAAGATATTAGCAAAATTGGAAATAGGAGTAATTGGACCACCTTCAGACTTCAAAAAGCTCTTTGCAAAAGAATAGAGACAGCAACTGTAGAATATGCTGGTTTTCCTAAACTTATATTCAAGAGTGTTGTTGTCAAAAAAACATGATAGGCTTATTAAATATGCTATAAAATACCATATGAGATGGTTGTTTTTTATCTAATATATTTTTTCTACTTAATTTCATCTGTATGTATGCTAAGGCAGCTTCAAAACATCTGGGTACAGCAATTTTTTTCTTTTCTGCACCTGCAAGTGTAAGTACACACATAAACAAAAAAGAAATTAAATCTTTCACAGAGCCAGAGAGGAAAAACAACAACAACAACAAAAAACAGTGAGCCATGAAGCTCAGGGGAGCAGTATGACAAGTACTGAGCTGTAAACAAGCTTGAGAGGGATTTAATTCTTATGACAAGCGCCAGTGGTAGAATCTCACATGGACTCAGCATATGCACACATTTCAGAGGAGGAATCACAGAGGACTTAATGCAAATGTAAAAAAGCTTAGAGCACATCAGCCTATACTGTTCTAAAAATAGCTTCACAAATCAGGATGAGCTAGGGTTGCAATTATCTTGATTTTTCAGAATTTTGCCACTTGTAAGGAGGTTTCTGGTTTCACAGTAATTAGACTTTATAACACAACCTGCAAACTCTTTGGGGCAGGGATTTTGACATTTGTAGGACAAGTATAGAACCTCATTTGGTAGTATTTTCAGGGTGATAGTACAATATAAAGGCTGAGTAATAGCTACATTCAGTTTTAAACAGGCTTATTTTAGGTCATAAGCTTTTTTGGTTGCTGTTGTTTGTGAAGGAAAGAGAACTGAGATATAATTTGGTACCCTAATTAAATTTTAAAAGCCTCTAATGCACACTTATTCCCTAATGGCAGTCATGTCCTTTCATATACGCTTATTACTTCCTTGTTAGTCTAGCAGCATTCTGAGAAGTATGTACTGCAAACCATACCCTGCAGCCTGTACTCAAGCACATTTCCCCATGGTATTTGATGAGTTCATGCTGCAAGGTGTAGCCAGTTTTCACATAACCTTCAGGCAGGTTTGAGATGAGTGGCGTGCTCCCTGTGCTCTAGCTGCTACACAGGTTTGACTTATTTAAGAAGCCAGAGCAGTGCTCTCTTCACCTTACATCTTCAGTCAAGCTGCTTTCTTTTCTGCTTTCCTCAGTCTGCAATAAATTACTTTAAAGGTTAATTTACTAGCAAAGGATTAATAGTCCTGGGAGGTATGGGTTTGGATTGTCTGCAGGCTGGGCCAAATTCTGCCATGCTTGGCTGTAGTTAGCTAAAAATTTTTTTTAACCATACTTTAGATTTCACAGCAAAAGGAGGCAGTCTCTATGAAAAGGGAGTCTCTTAAACCCCATCATTCTTGCTCGATTCCAGTTGACAATTAGGAGATAAACTGTCAATTGCTGAAGTTCTATTATGTTTTTAATTGGATTTTAAATACAGTTTCATAATACCACTATTTGTGTTTTTAAATAAGAGATTTTTCTTCATGACTCTGAAAATTTGGTGTGCAAATTACCTTTCATTTGCATAATGTAAATACCCAGGGTTTTTTTACCTTGTTTCTGGATATACGTTTTGGACATCCCATATACTACAAATGATTGAAAAAGGCTTTGTATTTGCAGTTGGCATGAATAACCTTCAAAATAAAAATTAAGAGGCGTGTCTTTACAAGCAGAACTTTTAGCAAGAAAAGTTAAAGCTGTTCTTTCCTTTGTCTCTCACAAACACAGTAATATATTTTTCTGTTTTAAAAATACTTTTTAAATTCTGATTTTCATTTTTATTAGTGTTCTCTTAAGAAGTAAGTATAAAAGAAGCTAATTTTGTTTTGAAGTAAATATTCTAATGTTTTGCAAAACTGTAACCTGTAATTATTTGCTTTATTCATCTAAAATTACCTGGGTAGATCAATATTTGGGAGAAGAGCAGAATATCAAAATCCCCCCCCCCTTTTTTTTTTTTAACCAGGTGACTAAAAAGAGAATTTTCTAGCTACCTGTTTGTTACCAGAAAAAAATTGAAAGACCTGGCTTGAACTGTCCAATATTTGCAGAAGTTTTAGGTCTAAATAAAGGTTTGAATATTGATGTAAACTTAACAAACATAAATATCCAAGCACCTATGAATCTTGAAATTAGATCCCAATGTACTTTGGATACTGTAATATTTATTTTCCTTTTAAATTTTGAGCATAGTGCTGCATACTGTAGAAAGCCATGTAGCTATTTCCCCATAATTTGGGGTCTTTCAGGAGTTCTCAAGTGAAGTAAAGACAACAGTTTTCACACTCAAAATGCAGTTCAAGATTTAATATCTGATCTAAACGAGCGAGTTATGGTGACTACATTTATACTGCAATCCTTTTAAAGGAGCATTGTGCCCCTTTCAGCAACTTGTTCTTTATTTCTGGCAAGATAAAATTATATTATTTTTCTGAAGAGCGTCTAAAGTGCTACATGATATGTAATGGCCTAAAGGGTCTTGCAGTAAAGTAGGCTGAACTGTTACTTTACATGCTTTATGGATTCCTGATTCTCCAGTATCATAACTTTCCCTGCGAAGAGAAGGTCTGGGTTATGCTAAGTATCTCCTATTAATTTTCAGAATTAGAATGGATTCTAATGTTCTATTTGTCTTGCACAAGTAGACTGAAGATAGAGGGTTTAGTGGTTGATTATGGGGTCATCCATATACATCTAAATTGATGTGGGTAATCCAGATAACGCTTGTTTACAGACCACTGGATAAGCATCTCTGCCCATGATTGGTTTTGTGGGTTACAGCTGCTTATAGAACATGCTAAAAAAGCTACATCTCTCTTATGTATTTCTTTTGCTTCTTTTAATTTCCTCTATTTTGTTACTTTTCCAGTATTTGTCCTTCTATGTGTACAGTAGGAGCATAGAGGAGTTGTACTGGAAAGACACTGAGTATTCTATGTGGCAGTAGAACTGCTCATCGGTTGTCCTGGGATTATGATCTATTGAAGACAAGGCCTGTTGTAGGCTGCCGTGTCTTAGGATTTTCTGTTATTTTTAATATCTTCATTTAGGTAGTGATGACTAGATATGTACTTTGATTCTTGATTCTTGTTGTGGAGGACGAGAAAGCCCCCGCTCACCCTGAGCTTTGAGTGAAGAGTGGATATGTGAACACATACATAGTAAGCAATTAAAATTCATCTATATACTACACTACATTATTCTTACGATGTTTTTGTGTAGTATAGGGATAGACAATGACAAATAATGTGTGTATACGTGGCTGGTGTTTTGTAATCTTTCTGTACAGCCTGGTTTGCTTAATTTTATAACTTGATTGAACTGAAGTTGTTGTTTTGTCTCTTTCAATGGTAAAACATTGTATTTTGAAGAAGGGTTACTGAGGTATGAGATCATTTACAGTTATTCTAGATTTCCCTGTGCTTGAGTGCTTTGCAGAGGGAGCTGTGTGTGCCTGCCAGCCTGCCCCTCAGACCTTTCTCTTTCACCTCTTGTGTAGCCAGGACAGCCAATGGAAGGAGCAACTCCAGGCCAATCCTACTGCAGATGTCATTGTTTCATTTCTAGTAATCTTAGCATAAAGACTGCTCCTTTCATAGTAGTGGGGATAATTTCTATAAACAAGGTAAATATGTGGTTCTCTACAAGGGCTTCCTTTTTTTCTAATTAACAAACAAACAAAAAAAAGCTGATTGAACTTAGATTTCATACATTTTATTATGAACCTAACTGACCCTTCTAGTTCAATAACTAGAAATAAATGGACAGCAAGCTGCCAGTGTATATGGCTACTTCAAATAGCTTACAGTTTAAGTCCTGCTTGTGCTACATTTAAGAGTGAGATGACTTCTAGTCCTTTGGCTGCATCTGTTGGTCTGAATACTCAAAAGGCTACACTTACATACTACATCTTACTTTGCTTCTACAAAAGAGAGATTTCTCAGAGTGAAAGACAGAAACTTATTCTGCATGATGAAAATGAGAATTGCCAGAATACAAAATTATCCTAAACTCATTGGCTGAGATTAAAACTTGCTTCATTATTTTCAGCCCTCTGTGGATGTACAGGCCAAACATCAGTAACCTGCAAGATTTGTTAAAGGCTTTAGTATTCTAATTCCCACTGGGGTATTTTAATGACAGCTGTTAAAATTCTCAGACTGGAGCTTCACATCCGTATTCCCTTCCTCACAGACACCTGTAATGGGTTTCATCTGTTTTCTTTGTTATTCCCTCTGCTCATTTAAATGTAATGTGCATTTCTCATCACACCACTGGATTAACTTTTATATAAATTACTGAAATGCACAGATACAGACACACACATTCTTATCCCAGACAAGCAGAGGATAGGATTTTGGGCTTGAGTATTAAGCTGGCTAAAGAAAAATACTGTAGTAAAATCCTCATGCCTTTCTTTAAAACAAAAGAAAATTTGTATTATGTAGCCAGTAAGGTGAGGCCTTTTGAAGCTTCTCCTGAAGTTATCTTCCCTGTCCCCTTAGAAATTAATGCCAGGAATGAAGAAACTCACTCCATTTATACTTCTGCTGTGTTACTACCAGTCACATGGTCTTTCTACCTCTTCCCTGCAGTCCCTCTTTCTCATTTATATTGGGTAGAATCATGGCTTTGCTATCTTTTTCTCGGGATGAGTTGGCCAGATATTGGGAAGGTATTGTATTGCCTCAAGGATTATTCATTTCTAGGACCTTTATTCTGCAAATGATGTATTAATGGGATGTACTAATAGGTGTTTTAACCTGATACCTGATAGAAATTCCGATTGAACCTGCCTTGGTTTATCTGTGACATGAGCAAGTCAGGGTGCCAGCCTTGCATTTGCACCTGAGTTAACTTAAAGATAACTTGTGTACAGTGGTTGTCAAAGCTGAGGCAGGGTTGCTGAACAGTCTGAGACAGAGACGTTAAACTATAAGCTTTCTGCTGCCACAACTGTTCTTTGCAACACCTCACTCAGCACTTTGAAGTCATGTTGGTGAGTCTCCACTACTGGAGTCCCAACAGGGATCACAGAATAGATACAGCTCATGAATTAAAGGTATGAGATCAGCTGAGATGTAGTCATTAAGAATCTAATCTGCAGAAGATGCATGCTGCAATGCTGGTCAAATTCAGTTTTAGTAGGAGGCCAGGCTTGTATGCATCTTATTTAATTCCCTTACTCAATGACCAGGGAGCAAAAAAAAAAAAAAAACAACTTAATCTAGATGAGTCAGTGTTATCTACCTCTTTGCAAACACTTCCCAAACGAGCAGTGTTGCCCACTTAGCTGGAAGAAAGGCCTGCTGTGATGCCTCTGCTATCGTATTTCCTTTTACAACCTTTATATAAGGCTGGCAGGCTGTTCTTTCTTCAGTCAGGCATTGCTCTTGGGATAAAGTAATATTATGGACTTGGATAAAGATGTGGTCCTTGTTGCTGTTGACAAGGATGGGAATTACATGAGACTGGTAAATGGTGTAGTGGTCTTGGGAGGAAAAATGCTAGTGCAAAAATGTGAATTTGTTTGAACAAAACCAGTTCTGCTTTGCCCTGATTTTTTGATTTTAGTTACTTAAGGAACTAGAAATAAAATCCTGCTATTATAACTATGCAACTTTGGCATTTTAACTCCCAACAGTTACTGTTGTTGTTCATTTGCACTACAACTGCATGCAGAGGCCCAACCCAGATTTATAGTTATTTTATATGCCTAGCTAACAACAACAACAAAAAATCCTGTCAGAACTTTACAGTGGGAGGTTGGAGAAAAGCAATATTTTAAAGAAACAAAATCAGAAACATGGAGAGCAAGCAACCTCCTAAAATTTATCCCCAATGAAAATCAGATGAAGTCGAGCTTGCATGGTACTTCTAGCAGAGCTTTTATTTGGATGTTGTAAAATTCAATCATACGTGCATATTTAAGGAGGAAAAAAATGGTATCTTATAGAAGGTCTTTATCTGTCATATCTTAAAAGCAAAGAGAAGAGTATCTAATAATAAAAAATGCTATTTTTAATAGACAGACTACTATAAAGTTGTTACCTGTGCGTAAAGCATAAAGAATACATGTAATGCTATCTTGTTATAATGCGTCAAAATAGTCTTTAATGAGGAAAGGTATATAAAATGCACAGAGCAGGGTACAACAGCTACTAATACCTTCATTATTGTCTGTCAAAAAATGACAGTGCTATCAGTAAATGAATGAGCTCGAAGGAATAAACAGACAGCTTGTAGAAATTGCTTTCGCAGTGATCTCTAACCGCAGAAGATGCAGTTTAAGCCTTCAAATTTCAGTGTAGTCATTTTGGCAATAGCAACGTATGAATATGTTAGGTGTCAAAAATATTTTTCTCTGTTTTCTGTAGTTAGCGACTTGGAGTGGTTTTTTTGGATTTAAATAATGTTCATGAAATATAAGTACATTCTGCCCACTAAAAAATGGCTTAGCCACTAGCATTATTCTGGACTGCAGAATTCAACCTACTAATTACACTTTAAACAAGTACACTTGTGGGGTTTTGTCCTTTCAGAATTAATGGAGCTCTTTGTCTTGCTTGAGGCATATCAGAGCAATACCATGAACAAACTGCTAATCTGACCCTTGGTTCCAGGACATGGTTCTGGGGCTTCAGCATAGTATTTTTGAGGCTCGTTCCAATAATAAATTAGTTTTAATGATGGTTCTGCTAACATATGGCAAATATAAAACACTTTCAATAGTTTAAGCAACATAGCTTCCATTAAACCTTTGCAAGGACTAAAGAACAGTAAATTAACAGCCCAATTATTCATTTGTTGTTCCTTGCTGAATTATTTAACACCTTTCTCTTTCCCGCTTTAGTGAATAATCTATGTTAGAAATACTATTACTAATCCAGTTACCAAATCTTCAACTATATTTACTGCTCCATTTATTTTACATCTGTACATGATGTTTACCTGAGAAGAAATGAAGGCAGACTCAATTTCTTATAATTTTTTTCAAGCGCCTGCCAAAACTGATGATGTTTAAACCAGGACAATTTAAAAAGATGAAGTAAGAAACTCATGAAAATTTCTATAGAAGAGTCGCTTTTTTCTGACTTCTAACAGCTTAATCATTTATGAATTTAAAAGTAAAGTTTGCCTACTGCCAATACTTCTTCTTGAGTTTAATGTTCTTGGCTGTGCTTCAGATCTTGTGGTTAGCTTGTGCTCTTAAGAGAAGACTCACTGCTGTACAGAGCACAGCAAAGGCTGAACGCATGACAAATCTGCTAACAAGAATATGTATCTGTAGTATCCCTTGAAAGTAAGACTCTGGCTAAAGTATCTGATTTTTCTGTACACACTTTGAAAGACAAAATCTTTGCTTAATGGTTAAAGATTGAAGTCTGAGACATGGGGGAAGAGAGAGCAGGGGAAAGGTGACAGTTTATTTTAAAAAGGCACATTCCAACCTTTACTTAGTTTATGTCTATTTTATACAGTTTAAACTAGCTAAATTTTGGTACATTTGTTTTAATGTACTTATCCAAGCAATCTGTCAGTTACCTAGTAGTGTTTATTTACAGATTGAATTCTGGTGCCATCATCTGTTGAGAACGTATAATTGCAACATGGGCAGACTGGGACCCTAAAACACCTAGATTACATTTATATTGCTTGTTCCACATCTAACTTCAATTCTTGTACTTGCAGAAGGACATTCCATATGCTATTTAAAAAAAAAAAAAAAAGTTGCCTATGCAATGGAGCAGCCATTTTCTGTTGGGTTGGATACCGTGTGTGAATACTAGTAACGACAAAGCAGAAGTTTTGCAAGGAGATGAACTACACAATGTGAACTTCATGAGTGTGTGTGTAAAGTCGACTTCATGGAGCCACTTTGTCAAAAACTACTGTCCCTGAAATTTTACAGCAAAGGTACGTGTTGCAGTTATTCTATTTGGAAACTGTTACTCTTTGGAATATTTTTTGGAAACTGTTTTGTTTTGGTAAAGGGTTTCTGACCTGCAAGAACAAAGCTATTTGAAAGTAGTAAAAACTGCTTGAATTCTGCAGCTCTAGATACTGGAGCTCAAGCTCTCATTCTCTTTCCTGGGAATAAACTATCCCAGCAGTATTCTGTGTTTTCTCCAATACCAGCATCTGCAGAATGGCGTGTGACTGGTTTATTTGCTTTAGCAAAAAGTGTGTATTTAAATTCAGAAGATCATCCAGTGGCAAGAAGATTCAACGGGTCTTACTTGCTGGTAATAGATGCCTGCAGTGTATCAGACATCTCTAGTTGTGAGGTGTGGTAGTAGGAAGGTTCCTTTCTACATTTGTGGCTTATTGCCACTGAATGATAGCCTTTTCTTTATTCACAGGTTCAGTCTCAGGCTCAGTTTACCAAGTTAATGTTTATCGGACTGCAGCAAAAGAAATGAGTATGCAAGTGGTGGAGAGATGTCCGGAGTCCCACGTCTAGAACGAAGAGCAACACGTGGTTATACCTCAGGCCTAAGTGCCTGAGGTTTGTGGGTGAAAGTCACCTGCCCAAAGACGTCTGCATCTGCGCTGAGCTTTTTCTGGTAACAGCCAGTGAAGAGAGGTGCTGCCATGCCCTCACCCTCCGGTAGACGTAGCAGGCAGGTGGATCTGCTGCTCTGTCATGGCAGGAGCAGGAGCTCTGACGGGTTCAGCCAGAGATGCTGCCTTAATGGTCTGAAATTTGCTAAAAACGTATCCCATATAATATATCCATGCTGTTGCCAGATTGCTGCTGTAGAGAAAGAAACTCCATGACGAATATCCACAAAATCCTTAGCAACAAAATATTTATGTATCAGTTATAATTCAGTGAAAGATGTGTGCTGCTTTAAGCTACCCAGGTGTACTCAAAACTTGTCGCTGATTTTTGCAGTCTCTTAATCTTCCTGTTTATTCCGTGCTTCATTAAAGTCAATCTCTGCTGGACAAACTGTCACTCAGGCTAGGCCTGTCCTGCTGTCTGCAGTCTCTGGAGAGCACCCTTCATCCTGATAAATGGTCTATTAGGAGAGCACGTCAAAGAGAAACCCTCCTTGAAGCTAAATAGATTACAGCCTCTTCCTTCTGAACAATCTCAGCGGAATGGGGTAGGCACAATCATTAAAGAGGATTTAGAATAAGACACTTTTTCTTCAGGATGGGAAATTGCTCTGAATTTACAAAGATACAGATTAATTCTAGTAAATGTATAAAGGGGAAATTCACAGCATTAAGCTCTTGCCACCGGAATGGGCAGAGTGTGTTGTCCCAGAAACTGCTCAACTTGACTTGTTATTTTTGTTTTTTTTTCATGGAGTCGGGGGAATGGTAGGGAGAGGAGGATCAGCTCAGTTATCTTCCTCTGAGATGAGCGGACTTGTAGCAGAGGTTGGCTCAGCTCTCTTTCAGGTCCTTGGAAGCAATTCCAAGCTCTTGAGGCTGGTCCTGGCCTCCAGGCACTGTGTTGCAGGGATTGAGTGTAGCGCCCAGGGTCCCTACACATGCATGCACCGAGGCTCTGACTGGGTAAGCAGAGATTTAGTTGAGCCCCAGGATCCAAAGTGCTGTGTGCCTTGTAAACTTAATTAAAAAGATGTTAGGTGCAAAAGCTTGGCTGAGGGGGAGGTTTACTGTGTACGTGTATTTATGAAAGTATGGAAAGCTTGGCTCGCTGTAAGCCTTAGCTGGTGGCGGTGTTTTTCCATAATAGACTGCTGTTTCTGTAACCCATGTTTTTGTTTTTTTCCTCTCACTTTCTTTTCTGCTGGTGCCTGGGGGAGGGCTGGCCAGGTGCTGAGCAGCCAAATGTTGCCAGTGACCAAAACTCAATCCCTGCAGGTGGGCATGTGAAAAGTATGCACTGCTCAAAAATGCCTTTTTACTGTTCCTAAACGCTCTTAGAGTCTCTCTCCTTTCCTTTTGTAGGGTGCTTGAGTCTTTTTTTGTAAGAGCTATTTAAAAAAGAGAGAGCATTTATATTCATACATATGTATTTTTTTGGTTCACTGGAAATTGGGATGCCCTCAATGATTTTACAACACTGGCTCAGATTTTTCTTCTAGTACACACAAAAATGATGCTTTTGGTCAAAAGAATATTCCTTTTGTTAGGGTAAACTTAGCCTGACCTCTCAAATTTTAAATATTAATAATTTTACTACCACATCCCTTTCTCTGTATTACTGAGTAGGGACGAGAAGGAAAACCATTCAGAACTTTTCCCCACATATATTTGTGTCCTGAACATCCTTTTCTGTTGGCAGCACAAGTCTGCATTTATCTGGTCTTGAGATTATTCACTGTTCTGTGGGTGTTTGATATGTTGCAAGGGTGTGCATGGGAAAGGGAGAAGCCTGTGTGAAGAGGAGGCAGAGGAGATCGTGGTGCTTTGGTTTTGGTCCTTGCAGGAATTAATGTTCTGAAGTTCTGATTTTCACCCCTGCTGGACCCAAGAGAAGTCCAACAAAACTGTCCCACTTCTGTCAGCACCGAAGAGGGTGGCAAGTCCTTCTTGGTGGTGCTTGTGCGAAAATGGGGCTGAGGGGGATTCTGCCGGACTCTTGAGAGGCGAGTGGCTATTTTCCTGAGAGAAGATAGAAAAGGATTATTCTGAGTGATGTTAATTTTAAACAAATTAAATGCATATCAATTTGCTTTTTTCTGGTAGAGCATCTTCATGAAAGAAGGAAAATAATAAAATAACAAAAAAGCAATAAACAGCAAATGCAACATTACTTCTAGTGAAAGGCTAAGCAAATATAATAGATTTTTTTATAAGAGTAATAAAAAAGCATGTTGAAAACTCGTGTAATCGCATGATGTTATTGTTTCTGAATTGCATCTTGTTTCTTGCAGCATTAATGTATGCTCTGTCTGCCTGGGAATATTTGGCAGACAATGACTGCAATGATAGTACAAAAGTTGAAAGAGGTAACACAAGGGAAAGGGTGTTCTGGAAGACTCTTTTCAACTCTTTCTTTTGTTGTTATTTATTTAAATGCAAATCTTTCAGGAAAAAAAAAAGGCCCCAAATCTGATAAATATTCAGTAGCCCTGGTGGATTCATGAATGTGAAGCTGTATGGAAACCACGAGTCACACAGGAAGTCGTCCAGGAAAACAGATCACTTTTCCTATTTTTAAATTAAAGGAGGAGCAGCCTTATGAAATAAGCCAAGGCCTATAGCATATTTTTAGAATCTTTTAAGAAAAATTGTGTGGGAAAAAAATCCCTTTGGTTATCTTCAGGCAGACCTAAGCGGTACTGAAGCCAGACAGCTATAATTAGTGCAGCCTTCTGCTTTGAGATCTGTGAGTGACAAGGGCCTGGTATCTTATTGTTAAAAAGCAGGTTGTTGCGAGGTCTGGGACCAGGTCATCACGCACAACTGAAGTGGTGAGCATGGTGTCTAGCACTGCCATTCTGCTGTGAATGTACTATTTCACGTTCAGTGGAAGTAGCCCTCTCTTGGCTGAGATCATCTCCCAGCACTGGACGTGGTCTGATGCAAATAGGTGGAAAAGCTCATCTTCCCTTTCTGCCCCTTGGTAAGTCAGTGCTTGTACAGGGTGGCTTTCACTCCCCGAGCAAAGCACAGTAAAGATGTGGCTTCTCCATCTGACTCCTGAAAAAGGAATTAAAACTTCCTGCAGTGCTGGGGTCCTCAGGAGTCTCTCAACTTTCCTGTATTGGTTGTGAACAGGGTATGAGACTCAGCTCCTTCACCTGAACAACATTATGGCATGCTCTAAATATGGTGATTCTTTAATACATTAAGGTTAAAACTTACTCAACCTATTTAAAATTGTCACTGTTTCCAAGGTATCAACAACAAAAATATTTCATGAAAGAGACCTACAGAAAAGCTTGGATGCATTTTTGCTGCAAGTGTCATGAATGTCATGTTATTTCACAGCTTTATTTTTAAGCATCTTAATTACTGCTTCTACTTACACTTAGAAGATTACCAACTAGCAAGGATTCTAAACTTTGTTCAAGTGAAATTGACATAGCATAAAAAAGAACTCACAGAAACCATCTTTGGGATGTGCTTTAGCATTTATTGTGTCTTGGTATTTTTATCTTTTTTTCATGTTTCTACCTTATCTCATTATGAGTTTATTACAAGGTATAATATAGGTTACAAGGTATAATATATATTATATATAATATAGGTTACAAGGTATAATATAGGTTACAAGGTATAATATATATTACAAGGTTTATTACAAAGTTACTACAAGTAACTTTGTTTAACATTATTGTTATTATATAAGATAACTTGTAAATTCTGCTTATTTTATTATTAGATTATAAATTTTGAGCAATATTTTTTAGAAAAAGTGTTGACAAATGCCAAGGATTTTTTACATTTTTACTCACATTAGTTTTCTGTATACTACCTTAACAGTCATTATATAGCACAGACTAGGCTGGCCAGAAAATTTGTACTCAAGGAAGGAAGGATTCATTCCATTTTGGTATGAAAAACATCTTATTTTTTCACTACTGCTATAGGAAAAAGAAACAAATTCTCTGATGCAGCTGAGAGCAGAGAAGGTAGATTTTCTACATTTAGGACTGATGGGTATTGGATTTATTTAAGATCATGTGCTGTTTATGACATCTAACTTTATAGTCTCAACTCTCATATCCCACTTTGAAAGCACATTTTGAGTATTGTTTGTTTTCCTGCTTACAGTTGGGGACACTGGAGCTGCAAAGCTCCTTGACATTATGCCCAAGCTCAAGGTGTCCAGAGGAGGACTTGTACAGGCATCTCCCGTCTTATGTACACCTTGCACCTGGACTGGGTTGGACACCATTCTCTTCTGACTGTGCGCAGAGTAACAGGGTGCTCTCCCATGACTCACTAATCCAGCTTGGGAGCCAAGCAAGGTGGGTATTTGCTTGACAAGCTGCCTGGAAGGCTAAGATAATCTAATTTTTATTTTATTTATTGGGGGGAGGAAGGGAAGATCCATATTTTCAAATATTGACATTTGTAAGAAGATCTTTCTTCTTTTTTTCTTTCTCCTTCCCTAAACTAGGTAAAAAAAATATACAGATTTATAGTCCTTCAGGAAACTGGCACATTGCATAACAAGTAGATGAGAATGAATTGTTCATTTAAAGTTAGTTTTAAAAAAGGAAGAAAGGACTTCTTAAAAAAGAGAGTGAATGTTGCAGTCTAGGTAACAGCAATTTTGTTTTATGCAGCTGGTAGGGAGGAGTCTGATGTCCAAATGCACTGGTACGTATAAGTAGAAATCAATAAACATGAATTATTTAGGAGACAGGATAAAAATGGGTGAGTATTAAAATAGAATCAATTCACTCTATAAGCACTGAGGAGCATGTTTGAATTCCTAGCAATTTTGCAGCAAATCCATTTAGAGGCTTAATTTATGTGCATACAACCGGAATGTAAGTGAATATTTCATTATCTAAATGTAAATGAATTATCTATAAATTTCAACTAAACTGCATGAACTAACTGTTAAAGATCGAGTATCTTAAGTTAGAATACCTCTGGTGTATAAAAGCAGAAGTATCTAGCCTGAAGGTGTGAGAGTAAGGAGCAGCTGTATTTCAAATAACAAGCATGTACAAACTGTGTGGGGTCAGTCAAGGAGCAGAGGGATTTGACTAACAAAGTTTAAAACTACCTGGGAGGAAGACGTGAGACAGTTTAGGAGTGACAGCTTTCCCTGTGCAACTGGTAGAAGGTTTTAACATTGCTTCAAGGTGGAAAAAAAAAAAAAAATCTATAGTAGAAATGGTAGCAAATGAGACAGACTGAGTCAGGCAATTTACTCTGCTAGACACCAAGTGCTTTTTTGAAGCTGTTCCAACCCAAGCCGTTCTACGATATGATTCCGTGATTTCAAAAATGATCTCAGAACAAGCACCAATGGCCAAAGAAAACCAGAAGAAAGTTTCTGTGTTGGTGGGGCAAAGAGAAGGTCTCATTTAATTGAATTGAATTGCCTTAACTGCTTTTAGGGAGGATGCTTATGTGCATATATACAGCTTATAGACAGCCAGAGACAGGACTAAGGCTCCTGCCTTGCAGCACAGCACTCTGGCTGGGAGCATGGTGTCTCCTCCCTCTGCTTAGGGTATCCCTAAGTGCCCAGACTGCCCTGGGGCCCTCCAAGAAAAATGGCCCATCATCTTAGAAAGGTTATGGCAGTCAGACCATGAGAACAGAACTGCTTTGTGATAAGCAGAGAGGCAGATGAGAATAATGGCAATTAGGTACCTGGGGAGGTGTGTTCAGTGATAGCCTTTAGGAGGTGGCGGTGTACCCATTCAAGTGCAGTACAGGTATAGACACACTAATCTGCCTGATGTTCCTGCTGTCCAAGTATAACAAGCATTGGAGCAAAGCAGTAAGGTAAAATAGCTGTCTGAATGCCATGCAGCAAATTACAGACAAAGCCAGAATTTAGGCACACCTAATCCTTAGTCTGTCCAATTCTACTAATTGCTCAAAGTCTGTGTTGTTGTCACATACAAAAGGTAATTACATATCTGAAAATGTTCCCTGCTAGTTGCTTGGAGAGCTATTAAAGAACCCACATGTGAGGGATGAACGAGACTAAATTTTTCCATTGTTCAGCAGAAATGCAGGATGGGCAAACTGTGTACAGAAATAGTGCTCTGAATAGCAGAAGAAAGATTTTAGAACCAGCTTTTACAGTGGAATTGACAAATGTGAGGATTATTAGTCCACAGAATGTAAGAAAATGACTGTGGATGTTCCAGGCCTTCAAGTGTTTAAAATCTCCATTATTTTTGGAGGCTGCAGGATTAGCCCCTGGTTTGCAAAGGAAAATCCTTACCTGCTAGGCTTTCAAGGAACATTCTTCTTTGAAGAAATAATTCAAACCATCAGTTCATTCTAGAGTGTTATTAGAGACCTTCATCACTGTGCTGCAGGTATTGGTTTCCTTGTGCATGGAGTGAATTAGTGCTATGTTTCAGCTGGATTTCATGACCGTATTATCCAGTCAGTATTAAAATCCATTCATGCCAATCCTTTGAAATACCAACCTGTTGTGAATGCAATGTCATGCTTCGTGGGAGCTAGTTACATTATGAAAGAAACAAAATGTTTGTACGGTAGGCTGCTTAGCTCTTCTTTGAAATGCTATACTCCTAGACGAGCAGGAGGGGGTAAAAAGGAAAGAAAATCTGAAAATCTCTGGGTAGGTTAAGTTCTAGCAAATTACTGATTTCTTAGCCATATTATTCCCTCAAAGATGAAAACATCCTGTCTTCATTCTGCTGCTGGAGTTGATCAATTTAACAAAGCTGTCCAAGCAAAGAATTAAAACTACTGTATGACTCTCACCACTGGGCACTGAGAATTGTGCAGGCAAAGAACGCATATTTCTGCCTCCTCTGCCTGTCTGGTTCTTGCCCTGATTCACCACAGCCTTGTGCTCATATGTACATGTTCTGCAGCATCATCAAAGTAGGTAAGTACTTATTATCATTTTCTAGCTCCACTAAAGTTTAAATTCAAAATCTCAAAGTTCCTTCTCCTGCTATTTCCTTTGCTTCCTCTCTTGTGATACAATTAAAACATCTCTTGTCCTATAATCACAGGTAAATGAAGCACATTGACACTGCTTTCAGACACATATGCTATCTAAAAGGCAAGCCTATGTGAAATATTTTTCAAGTAAACTTGGTTAAAATTTCAGAAGTATAGATGTATGTGAGATGGGGATTTCCTGTATATCCAACAATAGCAGAAAAGTAGGAACTGTAATTACATACCCTATAAAATTCTTTGGGTCATCAACTTCAGGTGATGCGCCCTTATTAAAGCACCAAAATGTTTCTGGACTCACTGCAGTGAAAACAAAGTTGTCAACAGCAGTGTTCATCTACTAGGACAGCAAACTGATCACCAATTCCTACATGAGTAACAGAAAGGTTAAGAAAAAGGTCTTCAACAGGAGGACTTTTTTTTAGTCACAAGGGACAAAGGAGGAGAAAAAAAGACTAAAGAAAGTTATACACGAAGAAGCCATTTAATGCAGATTTACCATAAGGCAAGATAACCATGCTTGAATATTATGGACTGTAGAAACTCTGTGAACGCATTGTATTTTAAACACTTAATCTGTTTTACAAACTATGTACATTCTTCTGCTAAATAAGATGAATTGGGATTCGAGAAGCAGCACATCCTGACAAATCTTCTCCTAAAGGCATCCATTAATATAAATCAACAGTAGCAATTTTGTTTGATCATTTATTTGCGAGAATCATTAAGGTTTATTAGCATAATTATTCCCTGTGGGACTTCATGCCACATAAATGAGAAATGGCATTATCAATATTTAAAAGATAAGTGTGTAATGTTCAGAGTACTTAAACAGTACTCTGCAGGTGGTGTCCAGCTGTAGCAAATTAGAATAGGTTTGATTTTTAAATTGTAGAAATACAATTTCAACTTAACCATTCATTTCAGAAAGTACTAAGTTTGCATATTGTACAAAGCATAAATGCACAACCAGACTCTGTAGTTACTGCTTACATCAAGTGTGTGTATGTTGTCTGCTGATGTCAAGTGGCCAACTTGTCTTAATACACCAAACGGGAAGCAAATGTCTCTTACTGGTCGAAGTCCTTTTATTATTTTCTTTTTTCCTTTTTACAGTTCTATGTGATAACTTTTCTCAGTGAAGGAAGAGAAGAACTTGCTGCCTCATCCTCCGATCTCCTTCCAAACCAAAGAGCAGTTACGGCACTGTCAGATCTCCTCATCCCTACAGACAGCGCAGGGCCCTGTGTCCCTGCGTTCCTCTGTGACCAAACCCAGCTGGTGCCTCTGCACAGCTCTGTGATCATCTCAGTACTAGGAAGGAGATGGTTTATGTGAGCAGTTTTTGAGGCAGACAGAAGAGACTGACTGCTCAGCAAAGCCGCTTGGGTGAGATTGTCCCGGTCCTGCCCCTGAGCAGGCTGCTGCCTGAGGCATGGCGTGGGCTCCAAGCTCACAGCCCGTGGGGCAGGTGCTTTCAGGCTTTTGAAGGATGCCAAGGAGGTCAGAGTTAAGAAAAGAGTATGTGGGAATAACAGTCAGATTTGAGAGAGGTCAGATGAGTGAACTGACTCCTTGTGATCTGATCAGGGGGAAACCTGTGTCTTTTGTTCCTCTTGCTGCTGCTAGAGCAAGTGCCAAACAGCAGGCACAAGCCTAGAGTGCCCGTTGCTTTCGGGAAGAGTTGCCAAAGGTTCCTGCACAGACCAGCTACCATCTTGGTTCTGTTCCATGTGAGATCTGTGCCCTGAGGGAAGGGACAGCTCAGAGTCCAACGGTGGGTTGGGAAAGGACAGCTTTTGGGGCTGGGTGAGCCCCACATTTTGTGGCATACCTTCAGGGTGTGAGGTGGGGAGTGTGGCACTGAGCTGTGGCCACCTAAGGAGGCCTCTCAGGCCCTCTCCATGGCTGCAGGCAGTGCTGCCGTCCCCCCAGCTATGCAGCCACCAGCACCAGTGTGTTCCTTCCAGGGACCCAGCAACCGAGTCGGGCTGCGAGGCAAAGGGCTGGGGACACCTGGCAGCCAGGCCTCTGGGGCTTCGTGTGGTCCATAGCAGCACAGAGCGATTCCCCAGTTCACTGGTGATTTATTTTTTTCTTTGAGCACAAAGTTGCTGTTTTATCAGCGGTGAAATGTGTCATTAACTATTGTGCCCCCTTCTTTTCTCTGAAGGCTTTTGAATAAAACATCAGGGAGCCTACTAAAGATGCCCCAGGACTCCTGCAGACGTCCCCACATGGGGCAAGGAAGGCAGAGCCTTCACCAGCCCAGGGCTTTTTACAGAACTCTGCTGAGCTGACTGGCAGGATGAAATGCCAGAGCAGGAGATGGACACAGGCTTTCACATTGCTCTCAGCCCTTTCTGGGGTTGTTGTTTGTTTTCTGTTTATAGCCCTTCGGTTGCCCTTCCCATTGTGTTGTGGCTTAGGGTTACAGTTACAGACTAGCTTGTTAAATACTTTGTTAGATGCTGAATTTTGAAAATGTCAGTTTTCTTCTGTTTTCCCCTCTCTGCTGAACTCCCCTTTAGAGTTCCTCAGCTTTTAATTATACACAAATGTTAAAATGAACTCTTTGGAATTACTGTGTTTGGTGTGTCTTGCAGGAAGGAGGGGGGTTCTGTCTTCTTCTAAGCACATTTCTTGGTGCTCTTTTGCACGCAAATTAGAAATATATACAAACACCTGGGCTTGGTGCTTCCAAGGAATTAAGCAGTCCAGGGAGCATGTGCCATCCCACCCTTTTACTGGGTACACACTTTACTATGGGGGCTAATACAGGGAGGATGGGGAAGAGTAAAGCTCAGCATTCGACAGATTTTTCTCAATATCGTTTTCAGTCATGGAAAGGATAAATATTCCTTCCAGAGATGTGCTTTCTGATGGTAGTGCATTAAAAATGCTGGAAATGGAAAACATGACCAGGTAGAGTGCTTAAGAGGCAGGCAGAAGCTGAAGTGCAGGATGATGGCTGGGTTGAAGGCAATGACTGGTTTTCCTCTGCCAGTCCCTTTCCCCATCTTGCCAGATGAGCTGGTTGCAGGATGGTCACTCAAATGTTTCTTCTGAACCCCATGCAGAAAAGACAATGAAAGATAAGAAAATGTAGCATAAATGCAAGTTTGTTACTTAATCCCTGTTTCCAAATTAAATGCTACAAATGGATCTTGTTATCCTGAAGGGCACTTCTTAACAGATAAACAGATCAAAGCGCTCACATAGAAGTCTGAGTAAGCTTCATAAAACTTTCTTGATGAGCTTTTGTAAGCAGAATTGTCATACCCATAAACATTTGGATTCTCAACTAAACATCACTGCTCATTGTCATTAAAAAGAAATTGGTCCTTTTGCTTGAACTCGTGATCTCAATTCTTTTTCAGTTTAACTGGGGGAACAAAAGTTTGAATTGAAGTGGATAAAGCTCTTGCTGCACAAACAAGAATGTCATAGTGGTTTTATGATCATCTTGACACAGAACTCTGTTCTGCCTAGGACATTTGCTTAAAAAAAAAAATGATTACAGGTAAAGCAGAAAGCCTGGCAATTGCAGCTTGTATTTTCCCCTGCGTTTGCTAGTTGGATTAGAAAGAGCGTGGTGGACATGGCTTTCAAATTATTTTTTAATCACTGAATGCTGGGAAAGTTGTGCCAAATACACTTGAGAAATTCTCTGCTCCATAACCTGAGCAGATCTCCTAGCCAGGCAGCCAGTTGGCAGGAAAGTTCAGACTGTTGTGTGCTGTAAAAGCTCATTTCCCAGCTCACTGAATGGAACACAATCCTGTTGGCTGTTGTACAAAACTTGGCTGACGTTGATGGTATAGGTAACCTGAAAAAAAAGACAGCTATTATAAGAAGCAGTTGAACTCTGTAGTATAGATTAAAATAATAAGAAACTATAGAATATATAGGACACTTACAAAACTACTAAGCAATGTAAATAATGTTGATTGAATGAAGGGTTGCAGAAAGCCACAAACTTAGTTTGGTAGGAGTAATAGGAATAGGACAGAAACTGCAGAGACAGAGGCACCCAGAGAAGATACAAAAGAAAACAGCCAGTGAGTCTAAGGCAGCCTCCCATCGTAACCCTGAACAAAGCCTGACGGGTTGAATGAAGTTTGGAAAGAGACTTGAAACTTAGTGAAGAAATAGTGTCTTGATTCCCTGCTTTTGTTCACAGTGTCCAAATGAGTTTGGTCTGCATGTTTCAAGAAGCACTTGCGTTTTATGGCACTGCTGATGTGGAAACGAAGAATTGACAAGGATTTTATGGAGGTAAGACACCATGGGATGAAGAATGGTTTTGTCAACACGTAAGCCTGGAAGGGACTATCTGATCATCTACCTGCGTGAAAGCAGGATCAAGTGTTGTTGCACTACCTTACTGGTTTTATTTTTAAAGGTCCTCTCTACAAAATAGCTAATGACTCTGTTTTAATGTAAGTCTGCCCTTTTAATTAAAATAATAATTATTTTGTGTCCAACCAGCAAAAATCCCCTTTATAAGAAACATTGGAGTGCAGTGTTATCACTGTGGAATAAAATTTGTCTGTAGTCTTCGGAATTTATGTATTCAGTTTTTTAGAAACTCTGTGCTTCCTCAGAAGAGCGGGTGGGTGCTTTAAGAACTTAAATAAGCCAGTAATAAATATTAATAGGAAATATTAAGAACTCCGAGTTTACTTGGCAATATATGCTGTGTATGATGCTGTGGATATACATTCTAATTGGCTTTGCTACATCAGCCTTTAGACTCTCGCAACATTTACTTTTGACTGGTACAGCTGAGCAGAGATGGAAACCTGAAACTGAAGCAAAGAGCATGCTGCCCCTGTAAGACTAATTGCTGTTCATGTCCTTTTCACAAACATCCTTTCTGGCCCGAGACTCCGTTTATTCTCTTTATTCTTTGAAAATTATATAGCTAAATATTTATTAAAACCACATTTTCTCATCAGGAGCAGCTGTATTTTTGCCGAACGAATTTGAAGCACAGAATATTTTTGTTCCTTGTAATGTTTTTGTTTACAATCTATAATGTCATAAGTAAAAGATCACTTCTGCCTGCTGCTGCCCTGGGACATATTTTCCCCTCTACTGCAGAATAATCCTCCCCCCCCCAAAAAAAAAAAAATGTAGTATTAGCGCTCAGATTTTCGTGACAGTGATAGCCCCTTAGCTGCTAAATCTGCTATCCCATCCATCACTAACATCAAGGAGAGCAAGCATTAGTTTCACTGTGACTTATCTAGGTCTTTAGTAGATCAATACCACTGCTCAGATGTTTCAGACTCTTCCCTGTTAATTCACATTTATCTTTTCATCTGAAGAAGGTAAATTGTCTCACAGAGACACCATGTTATCCCCAGCAGTGGCTTATACTGTTGCAAAGTCAGCATGACCCACATATCTTATCTCAGCTGGAATGCATTTGTCACTGTCACATGGTATGATCATCTGGTAAAATGCCCTAGAAAAGAGGTAAACCTGCAAAATGGCATCACTTTTTTCATTTAATGACCTTATCTGCTTTGTGCTCCTGCATAACCTTTGGTTTAAACCCCTAAAGTAAAGGAAACCTTCTCTTTCCCTTTAATGCTCAGTTTTGTCATTTTTATTATGAGCAAAATTGTTCCTCAGCAGTCTTCCTTTCTGCAGTGGTAGGTTGATCAGTAGGTGGTGATACTGAGGCTGAGAACTGAATGGTTTATTAATATGCTCTGTTACCCCTGAGAAAGGGCTGCTGAATTTAACGCTTCACTTGTACAGTTGGCTGCTGGTTTACCTGATGCTTTTCAGGCCCTGGGAGTTTTTAGTGGTGTTAGGGAAAAGGAATGAGAAGCAGGTTGCTGACCAGTAAGCTCTAAACAGACTACTGCAAGAATAAATGCTGTATGAAACAAGGGTTTGATGGTAATTACGCAGCTGGGACTCCTTCCTTTCCAAACTGTAGCAAAGTAGACATTTCACTATCTGTTATTCTAAAAACTTGGTAATTTATATTATGGAAAGAAAACGTAAGTATAAACACACTTGACAGTAAGGAGTCTGATGTAGCCGGCTGCAAAACAACTACGTTTTCACTCTGTTCTTTCAGATGTGTTGAGCAACTCTGTCCAAGACTACCAGTGTGGCCTTTAACTGAGAAATTAGCTGGTGCCATCCATCAAGGAGCTGCTTTTTGACATAAGGAAAAGGTAGATCCACTTTAAACACAGGGCTAGACTTGTTTGCAAATAAGAATCTACCACAGAGGCCTCTGCTAGGAGCAGTGACCTGCTGTGACCGCACAGCTGGGAGAAGCAGCAAAAGCAGATGCTTCCCGCAGGTGGAAATGGATCATCCAACGGAGACAACCTTCCTGGGGAGAAGGGGAAGTGCTAGGGCAGAGGAGAGAAGTGCTTGCTCAGATGCAGGTGTGCTACCCACATGACTGCATGGCCAGCAAGTTTGTAGATGACCACAGTGAGGGGTGCAGTCAGTTCTTTGGTTGGAGGGGGGGAGGGGGGAAGACTGAGCAGCAGCCTCCTAGAAGCTACAGGGAATGTACAGTGGGAGACTGAGACACTAATGAAAGAAGGGGTAGGGATATGGTTTAGTGGGGACTGTTAGTGTTAGGTCAGAGGTTGGACTCGATGATCTTGAGGTCTCTTCCAACCTAGAAATTCTGTGATTCTGTGATTCTGTGATAAAGGGAAAAAAAAAAAAAAAAAAAAAAAAAACCACAGACAACCAAGCTTTAGGACAGGAGCCTACAGTTCTTGGGGAAGCTCTCACGAAAGAATGAGACCCCAGCAGTTGTATTTGAATAAGGGGAAATTATTGTTTTCCATCTCTAAGTATTTAATTTAATAAAAGGAGTAGGGTAAGGGTTGTTTTTGTGGGGCTTCTAGAGTATTTTCCCCTCACCAATATACTGGGTGATTGTAATGGCTGAAAGGTTGCTTTCTGGTTGGAGATCTGTGCACACAGTATGTTTTTTGAACTTCACTATGCTTAAGTTATGTTGGAGAAAACTATGATGGCATTAAAGGTAAGAGTTTCTGAACACAAGCTGCCATAAGATTTGAGGATAAAAGAATTCTTTGGTTGGATTTCTTTTTTTCTTTACATTATAAAGTCACTGGAGCAAATCTAAAATGTATGGGAAATCAAAGAAAAATGAGGCACTGAGGACTGTAAACCTTCAAGTATTTTCCATACTGGATATTAGTGCTGTGGTCTGTCCCTTCTGTGAAAGAAACACTGCTCATGAATACTGTTGATACACAAATGCAAGCCACCTCTTAATTTTAAGAAGGACTCTGTGAACTGACTTGCTGGTTTCATGTATGTTTTTCAAACACTTTCAATCCCAGTTTTCTCTCCGAATGCCTTGCTCTCCTGGAGACTGAACCTAGGTATACTTAATGTGCTTTTCTTTAGTGTTGCTGTTCCAAATTAAGGACATGTGTGCAAAAATTAAATTTTACATCTGAAGGCTATTTACTGTTGTTTCCAGAAGTAAGGTGAGGGGAGCTGGTTTTATTTTCTTTGGCAAGAAAGAAAATTCCATTTAACTGAGGCATATAGCTGTTCGCTCAGGGAGCAGCAGCGAATGCTCATGGTGTTTCTTGCTGCCCCAGCTCAAGCCCTTGAGCTGGGGCAGCTCAAGTTCGGTTCAAGGTGGCCTATAGCTTTTGGAGCAGCTTGTTCTTCTCAAGCGTTGTGGGAGAACGTCTTTCTCTTAAAAGCGTGAAGAATACCCAAAGCTTCAGAACGTATTACACTAATCTTGGGCATTCTGATAAAATATTGGAAATTGATTTAAAATAATGAGTGTTCCCATCCCACGTATATACAGATTGAAGCATACCTAGTACAGAGTCAATAGAAACAGTCAAACTTTCTGTTTTACCTGTTTCTGAAAGGTTTTTGTCTTAAGGTTAATTGTTTTAATTATCAAATAGGTGACAATGAATTTTAAATACTATTTTAAATGAGCTTAAATGCCTTTAATCTCTCACTCTGTAGAAAGGAAAATAAAGATGAGAGAAGTGGAAAGAGATAGTTGAGTAGAGTCTGGGTTGATTTCCCTCCAGGAGCAAAGCCATTCGAGAGAAATTCACGGAGTGAGCAGCTGTGTGCTGCGTAAAGTGTCTGCGGGGGAGTTAGGGTCAGATTTTCCTTCCTTTTTGCCTGTCGGGTTGGAGCGAGGCTCACTGAGGAGCCTTGCCGGGACTCCCCTCTTGTGGCGAGGGCCATGGCTAACGCTCCGCCACTGCTTCCCCTTGGGCAACCGCCACGAAGGACAGAAATTCCTAATTAAATGCTGCCATCTAGTTCGCGTGCCTAGAGATGCGTGAAGCGAAGTGGTGCTTTAAGTAACACTTCGGGGGGGGAATCGCTCCGGGAGCCCTTCTGGAAGCCCCCCCGGCCACCATTTTCCCGAGGCCGCCCCGGAAGGCGAGGCCGGTGCCGCCGGTTGCCATGGCGGCGCGGGCGGCCGCGGGCGGGCCCGGCGGGAGGGATGGTGAGCGGGGATGGCGGGCGGGCGGCGGGCCCCGCCGGGCTGTGTGAGGGCGGCCCGGCGCCACCGCCTGTCTCTTGTCGCCCGCAGGACGCGGCGGCGGAGGAGCGCGGCGGGCGGCGGCGGGCGGCCCGGCTGTGGGCTGAGGTGGAGCAGGAGCGGCGGCTGGACGAGGCCGTGCGCAGGGTGAGGCCGCGGGGCAGGGGCGGGCGCCGCCTGAGGTGGCTCTGGCAGCGCGCCCCGGGGGGGGTCGAAGCCCTTCAGCGGCGCGGCCCTGCGGGGCGTCGCCTTCCAGAGGCGAGGTGTGACGGGGGCTTTGCCCCGGCCAGGGCGAGGAGAGGCAGCAGCAGAGGGAGCGGCAGCTGCAGCAGGAGGAGCGGCTGGCGGCTGAGCTGGCCCGGCTCAAGCACGAGAAGCTGAAGGACGAAAAGATGCGGCAGCAAGTGCGGGAGAACAGGTAAACGGGACAACAACAGGTAACGCCGCCTGTGAGATCCCCACCCAGCAGCTGTGCCTGTAAGTCAGCCTCAGCCTTGATAACGGTACTGTAGCGTTCAGCCTGTTGCATCTCTCAGGTTTGTTTTTCTTCCTTTAAGTTTGGACTGAGCCTCAGATGCAGCAAGGTTACGCTGGGATGGTTTCTAGCAATGGAGAAGAGTTCTCAGTACGTTCAAATCCAATACACACAATTTACTATTTTAGAACAGGCTTTAACTTTTTGAACTTCAAAACTTTTCTTTTTCTGCTCTTACATTTGACCATGATTTTTTTTTTTTAAATCTAAAGTCAGGATTTTCCCCTGAGAAATAAAACATGTTTTGTTAGATAGCAGCATATCTTTTATGTAACTTCCTTTTATTTTTTGTATCACTGGCTTTCCATGTTCTGTGTCTGTTAAATTCCCCGTATATCCTTGTAATATTACTGAAAGAACAGTAAATACAGTATCGTGCTCAGGTTTCTTATTTGTACAGATGTCATGGGTGAAAATGTTTATGAACATAAAAGAAAATCTAAACAAAACTAAAACCATTTTCCTTTTCTGTAATACATTCTAAAGAAACTTTCTCAAGGAATTACTTATTTAAGCTTATTTTAAAAGGTATTACCTTGACTTGTTTCAGAATAGTTAGGAGTCTGAGGTAATCCTTGAATATATCAGTGGAAGAAAGAAGTTCTGTGACTCTTGCAGTGATCACTCTGGGTTATGGACAGGTTATATATTCCATTAAAATGTTTTGGGAACATTCTGGTAACAGTCCTTGTGTCTTTCCTGACTACTGTAGCTTTTGTCTCTGGGCTCTGCAGATTTCAGCTTCCTGAGTTGCTGCACATGCAGACACCGATGTTCTCCAGTGGTTTGGCTGGCTGGTTCATGTCAGCACTCATTTTAACTTTGTTTTCTGTTACTGTGGGCTGAGACTTCACACAAGAAATTTTGTTCTTGACCTCAACAGGATGAGAGATTTAGCATGTATATTTAGAAATCTTTCATGAAAATCCTTCTTTTTCCTTCCCTTTGTTGTACATATGCATGATATGCAGTAACATATCTCTAATTTATTTGCACAGCTGAAGAGCATTATCTAGTGAGCTGTTGTGTTACTTAACCTTTATTGTGGATACCATAACAATGATCTACAGTATGAAACAATAATATTCAGTAGCAAATGTTCATCAGTTTATAATTCTTATTGTAGCATTATTTCAAACCAGTTGGTATTTGTGGTTTAGTTTTATTGCCTGTTCAGTGGTTGTCTCATTGTTTCTTTCTGTTTGACAATTTGCGTCATTTCAACTCCTGTAAAGAGATTTGATCTCTCAATATGCTTTCAGTGGTGGAAGTTTTTTTTTTTTTCCTATAGATACCTTGTAATAGGATAAACTTCTTTTTTTTTCCCCCTAGTCTTGAACTTCGAGAGTTAGAAAAAAAACTGAAATCTGCTTATATGAATAAGGAGCGAGCTGCACAAATTGCTGAAAAAGAAGCTATACAGTATGAGAAAATGGTAATTAGTTTCAGTGTATGCTAGCATGTGGTTTTCAACCAAGTCCTATTTTGTTCTCAGAAGCCACCAGAGTGCTTTAACTTTTTGTATAGATTGTATTAAAAATTCTCTTTGAGACTGGCCTTTTTATCTAGGTTATTGCTAAGTTTAAGAATTCAGTGTATACTGAAATCTGTTTTTTGCTGTGGAGAACTAACTAGCCATAAGGAAAAGGCTTGCTTTGCCACGACAGTTGAAGTAGTAGTGAATTAAGCTGTGTGAAGGGATATAGTTTTCATTTCACTGTTTTTGTAATGTTTACTGAAGTTGAAACTATTCTACACAGTTCTGTGGTGAATCCTTATCTCAGAAGCAGATGGTTGAAAATGCTTTCTACTATTATTAAACATAAACATGTCTGAGTAACTTAAAAAAAGAACTGTGAGCTTTTATATACATACAGGGTAATGTTGGTGATCAGGCAGGTGATTCTAATTAAATTTTGCATCAAACATTAATGTAAGTAAATTGAGTAATTAAGTAATTAAGTAAATCCTCACTTTATTGAGGATGTTCTGCATAGTTCTATTACATGCTGGTCACTATGCCATTGTGAGCTAGTTTCACTCATATTGTGAACGCTCTACTTGGTCTTAGTAAAATATATGGCTTCCTTGAAGTATTGTTAGTTCTTCTCAAGTTGTTTCAATAATGGGGATTCACTTCAAGGGTTCTACTTAAGGCATGAAGCATGTTAAGGCACTATATGTGTTTGTGTAGAGGGAGAGAGAAAGATTAAGGTGGAAAACATTCTATTTCTGTAATGCAATATAATTCCTTTTATATGGTGTGTAATTTTTCACTGCAAGTGGAAGCAAAAAGGAATCTTAATTGCTTTTTTTTTCCCCTTGTAGAAACGTGATGCTGAAATAGCCCAAAAGATGAAGGAAGAGTATGAAAGGGTAGCAAAAGAAGAAAGTTCTGCAGAACTAAGGCGAAACAAGGAGAAAATAATGTATCAGCAAGAACTGGAGAAACAGCTTGAGGAACAAGAGAGGAAGAGGCAGGATGCTTATGAAGAGTTTCTAAAAGAGAAACTCATGATTGATGAAATCGTAAGAAAGATCTATGAGGAAGACCAAATGTTAGTTACTTTGAATTTTTATTATTTTTTAATTTAAGCTTAAAACTGTGTATAATTCTATGTAGAAAAATTAACTTGTATATGCCTATTTCACAGGCCAAGGGCCACTTCAACAAATTACTCCTATTCAAGAAAGATTCTCTTGGTCCCACTTTAGTAACAAGAGAGACACTTGCATAGATTTTGCTGTGTAAGAGCCAGAATATTCTTGTCATTTCAGTCAATCTTGTCTTGTTCCCCAGATACAAAATCCTTTTTTTTTTTTTTCCAAGGAGCACTTCCATTAGGCCTGTCATGCTGGAAATGGCTGCGTATCACAGATTTCTACCTTGCCTTGTGTCCTGACCTTTTCGTGATACCTGTTAAAAATGAAATATGTTGTATGCCATGTCTTAGGGCCATGGATAAGAAAGGAGTTTTCTGAGGGCATGATGGTAGTGGGGTGAGAGTTTAGTATAAATGAATAAAAAGGTTCAGGGCTTGTGAGGCATTTGGGCTATTGGGCTTCCTTCTCTCTGTTGTTTGGATGGAGCATGTATAAAATAGAGTAGTAGTGAGCACCTGTGTGTTCAGTCTGTCCTGAAGGAAAGGTATTAAACATGAAATTCCCTTTCCGGGGTAGTTCATTAATTAGCATTTATAATTCAGGCATCTGATTTCCTGCTGAATGGGTAAGGAGAGTCATCTAAATCTTCATCTCTGGAATATATTGTTAATGATGAGCATCTGGTGTGTTTAATGTCACTGCAGTATGTTAGGTGGCTATTTATGCACTTTCACTTTTTTTACCTTATACAGGGAAAAACAACTAAAGTTAGAAAAAATGAGAGCAACTCAGATGTATATCGATGAATTTAAAAAAGAACAAGCTATCTGGAGGCAGAGGAAACGGGAAGAAATGGAAGAAGAAAATAAGAAAATCATGGAGTTTGCCAACCGTCAGCAACAAAGAGAAGAAGATCGGATGGCTAAAGTTCGAGACATGGAGGAGAAAAAGCAAAGACTTCAAGCCATGGTATTGAAATTTGATATTATAAAAGAGTACTTTGTATATTCTTGTCTTTTGTTGAGAAGTCCTTCCTTCTTGTAATAGATTGCCCAGAATCTACAGAGGGAACAACAGAAGCGTGAAGAACTGGAACAACTACGACAAGAGCTGTATATGGAAGAACAAGCGGAGACAGAGAGGAAGAAGGAGATGGTAAGTGTTGGCAGGTAGCTGCAGTAGTACCTCTGTACAGGGTGGGGGGAGATTCGCTTTGCTTGGACTTCTGCAGATACTCGTATGAATGTTTTGGCACTTGGCAGGTAACACTTTTTTACATGTAGTACATGTCCTCTGTGCATAAACTGTTTAAGGGAGAATGCAAGTGGAGAGGAGTACTGCAACTTTGCCGTTATTCCTGTAGAAGATTCAGGTTAGTAGAGCTGGTCTGGATGAAACTTCAATAAAATAAAAACAGAAGTATATATGTAGAAAAATATAAAATGTATGTATTACTTTACGGGTAAACTAACCTAATTTAAACAGACAGGATATGGAAATTTTAAGAGAAAGTGAAACCACTCGAATTGCTGATCTGAAAAATAAGTAATAAGGTGAAAGCTGGGGGACAGTATTTTACCCAGTATTCCTCTGTCTGTTCATTTCTGATGTCTGTGTGATGGAGCAGCTCTCCTTTAGTCTCTAGGAATTGTCACTACAGCCACAACACTTACAGAAACATTTTTGTGAGAGTATATCCCATATGCAGTTCCTTCTGCATCTGAGGATGCTCTTCAAAGGCCAAGTAACTCCTGTTTCCAAAACTTTTCTTCTAACAATGCTGGCAGGGTAATTAATGGATTTTTTTTTTTTTTTTTCACTTTGGATTTTGCAATGTCTCCCATGTTCATCGTGACTTTGGGATGGTTTTGGGGGACTTCCTTAAGCCCATTTTAGTATGTGAGCTGCCTCAAAGCAAAAGCTCAGTTCTGACAGGTTTATTAAATTAACTGAATTTTTTAGAATCATAGAATGCTTTGGGTTGGAAGAGACCTTAAGGATCATCCAGTACCACCTCCCTGCCATGGACAGGGACATCTCCCACCAAACCAGGCTGCTCAAAGCCTGTCCAGCCTGGTTTTGGGCATTGCCAGGGTTGGGGCAGCTACAGCTTCTCTGGGCAGCCTGTGCCAGTGCCTCACCACCCTCACAGGAAAAGAGTTTCTTCCTTAATAGCTAATCTAAATCTCCCCTTTTCTAGTTTAGGGCTGCCACCCCTTGTCCTGTCACTACACCTCCTGACAGAGTCCCCTGCAGCCCCCTGTAGGTACTGGCAGGCTGCGGTAAGGTCTCCCCAGAGCCTTCTCTTCTCCAGGCTGAATGACCCCAGCTCTCATTCTGTTGTTTCTTCTTTCTGTTCTGGCACAAAGTATCTCTCTCCAGCAGACTGTATTTCCTAAATGTACCATGCCAGACAAGCAGTTTGTATGTAAACTCTAGTTTTTGGAGGAAAAATTCCATCTTTTGAATGTCCTTTGCCATCCCTAAGGTATTTGTTTTTCTTTGAACCAGGAAGACAACTGAAGGTTTAGGATACTCTCATGGTCCCCTTTATACATTGATTTTATCTTAAGAAGAAGCATGACAGTAACTTGCAAGTTCAGGTTTAAGCGAAGCAGTTTAACTGCTTGCTTTTTGCACACCTGTTTGCTTTTTCCTGCCTACTCTGACTCTCATCAGATTTTAGATAAAATCCAACACAGATAATACGTAACACTGTTATTCCCAGGGAGCTGTGCAGGAGCAATGTCTTGTTGACCCACTTCATGCTTGTGGAAAAATTTTTTTTTTCTTTGACTTAATTTTGACAGTCTTAAGACACTTGCCAAACTGGTTAATACTGGAGACCACTGTTAAATATGGAATGCTTGCTCCACTCATGTATGCTAGAAGGTAGCAGCTACAGTAATTTTTATCTGAGACAAATCAGGTAGATTGGCTGAAGTTTAAATTTTCTGAAGTATTTTCCATAAAAAGCATTTTATTGAATTTCCTTTATAGGCAGAAATTGAAAAGAAAATAAGGCAACGTCTAGACTTAAAGCAAACATATGAAGAGCAATTTGCTTTAAAGAAGATAGCGCGACAGGCTATGCAAGAAGAGGAAGAAGCCTTCAGACAACAGATGTTGGCCAAGCTTGCAGAGGATGATCGCATTGAACAGATGAATGCTCAGAAACGAAGAATGAAACAGCTTGAACACAAAAGGGCTGTGGAAAAACTTATTGAAGACCGTCGCAGGCAATTTATTGCAGATAAAGTAAGAGAAATGTTCAGTTTTGCTGTTGGTCTGAGCCAAAACATTTTAATATGAGAATACTTTCTCTATCCTATGCAAGAAGGCTGTTGTTACAAGGGAAAGGTGACAAGGGAATCACAGAGAAATGGCTGAGGGCAGAAGGTGGAAAGCAGGCCTTTGTTTTAGTTTGCTGACAAGAAAGAAGTCTTTAGAGACAACTTATTACAGCTGAAAAGGTTAAAGCCTATAACAGCTGGAGATCCTGGTGTACTTGACATGCTCTGCAAATAGCTCTTCAAGAGCCATATGATCAGTGACACAACTGTTGCCCATTTCAGCCTCCTTCATCAGGCAGTACTGCTCATGATACGTAAGAAGGGGAAAACTCAGCCTTGATTTCAGATTAAGTATTTCCAGGTAGCATCTGAGGAAGAAAAGAAAAAGCTTGGCATAAACTAAAAACCACCCATGGAATGCTATGCTGTAGTTTTCAGACTGCATGCACAATATGAACTGCAATTTCTAATCATCGGCATAAGAACACAGGCCTGGTTTTCCTTTTCCTGGACTAGAGCAGTGAGGCAGGAACAGACTAAATCAGCTGAGAGTCCACAAGGAACCAGGCCTTGACTTACCAAACTTTTTCAAAGGACTTTTAAATAATTTAATTATAGCCCAAGTCTTGGTATTCACTCTTCTATTTTGTCTGAGACTTTTCTTGTAGTTACACTCACTGTTTAAATAGTCCCTTTTTACGTATGCTTTTTCATCACTTTCAAACTAGTTTTCCCATGATCAGGAGTTAAAATTAATTAAAAGTACTAAATTTACTTCATAAAAAAAGTCTCCATAAGTATAGTATATATTGGTGGGAAATAAATGTTGACAGAGCTGACACTCAGTGGTTAAGAAAACTTACTTCTTTATTGTAGGAACGTGAACTCGAAGAAAGGCAGTTAGAGGAGAAAAGACAAGAAAACATTCGTCTAATTGTTGAAGAAGAGAGACAGAAACTCCTGAAAGAGCACGCATCTAAATTACTGGGTTATCTTCCTAGAGTAAGTAAACTGTATCTGAAATGCTTTAAATGATTTTTTTCTATAAATCACTTTTCTCTGGGCTAGTTCAAGGTAAGGTTGTACAACTGTATAAATTACCTGGAGTCAGTGGATGTCCTTCTTGTGTCAGCTCTCACGTGTTCACCTTTTCTGAATTAGGCAGCAATGAAAAATACTCCTTATTGCCATGTCACTGCTTGCCATATTGATGCATACGGAGTTTGTTGAAAGCTTCCCCAGCCCTTTTTGCACATACAAAGCTTTTTTTGGGATATGGAATGTAAGTTTTTAAGTAGGGCTCTTCCAGCTAGAAACATGTCCACTGTATCTAAAAGCTGATATGATTAAAAATGCCCGTTTCACTCAAAATGGATAAACAACAAAGTTCTGCCTCATTTTGAAGCCTCTGATATACAGCTGTAATTTGTAATGTTTTTTTGAAATACTGCAAGATACATTCTGTGGGTCATGTGCATTTTGAGAAAAGGAAAAAGCTGCTTTTTTAGAAAAAAACAATTTTATCAAAAACTCCAATAAGATTTAATTAATGTTTCATGTACTGGTGTTAACTTTTTTTCTTCAGTATGACCACTAGAATTAGGGTTAGAGACTTTAATTTCTGGGTTCCAGTCCTTCCCTTCCCCAAAACACACTTAGTCTTCCAAAGTATAATTCCTGTTCAAGTTGTTCAAGTATCACCTGATTTCCGAAATAATTTTTGTGTAGGCTAATTTCAACACAACGTGATAAAGACCCATCTTACCCAGTGCCTCTTTTCAATGTAGTTGCTCGGCAACTCCTGGTTAGCACCGAGTGCAGCAATTAGAAACTTATCCAGTGAAGTTTGTTGATGGTTTTCAGAGCTGTTTGTTTTTAAAGAGAGTACTGGCACTATGGATAGATAAAAGCTTTACCACTTACACAAAAAGATTCATAATCATCTTTTTAATTTGTTTTATCTTCTACATGTGTTTCTTTCCCCTTATTGCAGGGAATACTCCAAGGTGAAGATGACATTAACATGCTTGGTGAGGAATTCAGGCTGGCTTACCAAAAGAGAAGAGATAATGCATTTTCTGAAGAGGGATGAAATTTCCACCATCTCCTCTCCTGGTTTGCCACTAGATGTCATCTGACTTCTAATGAAAATTTCTGTTGATGTTAACAGCGAGGAGCTCCTTTTTATTGTCAAAAAGCCTCCATTTTAAGACTGGAAGATCTGAGGGACAGCGACTTTTATTTAACTGTGTATTGTAGTTGCATTTTTCACCAATAAACTGTTAGGAAGTTGAGTTATTATTTGTCAGTTACATCGGACAATTGAGTTTGGGGTTGAAGCAATGTTTAAAGATGTTTTCTCTAGCAACTGAACAGAAACTTGAGACCCTGTAAATTCAGATGGATATTTCATAATAGACTGTAACATCCTGATGCACTATTTTTGGTTTTAATTTAAATATTTATCTATATTTGCAGATAACACTATTAAAACACTACTTTAAATATTTCTCCTTAGAAATGGTACATCTGAATTACATGTTCAGTGCTAGCTCAATTTACTTTGGTGGTACAATCTAAGGGAGAGAAGTTTCATTGTGAGGTCAGAATCACCTTATACTATTACTTGTGCACATAAACTTACTGTTTGTTTGTCGTGTTCCTATTAGGTTGCTGTGTGGGAGGAAAACATTGAAATAGCTGAGGTATGACAAAGATTCATGCAGCCAGGACTGACCTTTATTGCTCCCATTCATTAAGGCACACAGCTCATCTACACTCACATTTTTATCTAGTTCTTGATTATAACGATGACATAATAAAATCTTCAAGGAGATAGTGCCAGTAGGGCGCCTGTGAGTATGGAGCCATCACCCCTGACAGTATCCATAAGCAGCAGCTGATGGCCAGGGAAAGAGGCAAGTTTTTTTACTTTGACTAAATAAAGTAGAAATTTTGAACAATACAATTCTTTCAGATCTATAGAATCAGCCTGGACATTGAGGGGCAATTCTCAGGTATGTTTTTGCCACTCAGGCTGTAAGATGAACAACTAAAACAAGTTAATGAATGTTTTCACAGAAGAGCTGTTAATGGTTGAAAAGGACATGACATTTTTGTTAACTTGTTTCCATTGCAATAAGGAATTTTCTAAGACTAAACGCTGACTTCTCTTTGGACTGAGCATTACCTTATCTAACAAACATTTCTGAATACTAAAACAAACAAAAATGATAACAGTTCCCTTGTTGGAATCTTGCTTGCATTCTCAGTGCCTCTGCTCACCACAGAATGGACAGTTTGACTTGAAGCTTAGCAATTTGTATTTCAAGTGATACTGCAACATAAACTAGCAGGCTTCTAAGAGTTAAATAATTTCAACATAAGCAGAATCAACAAAAAACAAATCACTGTGATTTATTAACAAACATTTTTAGTGCCAAAAGGCTGTCTCATCTGACTTGTATTTCGAACAGTTTTTTTTTTTATTGAATCAGTAATTTCCCCACTCAAGAGCTTTCATGAATTCCTCTTCAGTAAAAGAAAGCATCTTAGCAGCTTCAATGTGCATCTCGAAAGAAATAAAAGAAATCAGGATCAGAAGACAAGCCAGTGCGAATGACTAATATAAAGTCCTGTGTTACTGAGATAGCTGAAAGGGGTTTCAAATTTGTTCATATTTCCTGCAAAATTCTCAGTTTTTAGTGTAAGGATATTGCGGTTAATTTTATGCTAAATAATGCAACCTCACCTCTAGTCAAGTGGGATCAGTAGTTTTTCTTAGTTCTTTGTATTACTTTAAAAATACGTTTTAACAGGGCACGGAAATTACCAGAAAACTGACACCTCCCGTGACCTCTAAAAAAACATCTGAGAAACTGCGTATACGTTCTTTCAAGCTGATCAATATTCAGGTAACTTTAAAGCTAAACACGTCATTGATTCATTCACAGTACTAATGCTTCTAAAATGCATGATTTAATGTTAAGTGAGTATTTTAGCAAAGGAATACAGTACCAGTAACAAAGAGCATAATCAGCATAAAACAAAGCATAACATTAATACACCTTGAGAGATATCTGGAGCAGACTACTCTGTTATATTGCCCTGTATCTGGGGTTCATTATGGCATGTCTATATAGGATATAGCATATTATATAGGATACTTTAAATGGCACCTTGAGTGGAACAAACAGAACTTTAGAACTTATTAAAAACTTATTATTTTCTGTTTAAAAAAAATAATGTAATTGCTTGGAAGAACGTCATCCAGGTGACTGTGGAGAGAACAAGTACTAAATGGCTTACACATTTGCACAGAGCTGCCAATCAGAAAGGCACAGCAGCCAGGAAGCCCTGCAAGCTCACTGGGTTGCAGCTGTTGTCACAGCATTAGCATGAATATGCCACATCCCCACACTGCAATAGCCTCTCTTTACTTACCAACACTGCAAGTGGCAAGGACCATGTCCTATCTAAGCAGTTCTCATTCAGAATGCACTTTTTAATAGAATAGCTATGTTTTAAAGAACAGGAAACAGGTCTGGTCTACAAGGTATCTGATTTTTTTCTCACTATACAGACACATCCTCAGTTCCAAACAACAAAGAAGCCTAAGCAATTCCCACTGATAGTGTAGCGCCCTCCAGCTCTGCAAAACCCAGACGAACTCCCTAATTTCCTTTTAAAACTAGGATTTTCTATGAGTTTCTCTCTTTCAAAGCAAGCAGAGAATGGTCTAAAGAGTCCAGTTTGGACACCAACACCTCCTTGCTGCCAGCTGCAACTTATCCTACTACTTTGTGTAGTTTCGCCTTTATTTTTCTTCATGTGGTAGCAGCATATCATAGCATATCCTCACCTCCAGACTATCTATACCTGCTTTGTGCATCTCACTATACATGAATACTACACCAATGACCCAAACTAGGTTTTCCTCATTAATTCAACAACAGGTTGATGTAAAATTAACCTGAAGGTCTTCTGGTGATTATGCATATGGGCCTCAGCTGAGTGTTAGTGCACTTCCCAGCTCCTGCTGCTGCCAGGTATAAAAGGCAGTGTCAGTACCATTTTCTTTCAGGTTTTTCTACTTGTTGCCTGTTCTGAAAGGTCAACGATTAAAAACATCCTTTTTCTGTGAGTACATAATGTTTTTAATAACAGAAGATAAGTTGTTTACTATCTGCAGTTCTCTTATGGTATTCATATTTTTAAAAAAATGTGTTAAGTTTCGTTTTGTTTTTTTAAGTATTTTAAACTATTTTTTTAAAATGTATGGTTTATCTGATACTATGTTTCTGGCTCAGTCAAACAGAAACACTGTCCCTGGACACACGTTTCAGTGACACGCATTTCATGTTCCAGAGGACAGCGAGCTAGCTCATGGAAATGATCTCTTGAGTGAATGCTACATTTTGTTGTTGTTGTTTTCAAAATAACATTAAAGAGCTAGAAAGGCCAGACAAGGCTAAGCTAGTAGCATTTCTGTTAGATGAATTCCCAAGATTTCCTCTTAATTCTGTTACTGCCAGAAAAACTTTTCTACTGCAAGTACATGAGCAGTCCCAGTTGTTCTTATTCCAACTCTCTGTACTCCTTTGTCCCGTGTTGGAGATGTATTCCAAATTCAAGGGTGTATTTCCCCACTGCAGTTCTCCGTTCTTGGAGTAAGTATGTGCGTGTTGTTTTATCAAGTTGCCACTTCATACAGGGCTGTTCTTTCTCTCTGGAGGCTCAACAACTTCACAAGTGTTTACAAAGTGTCTGGTGATCACTGCAGCACTCAGAAGGGCACATATTCTACTTTCTTACTGTAAAGGCTAGTCCTTCTAAGATCCTTCTGCTCAACAAGTCGCCATTACTTGCTTTCTTTAGCTGACAGCTGTGGTTTGAGTGCAAAAAGCAGAGCCTTAACTCTATCACTGATACTTTCTTCCTACTACACTCTGCAGTTACTGGGATTGATAAAGATTCAGCAGTGAGCAGAGTGAACCCCTCTACCAGGTTAAGAGCCTATCTAGAGAACTCTGAAGTACAGAGCTCTGCAAACCTTCCATGCAACATCAGAAGGAAAACCAATACAAGTAACAACACGTGAACCTAACGCAGTCCTTTGAGGGAGAAGTGTGACAGAACTCTGAGACCTACATGCATTGACAGTAAGGGGAGAGACTTTCTGATTTGGGCAACATCTCTTAATGCATCTTCCTTTCAATGTAATTTGCTTTCATGAAAACCTACGGGTTCTTTCAATTTGTTCCATGAAAGCTCATTTGATAGGTGTATGCTGAAAATGTATTTGGTATTTGGACACTGCAGAGTGGATAAACGCATTTTTCAAAGTGTTTCAGGAACAGTCTTCACCAGTGATTCCATTCAACACGAATTTTTAGCAAGTATTTTACTACCTACTCTATATTCAATTTCAGCTTCACATACTAAAGAAAGCTGAAAGCAGAAGCCCCTGTCCTTCTTTCTATGCCCTCAGAGAGGAAGTGAAGGAGATATTAAAAGAATATACAAACAAACGACTTCCAAAATAAGGCTAGGTGCCAGTGTCATGTAGACAGGAAACCAATGTGGCCACGTAGATGTCATTGTGACGCCAAGAATGCATGACATTCCAGCAGTTAGAGAAGGACGTAGATCAACTCCCATCCTTGACTCTAGTAAATTCACACCTAGGCTAAATACTCTTCCCCTCACCCACTCCTCTTTTTTTTTTTTTTTGTGACACACAGGGAGATCTGCACTTAGGCAGATTTGTACATGTGTACAAAGAAGCAGTATTAATTGCAAAGGATGCACTTTGAGAATCCAGGAACAATGTGAGTCTGAAATGTAATGCCTTAATCCTGGGCGGGTGCTATATTATAGCTGATGACATACAAGTAATATGCTGGAGGAAAAAACAAAAAAAGCCTCACATGCTAAAATGGATTCTATTGATACAGCACTGCAGGGAGCTGCTGTTACAACCTGAACAATATTTATTCTTGAACATATATTCTTTGTCTCCAAGCTCGTCAGTAGTAATCTTTTTACCATAACAGGATATGTTCCAAATTAGGAATGGAGTCAATTCAAAAGAGGACCAGCTTTTACTTTAAAGAAAAACGTTGGCAACATGTGCTAATAAAAGCTGCTGTTCCTTTGTATTCCAACTTCCTGGTCTTGGGGCTCTAGCTTACATGTATGTGAATACGTAACTTGACAACAGACAAATTCAATTAAGAGTTATCTGAAATACAACAGCATTTGTGTCCTTACCTTTTGTCTCTTTAAAATATCAATTAACTTGAGCTGCTTTTTGAAACCTGCAATTAGCTCTCCTTTTTCTTTCTGCAGTTTCTTGTTTTCTGTTTTTAATTCTTCAATTGCTTTGAGTTCTTGGTTAACTACATCCTACCATGGGAAGAAAATGAGAAATAGATTGTTCAAGTGAAGCTTTAACCAGAGAAACTTGGCATAATGTAACAAAATGACAAATAGTAGCCACAAATGACATTTCAGAAAAGCAAATGGATGCATCAAAATTAATAATGTGATTTGCCTGTGTTTTTATTAGTTGTGTATGTTTACTTCCCCCCCTTTCTAGGGACATCTATTATCCAAAAAAAAAAAGGCAAAAAAAAAATGAGAGGCTATCATTTTCTTCTATGCATTTCTTCCTCCAGCAGTATCATCAGAGATAAGTTATCAAGCCCCTTGATGACTTGCTGTTAGTTACTTATGGGACAGTCTGTAAAGGACACCGTACTTCCAAAGCTATTTGTCTCATGTCAGCAATATTGAGTAATCACAAATTGAAACTTTCTTCTGAACCACTGTACCTTGTTACTTTGCTTCAGTTTATTAAGCTCCACTTTATATCTTTCTGCTTCTTCCAAGGCCCTATTTAAGCGAACCTCTGTTGCACTCTGACTGGTTGCAGCCTGCTTTTGAACACGCTTTAAATGCTCTAGTTCCTATGTAGGAAGAAAAGGTTAAAAACAAATGTTATGAATCATGGTATTTTAATGAATACCACACAACCAAGACATTTGCAGCAAGGCTCATCCCTGAGAACTTAACAGACTTCTGTGGCCTGTGAATAGAATCAAAGACCATTAATACTACTGTTATCCCCTTTTTCCCTCCTCCTTTTAAATCCTGAAAAGTCTTTCTAAGCTCTCTTTTAGCATTCTCTTAGAGTATTGTGGAGCTGATCATGGAAGTCCACAGGATTGATACAGGAGACCACTGCTATGCCCAGTCTGAAAAATGGGGAAAAGTGCTGCCATGTTCAGGCTGTGGCAGACTTCAGAGCAGTGGCTAGTATTTGCAACTGCTTCTTTACCTCTTTTTCTCACAGCTTATCACATGTAATTACAAACTAGAAGTTAAAACAACCTACCCTAATGCCTCAGGGTAGTAACTATTTCATCTAGCAGAAAATAGTTCATCCAGTGTTTATGGCAACAATCAAAACAGTTCCCTCTTATCTCTGATGAGGGTATTTCATAGTGCTGTAAGTGGGGAAATAAGAAAAAGAGACTAAGCTGAGAAACAGAGTAACGAGATTAAAGATCAGAGAATACAGATAAAAGACAAAGTAGAAGAAATAAACAATTCTGGCAGAAAGAGCACATCTTGTCATTTGTGAAAAAGAAATAGATTTTTTTTTTTTAAAGTGTATCAAATTTTGTGTACAGAAAGATTATTTTAAACAAACTGAGGTTGGGGGAGCGTCTTATTTTTAACCCTTTACTCTTAGGCTCTCATGTTCTGAGCAGTTGTTCCATTTCCTTAATTCCACACAAGCTCTTGTGGTGGTTACTTTAAGTAACCATCAGTTATTCAAGAAATACACTTTAGTATGCTTATATTGCACCCAGGTACACATCTAATTGACAAGTATAACCAAAAAAAAGAAAAAAAAAGATAAATTATGACTGGACTGGGTCTTTCTGGGAAGCTGGAAATCTTCTCCAAAATGGATGAAGAGGAGAGCAAGCTGCATCTCACTAACTTTTCAAAATGGTATTGGTGAATCCACCTCCCCAGCAGCTGGCAAAGATGTTGCTTCAACTTTTTTTGTTGTTGTTGCTACCCCCATCCCCCATAAAACACTTGAGAGAAGATGTTTAACATTG